>NC_053397.1:194998972-195705972 GCF_905171765.1 Bufo bufo
GTAGTCAGGGAGAGCTGAGCATAGCAAGGGATAGAGAGTGTAGGGAGTGTAATCGAATATTTTTTTGTACAAAAATGTTTCAGAGACCCAAAACTCCTTGTAAGGACTATTGTGTGTGACAGCAGCAATATATGTTTGTAGCGCAACCTGCGCTAAATTGCTCAGTGTTAGGGAGAGCTGTGCATAGGAAGGGACAGACAGTGTAGGGAGTGTAATAGGAAGATTTTTATACAAAAAACTTTTCAGAGGCCCAAAAGACTATTGTGTGTGACAGCAGCAATATATATTTTTCTAGCGCATCCTGCGCTAAATACCGTGTAATAGGCCGCTGCGGACAGTTAAAATATTCGTGCCACATCTCCTGTGTAAAGTGTGCGCATCTCTAAAATATCAGTGACATCCAGTGTACTTTTTCCGTAGACGGTGTCCGCTGTGGACAGTTAAATTATCCGCACCACATCTCTTGTGTAAAGTGTGCGCATCCCTAAAATATCAGTGACATCCAGTGTACTTTTTCCGTAGACGGTGTCCCCTGCGGACAGTTAAATTATCTGAGCCACATCTCCTATGTAAAGTGCGTGCATCCAAAAAATATCTGTGACATCCAGTGCACTTTTTCAATAGACGGTGTCCGCTGCGGACAGTGAGATTAGCTGCTCCACATCTCCAGTGTGAAGTGTGCGCATCCAAAAAATATCTGTGACATCCAGTGTACTTATTCCTTAGATGTTGCCCACTTCTGACAGTGACGTTACCAGAGCAACATCTGCCGTGTAACGTGTGCGCTTAAAAAAATGTTCTGTGACATACATTGTACTTTTTCCGTAGACAGTGTCCGCTTCTGACAGTGACCATACCAGGGCCACATCTGCAGTGTAACGTGTGTGCTTCAAAAATTTATCTGTGACATACAATGTAATTTTTCCGTAGACGGTGTCCACTTCTGACAGTGACCATACCAGGGCCACATCTGCAGTGTAGCGTGTGCGCTTAAAAAATGTATCTGTGACATACAGTGTACTTTGTCAGCAGCAGGCACTCTCCCATAATTTTTTAAATGGTCAGCTCAGCAGCAGGCCCTCAATCATAATGTTTTAGAGGGTCAGCTTAGCAGCAGGCCCTCGTATATAATGTTTTACAGGGTCAGCTCACCAGCAGGCTCTCACCTACAATCTTTTACAGGGTCAGCTCACCTGCAGGCCCTCACCTAATTAGACCTAATAGGTAATTTGCACGCATGCTGCCTTGCTTGGATGTGGTCGCTGTAGCCATTTCTGAGGCTCCCTGTCCAGAATCGAACACTGATTGCCCCTTACCTGTGGTCACCATGGTTGGCGCTGAAACAAATAGCGAAAGTTAATAGGACAGACATCTGAATGGATCGTCGCCGTCACGGTGACGTGCAATCGGCTCCAGGTTATCTAGAGTCACCAAAGTGGCAGCAGACCCTCGCCCATAATGTTTTAAATGGTCATATCAGCAGGCCATCAATCATAATTTTTCAAGGGTGTGTATGATGCCCTCCTTTATCTGTAACAAAGGGTGTATTGGAGTGCCGGTTCCTTGTAATTTTTGGCAGCCCTTTCACTTAATGCATAGGCTTTATGAGTGTAGGAGTCCCACTACCTGAACAATTGTACCACAATGTGAATGAGGCCCCCCTTTATGTGATATAAAGGTTGTATCGGAGTGCCTCTTCCTTGTAATTTTTGGCAGCACTTGCACTTTATATACAAGTAAATATACAGAAAATAATGTTTCCTCTAAAACCAAATTTTATCTTTGGTTTTGTGCATATTATTGTCAGTCTGTAAAACTGTCATACTACTCAGACAACATCGTTCCCAGCAGCGACCTGGGAGTCCAAGATGGATCCAGACATCCTCCCCATGCTGTTCCCGAACCATTTCAGTGGTGTTTCCATCAATTTCTGACCTTTTCCTATGAGCCAGGCACCCTCCCCTCTTCAGAGCAGGGGGTACCTGGTTTAATGCTCGGGTTCTCCCATTGACTTCCATTATACTCGGTTGCTCGGTAGAGCACCCGATCATCCCGATGTGTTCGGCCCGAACCCTCGAGCACTATGGTGCTCGATCAACACTAATATATGCTCTTTGTTATCAGTTGTTCACTATGTCTAATGGATGGGGAGCAGGGGATTCCGTCCTTTATGATGTCCATATGCCTTACTAGGGCACATGGAAATATGCTGTCTTATTAATGCATTTTAAATTCAGGCCTGGACGGACGTCCCAGCAACAGTAGGTGACAGAAGATCTGTGAGACTGGCAACACGTGCTTTGATCTGACAGGTTTCCTTGTGGATCAATAGACGTCTGTGTTGTGTCTGATACTAGCCACACCTCTAACCTCCAGGTGTTGCAATTGTGGTCATTTAACTTTTCTTTATTTATAGTTGCTTCTCCCACAATGATGTGCTGTTTATAGCTTCATTGGTATGTGTGGTCTGCTGGTGTTTGGTTCTCGGCTGAGTTCCTGTTGCTGCTATAGTTACTGGAAAGTCAATTGCTTGATTTCCCTTTTGCATTTTGTTTTGGTTTATCTGTGTGTTGTTTTTCCCCTTCCCTTTGTTGTAGGCCTGAGGGAGACTCCTGGTCATCCGTCCTTTCTGGAGGAACAGGTAGTCTCAGTCCTGTCACTATTGCAAGGGTCTTATAGGGTGAGTTAGGACTCTAGGTAATCCTGCGTATGATCTCACCTACCATTAGGGTTTGTTCATACTGATAGCCAGTCAGAACTGTGGCTAGGGATTTGACTAGGAGGTGTCCTTCTTTCTTCCCTTACTTTCAGGCCTTATTCCTTGTTCCCTCTCCTTCTTCACCCGGTGTGGTGTCTCCATCCCACACAGGCATGAGAGGTATTGAGGCTCCTGTCTGGTATTGATTGGGGTACCCTGGATGTTGGATGATTTGCTTGGTGCAAGACAGGACTGATGGATAGTGGAGACAATGATCAAGCCAGTTAATTGCAATAAATAAAGTCTCTTAACCGAGTTAATGATAGAGATTATAGTACAATTAGCAGCAAGGCACAGTTTACGAACATCAATGCAATATTCTCTCAACAACAATGATGGTGAATATAGTACCCCTGTTTCTCTCTAAAGAACACTTTGAAGTTTCTTAGAGGAATAACAGGCATGTTCTTATTAAGTCCTTTTGCAGTTGCCGAAATGAGGGGTGCAGAAATTTAGAAACGAGTGGCCATTTCGTGTTAAAGTGTGGTAGGGTGTTTTAGCAATATTCCCTTCCACAGCAGCAAAGCCTTTATGCCTGAAAAGAGCACAATACCTTGCTGTCTGAAGCTTCCACAGCCTTGTGAGTTCTCGACCTTCTTAGATGTCTGTTCTCTCTCTTTTCAGGGGTGTTTGAAGGCTCAGGAATTAGTGTTCTCTGAATGCGGGCCTAGCTGTGCCGATGTTGTAACACACAAGTCTTCTCTCTTGCAATTCTCAGACTAGACTCCCTCAACACTGACTAGTTGGGGGGTGGACCTGATCTATCCTCCGACAACCTAACACAATTTGCATCCATATAATGCCATTAAGTGCATGTACATAACAAATTACAAAGTTTAACTCAATAAACATTGAATTAATTTTGTCAGAGGTAATTAACACTTTGCAGTAGTCCTTCTGGGGTACTACACTATCCATGTAAGATCTGCCAGTCCATGCGTGATAAGGTCTGTGTCTGCTGTATTTGAATTTTATTTCAACTAAAGAACAGTTGTGTAATGTAAAACCGGCATCATCATTGCACGTCCCAACACTTACATGGCCACTGAACCATACGTTGCCACAGTCTTTCTCGAGAACCCTTCCTTGCACCTCAAAGCCCATTGACACTGAGTGCAACTCGAACCACCATCAGGCAGGAGGTCTCCCAAAAGCAGGGTGTGCCTCGAGGGAATAAAGGGTACGTCCTCCCATCACCCAAGGAGCACCAGAGTGAGGACTGCCACCATCATTGCCTTTAGCACCATCCTTGTCTTCCTGCTCTCCTCTCTCCTGGACTTGGTGCAATGAAAGTTCCTAAAATGTAAACCAGCAATATTTCAGGCAGCACAATCATATTCACCTAATGTGTGTTATTATGTTGCAGTGTAGCATAGTAATACTGTGATCTTTGGCTATTTAATGTGTTGCCCAGCCAGATTCGCTGCGTAATCCTATCCTTTTACATGGGCCAATTATCAAGAATGAATGTTCGTACAAACGCTTGTTCCCGATTAGTTTCCTAACACAACAGAAGAAGCAAAAGGCTCATTCACAGGGTGAAGACACAAAATCATTGATTTTGGGCATTTGTAAACAGCGATCTGCTACCTGGAATCAATGTATCTGTTTGGGGACTCAGTAGCGATTGCTTGTCCCCATACAGAGGAGAAAATTGCTGCATGTAAAGGCAGCTCTCACCTCCACTGATGAGCAGGCAATTATCAGAAAGAAACTGTTAATTTCTTGATCAGTTGACCCATGTAATGGGGCCTTTAGGCAACTATTTTCTATGTGCTCATTAACAGTTTTCCCTGAAGTCTCAGAAAACCCACAACTGAACAGCTATATGTGAACCGAGCGTAAAAATAAACCAAAAGATGGCATCAAATGCTAAAAAGCTATCACGTTCTGATAATATCAAACTTTATCATGTTTCTCCATCAAACCTTCATATCACAAAATAGAGCACATTCATTTAATCCTGATATTCGAGCGCTCAAGGTCCGGAGTAGATTTATTTGGTTATTTTTCTACTAATAAATCACAGGATTGCAATTACAGTAAAGGCTTCACCATAAATCTTGGCAGGAGAAAACTATTCATTTTGAAGGTATTTTTACCACTTTTTCAATTCAATAATAAGCACTGCTATTAAACTCGTTCATCTCGCCACTTAGCAAAG
This sequence comes from Bufo bufo, assembly GCF_905171765.1. Taxonomy (NCBI): domain Eukaryota; kingdom Metazoa; phylum Chordata; class Amphibia; order Anura; family Bufonidae; genus Bufo; species Bufo bufo. The sequence continues at coordinate 195,003,895 of NC_053397.1, forward strand.
TCCATTCTTCTTCTGCTCCTGATGAGGAGACAATAAAATTCAAAGTGCTTTTATTATTGGGTGAACATGGAGAAAGCATTTTACAATCAAATGTAAAAAGGCTTTTCTTCCACACCAACACGATAGTCATAAAAATGAACAATCCGAAATGTACCTGCCATTCAGTCCTGAAAAACCTAACATTAATAGTTTAGCTGGCATAAAAGCCAATTTGTTTTGTACCTATGAATCAGTACACATTTATGCAATGTTTATGCTGCCCGTATTATATTTTTAAAGGGGTTGCCTTATAAAAATAACACCTTTAAAAAAAGATATCAGGATTTTCTCACCTCCAATAATCAGATATATGATATACAGCTAAATGACGATCCATGTAAGACATGAGAACTTCAGGTCCACCACAGCAACCTTTTACTCTGGCTCATGGGTGGGTGAACTTTCTCTAGTACTCTAACAGAGCATATGGAGAGGAGTTGCCATTGTGAGACAACTCTTAAAAATTGTAAGGTCTTTCTGCAGTAAGGTCTGTCTGCCATAAACCTATAAACGTGCACAATACCTTGAGGTCTGACCCTGATGCACCACTATCGATGCTCGTTTTTGCTGCCGATAATTAGGCGTCTTTCATCCTGTTGAAAGATGAACGAGTGTTTGCTCATGCATCGGCTGTTCAACTGCTCGAATATATGATCCAATTATCTTGCGGTCTAATTGGGGCTTTAGCATAGCTCATCAACATCAGATCAGCAGGGTTCTGACTGATGGTACCCCTGAAGACTAACTGATAGCAGCATATGCATGCATCACACCAGAATCAGTCACAGCTACACTGTGTCCTGGCTGTGTCAGGTTACAACAGCTCTGCCCCATACAAGTGAATGGGGAGAGAGATGCAGTAACCACACACGGTCAATGTAGAGTCTACTTTACCCATAGTACTTAGTTCTATTAAGTTGTGTGCACTGGAATCAGTTGATGGTCATGGGTGCTGTGAGTTAGACCCCTGCCAATCTGTTATTGACGACCTATTTTAAGGCTAGTTTATCATAAAAAAGCCTTGGATAACCGCTATAAATATTAGATTATATAACCTATAAATGTACTATAATCCTACCCATCTATAGGTTAGGATATGCCATCACTTTATGACTGGTTGGTACCCAATCTCTGGGACAACCAGTCTTTCTGTCACGATCAGTGTGGGGGAAAAACTCCACATTAAACACAGGAGGGAAGGGGAACAGTAACTGGGCCTGGAAACTAGGGAAGGAACAGGTCACCTCCTAACCAACCCGAATCCAGGCCCTAACTACCTATCAATATGAATAGACCTTGAAGGTAGGAATATTCATATGCTGTGTACCTAGGCCCTTATATCCCTATAAGGCCCTGGAATGAGGTAAGGACCAGAGACAACCCATTCCTCCCCAGATGGACGAATGGAAGTCTTTGTCTCAGGCCCAGATACAAACAACAGGGAATATAACAAACACAAAACAATAAGAAAAGACAAGACTTATCTGAAAGTAGAAAACTGGCAACGTCAGAAGCACCACAGAGTACAACCGACCAGCTAGTTAGAAGGCAGGAAGAAAATCTATAAACCGCACCTCCAAGAGTGAGAGGCGGCTACTTATGAGAAAGGTAAATTACCAACAAGCAACACCTGGAGCAAGGGGTGTGGCATTCACCAAAGCAGACACAATAAGATCCACAGTGAACTTGTCAATTTAACCCACGAGTTGCCAGTCTCTCCGATCTCCTGGTACCTGCCACGGGAACGTCCGTGACATTTTTCCTGACAATAGAAAAGGAGTTGGCACTCCACGTTAGTGGTTAATGGTGCTCAATGATAGGGTAATCCCCCAGAAAATAATATTATAAAGTATCACGGCACTCAGAGAAAAGTTGAATTGCTTTTAGGTTTTTATTCCATCTAAAGTCATTATGTTGACATGGCCAACGTTTCGGTCCAGCATGGACCTTGTTTATGGCCGGTCAGTCTTGTTGCAGCATTGGGAATGGATGGTGTCCTGTCTTAATCCATTCCCCATGCTGCAACAAGACTGACCGGCCGTGAACAAGGTCCGGGCTGGACGAAACATTTCCCAACACATTGGCCTCCTGCACAGCTTAATTCCACCAAAGGGAAAAGCAATGATGGGCGACAGGGCTGCAACTCTGCATTCTCAGGATCATTGGGCGTCCGAGGATTGAATCCTCATGGATCTTACATGGCATATGTTAGTAATGGAGAATTAATGGAGATCATGAGAATCATCAGTGTTTGCGTCAAGGTACCCGAGGAAACTAACATTTCAAAGGGTTGTGAGATCAAACCTTAGCAAATTGAAAATGCCCATGTCCAAGAGATATCCATGCAGCCTCTATGATATTTATTGTTAGATTGACTGCTTTGCAATGAACTTTACATAAATTACACAAAAGGCTTGCAAATTAGTTTTGGAATTCCTGGCCAACCAAAATATGTCAAATATGAAGCAGTGTTAATAAATTGTGTTTTCTAGACGGTACCTGTGGTTATCACCAGCTCCATTTACAGCTCCCTAGTGATAAGTTATTACTCAACATTGCTAGAAAATAATCCCCAAAGCCTTATGATCTCAAGTCAAACTCTATTGATGGCAGTGCAATAATAAATAAATTCCCAGCAGTATAATGGAAAAGTAGAATCGGCTTTGTGGAAAAGGCCATGGTTTTATGAATGGATTTTGTTTACTGGGGCCCGCTGCTATTTACAGCTCCTGTATTGCAGCTAACCCTACAGTATAGTGACATGCTCATTATTTCTGAATTCTCTTGCCAGCCTGTAATAATGATGACACTATCTTTTAAGAGGGCCTCGCTCTTAGCCGTGCCGGCATGGTGCGCGCACATCAGAACTGGTTAAACCGAGAGGTGCACACGGCTTTATCTGTCTATATTGCTTTTATTTAAATTCAACGCCGAGGTTACGATCTCATTAAGTATCAATTTAACCTTTAACCATCAGAAGGACCTGTGTCTACTCTACTAAACGCCCTGTTCTCTGTAACTCAGCTCTTCTGTGATAGAGTTTAGAAACACGGACACCTCCCAACGCTTCTGAAGGCTTAGAAGAACACTAGGAATTTATTCTACCATCTGCTAAGATGGTTCTTAAAAGGGTTTGGTTTATAAAGCTTATTTTCAGATATCCTTTTAAAAGGGAGTCCCTCCTTTGGGAACTTTGTCAAATTACTAGAGCCCAAAAAAATGCTTCAAAGAGGCAACTTAAACTTTGTCTCATTCCCTCTGTCCCTCTGGGGCAGCCATCCATTACAAGAAGAGTCCATTGGTTTCAATGGAAACTACGCAGTTATTATGGCAATTTCTCCTGAAGTGGGAAATTGAGCACCTCTCTCGCTCTCTGGAGGACTAAACATGCCCCTTCTGTACAAAGACAGCCCATTGGGATCCATGTAATACTTCAGTACTCCTGTGGTGGTGCTGTAGGAAAATTGAATGGTTATTGGCAGGTTCCTCTACAGATCAAAATGATCGATGAGGGCGTTCTGAGATCATTCTAAGGTCATTTTCAATTTAACTTTTTGAGCAAAAGGGTTTGTACAAACCTGTGTAAAAGAAAAGTATCACCTATATTCTTTTACTAATTAAAACCAAATATTCATACACACTCTTTTTTTTCTAGCCATCTACACTTGCGGCAGAGTGATCCGTCAAGGAGTTCCGTCGCCAGAACTGCCTGCCGGATCCGGCAAAACGTATGCCAACTGATGCCATTTGTAAGACTGATCAGGATCCTGATCAGTCTTAAAAATGCCTGATCAGTCAGAAAAATGCATTGAAATGCCGGATCCGTCTTTCCGGTGTCATCCGGCAAAACGCATGCAGCATTTATTTTTTTCACCTTCTTTTCGGTCTGCGCATTTCGGTATTTTGAATGCCAGATCCTGCACTAATAAATTCCTCTGGAAAAAAATGCCGGATCTGGCATTCAGGCAAGTGAGTTATTTTGGGCCGGAGATAAAACCGTAGCATGCTGCAGTTTCTTTTGCCTGATCAGTCAAAATGACTAAACTGAAGACATCCTGATGCATCCTGAACGGATTGCTCTCTATTCAGAATGCATGGGGATATACCTGATCAGTTCTTTTCCGGCATTGAGCCCTTTTGACGGAACTCAGTGCCCGAAAAGAAAAACGCTAGTGTGAAAGTATCCTTAAGCTGCTTTTACCAGTATTTTGAGATCTTTACAACCACCACATTGGCCATCTGTAATTGGAGAATACTCACTGACTTCTGTGGAACAGTTTTGTGGGCATGCTCTGTGACGTGTGCCAAGGTCATTGCATGGGGGGAGTGAGCTGTGATATATATATATAGATATATATATATATATATATGTATATTAGAAATTGTTACCTTATCTGTGATGATAATGAAATGACTACTGTGACTACTGAGAAGTGATCTCTATAGAACATTAAAATAAATTAGCAAACAATAGTCCTGATTTATCAAGACCAGCGTGTCCAACGCCAGTCTTCACTGGGCCTGCACTGCCGGAGGAGGTGTGCAATTAATGACAAGGCACAGGCCTCCTCTGGCAGTCAGTACTCTAGAATGAGCTCTATGGCAGCTCAGAGTTGTCATAAATATCAATCATTATTTGTGCCAGTTTCTGATGTAAATAATAATGAATGTGCCTGGGCCAATGGTTCCGCCCACACCATGCCCTTGAGATGTCCACTTTTTGGAAACTGACAAGGGTGACTAAATATTCTAGTTGCGAGTAAATAAGTGAAGTAACATTTAAAAAGTAGCAATACCGGGGTTTTGCAACTTTTTACACCAAAAAATATGTTTAAATAATAGGTCATTTTCAAATGGCAATTTTTATTTAAGCTTAATACATGACCTAGGGGTTGTGTCACAAAACATAGTCTACAATTTTCAAACCAGCACCTGGATCTGAATACATTTGTAATTACAAAAAAATAAAAAAAATTGTATAGCCACCAAGTTATTCAATAAAATGTATCTGTATAGCGCCACCTGCTGTTGGTTCTTTTCCATATTTCTTGCCCATTTTACTATGCTGGTTGAACGTGCTCAGTTTAAATCTTCAACTGTGACCAACTGTGAGAAGCTGTGGGAGAGAGAGAGCGAGAGAGAGCGAGAGAGAGAGAGAGAGAGAGAGCGAGAGAGAGAACGAGAACTATATCATCTCTGATTTCAATATTTTTTACATCAACCATGGCATAACCCTTTTAAAGGCGTTTTCGTATTAATGGCCTATCCTTTGATCGACAGAGGCACGACACCCCAAATTCCCAACACCAAGCTGTTTCAGAGTAGCCAGAAGTCGGCGCTGGAACTACTAGTCTCTGTTGATTGTGCAGTAAATGAAGCTTGATTTACAGCTACATCCACTACACCATAGTCAGGACTGTGTAGTTCTGACGTCAACTTCTAACTACCCTGAAACAGCTGATCAACACAGGTTGTCGGACCCCTGCCCATCCGAAATTGATGGCGCATCCTAAGGACAGGCCATCAAAATAAAATATTGGACTGCCCCTTTCAGTCAAGGAAGGATCAACAAATACAGTGATTAAATTATAACTTAATCAATCAAATCATTTAAATGAACGGGTGGATTGAGGACCATGCAAATCCTTAAAACCCCTTTCTTCAAAGCTGCTCATTTCAAAATCTTTTGCACTTGTGAAATGCGCCTGAAGCCTTTGCTTCCCATATCTTACAGACACATTTTTCATCGATATCACCTACAAAGCAACTTGTGATGATTCAAAGTCACATCTCTTGGAAAGTTATGTTGCAATTTCAGGACAGATTCAACAATGCCTCAGTGAAGCCGGCCAATATAACAATGCAATTAAGAGAAAACATAGCCCTCGCTTCTCTACAGGCTGCCTATTTTCAAAAGTGAAAACAGAATTTCTATGAAAGCTGCCAGCGTGATAAGGTAGAACAGATTATGATAAACACGACACAACAGAGCCGAGTCTGCCTCGAAATGTGAATACAGAATTTTGCCTTGGATTGCTGTCTTATTGCCTTCCGTAGGGTGTGCATAGGGCACCTTGCAAACTACAAAGGGCCCCTCTCATCAGCACAACAGGGGATGCAATTAATCATCTGCAGTTTTCCTTTTCATCACAAGAGGGCATCATGTGCTATGGTCTTACCCTACATCTAAGCTATGGGTTAAACCATATAGTGCATCCATTATACTTCTGCTAGAGCTTTTTCCAGTTGTAATCGATTGGCCTTAATATTATATCGGACAACAATGTCCTGTAATCATCTGCAACAAATGCCATGGTGTCACGAACTTATCTGTTGGGGCACCAGCGCTGTGGCTTGTGGCTGCAGCGCGGCCATGCCATGTCAGACACAATGCCGGGTTGCACCCCTCCATGACACACTGCCCATTCACGCTCCCTGGTAATGCGAGTACGTCCATAACAATGAAGCGTTCGCTCCGTTTCTCCCTGCAGTGCATGTATCCTAGGGGAGATTGTGGTTTATTTAGCTTAAGTGTGTTCTGGGCTACTGTGTTCTGGTCCTATGGGGAGCCGGGTCCCTGGACCTATCAGGTTCTGATCCAGGGACTCAGTGCTCTATTTAAACCCCATGCTGGTAATACACCCTCGCCAGTTATAGGTTTTACTCCCTTGCTGTGCTTCCGATTCCGTTCTGTGCATGTTGGATTGCTATTGGTTTTGACCTCAGGTGGCCTTTGACCACTCTCTGCCTTGTAATTTGGTACTGTCACTCCCATCTGGTTCTGACTTCGGCTTGGCTATTCTGACTACCCTCTGTCTTCTGATTTAGTAATGTGTTGTCTGCCCAGTTCCGACCCATTCCTGTTCGACCATGTTTTTGTTTTTTCTCATCTTTGTGAGTGTGTTTGTCTTGCGCTTAGCAGATCTTTGAACGTAGGCCAGTTGCAGACTTGCCGCTTAGGACTTGCACTGCAAGTAGGCAGTTAAAGGAAGCTGGGTTCCAGTCAGGGCTCACTGTCTGTGTGTTTCCTGCCTATCGTGCTGACACATTGTCTTTAAATTCAGGTAGTATCGACATGGCTCTATTGACTTTATTGCAAGCAGGTAAAGGTAAAATCTAAAGTAACTGTGTACGTCCATAGTATTTGCAACTCGAGATATAATTATAATGGTATAATCAATTAGACATAAATTGTAGAAATTGATTAGTTTAAACCTAAATTTTCAACTTGTAGCCTCTGCATCATCTTTAAGGTAGTCGCCTCTTTAACCGCCCCCTCTAAAATATGCTGTACCCTGTATTGCTGTGCCCTGTCCTGGGGGGCTGAAGGGTAACTGTGTGCTTAACATGCGCTCGCTGTATTATATTGGAATTTGCTGTATCAGGCTGTGCCCTCCTGTTTACATGTAATTTAATGGGAATTGTAGTGTTCTCTCATGACACTAGGTGTCACTGTTGTATTAGATATAAGGGTTTGCAGAAGAGGAGAAGAATAGTGTGTAGCTGAAGCCACATGGTGTGAGAAAAGAGACTGGTGTAACAAGTTGCTGTTCCTTAGTAAGGAGGCAGGTCAGAGTGGTGATTCAATTAGCAAGCTGTCAAAGAGAAGTCAGAGGACTGTTGTGTGATGTGACGGGACCATAATGGGAAGTGGACTGGTCAGTGGGCATTCTGGACTGGCCTTGTTCAAGCAAGAGTGGTAAGCACCACTGTACATTGTGACCTGAATGGCATGCTGCATATCATAGTAGCAAATTAATCCCACCATAGAGTGGCAGAAGAATTTTTTTGCACCATGGCTTGAAGAGACATTGTAGGCCTCTTGGCACAAGTTTGTTGAGGATGTGAAAAGCCTTTTTGCAAAACCACAATGTATTTGTGCAGCGTACTCAAGTTGTGTTTAATAGTGTTCCTGGGTGTTGTAGTGCAATAGACACTAACCTGAGACGGCTGACTCTCTGCAAGGGCAGGGGATGATAGGAAATGTTCGTGACGCCAGTGCCAATTAAACGGTGGCACGCCGTTTGCTGATAGCAGGAATAACTGAGGAACCACGTGATGTTAAAGCAGAACTCAAACTTTAGTAGTCATCATACATGGGCACAGCTGGAAACGCAGTTCCTTTGCAGACAGTTTGTTGCAGTACATTTGATGCAGGCAATATAGACATAGCAAGGTGACTTCAGAGTGTTAAACACAGGACTTGCAGTACAGGCGGTTTGCACTCTATTCCTGACTGATCCTGGAACATAGAAAATCTTCTCCAAGGCCCAATGCCCTAGCTCTGGCGTATATCCTTGGTTTTATCTTTATAAAGTACCTCCTCTGTTGTCTTGAGTACCTCTTGCTTCTCTGAGCTTTGCCTCTGTCTCTCTCTCAGCTTCCTCAGACTCTAGAAACTTCTGAACTCCCAGGCTGTTTAACAGTGGTCTTCCTGCTTCTGCATATATAAATTCAGGAGGGGAACCTTCTCCTTGGATCTGGAACCCGGTTACAGGGACTGCAATACCCTCTCCTGGTCCGCAGGCTTCAGGCCTGGACTTGTCTCTGACATAGTCTAAGCTCCAACTTCAGACTACAGGCTGCAGCTTTAGAGTCCCACTTAAGACTGACTTTCCTTTCCCTGACTTATATAAACTAGGGCTCCCTAGCTCCCTCTAGTGACTAAGAGCTGGAATGACACCCCTAGCAGGCCTGTACATGCAAGTTTCACAGTAACAGGGAAATACATAGCATTACATTACATGACATTTTATAAAGATGACATATACCAACCTACCCATAAATAAGGGGGGGACGACAGCACACCAAGTGACCCTTTTGTAGTGACGGGCATTACAGTCCCCGTACACTACATTTGAGTCTCAGAATTTACAACTGTTGTCGGCTAACTTTTTACTGTGCTATGCACCATCGCCAACTACACGGATGTATTGCAAAGATGCCAGTCCCAATCAAAATCGAGTGAATATCAAAGTGAAGTCAAAATGTGGATAAAGGACGTACACTTTTGTTCCAATGCATTTACAATAAGAAATTAAGCAACTTTGCCAATAGTCTTGCAACTTTGTGTATACAGCTCTTACTGTCGGGGGCTTGAGTAGAAAAGTTGATGTTGGTCTTTGGCATCTGTCATTTGATTAGCTGAATATTTTACCGTATTTCCAGACTGTAGGACCTCAGGTCAATCTAAGTCCATCCCTTGTAGTTTTTTTTTTTTCTCAATAGCTGAACATGTGCAGCCAGAAGGGAGTGATTACTGTTGCTAGATCATACGGCCTACTCATCCAAATGTCACCATTCTCTAGCTGCATTGACTCAGAGACAAGTGATCAGGCCCTGTCAGAAGCAGTGTGGAATCACAGTATTTGGACGTAGATATTGTGACTTTTTCAGCCAATTAGTGACACCATGTATGAAATGTCTGACACAAAATACCTGCCACCTCATGCCATAAAAATTGATCATGTCACTCCTATGACAGGTTGGAGTCAAACCTCTATTATGTTAGCAATTAGATATCAGATCAAATCAAGCCTTAAAGGGCATTTCCCAAAAAGCCCCTAGAAAATGAGTAACCAGTCAGTTGACCTCTTTTGTAAAGTTGATAAAAATGTTCATATCACTATGGACTTTGCTATATAGTGATCAAAGGAAGCTACATTAGGTGACCTTGCCTGTGGAAGCTGGGAGAGAGCTGTTCTGATGGTTGTTGCTCAATTGTTGGTAACTTGATACATTTATATACTTCTGTACACACTTATTTATACACAATCATATATAATATCAACACTTCCACACTGTTGTGGATCCACTGCTAACAGATCCCGGTGGAGCCGTGGTGAAGTGGAACAACTGTGCTAAGTGTTACATCAGAAGAGCAAGTGCCATGGTTGTGTGTCATGACCTGTGCAGAGATCCTATCATCTCTTCCCCTATGCAGAATGAGGGCTGTAACTGTGTCCACCATCCCCTGCGGAGACTCTGCCCGGAAACAACAGATTAACAGCTGTACTTAAGGTTGTTTACCTGTAAAGCCTTATGAGGGCAATGGAATGTGATAATGTCATGTGACCTGCCATGAGAGAGGGGGGATTCGAAACTGTTGTTATCCCTCACATCTTGGGGAGGGGGATATGAAAACTGTTGTTTTTCTTTAATAAATCAATTTATGTTCTGAGTTCACATGAACCAGAGGTGTGTGTGGTGTCTTCTCTGAGGAAAAGGGGACATTAGGATCGCATGGTTCTGGATGTCCAAATAGCGTGATCTTGGGACAGTACGGAGCTAAGGGTCCCGTTACACTAAGTAACTGGTTTGATGTTGGGCCAAACCCGAAGGGCATTCTAGCGCCTCTCCGGTATTCACCCTCTAACCCCTATATATGGATTGCATTAGCCCCCTGCTGTGTATTAGGAGCCATTCAGAATTACATTATGCAGTCAGATTGAACTGACAACCAATGATGAAACAGCCACGATTATCTCCCACCAATTTTATGGGGGCCAATGCACTGAAATGGTGGCTGAGGGAAATAAAAGGACGGCTTACCTGTCATCAGTGGCTTTTCTACAGGAGGTCAGCCTAGGGACTATGGTTACAGCTGGTGGACTGCTCTTCTGCCCAAACTCGAGCCTACGGGTTTGGTTGGAGAGTCTAGGTTGGGACGATCGGGTCACCTGGCCACATGCCTCGCTGTGCATGGTCGGCTCCCTAAGCTTGCCGCTACCTCCTCTCGGTGGGTTCCCACCCGAAGCGGGGTCCTACTGGCTGGGGTAGTCGTTCTTGGGTCCCCCAAAGTCTCAGAGGTTTAATCCCTGGCAAGTCAGTTAAAGGGGAATCGCTGTCACCTGTGCCATCCTGTGTCCTTGCTAAGACTGTACTATATGCTCCTAACTGGTGGTTATCTGTGGGCTGGCCTGGTGTCATGCCCTGCTCAGGTTATGTGCGGAAGTCTGCCAGGTTAGCAGCACGTGTGTAGTTTGTTTTGTTTTTGGGTTTGGATTTGAGCTGTATCCGCCTCCTTTCAGGTGCACTGGGTGGGGTCGTTTGAGTTTAAATTACGCCCCTTCCCAGTGTCCTGTGCGGGTTATAGCTTCTATCTTGCGCTGAGGAAGGAAGGAAGGAATCGCTGTTTCTGCTCAGCTACAGATACGTTGGTTTTGTTTCTCTTTTGTGTTCTGTCTAGGCTGTTAGGGAGACACCTGCTCCCTCCTTGCTTGAGGAAGCAGGCTGTCTCTTTTCCCCTTTTCCACCATCTTAGGGATCTTAGGGTTTCTTCAGTCTTAGGCACGGGGGCACGTTTATTCCCACCTTCAGGGTCTGAACGTGGGCACAGAAGTCCAGGGAGAGTTGGTAGGGATTTGTCAGGAGGTGACCTTTATCCACAGCTTCTGGCCTAGACACTTGTTTTATGGTTTTCTGTGTTTCTATTGTATGCTAAATTGGAGAAATGTGTGTTTTATGTGCAGGAGCTTCTGTTTCTGGGATATCTGCTTTCTGACTCTGGTTTTCGTATGGACCCCGAAAAGGTCCGGGCGGTTCTGGAATGGGACCGACCGGAGAATCAGAAAGCTTTGATGCGGTTTTTGGGGTTTACCAATTATTATAGAAAATTTATCTTGAACTATTCTACCATTGTAAAACCTCTGACCGATATGACTAAGAAGGGCGTCGACTTCTCGGTCTGGTCGGATGAGGCATTGCAGGCCTTTTTGGCTATTAAGGAATGTTTTGTGTCTGCTCCCATTCTGATGCAGCCCGATGTGTCTCAGCCATTCGTGGTGGAGGTGGATGCATAAGAGGTGGGGGTTGGAGCAGTGTTGTCGCAGGGTTCATCTCCTTGCAAATGGGTTCCGTGTGCTTTTTTTTCCAAGAAGCTCTCGGTCGCCGAGAGGAATTATGATGTAGGAGATAGGGAATTGCTGGCCATCAAATTGGCCTTTGAGGAGTGGCGTCACTGGTTGGAGGGGGCGTCTCATCCCGTTACGGTATATACTGATCATAAAAATTTGTCTTACCTGCAATCTGCCAAGCGTCTGAATCCTAGACAGGCTAGATGGTCACTGTTCTTTACTAGGTTCAATTTTGTGGTTACTTTTCGCCAGGGGGTTAAAAACGTCAAGGCAGATGCATTGTCTCGTAGTTTTCCTGGGGGAGGTGATTCAGAGGATCCTGCTCCGATTTTGGACGCACTTGTCTATGGACTTTATTACGGATCTGCCGAGTTCCTCCGGGAAAACAGGGATTTTGGTGGTTGTTGACCGTTTTAGTAAAATGGCTCACTTTGTATCGTTAGCTAGTCTGCCCAATGCCAAGACTCTTGCTCAGGTTTTTGTTGATAACATCGTGAAGTTACATGGCATTCCCTCGGATGTGGTTTCTGATAGGGGCACGCAGTTTGTTTCCAGGTTTTGGAGGGCGTTCTGCTCTCGGCTTGGCATTCAACTTTCGTTCTCTTCGGCTTTTCATCCTCAGTCGAATGGGCAGACAGAGCGCACTAATAATTAAAACCTGGAGACCTACTTGAGGTGCTTTGTGGCTGAGAATCATGAGGACTGGTCCTCATTCTTATCCCTAGCAGAGTTTGCTTTGAATAACCGTAGGCAGGAGTCCACGGGTAAGTCGCCATTTTTTGGCGCATACGGTTTTCATCCTCAGTTTTGTACCTTTTCTGGGACTAGTTCCTCTGGGATGCCAGAGGAGGAGAGATTTTCTTCTGCCTTGTCTGGCGGAGGATCCAAGTGAATTTGGAGAAGATGGGTGAGAGGTATAAGAGAATGGCTGACAAGAGACGTTTGACTAGTCCGGACCTGTGTGTGGGTGATCTGGTGTGGTTATCTACTAAAAATATTAAACTGAGAGTACCATCTTGGAAACTGGGTCCAAGATTTATTGGACCTTACAAAATATCTGAGGTTGTCAATCCAGTGGCGTTTCGTCTGGATCTTCCGCAGATCTGGAGGATCCATGATGTGTTCCACAGGTCTTTACTGAAGAAATATGTGAAACCGGTGGAACCATCGCCATTGCCTCCTCCTCCTGTTCTGGTTGATGGAAATTTAGAGTTCGAGATCTCTAGGGTTCTCAACTCACGTGTTCTTTGGGGTTTCCTTCAGTACCTTGTGCACTGGAGGGGATACGGCCCCGAGGAGAGAATGTGGGTTCCGGCTGTGGATGTTAGTGCCAGCCGACTGGTGAGGGCCTTTCACTGGACCCACCCGGATAAAGTTGGGCTGGGGTGTCCGGAGGTCACCCGTAGAAGGGGGGGTACTGTCATGCCCTGCTCAGGTTATGTGCGGAGGTCTGCAAGGTTATCAGCACGTGTGTAGTTTGTTTTGTTTTTGGGTTTGGATTTGAGCTGTATCCGCCTCCTTTCAGGTGCACTGGGTGGGGTCGTTTGTATGAGTTTAAATTACGCCCCTTCCCAGTGTCCTGTGCGGGTTATAGCTTCTATCTTGCTCTGAGGAAGGAAGGAATCACTGTTTCTGCTCAGCTACAGATAAGTTGGTTTTGTTTCTCTCTTGTGTTCTGTCTAGGCTGTTAGGGAGACACCTGCTCCCTCCTTGCTTGAGGAAGCAGGCTGTCTCTTTTCCCCTTTTCCACAATCTTAGGGATCTTAGGGTTTCTTCAGTCTTAGGCACGGGGGCACGTTTATTCCCACCTTCAGGGTCTGAACGTGGGCACAGAAGTCCAGGGAGAGTTGGTAGTGATTTGTCAGGAGGTGACCTTTATCCACAGCTTCTGGCCTAGACACTTGTTTTATGGTTTTCTGTGTTTCTATTGTATCTTGTATCCTACCCAGCGTGACACCTGGAGGCTGATTCATTTTAGAGGTCTGGTCCTGGGTTTTATTGCTGGTAGGGGCTGGTATGCTGTCTGATTCATTTTAGAGGTCTGGTCCTGGGTTTGATTACTTGTAGGGGCTGGTCTGGGGTCTGATTCATTTTCGAGGCATTGTCCTGGGTTTGATTGATTGTAGGGACTGGTCTTGGGTTTGATTCATTTTAGGGATCTGGGGTTCTTAATTAAATGTAGGGGTCTGATTTGGCGTTTGTGTGATGGGGATGGCATCTCTTCTTTTGTATCTTTTTAAATCTTCTACTTTTGCCATATTCCAACACATGACTGTATCTCCTACAAGAGCTTATAGTCTCACATTCATACAATGCCACCTCCATTTTATCATGCTTGTGACTGATAATTTTAACGTCTCATATATCTCTACCTTCACTCCTGTCTTCTTCTCTATCGTTATCTTCTTGCAATCTCCGAAAATCTCTTCTCATTAGCCTGAGTTTGCCCCTGGCCCCTTTCTCTGGAGCCGGATACTCTAGAGATTAGAAGGAACTAATTATTCTTAGCAGCAGAGCATCTTTCCCTCAGGCACCCAGTAATGAGGATCTCTGCTCCCCTGCTATTCTCCGTGCCAGCTTGCACTGGCAGTTTGTAGCCATCTTGTTCCGGCCATTTGTCTGGAGTAAGTGTAAGGAAGCGGAGCACCTCTGCGGTCTTGTATTGCACAGATGTTGTGTCTGGGTACGGCTATACAGCTGTATGGGTTGGAACCAGTTTGCTATAAGCATTACATGTGTAATTTCGGGGTTATGGGAGCAGTATGAGTAAGCAATTCCATTCTGCCTCTTTCAGATAACAGATGGACTGTGAGAGCTCTTAGGGCCATATTTAATAAGTCATATTGTTCGACCAGACCTTCTGATACTGCAACCAGCTAAAAACCCATAAGGATAAAAGGCATTTATGCTAGAAATGGTACATATGTTACGAAAAGAACGTGCAATAGGCTTTGTGAGCTTACGGACATTCGCCAGTTCTCCTTTATATCCAGAGGCGGCTTTCATGATTTTGCAAGTGAATATTACAATAAAACTTAAAATGAAAAAAAAAATTCTCCTATACTCATTGGGTTATTACCCAGCTAATAGTACATCTGCCCAGCTGCGCAGTAATATAGGAGGAAGGATTTTATTGCTGTTAAAGTATGTGAATGTGCCGTCCGAAGCCTGGGAAGCTGAGTAACAAGGAGAAAAGGGTAAATATAGATTTTATAAATCTGATAGAATAGTGCAGTTCAAAGACTAGATTAGTCTGATCTAGACAAATGCTCCCTCCAAAGTCCTATTTCACGGGGCTGCAATGACGTCTATCTTATATTCTAATAATGTAGCTTGAAGTTCCTGGGCTCCAATGTAAAACCTGTAACAGGGCCCCCAACGTCTATGTGCCATGCTGACATATATCGTACATCAAACATATCCATGGGACTCCATTCATCTGAGATAGTCCTTTAGGCCTCCTTTTGGCTAGTATACAATCTATCTAATCTTATCTATCTATCTGTCTGATCTGTCTATCCATCTATCCATCTGTCTTATCTACCTATCCATCCATCCATCCCTCCGTCTTATCTACCTATCCACAAAACAGAAAGCACTGTACATTGGCAGGACCGGTAGTATACTTGGCAAATCGTTTTGTACAAATTTATTTGAGCCCGTCTGCCGAACGTCAAGGCAATCTCTAGTTAGACGGGTTCCTAACACTAAATATACCTGTTATGTGCCATAGCGGCTATCAAAAAAATTCAGAAAGTGTAGGTTCCACTTACATGCTGGATCCGCCTGAATTTCCGTCATTTTCGGTGCCAAAATGGCCTCCATTATATCCAGGGAAAGCAGTTACCAGCATGCACGCCGGGCCCACTCCACACCACCCCTGGCGCCACATGGTCACCAAGGACTGCAATGAGAGTCCACACACTATCTCTCTCCTGGTGCCAGATGGCTTCAGTGAGTGGGGGGGAGCAGGCCAAGCTAAATACTAACACTAATTAAAATCAACCTGTGGGACAGCTCGTCTAACTTATCTCTAACTTATTAGTTCAGCATTTGCTATTATGATGCAATTTTGTACCTTATTTGGTTTGCAGTGAGCTGTTGCATTGCTTGCTTTGTTTAACATTCTTGTTCTCAGCCATAGCAACGTGCCCCTGCGCTTTGGGATGTGCTGACTGACCCCCTTTTTCTTTGCGACCGGTAGTATAGGGTGACTAGGAGCTAGATTAAAGGTGCTTACCTTATGGAGTTGCGCTGAGAGCACAAAACCCAGAATTTCCTATAGTAATTGGTACCGATGCAGCCAGGCTTCCTCCCTCAGGCACGTCGTGCAGGCAGAACAACTGTATGAAAGGTGATATGGGATGAGCTGTGGCACAATCAGGTGAAGTTCCAGGCAAAGTAGTATTTTTAAAAGTGTTATCTTTATTGAAGAAAGTTTATTTTTTCAGGGATGCGTTTTGGGACCTAACTGGCCCCTTCATCAGACCAAGAAAAGTCAACTGTTGGTGTTTCTTGGTCTGATGAAGGGACTATTTCGTTCCCGAAACGCATCCCTGAAAAAATAAACTTTATTCAATAAAGATAACGCCTTTTAAAAATACTACTTTGCCTGGAACTTCGTCTGATTGCGCCACAGCTCATCCCATATCTATTTATCTAACAAACAAGAGGTGTGATGGGCAGCACAGCAGTATTAGAGTAGTTATGGAGTGCCAGCGGCTTGGAAGGCGATCCACCAACGGCAAAAATAAAGAAAAAAACTCCACGGCACTTCCAAAATAAAAAAATTATCGTTTATTCACCAGATAGTGACGTTTTAGTCCTCTCAATTGGACCTGCTTGAGAAAGGTCCCATTGAGAGGACTGAAACGTTGCTATCTGGTGAATAAACGCACATTTTTTTTATTTTGGAATTGCCGTTGAGTTTTTTTCTTTATCCATCTATCTATCTATCTATCTATCTATCTATCTATCTATCTACAGTACAGAATCTATATCTATCTATCTATCTATCTATCTATCTATCTATCTATCTATCTATCTATCTGTCTCTCTCTATCCATCTCTCTCTATATATCTATCTATCTATCCTTCTGTCCATCCAACTATCTATCTATCTATCTATCCATTCTTCTGTCCGTCCATCCATCCGACTATCTATCTATCTATCTATCTATCTATCTTTGTCTCTCTCTCTATCTATATCTATCTATCTTCTATCTACAGGACAGTATCTACTGTATATCTATCTATCTATCTATCTATCTATCTATCTATCTATCTATCTATCTATCTATCTATCCGTTCTTCTGTCCATCCATCCGACTATCTATCTATCTATCTATCTATTTATCTATCTATCTATCCATCCACCTATCTACCTAAGGTTAGTTTTTTATCAATAGAGTCATTTTGCTCTGTCCCTGATACAGTACCACTTGCAGACACCCCTGTAGCTGACGTGTCTCCCAGGAAGAAGATGCACACATTATTTTTCATACATGGCTGCAAAGTACAGATGGGTTTCCAAACAGCAGCCATGTGGCAGGTATTTTAGCTGTTTGGGAGGGCAGACTGGCCTTTCAGATATCCAGGTGTCTGTGCTGCTCAAGTAGAAGATTGTGTAAGTCAGGACGGAGGGAATGAATGGTGGCTCAGTTAGCAAGGGGCACATTGAAGCAGCAATGCACCAAAACTTCTCACTCATACTGCGTGATGCCAAGTACAAAACACTGCAGAAACAGCTTGTAAGGTTAAAGGGATATTTAAAATAAAAATTACTCCTAGCAGGATCCTATTGCTGTGAAAAAAAAAAATCTAAAAATCTCAACAGAGCAGACGGATCATAGCTGCAGCCAGTGATTGAGTGGCATTCACAATGATTTCCTGCCGCGTCGAGAAGTCAACAGGAAGTGGAGCACAGCAGGGACCCTGCACCATCCGATCGGCAGCATCATTTTTATTTTGCTGGAATATCACTTTAAGAAACAGGAAATGTTGCTCTGAGCCTGTAATAATCCTTTAACTAGCTGCCACTTCCCTTTCCATCCATAACAGCAAAAGGCAATAGGGTTCCACATGTAAGCCCCGCTTATACTTGGAGAGGTATCAATGTGGTATCTTGCTACAAAGCATCATGGTCTTGAATTTCATGACCGTACAAATATTCCTAAACTCCTACAGCTGAAACAACCCCAGAGTTACGGATAATATCATCTCATGCATGACTATATCCTGGCTGGTTGAAATGTCATATATGTTTATTTAGGGCCCGTTTGCGTAACGGATGCGAGCCCAATGATTATAATGGGGCCGCAAAAGATGCGGACAGCACGCCGTACTTCCGTTCCGTGGCTCTGCAAAAAAGATAGAACATGTCCTACTGCTGTCCGTAATTGCGGACAAGAATACTAATTTCTACACAAAGATAAGATAAATCCTACAGTGGGTAAGCACGACCACCATTGATGGATTGCAGGGTGGTCATAACCATGGAAACAAGCAGTTTATAATGAAATGGAAAAATGAATCCAGCCAGCAAAGGAAGCAATATGGACAATCACAATGAGTTGAGCGAACACCTGGATGTTCGGGTTCGAGAAGTTCGACCGAACTTCCCGGAAATGTTCGGGTTCGGGATCCGAACCCAACCCGAACTTCGTCCCGAACCCGAACCCCATTGAAGTCAATGGGGACCCGAACTTTTGGGCACTAAAAAGGCTGTAAAACAGCCCAGGAAAGAGCTAGAGGGCTGCAAAAGGCAGCAACATGTAGGTAAATCCCCTGCAAACAAATGTGGATAGGGAAATGAATTAAAATAAAAATTAAAAAAATAAAAATGACCCAATATCAATTGGACAGAGGTCCCATAGCAGAGAATCTGGCTTCACGTCAGCAGAGAATCAGTCTCTTCATGCCATAGCAAAGAATCTGGCTTCATGTCAGCAGAGAATCAGTCTCTTCATGCCATAGCAGAGACTCTGGCTTCATGTCACCCACCACTGGAAGAGGCCACTGTCACATATTTAGGCCCCGGCACCCAGACAGAGGAGAGCGGTCCCGTAACAGAGAATCTGGCGTTATGTCAGCGCAGAATCTGTCTTCATGTCATAGCAGAGAATCAGGCTTCACGTCACCCACCACTGGAACAGGCCACTGTCACACATTTAGGCCCAGGCACCCAGGCAGAGGAGAGAGGTCCCGTAACAGAGAATCTGGCCTTATGCCAGCACAGAATCTGTCTTCATGTCATAGCAGAGAATCAGGCTTCAAGTCACCCACCACTGGAACAGGCCACTGTCACACATTTAGGCCCAGGCACCCAGGCAGAGGAGAGAGGTCCCATAACAGAGAATCTGGCCTTATGTCAGCGCAGAATCTGTCTTCATGTCATAGCAGAGAATCAGGCTTCACGTCACCCACCACTGGAACAGGCCACTGTCACACATTTAGGCCCAGGCACCCAGGCAGAGGAGAGAGGTCCCGTAACAGAGAATCTGGCCTTATGTCAGCACAGAATCTGTCTTCATGTCATAGCAGAGAATCAGGCTTCACGTCACCCACCACTGGAACAGGCCACTGTCACATATTTAGGCCCAGGCACCCAGGCAGAGGAGAGAGGTCCCGTAACAGAGAATCTGGCCTTATGTCAGCGCAGAATCTGTCTTCATGTCATAGCAGAGAATCAGGCTTCACGTCACCCACCACTGGAACAGGCCACTGTCACATATTTAGGCCCAGGCACCCAGGCAGAGGAGAGAGGTCCCGTAACAGAGAATCTGGCCTTATGTCAGCACAGAATCTGTCTTCATGTCATAGCAGAGAATCTGGCTGCACGTCACCCACCACTGGAACAGGCCACTGTCACATATTTAGGCCCAGGCACCCAGGCAGAGGAGAGAGGTCGCGTAACAGAGAATCTGGCTTCATGTCAGCACAGAATAAGTCTTCATGTCATAGCAGAGAATCAGGCTTCACGTCACCCACCACTGGAACAGGCCACTGTCACACATTTAGGCTCCGGCACCCAGACAGAGGAGAGGTTTTTTCAACTTTGGGTTGCCCCGCAATATAATGGTAAAATGAAATTAAAAATAGTATTAAATGAGGAAGTGCCCTGGAGTAGAATAATATATTGTTAAGGGGAGGTAGTTAATATCTAATCTGCACAAGGGATGGACAGGTCCTGTGGGATCCATGCCTGGTTCATTTTTATGAACGTCAGCTTGTCCACATTGGCTGTAGACAGGCGGCTGCGTTTGTCTGTAATGACGCCCCCTTCCGTGCTGAATACACGTTCAGACAAAACGCTGGCCGCCGGGCAGGCCAGCACCTCCAAGGCATAAAAGGCTAGCTCTGGCCACGTGGACAATTTGGAGACCCAGAAGTTGAATGGGGCCGAACCATCAGTCAGTACGTGGAGGGGTGTGCACAGGTACTGTTCCACCATGTTAGTGAAATGTTGCCTCCTGCTAACACGTTCCGTATCACGTGGTGGTGCATGCTAACCCTGCCCTCAGAGGAGCTGGCCGTGACACAGCTGCGTTGGCGACCTCTTGCTCCTCCTCTGCCTTCGCCTTGGGCTTCCACTGGTTCCCCTGTGACATTTGGGAATGCTCTCAGTAGCGCGTCTACCAACGTGCGCTTGTACTCGCGCATCTTCCTATCACACTCCAGTGTAGGAAGTAAGGTGGGCACATTGTCTTTGTAACGGGGATCCAGCAGGGTGGCAACCCAGTAGTCCGCACACGTTAAAATGTGGGCAATTCTGCTGTCGTTGCGCAGGCACTGCAGCATGTAGTCGCTCATGTGTGCCAGGCTGCCCAGAGGTAAGGACAAGCTGTCCTCTGTGGGAGGCGTATCGTCATCGTCCTGAGTTTCCCCCCAGCCACGCACCAGTGATGGGCCCGAGCTGCTTTGGGTGCCACCCCGCTGTGAACATGCTTCATCCTCATCCTCCTCCACCTCCTCGTCCTCCTCGTCCTCCAGTAGTGGGCCCTGTCTGGCCACATTTGTACCTGGCCTCTGGTGTTGCAAAAAACCTCCCTCTGAGTCACTTCGAAGAGACTGGCCTGAAAGTGCTAAAAATTACCCCTCTTCCTCCTCTTCCTCCTGGGCCACCTCCTCTTCCATCATCGCCCTAAGTGTTTTCTCAAGGAGACATAGAAGTGGTATTGTAACGCTGATAACGGCGTCATCGCCACTGGCCATGTTGGTGGAGTACTCGAAACAACGCAACAGGGCACACAGGTCTCGCATAGAGGCC
This sequence comes from Bufo bufo, assembly GCF_905171765.1. Classification (NCBI taxonomy): domain Eukaryota; kingdom Metazoa; phylum Chordata; class Amphibia; order Anura; family Bufonidae; genus Bufo; species Bufo bufo. Next base: position 195,025,057 of record NC_053397.1, read on the forward strand.
CAGTCATTGGTGGTGAAGTGTGTCTGGTCCGCAGTGCGACTGACCCGTGCGTGCTGCAGCTGAAACTCCACTATGGCCTGCTGCTGCTCGCACAGTCTGTCCAGCATATGCAAGGTGGAGTTCCACCTGGTGGGTACGTCGTATATGAGGCGGTGAGCGATAAGGCCGAAGTTACGCTGTAGCGCAGACAGGCGAGCAGCGGAAGGGTGTGAACGCCGAAACCGCGAACAGACGGCCCGCACTTTATGCAGCAGCTCTGACATGTCGGGGTAGTTGCGAATGAACTTCTGCACCACCAAATTCAGCACATGTGCCAGGCAAGGGATGTGCGTCAAACCGGCTAGTCCCAGAGCTGCAACGAGATTTCACCCATTATCGCACACCACCAGGCCGGGCTTGAGGCTCACCGGCAGCAACCACTCGTCGGTCTGTTGTTCTATACCCTGCCACAACTCCTGTGCGGTGTGGGGCCTGTCCCCCAAACATATGAGTTTCAGAATGGCCTGCTGACGTTTACCCCGGGCTGTGCTGAAGTTGGTGGTGAAGGTGTGTGGCTGACTGGATGAGCAGGTGGAAGAAGAGGAGGAGGAAGCTGAGTAGGAGGAGGAGGAGACAGGAGGCAAAGAATGTTGCCCTGCGATCCTTGGCGGCGGAAGGACGTGCGCCAAACAGCTCTCCGCCTGGGGCCCAGCCACCACTACATTTACCCAGTGTGCAGTTAGGGAGATATAGCGTCCCTGGCCGTGATTACTGGTCCACGTATCTGTGGTTAGGTGGACCTTGCCACAGATGGCGTTGCGCAGTGCACACTTGATTTTATCGGACACTTGTTTGTGCAGAGAAGGCACGGCTCTCTTGGAGAAGTAGTGGCGGCTGGGAACAACATACTGTGGGACAGCAAGTGACATGAGCTGTTTGAAGCTGTGTGTGTCCACCAGCCTAAATGACAGCATTTCATAGGCCAGTAGTTTAGAAATGCTGGCATTCAGGGCCAGGGATCGAGGGTGGCTAGGTGGGAATTTACGCTTTCTCTCAAATGTTTGTGAGATGGAGAGCTGAACGCTGCCGTGTGACATGGTTGAGATGCTTGGTGACGCAGGTGGTGGTGTTGGTGGTACATCCCATGTTTGCTGGGCGGCAGGTGCCAACGTTCCTCCAGAGGCAGAGGAAGAGGCCGAGGCGGCGGCAGCAGCAGCAGAAGAGGCCGAGGCGGCGGCAGCAGCAGAAGAGGCCGAGGCGGCAGCAGCAGAAGAGGTAGCAGGGGGAGCCTGAGTGACTTCCTTGTTTTTAAGGTGTTTACTCCACTGCAGTTCATGCTTTGCATGCAGGTGCCTGGTCATGCAGGTTGTGCTAAGGTTCAGAACGTTAATGCCTCGCTTCAGGCTCTGATGGCACAGCGTGCAAACCACTCAGGTCTTGTCGTCAGCACATTGTTTGAAGAAGTGCCATGCCAGGGAACTCCTTGAAGCTGCCTTTGGGGTGCTCGGTCCCAGATGGCGGCGGTCAGTAGCAGGCGGAGTCTCTTGGCGGCGGGTGTTCTGATTTTGCCCACTGCTCCCTCTTTTGCTACTCTGTTGGCTCGGTCTCACCACTGCCTCTTCCTCCGAACTGTGAAAGTCAGTGGCACGACCTTCATTCCATGTGGGGTCTAGGACCTCATCGTCCCCTGCATCGTCTTCCACCCAGTCTTGATCCCTGACCTCCTGTTCAGTCTGCACACTGCAGAAAGACGCAGCAGTTGGCACCTGTGTTTCGTCATCATCAGAGACGTGCTGAGGTGGTATTCCCATGTCCTCATCATCAGAAAAAATAAGTGGTTGTGCGTTAGTGCATTCTATCTCTTCCACCCCTGGGGAAGGGCTAGGTGGATGCCCTTGGGAAACCCTGCCAGCAGAGTCTTCAAACAGCATAAGAGACTGCTGCATAACTTGAGGCTCAGACAGTTTCCCTGATATGCATGGGGGTGATGTGACAGACCAATGGGCTTGGTTTTCATGCGCCATCTGTGCGCTTTCTGCAGAAGACTGGGTGGGAGATAATGTGAACGTGCTGGATCCACTGTCGGCCACCCAATTGACTAATGCCTGTACCTGCTCAGGCCTTACCATCCTTAGAACGGCATTGGGCCCCACCAAATATCGCTGTAAATTCTGCTGGCTACTGGGACCTGAGGTAGTTGGTTCACTAGGACGTGTGGCTGTGGCAGAACGGCCACGTCCTCTCCCAGCACCAGAGGGTCCACTAACACGACCATGTCCACGTCCGCGTCCGCGTCCCTTATTAGATGTTTTCCTCATTGTTCCCGTTCACCACAATTTTGAGAATGGCAAATTTGGGAATAGTTTTTCAACCCAGAACAAGAAGTCTGCTTTTACGGTCACTACAAATAACTTGACCAGCTAAAACAGTACAGATTTGGTTGAATAGAAATGTGAGGCCTGTTTTTTTTTGCGCTGTGTGACAGGTATAGGTTTAATCACAGAATCAGACTTCTATCTGCACGGTAGCATGTGTCTTAGGTTTTTCTGAATGACACTATCAGCACCTTCAATGTAAGGTATCCTTTTTGGGATAGATTTCAAGTAGGCCTCATATACCAGAAACTAGTTATTTTGAGAATGGCAAATTTGGGAATAGTTTTTCAACCCAGAACAAAAAGTGTGCTTTTACGGTCACTACAAATAACTTGAACAGCTAAAACAGTACAGATTTGGTTGAATAGAAATGTGAGGCCTGTTTTTTTTTTGCGCTGTGTGACAGGTATAGGTTTAATCACAGAATCAGACTTCTATCTGCATGGTAGCGTGTGTCTTAGGTTTTTCTGAATGACACTATCAGCACCTTCAATGTAAGATATCCTTTTTGGGATAGATTTCAAGTAGGCCTCATATACCAGAAACTAGTTATTTTGAGAATGGCAAATTTGGGAATAGTTTTTCAACCCAGAACAAAAAGTCTGCTTTTACGGTCACTACAAATAACTTGACCAGCTAAAACAGTACAGATTTGGTTGAATAGAAATGTCAGGCCTGTTTTTTTTTTGCGCTATGTGACAGGTATAGGTTTAATCACAGAATTAGACTTCTATCTGCACGGTAGCGTGTGTCTTAGGTTTTTCTGAATGACACTATCAGCACCTTCAATGTAAGATATCCTTTTTGGGATAGATTTCAAGTAGGCCTCATATACCAGAAACTAGTTATTTTGAGAAAGGCAAATTTGGGAATAGTTTTTCAACCCAGAACAAAAAGTGTGCTTTTACGGTCACTACAAATAACTTGACCAGCTAAAACAGTACAGATTTGGTTGAATAGAAATGTCAGGCCTGTTTTTTTTTTGCGCTATGTGACAGGTATAGGTTTAATCACAGAATCAGACTTCTATCTGCACGGTAGCGTGTGTCTTAGGTTTTTCTGAATGACACTATCAGCACCTTCAATGTAAGATATCCTTTTTGGGATAGATTTCAAGTAGGCCTCATATACCAGAAACTAGTTATTTTGAGAATGACAAATTTGGGAATAGTTTTTCAACCCAGAACAAAAAGTCTGCTTTTACGGTCACTACAAATAACTTGACCAGCTAAAACAGTACAGATTTGGTTGAATAGAAATGTCAGGCCTGTTTTTTTTTTGCGCTATGTGACAGGTATAGGTTTAATTACAGAATCAGACTTCTATCTGCACGGTAGCGTGTGTCTTAGGTTTTTCTGAATGACCCTATCAGCACCTTCAATGTAAGATATCCTTTTTGGGATAGATTTCAAGTAGGCCTCATATAGCAGAAACTAGTTATTTTGAGAATGGCAAATTTGGGAATAGTTTTTCAACCCAGAACAAAAAGTCTGCTTTTACGGTCACTACAAATAACTTGACCAGCTAAAACAGTACAGATTTGGTTGAATAGAAATGTCAGGCCTGTTTTTTTTTTTGCGCTATGTGACAGGTATAGGTTTAATCACAGAATCAGACTTCTATCTGCACGGTAGCGTGTGTCTTAGGTTTTTCTGAATGACACTATCAGCACCTTGAATGTAAGATATCCTTTTTGGGATAGATTTCAAGTAGGCCTCATATACCAGAAACTAGTTATTTTGAGAATGGCAAATTTGGGAATAGTTTTTCAACCCAGAACAAGAAGTCTGCTTTTACGGTCACTACAAATAACTTGACCAGCTAAAACAGTACAGATTTGGTTGAATAGAAATGTCAGGCCTGTTTTTTTTTTGCGCTATTAGACAGGTATAGGCTTAATCACAGAATTAGACTTCTATCTGCACTGTAGCGTGTGTCTTAGGTTTTTCTGAATGACACTATCAGCACCTTCAATGTAAGATATCCTTTTTGGGATAGATTTCAAGTAGGCCTCATATACCAGAAACTAGTTATTTTGAGAATGGCAAATTTGGGAATAGTTTTTCAACCCAGAACAAAAAGTGTGCTTTTACGGTCACTACAAATAACTTGACCAGCTAAAACAGTACAGATTTGGTTGAATAGAAATGTCAGGCCTGTTTTTTTTTTGCGCTATGTGACAGGTATAGGTTTAATCACAGAATCAGACTTCTATCTGCACGGTAGCGTGTGTCTTAGGTTTTTCTGAATGACACTATCAGCACCTTCAATGTAAGATATCCTTTTTGGGATAGATTTCAAGTAGGCCTCATATACCAGAAACTAGTTATTTTGAGAATGGCAAATTTGGGAATAGTTTTTCAACCCAGAACAAAAAGTCTGCTTTTACGGTCACTACAAATAACTTGACCAGCTAAAACAGTACAGATTTGGTTGAATAGAAATGTCAGGCCTGTTTTTTTTTTGCGCTATGTGACAGGTATAGGTTTAATTACAGAATCAGACTTCTATCTGCACGGTAGCGTGTGTCTTAGGTTTTTCTGAATGACACTATCAGCACCTTCAATGTAAGATATCCTTTTTGGGATAGATTTCAAGTAGGCCTCATATAGCAGAAACTAGTTATTTTGAGAATGGCAAATTTGGGAATAGTTTTTCAACCCAGAACAAAAAGTCTGCTTTTACGGTCACTACAAATAACTTGACCAGCTAAAACAGTACAGATTTGGTTGAATAGAAATGTCAGGCCTGTTTTTTTTTTTGCGCTATGTGACAGGTATAGGTTTAATCACAGAATCAGACTTCTATCTGCACGGTAGCGTGTGTCTTAGGTTTTTCTGAATGACACTATCAGCACCTTGAATGTAAGATATCCTTTTTGGGATAGATTTCAAGTAGGCCTCATATACCAGAAACTAGTTATTTTGAGAATGGCAAATTTGGGAATAGTTTTTCAACCCAGAACAAGAAGTCTGCTTTTACGGTCACTACAAATAACTTGACCAGCTAAAACAGTACAGATTTGGTTGAATAGAAATGTCAGGCCTGTTTTTTTTTTGCGCTATTAGACAGGTATAGGCTTAATCACAGAATTAGACTTCTATCTGCACGGTAGCGTGTGTCTTAGGTTTTTCTGAATGACACTATCAGCACCTTAAATGTAAGATATCCTTTTTGGGATAGATTTCAAGTAGGCCTCATATACCAGAAACTAGTTATTTTGAGAAAGGCAAATTTGGGAATAGTTTTTCAACCCAGAACAAAAAGTGTGCTTTTACGGTCACTACAAATAACTTGACCAGCTAAAACAGTACAGATTTGGTTGAATAGAAATGTCAGGCCTGTTTTTTTTTTGCGCTATGTGACAGGTATAGGTTTAATTACAGAATCAGACTTCTATCTGCACGGTAGCGTGTGTCTTAGGTTTTTCTGAATGACACTATCAGCACCTTCAATGTAAGATATCCTTTTTGGGATAGATTTCAAGTAGGCCTCATATAGCAGAAACTAGTTATTTTGAGAATGGCAAATTTGGGAATAGTTTTTAAACCCAGAACAAAAACTGTGCTTTTACGGTCACTACAAATAACTTGACCAGATAAAACAGTACAAATTTGGTTGAATAGAAATGTCAGGTCTATTTTTTAGGCGCTGGGTGACAGGCTCAACTTGCCCCTGATGTAGTATATGGCCAAAAAATAACCACACTATTGATGGTTAAATGCACTTGGGTGACACAGGCTCAGCCTGCACCAGATGTAGTATATGGCCAAAAAATAACCAGACTGTTGATGGTTAAATGCACTTCGGTGACACAGGCTCAGCCTGCAGCTGATATAGTATATGGCCATAAAATAACCAGACTGTTGATGGTTAAATGCACTTCGGTGACACAGGCTCAGCCTGCAGCTGATGTAGGATATAGCACAAAATAACCACACTATTGATGGTTAAATACACTTGGTGATAGCTTGTGCTGGCGCACCACAAGTCACAAAATGGCCGCCGATCACCCCAGAAAAAAAGTGATCTGGGCAGCCTCAAAAAAGTGAGCAAGTCGATATTATCACTTCAATGATCCACAGCTGGAGATCGATCACTGAATTAAGTCTTTTGGAGGAGTTAATCTGCCTAATCTCGCCCTAACGTCGCAGCAGCAACCTCTCCCTATGCTTGAATCAGCAGAGTGACGTGCAGCGCAACGTGACCCAAGCTTATATAGAGGCTGGGTCACATGCTGCACTGGCCAATCACAGCCATGCCAATAGTAGGCAAGGCTGTGATGGCCTCTTGGGGCAAGTAGTATGACGCTTGTTGATTGGCTGCTTTGCAGCCTTTCAAAAAGCGCCAAGAAAGCGCCGAACACCGAACCCGAACCCGGACTTTTACGAAAATGTTCGGGTCCGTGTCACGGACACCCCAAAATTCGGTACGAACCCGAACTATACAATCACAATACATTAGTCAGTGCCTTGTATTAACTTTCTCTACATGACAAATGCCATTTGTTGAAGTGACACAACCCCTTTAATATAAGTCTAGGATAGAGCATTTAATTAAAAATAAAATCTATATAACTATAACCATCTTTACTTCACAATGTAAATATTCAGGATTAACCCCTTCACTACCAGCGCCGTACATGTACAGCTCTGGAGCGATGTGTAAACATGGCGCCCGCTTGCACGGACAGCGGCACCATGGCCAGCAGGTCTCTGCTGTTTCAAACAGCAGAGACCTGTGGCTAATTACCGTGACCGGCAATAATACCGATCGCGATAATTAAAGGTTTTAGATGCCGTGATCAAGTGAGATCACGGCATCTAAATGTGCAAAAACCCCGGAAGCTCGCGCTTCCTACCGACACCCCCTGTGGCCAATGGGGGCATCGGTAGTTGTGCTGAACACTATGAGCCTTGCTGATGAGGCTGATAGTGTTCATGCTGCAATTCTTATTTTGGCCACCAGATGGCAGGCCAGGATAAGAAATTAGCAATTTTCAGTCCAAAACCCATTTAAAAATTCCCAGATAGTACAAAATTAAAAATTAAAAAACATAATTTATAGGTTCATATATGAGCTTCAAAATCATTGCAAAAATTAAAAAAGTTTAAAAAGTATATAAAAATTTAAAATTATAAAAGTTAAAATCACCCCCCTTTCCGTATAATTAAAAAATAAATACCTAAATAACAATAAATATAAACATATAAGTATCACCACGACAGAAAATTCCCATACTATTAAAATATATATACGGTGAATACAGTGAATGGCATAACGAAAAAAAGGGTCAAATGGCTGATTTGCCTTTTTTTTATTGCTTCTCCCCCAAAAATATGTAATCAAATGTGATCAAAAAGTCACACACACTCCAAAATGGTATCAATAAAAAGTACGAATTGTCCCGCAAAAAAATGAGCCCCTAAACAGCTCAGTAGACATAAGAATAAAAAATTATGGGGGTCAAAATATGATGTAAATTTTTTTTTTTTTTTAATCAAAATTTAAATCTATTTTTTCACTATTTAGACATAAAAAAAACCTATACATATAGGGTATCGTTGTAATCTTACTGACCCAGAGAATGAAGGGCATGGGTCAGTTTTTCTGCAAATGAAACGCCGTGGGAACAAAACCCGTAAAACGGTGGAGGAATTGCATTTTTTTTCCAATTCCACCGCATTTGGATTTTTGTTACCGCTTCCCACTACATTTTATCCCATAATTAATGGTGTCATTAAAAAGTACAACTTGTCCCACAGAAAATAAGCCCTCATACAGCTATGTGAAAGGAAATATACAAGGAAGATAGGGAAGAAAAAGGAAAACACAAAAATGAAAAAACCTCCGGTACCCTAAGGGTTAAATTATTCTTTCATTTGCCGATCCCGCAAAGTAAGTATTTTCAGTACTTACTATATCCTAATGTTTTCGCTGCTCTCATCACATTCATCAAGAGAGCTACCATAGAATAAATCAGGACTGCTGAGGGTCGCTTGAGCCGATTACATCTGTACAATGGTATATTACAATATTATACTCCTCTCCCCTTCCCTGTCCATCTTTTATCAGCAGTGAGATATCTTCTACTGGGACTCCCACAGTGAGGTTCCAGGTAGCGATGCCTCCAACAATAATATAAAAATGCTATTAACACTATCTTTCAGTAAAACTAAATGTATACCCTTATCTTAACCAAATAAAATGCAACCTAAAAGGTCTGGTGTCCAATTCCTGGCGCCAGGTCTCTGAAGTAAATGTGTATGGTTCTGCCCAGATTTGCGCTATGTTGTAGTATCTTACTAATTATATCTTCCATTACGACATTTGAAACATTGAGATAAAAGTTAATTTCATCATAATATAATCACCCATGAAAGTATGTCAGCCAAGTGCGTACAGCAGAACACTTATATCTACATTATATTCAGTGCTGCAAAACGCGCTAGCCTCGTGTATCAGTGGTTGTATTCCAGAATGGTGATACATCTGGTTTATGAAGTGCAACCCTTTTTATTAACCCCTGGAGGACTAAAAGAATCTTTTCTTTTTGTATTCCATCTATCGACGTAGAGATATGCTCTTTTTCTGTGGGATGAATTTTACCTTCTTCAGGTACCATTTGTTGGCAGATATATCGTACATTGACTTTTGAAGTTATTTTAAGTGATGTTCTGACACTTCTATTCTTATTAAAATTGTGTATATATATATATATATATATATATACATATATATATATATAGTGGGGATTCGCTCTAGTAGACAGGAAAAGCGGACGCAGTATAGAGGCACCAACCAGTTCTTAAATCAAACAGTTCAGTGTTGGGCAAGTTCATAAACAAAAAGTCACATTTAACACAAAAAGTCACCTTTTGGTTTTGGTGTTAGTTTACACCCAGCTGGCAGTTCTGCCTCAAAGAGTCCATGAACAGACTTTAGGCGGCCTGTATCCCCTCACACTGGTCTCAGACCTCCAAGCCCAGCACAAGCCTCAGATCCCAATACAGAGATCCTTTCTGCTGTACCCAGCTGTCTTTTAAAGTGTCTTCTAAAAGTGTCCCTTTTGCATTCCGTCTTAAGTATTATGTTATTTTCCGATATAACCATGTTATAACAGAAAATAATGTTTCAGGTAGCCGCCGTTGTGGGAAACAATAAAGTAGATGGAAGGCTCAGTCCACTGTGTAGTTTCCAGTGGTGGCCTTCTGCAGCTCAGATCCTGTTTAGTTGGATAGGAGCTGAGCTGCAGTACCCCAGCATGGTCACTAGACAATGCTTCTGGCTCTATCCATTGTATAGTTTCTGGTGCCATTGGTTGACCAAGACAGCTGATCAGTGGGAGTGCCAGGTGTCAGAACCAAATCGACCTGATATTCTGAACTATCCTGAGGATAGGCCATCAATATATACGAAAAAAAACCTTTTAGTGGTTGACATTGATAGTTGTTGACTTTTTGAACATTTTTCTACTGTTTGCCTGTAAGCATCGTGTACTTCTTTAGTTTTAACCTGGTATTATTTTATATTTCTTGTTTCCTAGTTTTGGAACTTGAAGTAACCTTAAGCCCTGTAGTTCATTATTTCTCAAGCGTTCGAAAGCCAAGTCAGAGACATTTCAAAGAAGCACCCCTGAGGCTAGGATCAAATGTTACAAATGTGATCCAAGTTCACTTGATAACATAAAAATCAACTATATGTCATTACAACAGTTTCGGAAAACCTAAAAGAAAGCTTACAGAACAAATGAATGAGACTTAGAGATAATAATAATTAAGCTAAAAGTGAGAATAAGAGCTTGTCATATGCAATAATGTCCATCATGCGCCAGTATTTTAAGCCAAAATGAGGAGTGGGCCCAAAACACAGAAGAGGTGCAAGTCTTTAAAATATAATAATTTCTTAACAAATCTTCCTAATGGTCAGAGCTTTAAAGGCTATGTACACCTTTGGGGGCAATTTTGAAAATTATTGCATTGTACTCATTTTGGTTAAAAAATTTTTTTTTCAATTGGACTTTATTAAAAATATGGAGCCCTATTTTCTGTACATAGCTGAAATGCTCTAGTAGCAGCCTGTGGATTTTCTTTCTTTTATGTCAGTTGGGGAGCCGACTGGCTCCTTTTCTCTGCTCTCTGACATTACAAACACTTATTATAGCTCAATCCTTATCTTACTGATAAGAATGTGGCTAAATAAGTGTTTAGGACCTCTTAGTAGTTTAGAGATAAGGTTTATTAGATGACTGACGCAAAGTGAAAGTACCAGTCACACAGTTAGAAAAACAGTTAACCCTTTGTGACAGAACGGCTCAATATTTTAATTAAAGGTCAATTGAAAGTATGGTTTCTCTTTCTGCTCCCTACATAAAACATTGTATTTTTATGCAACTGCCGCTGCCTTTGGGGTGCTCGGTCCCAGATGGCGGCGGTCAGTAGCAGGCGGAGTCTCTTGGCGGCGGGTGTTCTGATTTTGCCCACTGCTCCCTCTTTTGCTACGCTGTTGGCTCGGTCTCACCACTGCCTCTTCCTCTGAACTGTGAAAGTCAGTGGCACGACCTTCATTCCATGTGGGGTCTAGGACCTCATCGTCCCCTGCATCGTCTTCCACCCAGTCTTCCTCCCTGACCTCCTGTTCAGTCTGCACACTGCAGAAAGACGCAGCAGTTGGCACCTGTATTTCGTCATCATCAGAGACGTGCTGAGGTTGTATTCCCATGTCCTCATCATCAGGAAACATAAGTGGTTGTGCGTTAGTGCATTCTATCTCTTCCACCCCTGGGGAAGGGCTAGGTCGATGCCCTTGAGAAACCCTGCCAGCAAAGTCTTCAAACAGCATAAGAGACTGCTGCATAACTTGAGGCTCAGACAGTTTCCCTGATATGCATGGGGGTGATGTGATAGACTGATGGGCTTGGTTTTCATGCGCCATCTGTGCGCTTTCTGCAGAAGACTGGGTGGGAGATAATGTGAACGTGCTGGATGCACTGTCGGCCACCCAATTGGAGAGAGCTAAGTGAACAGATTTTTAAAGCTTCCTCTGTAGGTAACTGTATAAATTCCTAAGCACTGGGCTCCCCCTAGTGGTGACTTTAGGCAGAAAATCTTATAATACACTGTATGAGGACAGTTGCAGACATATAGCTGTATGGGGAGGTTTATAAATGTATTTCTGCCAGTTGTGTGTTGTAAATTCACTGAGAATTATTGTGTTCTGAGAGCTCTCATATTTACTGTATGAAGGACTTGTTCTACATTTTCTGCTATTGAGGTCAGATAAAATGGCGAAGGGCAACTTTTCTTTTTACAATATTTATTTTTTTCAATTTATTTTTTCAATTGAAATGTTAAACATTTTTTGTTATATACTTTATTAGTAAAAAGTTGTTTCTTTCTACCAGAAAACAGGGTTTAAAGAGTCTTCTTAGCTAAACTTACTGAGCATTGCTATGGAAAATCTGTCTTTAGTCTTCAGCATTCTACTAAGCGCTGAAGATGCATGTTTGTAACAAGTGAGATAGGCAAGGTGATGGGCAGTGCTAGTTTGGGCACATGTTCGTAGTCAGGGTCTGTCGGAGAGAGACAAGAGGCAGGCTGGAAGCTTCTGTATGTTACACACAGGAGTCTTCAGTGCACAGTAGAACTGAAAACCTACAACAACCTCAAAGAATAGACTTATTGCCCATAGATATTAAACATCATTGCAAAACACTAAAGAAATCCATATGGCCATATTATATAAAAATATATAACATGAATACTTTATTAGATCATGGAATAAATTAATCACCAAAGAGAAAACAACAAGATGGAAATCAAATACAGAAAATCTACAGGGGGCACATCACCGAATAGCATGGAGTGCGTTAAAGTTCATACCAAAATTATAATCATAAGGCAGCCCCTCTTGAACCAAGAGAGAACTGCAAAAACTTACCCAGAGACATAGTCTACTGCAGTTGGAATGCTGCCCCCGGCACAGACACCTCACAGGTGAACTAAAGACTGAAGACAGACTGCTAAGAGGACTCTTTGCACCCATTTTCCAGTACAAAGATATCTTTCCTTATTAAAGTATATTACAAAAATGTTTAAAAACCTATCCCTATAACATATTAAAAATGAACTGAAATGACACAATTTATTTTAAAAAAAAATCCATTTAATAAAAAAAATTTGTAAAAGTTTGTAAAAAAATTGGGTTGTTGCTCTTTGTTTTCCTCGTTGCCTTGCACACTTGTACTAGGAAACTGGGTTGGGCAGGGTGTCCCATACTAAGTTTTGCTATGGGGCCCTATGAGATCTGTGTACATTCCTGGCTACTGCTGTGGGTTTTACCCACAGCTTTCAAGATTATTCAGCAGAACCAGAACAGAGGTTCATTCTGCTCCATTGATGATCCTGTTCTGAACCAGGAGATAAATCAGGAAAGCACTGCTAAGCAAGTGGTACATACCCCTCAGGGTCCATCTATCATGTGTTAGGAAATGCTGCCCTAGTTGTTCTCATCTATTACCAGCAGTAAAAAAAAATTCTGTGTAAATTGGATTTAATAGGAGCTAACACACCAGCTGTTATCAAATCCCATGGAGACATAATTATACTGGCATGCAGAGATGTCTGGAAGCAAACAGCACGGTTCCTGATCAGTAAACAGGACATTAATTTGGTGTAACAGGTACTTCTCCATTCTCCTAGAGAGTATGTTATTAATGAGTGAACTTTACAGTGCATCAGTACTTGTCTACCTAACATCTAACAGCCTATAATATGTAGCAGTGTCATTATATAAGAATCTATAATACACATTGAAGTATATTCTTTATTCTGAACTGATCATATCGGTTCAGCCACACTTTCAGGTTTCCTGATGCAGTTTTGGAAGCCAAAAACTAGAAGTGAATTCAAAAAAGGCGAGATGTCCTATGTGTCCTTTATACTTTCTAATAAAAATTGTACTTCATAATTTAGCGCTCTACTGCATGCAGTACTAGTTAAAGGGTCTCCCAAAATTAACAATTATCCTCCATACACAGGATAGGATATGTGCCTGATTACTGAAGAGCCTACTGATAGGATCCACACAATCACGAGACTGGTGTTTCTGTAAGAGCTGGTCTATCATGTGCAGTGAGCCCCCGAGGAGCTGGTGCAGAGGATGGAAGTCGTAGTGTCCCTGATGAGATGAAGTGTCACAGTGTACTCCCTCAATCTGTTGCTCCCTATAAGCTGCAGCTTGTGGATGTAGATGTCTACTGCGTAATACAGGTTTTCACTTTGTCTCTTCTGGATTTTATCTAGATGATGGGTGTCTGAACTGTAGTCCCTCACCTGCAGCAGGATCTAAAAAGCTGTGGCTTGCTGGTCACTCTGCTTACTGTAAACGCTGCAGCTTTTCTGGAGTTTTCATATTCATGCAGTCATTTTGGAGTAGTGGTCTCACAGGAGAATTGGATGTCCAGCTAGTCCTTAAGACCCTTGGAGCAGGAGCAGTTAGAGGTACTTCCACACTCCACACCATCCTAGCTAGAACTTCCCCTCCTGGCAATCATACACTTATCATGTATCCTATCTGAATTATGCATAATAAAGGGTACAAACGCTGGGGAGCTTTTTCCAAAAGATTACCTAAGGAAGCCACTTGGATCAGTTGTACTGTAAAATATCTCCAAAGTTTCTAAACAAGTCTAGTTGACTTTGGAGCTACTGCTACCAGACATTCCATGACCTGGATGATTATAACACTCTTCATGAATAGTTATTGGCTCTATTAATCTTTATTCTAATATATATTTCCATCATTTGTTGACAGACCCCTGGTCCTTGGCTGTGTTATCCTCGTCTGGAGAAGATGGGGAGCGATGGAGCAAGGAGCGCCCTTGGACCACTACAGGTTGGAGTGCACCTCATTGTGTTTCTTTGTATAATGGGACACTCAAAGTGCTTTGCTGAAGTGACCACCAGTCAGATACCAGGGATTCAACTTTCTGGCAGAGATGGGGTGAATCTGACAGCATCTAGTACTAGACACCAACCTCTAGTTTTTAATCATGTCTACAATTTCAATGTCCCCCTTGGATTTCCATGCACAATGGAACCAGAATCTCCTGAAGATGCAAGTTGGGTTTCTCAACAGACAGAAAATACACCAGATGCTGGGAGCCAGATCACCTTTACACACAGTATCCGTGTACCACAGAGGTTATGTCAGTGCTACACAGCTCCACAGTCCGTACAGCATCTCCTGAGCAGGATTGAAGCTCTGGAGAGGGAGGTGATGTTACTTCAGGAACGATGTAATGAGAGAGGATGTCAAGATGCAGAGGCCACAGGTATGAACTTTTTCTTGGTATCCCATCTTAAAGACGAACTGTCACCTCTCCTGACATATCTGTTTTAGTAACTACTTGCATCCTCTATGCTGTAACAATTCTGGTACATCTATTCTTATGACTCCATGTTGTGCGATTCCTCTATTATTCATTCTGTTTCCAGTTCCCAGTCCGCTCCAGCAGGCAATGCATTCACAAACTTCACACACAACATAGAGTCATAAGAATAGACACTCTAGAATTACTGTTGCATGGAGAATCCAAGTAGTTACTAAAACAGACATGTCTGTAGAGGTGCTAGGTTCGCTTTAACCTCTATTACAAGATTTATGGAGCTGTATTGAGTTTTTTATACAAAAATTTCAAGTACAAGGTGAAACTTCTCATCATACAGCAGAGGAAAGAAATAGAAGGAGATCATCAAAAACATATTCTCTTACTGGGCTTCTGACTCTGTTGAGATCCACTTCTCGACATACTGGCTTGTTTTTCAAAAACTTTTGGTCACATACAAAAACTACAATGGACGCTTCCCATTAGAATACCTAAAAACAGCAATTTACAATCATTAAAATAAAATGTAAATGTTATAAAATATAAAAAAAATGTGAATCATCTCTTTTTTTGCCACAGCCATCCAGCATCGGTGCTCCTTTTGTCTTGGGTTAAAATCAGTACTGGCATTACGGTTCAGCATTGAGCGGTGATGCCAGTAAAGTACTGCAAGGGACTGCTGAGGTCAAAAATTGGCTGCAGCGGTCACATTCTGTCCGCTTGTACAAAAAGACTGGGAGGATCATCAGAGCACTAGAGCTTGATCGAAGAAAGAAGAGGGGAGCACTGTTTATTTTTTGTTGTATCACATTTGCAGATGTGTTTAATTTATTTTTAGAACTTGTGGATACATTTTTTACTGTAGGCCAGTACAGGCCCCAAAAATTAGGCATTCACCTGACAGAAAAGAACTTGTGATAATGTGGCTAGAGGTACATTAGGCGGTCACTGGATACAAATTTTACTGTCGGCCAGTACAGGCCCCAAAAATTAGGCATTCACCTGACAGAAAAGAACTTGTCATGATGTGGCTGGAGGTACATTAGGCGGTCACTGGCTAAAAATTATACTGTAGGCCACTGGAGTACAGGCCCCAAAAATTAGGCATTCACCTGACAGAAAAAAACTTGTGATGATGTGGCTGGAGGTACATTAGGCAGTCACTGGATACAAATTTTTCTGTAGGCCAGTACAAGCCCCAAAAATTAGGCATTCATCTGACAGAAAATAACTTGTGATGATTAGAGATGGCCCGAACTATCCGACGGCGAACAGTTCCCGGCGAACATAGCTTGTTCGCGTTCGCCTCTGCCGGGCGAACACATGCGATGTTCGGTCCGCCCCCTATACATCATCATTGAGCAAACTTTGACCCTGTACCTCACAGTCAGCAGACACATTCCAGCCAATCAGCAGCATACCCTCCCTCCCAGACCCTCCCACCTCCTGCACAGCATCCATTTTAGATTCATTCTGAAGCTGCAGTCTTAGTGAGAGGAGGGAGACTGTAACTGCTGCTGATTTAATTGGGAAATCGATAGCTAGGCTAGTGAATTCAGTGTCCACTCCAGTCCTGAAAGACTCATCTGATCTCTGCTGTAAGGACAGCGTCCTGACAGCACCCCAAAAAGCCCTTTTTAGGGCTGCAACATTAGTCTGCTTTTTTTTTTTCCTTTATATACATATTGCAGTTGCCTGGCCTGCCTGTGTGTGAGGAGCTGCAGGCCCACAGACTGTAGTGTGCCCACTGCCAGTGCTCACCCCTGTCATTCCGTGTGGCACAGGACTTTGCTTAAAAAAAGGCACTTAATTTTTACACTTTAATCTAAGGTTAGTTGCCTGCCAGTGTGTGTCAGGCTGACTTCCACTGACTGTAGTGTGCCCACTGCCAGTGCCCACCACTCATACCGGCTGGCACAGGACTTTGCATAAAAAAGGCATTTAATTTTTACACTTTAGTGTAATTTCAGCTGCTTGCCTGCTGCTAGTGTGTGTCAGGCCGACTTCAACTGACTGTAGTGTGCCCACTGCCAGTGCCCACCCCTGTCATCCCGTGTGGCACAGGACTTTGCTTAAAAAAAAGGCACTTCATTTTTACACTTTAATCTAAGGTTAGTTGCCTGCCAGTGTGTGTCAGGCCGACTTCAACTGACTGTAGTGTGCCCACTGCCAGTGCCCACCCCTGTCATCCCGAGTGGCACAGGACTTTGCTTAAAAAATAGGCACTTAATTTTTACACTTTAATCTAAGGTTAGTTGCCTGCCAGTGTGTGTCAGGCTGACTTCCACTGACTGTAGTGTGCCCACTGCCAGTGCCCACCACTCATACCGGCTGGCACAGGACTTTGCTTAAAAAAGGCATTTAATTTTTACACTTTAATGTAATTTCAGCTGCTTGCCTGCTGCTAGTGTGTGTCAGGCCGACTTCAACTGACTGTAGTGTGCCCACTGCCAGTGCCCACCCCTGTCATACCGAGTGGCACAGGACTTTGCTTAAAAAATAGGCACTTAATTTTTACACTTTAATCTAAGGTTAGTTGCCTGCCAGTGTGTGTCAGGCTGACTTCCACTGACTGTAGTGTGCCCACTGCCAGTGCCCACCACTCATACCGGCTGGCACAGGACTTTGCATAAAAAAGGCATTTAATTTTTACACTTTAGTGTAATTTCAGCTGCTTGCCTGCTGCTAGTGTGTGTCAGGCCGACTTCAACTGACTGTAGTGTGCCCACTGCCAGTGCCCACCCCTGTCATACCGAGTGGCACAGGACTTTGCTTAAAAAATAGGCACTTAATTTTTACACTTTAATCTAAGGTTAGTTGCCTGCCAGTGTGTGTCAGGCTGACTTCCACTGACTGTAGTGTGCCCACTGCCAGTGCCCACCACTCATACCGGCTGGCACAGGACTTTGCATAAAAAAGGCATTTAATTTTTACACTTTAGTGTAATTTCAGCTGCTTGCCTGCTGCTAGTGTGTGTCAGGCCGACTTCAACTGACTGTAGTGTGCCCACTGCCAGTGCCAACCACTGATACCGGGTGGCACAGTAGCTTGCCGATAAATAAGGCATTTAATTTTTAGACAGTAGTCTAAATTCAGTTGCTTGCCTGCTGCCAGTGTGTGTCAGGCCCGCTTCCACTGACTGTAGTGTGCCCACTGCCAGTGCCAACCACTGATACCGGGTGGCACAGTAGCTTGCCGATAAGTAAGGCATTTAATTTTTAGACAGTAGTCTAAATTCAGTTGCTTGCCTGCTGCCAGTCAGTGTGTCAGGCCCTCTTCCACTGACTGTAGTGTGCCCACTGCCAGTGCCAACCACTCATACCGGGTGGCACAGTAGCTTGCCGATAAATAAGGCATTTAATTTTTACACTTTAGTGTAATTTCAGTTGCTTGCCTGCTGCCAGTGTGTGTCAGGCCCGCTTCTACTGACTGTAGTGTGCCCACTGCCAGTGCCAACCACTGATACCGGGTGGCACAGTAGCTTGCCGATAAATAAGGCATTTAATTTTTAGACAGTAGTCTAAATTCAGTTGCTTGCCTGCTGCCAGTGTGTGTCAGGCCCGCTTCCACTGACTGTAGTGTGCCCACTGCCAGTGCCAACCACTGATACCGGGTGGCACAGTAGCTTGTCGATAAATAAGGCATTTAATTTTTACACTTTAGTGTAATTTCAGTTGCTTGCCTGCTGCCAGTGTGTGTCAGGCCCGCTTCCACTGACTGTAGTGTGCCCACTGCCAGTGCCAACCACTGATACCGGGTGGCACAGTAGCTTGCCGATAAATAAGGCATTTAATTTTTAGACAGTAGTCTAAATTCAGTTGCTTGCCTGCTGCCAGTCAGTGTGTCAGGCCCTCTTCCACTGACTGTAGTGTGCCCACTGCCAGTGCCAACCACTCATACCGGGTGGCACAGTAGCTTGCCGATAAATAAGGCATTTAATTTTTACACTTTAGTGTAATTTCAGTTGCTTGCCTGCTGCCAGTGTGTGTCAGGCCCTCTTCCACTGACTGTAGTGTGCCCACTGCCAGTGCCAACCACTGATACGCGCAGTGCCCCAATTTGGGAGTAAGAGGACCGACCAAGCTGCTTTTTCCATCTCCCGGTTCCTGAAATCAATTCAGTTTAGTGTATGAGAGTTTGGTCTGTCACTGTGAAGGCAGTCGAAGGTACCCGGCCTAAATTTTTTTTCATAAAAGGCAATTCCTGATATGGGACGTAACAGGGATTAAACTGATGAGAATAATACTACAGAAAATACCACTCATATCGGTGGAGGGAGCCAGCGTTTTTTTAACCATCTCCCCGTTCAAAAAATCTATTTAATAAATGGCCCCCAGATTGGGGATGTTAGAGGGATTAAACTGATGAGAATAGTACTACAGAAAATACCACTCATATCGGGTGTGACAGTAAATTGCACGGCGCAGATGCAGTCACCGTGGTTTAAAACAGAGTGGAGGGAGCCAGCGTTTTTTTAACCATCTCCCCGTTCGAAAAATCTATTAAATAAATGGCACCCAGATTGGGGACGTTAGAGGGATTAAACTGATGAGAATAGTACTACAGAAAATACCACTCATATCGGGTGTGACAGTAAATTGCACGGCGCAGACGCAGTCACCGTGGATTAAAACAGAGTGGAGGGAGCCAGCGTTTTTTTAACCATCTCCCCGTCCGAAAAATCTGTTTAATAAATGGCCCCCAGATTGGGGAGTCGGGGACGTTAGAGGGATTAAACTGATGAGAATAGTACTACAGAAAATACCACTCATATCGGGTGTGACAGTAAATTGCACGGCGCAGACGCAGTCACCGTGGATAAAAACAAAGGGGAGGGAGCCAGCGTTTTTTTAACCATCTCCCCGTTCGAAAAATCAATTCAATTGACCTTTCGGGGACCCTTGGTGTTGTACGTGGCTGGGTGGAGGAAGAAACCTTCAATGACATCACCGGGACGTGGCTAGCTTGGTATCCAACCTTGTGCAAATGGGGAGTTTGCGGTTGTGCAAATGAACTGTTTGCGGTGCATTAAAAGGGGAGTTTGGTCTGTCAATGTCTGTGATGCGGGCGTAACCCTTACACTACCTGATCGATACAACATCATACCTGATCGTATACACACACTGGATGTTTTAAAGCACGTTATTCCAAACAATTTAGGAATGTTAGTTGATTTATGCCCTTTATGGATTAAAACCCGACTCTGCGTCCACTACGTAATTTTCCATGGGAGTTTTGCCATAGATCCCCCTCCGGCATGCCACAGTCCAGGTGTTAGACCCCTTGAAACAACTTTCTCATCACTATTGTGGCCAGAAAGAGTCCCTGTGGGTTTTAAAATTCGCCTGTCTATTGAAGTCTATGGCGGTTCGCCCGGTTCGCCAGTTCGCGAACATTTGCGGAAGTTCGCGTTCGCTGTTCGCGAACTGAAAATTTTATGTTCGCGACATCACTAGTGATGATGTGGCTGCAGATACATTAGGCGGTCACTGGATACAAATTGTACTGTAGGCCACAGGAGTAAAGGCCCAAAAAATTGGGCATTCACCTGACAGAAAAAAACTTGTGATGATGTGGCTGGAGGTACATTAGGCGGTCACTGGATCCAAATTTTACTGTAGGCCAGTACAGGCCCCATAAATTAGGCATTCACCTGACAGAAAATAACTTGTGATGATGTGGCTGCAGGTACATTAGGCGGTCACTGGATACAAATTGTACTGTAGGCCACAGGAGTAAAGGCCCAAAAAATTAGGCATTCACCTGACAGAAAAGAAGTTGTGATGATGTGGCTGGAGGTACATTAGGCGGTCACTGGATACAAATTTTACTGTCGGCCATTACAGGCCCAAAAATGTGTCATTCACCTGACAGAAAAGAACTTGTGATGATGTGGCTAGAGGTACATTAGGCGGTCACTGGATACAAATTTTACTGTCGGCCAGTACAGGCCCCAAAAATTAGGCATTCACCTGACAGAAAAGGCCTTTTATGCCGCTGTATATACATAAGACAAGGACAATTCTTTTTTCTGGGTGGTGGCGGATATGTGTGGGCTGGCATGAGGAAATTTTATTACACGTGGTCGTCACAGGTGTTGAATTCCTCAGAAATCCAGGCCTCATTCATTTTTAGAAATGTGAGGTAGTCCACTGTCGTGAACTAGGCGAGTGCGCTTATCGGTCACGATCCCCCTGCTGCGCTGAACGCCCTTTCGGACAGGACACTCGACGAGGGGCAAGCCAAAAGTTCCATGCCAAATTGTGCCAGCTCTGGCCACAGGTCAAGCCTGCACACCTAGTAGTCCAGGGGTTCCTCGCTTCTCAGAGCGTCCACATCAGCCGTTAACCCGATGTAGTCGGACACCTGTCAGTCTAGGCAGTCCCTGAGGCTGGATCCGGAGGGCGGCTGTCGATGGGTTGGCTGAAAGAATGATCTCATATCTAAAGTGACCAACACATCTTCAAACCGCCCTCTTCTTGCAGGCGCAGTAGGATTGGTACCCGCACCTTTTTCGCTGTGGGTGGAAATTCCTCTGCTAGCGCCCGCAACAGAAGAATGTAGCATCTCTCGCAGCAAGGCCTGGAAATGCTGCATTCTGCCAGCCCTCTGTGATGCTGGTAACATGTCTGACATTTTGTGTTTGTACCGGGGGTTTAAGTATGTTGCCACCCAGTACTGGTCCTTGCCCTTTATGCTTTTTATACGGGGGTCTCTTCAAACACTGGAGCATAAAGGCCCCCATTTGCACTAAATTGGAAGCGGTGGAGCGCCCTGGCTCCTGCTCATCGCCCAGGAGAATGTCGTCCTCGGTCTCCTCCCCCCAGCCACAGACAATACCAGGGATCCCCGAAAAAATTAAAGTCCCCCTCAAAGCCTGCTCTTCTTGCTCATACTCTTCCTCCCACAGGCACCATCCTCCTCTGACTCCTCTTCAGACTCCTGCTGACTTGTCTCAGATGGAGAAGCCCCCCCTGGGAATACATTCAGCATTGTGACTTCCTCATCTTCCAGCTCCTGCTCTTCGACAGCTTGATCAACGATACGACGCAATGCATGCTCCAGAAAGAAGGTGTAAAGTACGATGTCACTGATGGCGCCCTGGCTGTAACTGACCAGTTTGATGATCTCATCAAATGGCCGCAGAAGTCTGCATGTGTCGCGCATCAGCAGCCACTGGCGCCGGGAAAAGAAACCAAGCTCCCTAGAGCCTGTTCTGCTGCAGAGTTCGTACAGGTGGTCGTTAACGGCACGTTGATGCTAGAGCAGCCTATCAAGCATATACAAGGTGGAGTTCCAGTGTGTCGGACGTCGGGCTGTCACAAATCAAACGTCTGAGGGGCAAGTGGTGTCGCCGCTGAAAGTCAGCAAGGCAAACCATTGTCAGTGTAAAATCTTCTAAAATGGTCAGAGATTTTCCTGGCCTGCCGCAAGACGTCCTAGACCCCGGGGTATTTGGGAACGAATCGCTACACAACTAAGTTCAGAACGTGTGCCATGAACTTGTGTCAATTTGCCCTGCCTCAGCGCGCTCATCAGTTTGTCGTACACCACTTTACCAACTGTCAAATTGAGCAGGGTTAGCCACTGATAAGCCTGTGACCGCAGAGCTGAAAGCAGTGCAGGACCGATGTGGATCTTGGCTTTCAGGCACAATAGCCACAGCACAGCATGGCAGCGTCTCACCTGGCACATCGAATTGGTTCTGGGGAGCTTGGGGGGCACAGCGGAAGATGCGGTAGCAGTGGAAAAGGAGGAGTCAGCCGAGGAGGAGACGGAGGATGGAGTAGGAGGAGGAGAAGAAGAGGCAGGCCTGCATACAATCCGTGGCTGTAACACCAAATCCACAAGGGAGCCACGGGTTACATGCCTGACGGCCGTCAAAAGATTCACCCAGTGGGCAGTAAATTTATGTACCTTCCCTGCCCGTGTTTGCTACACCACGTGTCTGTGGTCAGATGTATCTTGGCACCGACATTGTGTGCCATAGATATATTCACTTGCCGCTGAACGTGGCCATATAGCTCTTGGATGCCCTTCTGGGAGAAATATTTACTTCTGGGACTTTCCATTGCGGTGTGCCAATGGCCACAAATTTTCTAAAGACCTCCGAGTCCACCAGTTTATATGGCAGTATTTGACGGGCTAGCAGTTCCATACAGCGGTCAGCCATTGGGCAAGAGGGTTAACCGGCGTCATCAACTTTTTACTCTCGGACATTTGGGCCACGGAAGCCTGCCTTCTGCCAGAAGAACGTGACGATGGCATGGTGGAAAGTGGAGGGAAGGACAAAAGGGAGGAGAGAGGAGAAGGAGGAGAAGGAGTATGGCTTTGTGGGTTCTGATGGCGTTGCTCCCACTGGGCTCGGTGATGGGAGGCCAGGTGCCTTCTTAAGGTGGTCGTCCCTAGGTAAGTGCTGGGCTTTTTGCGACTTATGCGTTGACAGCACAGGCTGCAGATGGCAACACTATTGTCAGCAGCTGACGCGTTAAAAAAAAAAAGCCCACACTGCGGAGCCATGTGCCGGCGTCTTGGGAGCGCCAGAAGTGACCGTGCATGGTGGATGGCTTGCTCCAGATACATTTGCAGTCTGCTTTTTGCCTCCTGTGCACTGTAAATTCTGCCTGCTTCTCCTCCTTTTCCTCCCTATCTGCTGCTCTGTCTCTCCCTCTGAACTCCCCTCCTCTTCCTCTCTTGTGGGCACCCATGTGACCGCCCTCCTTGGGCTGATCTGGGTACTGTCGTCAGACCGCTGGGTGGCAGCCATTCCTGCCTCCTGTTCCTCCAACCGCACACGCCTTCTCCAACTTCCCTCTTAGGCTCCGGCCTGGTGCACCTGTCATTTTCAAAATGACCCTGTGCCTAAGTCCTTAGAGAAGAGCAGTATTTGTGGAAGCAGGTATATCAATCCCCTTAATCAGTATTTTGTAGAAGCAGGTATATCGCAGGCCTCAATCAATATTTGGTGGAAGCAGGTATATCAATCCCCTTAATCAGTATTTTGTGGAAGCAGGTATATCGCAGCCCTCAATCAGTATTTTTTTGTGGAAGCAGGTATATCACAGGCCTCAATCAATATTTGGTGGAAGCAGGTATATCAATCCCCTTAATCAGTATTTTGTGGAAACAGGTATATCGCAGCCCTCAATCAGTATTTTGTGGAAGCAGGTATCTCGCAGGCCTCAATCAATATTTGGTGGAAGCAGTTATATCAATCCCCTCAATCAGTATTTTGTGGAAGCAGGTATATCAATCCCCTAAATTAGTATTTTGTTGAAGCAGGTATATTGCAGGCCTCAATCAATATTTTGTGGAAGCAGATATATCAAACCCCTTAGACATTATTTTGTGGAAGCAGGTATCTCGCAGGCCTCAATCAATATTTGGTGGAAACAGGTATCTCTCAGGCCTCAATCAATATTTAGAGGAAACAGGTATATCGAACCCCTTAATCATATTTTGTGGAAGCAGGTATATTGCAGCCCTCAATCAGTATTTTGTGGAAGCAGGTATCTCGCAGGCCTCAATAAATATTTGGTGGAAGCAGATATATCAATCCCCTTAATTGGTATCTTGCGGAAGAAGGTATATCGCACCCCTTAATCAGTATTTTGTGGAAGCAGGTTTATAAATCCCCTTAATCTGTATTTTGTGGAAGCAGGTATATCACAGGCCTCAATCAATATTTTGTGGAAGTAGGTATATCAAACCCCTTAATCAGTATTTTGTGGAAGCAGGTATATCGCACCTCTTAATCAATATTTAATGGTTGCAGGTATATCGAACCCCTTAATCAGTATTTTGTGGAAGCAGGTATATCACACCCCTCAATTATTATTTTTTGCCACAACAGTTATATCAATCAGTATTTTGTGGAAGAAGGTATATCACACCCTTCAATCAGTGTTTTGTGGAAGAAGGTATATCACACTCCTCAATCAGTTTTTTTGGGGGCAACAGGTATATCACACTTGTTGCAAATAGTTGTTCCAATAGCGCTTGTCCATCTATATAGCTGCGGTATCGCAGCAGAACCGCACACAACTGCTGCACAATACAAATGCACTATATACTTTCTATGTTAGAAAGTATATTATAGGTATATCACACCCCTCAATCAGTTTTTTTTGTGGCAACAGGTATATCACACCCATTGCATTTAGTTGTTCCAATAGCGTTTGTCCCTCTGTATAGCTGCAGTATTGCAGCAGAACCGCGCACAACTGCTGCACAATACAAATGCACTATAATATACTTTCTATGTTAGAAAGTATATTATAAGTATATCACACCCCTCAGTATATCACACCTATCAATAGCGCATCTATACCAGTCCTTAAAAGGACTTTTGTGGCCCTATTAGCTAGCGTTTGGTGTCCCTAACAGCCTGTCCCTGCTCCACAAAGCAACCTCTCCCTACACTGGCAAAACACAGAATGTAAAATGTCTGCTAGATCGGGTTCTGTGATAGGGTGGGGGTGTGTCCATGTGCTAAAACGTCTCAATTGGCTGTCCTGTCCCACCTGATGGATGTGTCATGGGTCAAAGTTCGGCACAATGCAAAATAATATGGCGCCGGTGGACATTACCATATGTTCGCATGTTCGGCGAATCGCAAACATGCAAAGTTCGCCGCGCAAAAACCGCAGAGTGAACCACAAGGCCATCTGTACTCGTCTCAGTTGTCATGTGTGCAAGAACTGCACATCAAAAGCAATTGTACATATGACCACTGAGGGCATCGACTGGCTGCAGCATCCTCCTGACTAAGGGCTCTTTCACACTTGCGTTCTTTTCTTCCGGCATAGAGTTCCGTCGTCGGGGGCTCTATGCCGGAAGAATCCTGATCAGTTTTATCCTAATGCATTCTGAATGGAGAGAAATCCGTTCAGGATGCATCAGAATGTCTTCAGTTCCGGACCGGAACGTTTTTGGGCCGGAGAAAATACCGCAGCATGCTGCGCTTTTTGCTCTGGCCAAAAATCCTGAACACTTGCCGCAAGGCCGGTTCCGGAATTAATGCCCATTGAAAGGCATTAATCTGGATCCGGCCTTAAGCTAAACGTCGTTTCGGCGCATTGCCGGATCTGACGTTTAGCTTTTTCTGAATGGTTACCATGGCTGCAAGGACGCTAAAGTCCTGGCAGCCATGGTAAAGTGTAGTGGGGAGCGGGGGAGCAGTATACTTACCGTCCGTGCGGCTCCCCGGGCGCTCCAGAGCGACGTCAGGGCGTCCCAAGCGCATGGATCACGTGATCACATGGACACGTCATCCATGCGCATGGGGCGCTCTGACGTCATTCTGGAGCGCCCGGGGAGCCGCACGGACTGTAAGTATACCGCTCCCCCGCTCCCCACTACTACTATGGCAACCAGGACTTTAATAGCATCCTGGGTGCCATAGTAATACTGAACGCATTTTGAAGACGGATCCGTCTTCAAATGCTTTCAGTTCACTTGCGTTTTTCCGGATCCGGCGGGCACCTCCGGCAAATGGAGTGCACGACGGATCCGGACAACGCAAGTGTGAAAGGGGCCTAAGAGCAGGTCTACATCACTTCTCATGCACTGAGCTGGAAACAAAGTTGTTTTTCTACATTTTTAGGAATCAGGTACTACAAATATTTTGTGCATAAATAGAATTAGCTTCTGCTCTATGCTGTTTCATTAAAACTTGCAATTGATTCATAACATCTTTGCTCTTTCTTAAAGTGCATCTACACAGCCAGAGAATCAGCAGATTTTCAGGAACAACTGTTCCTGTGAATGGTCGTTTCCGACAATCTGGCTATGTAAATGTGCAATGTGCGAGTGAAATGCTCGTTCATCGGGTGATCCTGTTGTTCATGCAGGCACCACCAATCATGGCTTCTAGGCAGCAGATCATGTGGTCTAAACAGCAATCTCCTGCCCAGAAACCATGATTCTGTATGAGGACTAGGGACCGCAATAGTGATCCCTCGTCCTCATACAGTGAAGTAGATCGCTGCATGTATATCTTCTTCACTGAACGAGCAGCTGACTGTCGGGACGGAAAACTTACTTTCCGCCCGACAATTGGCCGCTCAGTCGGCCTGTGTAAATCCAGCTTTAGCTCGTTGTGTAAGTGTATATACATAGATAGTGGCTAGTCACTGAGAAGACGGCACACATGGCTACTGACCTCAGAAAAAGTGGACATATAACTGAATAAACTGCAGGTTTTGCTGAATCTTTTCCCATAAAACTATAGAAAAGTTTTAGACAGGTGTGGAGAAAAATGCTGCAACATAAGAATGGTTTAAAAAGTAGAAGTGTTAAAAGTTTATTTTTATCAAGTAACAAAATACAATGTTAATGAATTAAAGAGAAATCAAAATCAAATCAAAATTTGGTGTGACTACCCTTTGCCTTCCACATCAGTTCCTCTAGGTAGACTTGCACACAGTTTTTGAAGAAACTCGGAGGTTGTTCCAAAACATCTTTTAGAACCAACCACAGATTCTCTGGATGCAGGCTTGCTCAAATCCTTCTGTCTCTTCATGTAATCCCAGGGAGACTGGATGATGTTGAGATCAGGCTCTGTGGGGGCCATACCCACCTAAAACTTTTGCAAAGCACTGCATATATTAATCTGCTCAGCTTCACCTGCTCTATAACATTCTGCCTGCAGAATGTGCTGCCGTTTCCTGTTGATAGGTCCCCTTTAAACTCTATATATGAATGATTGCAATCACACACACAAGAAGAGAAGAGCAACTGAGGCAGCGCAACAGAAAACTTTAGCTGACATCTGACTTAACTATATAGTATGTTTCAGGTGTCAGGTGTTTTTTGATTCGATCATAGGTTGCCATTGTATGATGCTAGAGAGAAGAGACATTACAGTAAATCTGTCTTCACCGCACATTCACTCAACAGCTCTTACATAAACCAGATACTTATCCAGTTCTCTGAGCTGATGCATTGTTCACGAAGGATCCAGTTGTGTGCAACACATCTACGGCTCAGTGCCGCACAGCCCACAATCCATTAGCTGTGTTCTCCCCAGTGAGAGCTCAATATGTATACCATTCCTGTTACTTAATAACATCCATTTATTTTAGAAAATCTAGACGTTACAAGATTTCTGCTGCACTAAACTGTTGCTAAACATGCCGTAACTCACTGAGGACTACTACTTGCCTGGAATTGGCCGGCCCATGGTGTTAGTAGTAGACATAGGTTCCCTAGAGAACTTGTCATTGTAAAATGACTTATTGTTTAAGAGACGTTTTTATGTTAAACATTTTTTAGTCTAATTTTTGGTAATTTTTATTTTTTTATTTTCCATATCCATATTTATATTTTTAAAGAAAGAAATCCTGTGCAGTTTTAACACTGGCCACTAGACCTAATAATATGTCATGGCTGGCGGTTGTTTGAGAGAAGCTGCCATAGACACAGGGACGGATTGGTGATCTGATGCTCAACGGCCACAGGTGCCCTCCTGAACTCAACTGTTATACAACTGAATACTGTGGTTGGGGCGGCAGTATTTTGTGTTGCCCAGTGGTATTTTATTCTGCTGGGGAGGTTTTCTGTGCTGCACTATGGTATTGCAGGCACTGCCTACTTCAGTTATCCCTGCCTACTTGTTTTGTCCTGTCTTCTGTCAATTTGGACCCACCTACAACATGGGGATATTTTTAGTTTTTTTCCAGGGCCACTTTAAAGAGGACCTTTCACCGATCCTGACATTGTGAACTAAGTATCATAACATATACAGCGGCACCCAGGGATCTCACTGCACTTACTATTATCCCTGGCCGCCGCTCCGTTCTCCCGTTATGTCCTCCGGTATGTTCTGGGACTTGGTTATAGTAGGCGGAGTCTGCCCTTGTTCTGCTGGGCATCTCCCTCTCCTAGGCTGTAGCGCTGGCCAATCGCAGCGCACAGCTCACAGCCTGAGAGAAAAAAACTTCCCAGGCTGTGAGCTCTGCGCTGCGATTGGCCAGCGCTACAGCCTAGGAGAAGGAGACGCCCAGCAGAACAAGGGCAGACTCCGCCTACTATAACCAAGTCCCCTAAGTCTCCGCCTACTATAACCAAGTCCCCGAACATACCGGAGGACATAACGGGAGAACGGAGCGGCGCCCAGGGATAATAGTAAGTACAGTGAGATCCCTGGGCGCCGCTGTATATGTCATGATACTTAGTTCACGATGTCAGGATCGGTGAAAGGTCCTCTTTAAGTTCCCAATCTGCCCCTGCATAGACACAATAGGTAGGAGGGACCTCCCTGACTTCTATGGGAGAGTTTTTATGCATTATCTGTGACCTGTGGAGAAGTCAGGAAGGAGTAGATAAGCTGTGATATCGCCTATTGTAAAATATAGATCTTGTGTTATCAATACAGAAATAGTAACATAGTACATAAGGCCTGTTCGGTCTGTTATCCTGCAAGTTGATCCAGAGGAAGGCAAAAAAAAAAACTGTCATGTAGAAGCCAATTTTCTCCACTTTAGGGGGGAAAAAAATCCTTCCCGACTCCAATCAGGCAATCAGAATAACTCCCTGGATCAACGACCCCTCTCTAGTAGCCATAGCCTGTAATATTATTACACTCCAGAAATACATCCAAATGATACCTGTCATTGTAATCCTGATAATTATGAGATGGTTACTAAAAAATTACCTGCACAGAACAGGAAGTCTCAACGTGTTATTAGACTTAGTGGCCAGCGTGAAAATTGC
Source organism: Bufo bufo (assembly GCF_905171765.1). Taxonomy (NCBI): domain Eukaryota; kingdom Metazoa; phylum Chordata; class Amphibia; order Anura; family Bufonidae; genus Bufo; species Bufo bufo. Next base: position 195,054,514 of record NC_053397.1, read on the forward strand.
ACAGTTTTAGGTATCTGTGTAATACGTAGTTAGCGAATTGGGAAATTAAAACACAAATTTACAAAAAAGGTTTAAAAATAGTTTAACATAAAAACATGATTTAAACAATAGATCGTTTTCTTATGACACAATACCTTTTAAAGCATACACTTTTTTAAATAATGCAAAGCAAAGTTTGCTGTTTCTAACAATCAAGATGATATCCTACAGGCAAAGATAGAGTTCTGTATGAAGCCACCACTAGGGGGAGCTTGTTACATACAATATATACTGTACATAACACTTAATAAATATATAATAATATAAATACATAATAATAATACATATATACAGTATATTATATGCAGTATAGAGAGACCCAATACACAGTTAGAGAGAGACCCTTTTTTAATGCATCCTTTTTTTTAAATCTTCTTTAGTCTTAGTATGCATTAATGAAGATTCACCAGATTCACCTTTTAAAAATTCAAGACACTAATAGACAATCTCAGCATGGAACGCTGAAGCTGTACTTAAAGGTGGTTATGCCTTGAGTGATGTAAAACATGAAAATCAGACAGCGTATAGTACATGACTATCGCTTTCTAACAAAGCCTGAACCAGCCGTGTAGCTCACATGGATCCAGAGATCACCCCATTCATTGATCCAATTCCTCTGCTAGATTGTCTCTTGGTTGTCAGCTCAGGGAAGCTTTGGGGGCATGTCCTTTCTCAGGGAGAGTGTCCTTTCTACGAGGGCAAGACCTTTCTTGAGAGGGGTATCCTTTCTGCAGCAGCTCCTTCACTGTAAGTCACAGTTTCTAAGATAGGGCTGGTGGCAGTTGAAGGATGAAATTGAGCATGTGCGTCCACCTCAGCAGGTGGACGTGCACATTGCTATAGAGATTAAACACCAGGGGGCGCCATTGTAATGTAAATTAAAGAGAAAATATCCCACAAGCGGAGCATTTTTCTAACAGAAGTCAAGTAACTCGTTTTCCCATGCTGAATTATATTAAAATAACATTTAATACCAGCTTGGAGGCTCTCTGTATGTTTCAGAACTGCAACTCTCAGCATACTCACAGCCTTCAGCTGGATTACAACAGGCTAGCGACAACTCTTTACTTTATAGGAATACACTGTTTGCAGTAGGTATCATATTCCCAGCGCCATTTTGTTTGTGTTTGTTCATGTAACTGGAGGTGAGACACTTGTTACTTGGAGAACGTCCAAACCCCTACGTGATTGTAGATTCATTTCTTGAGGTTCAGGAAAACAGAGGTAGCACATTGGGTCAAATTCTGCTCTTAGAGCAAAGTTGTGAGACAGCGTAAATCTCTAATGAAAGGATGATGGATGCGTAGTACAGATTGGTAGCTACATTTACATAAAGACAGCAACCAACGTAGGAAATTGCTTAGAAGGCACCCAGGAGAGCTCTGCTAGGTAGGAGAGTGCAGGAATACAGCCATGCCTAATTAATAGTTCTCTGACAAGTATTTATGAAGGATGGAGCCTCGGCAATCTTATTACACACAGGTCTCTGAGCAGAAGGTTGGCAGGTCGATGCAGTGGTCAGTGGGAAAAAGTGGTTTGTTAAGTAGCAAAGGAAGTAACAGTCGGATATATTGATGAACATTCCAGGCAAAGAGGAGAGGATGAAGTAGCGCAGAGAAGAATCAATGCACGAGGCAATGAAAGGGCAAACACGGAGGAATGATAGGATGTGAATTCTTTGATTACGATGTCATAGATGCATGAAAGAAACAGGCAATTAGTATAATACCCTACGGGTCAAACAATCTGGAGACGTCTAATAAAACGCTAAAAAAATGTATGTATACCTACTCTATACATACAGTACAGACCAAAAGTTTGGACACACCTTCTCATTCAAAGAGTTTTCTTTATTTTCATGACTATGAAAATTGAAGATTCACACTGAAGGCATCAAAACTATGAATTAACACATGTGGAATTATATACATAACAAACAAGTGTGAAACAACTGAAAATATGTCATATTCTAGGTTCTTCAAAGTAGCCACCTTTTGCTTTGATTACTGCTTTGCACACTCTTGGCATTCTCTTCATGAGCTTCAAGAGGTAGTCCCCTAAAAATGGTTTTCACTTCACAGGTGTGCCCTGTCAGGTTTAATAAGTGGGATTTCTTGCCTTATAAATGGGGTTGGAACCATCAGTGGCGTTGAGGAGAAGTCAGGTGGATACACAGCTAATAGCCCTACTGAATAGACTGTTAGAATTTGTATTATGGCAAGAAAAAAGGAGCTAAGTAAAGAAAAACGAGTGGCCATCATTACTTTAAGAAATAAAGGTCAGTCAGTCAGCCGAAAAATTGGGAAAACTTTGAAAGTAAGGGCTATTTGACCATGAAGGAGAGTGATGGGGTGCTGCGCCAGATGACCTGGCCTCCACAGTCACCGGACCTGAACCCAATTGAGATGGTTTGGGGTGAGCTGGCCCGCAGAGTGAAGGCAAAAGGGCCAACAAGTGCTAAGCATCTCTGGGAACTCCTTCAAGACTGTTGGAAGACCATTTCAGGGGACTACCTCTTGAAGCTCATCAAGAGAATGCCAAGAGTGTGCAAAGCAGTAATCAAAGCAAAAGGTGGCTACTTTGAAGAACCTAGAATATGACATATTTTCAGTTGTTTCACACTTGTTTGTTATGTATATAATTCCACATGTGTTAATTCATAGTTCTGATGCCTTCATAGTCATGAAAATAAAGAAAACTCTTTGAATGAGAAGGTGTGTCCAAACTTTTGGTCTGTACTGTATGTATCTTAACAGGGTTGGCCAGGGTTGCCAACCGTCCAGAAATTTCTCGACAGTCCGTAAAAATAGTCAATGGGCCAGATTTATCATTAGCTCAGGTCAGAGTAATGGAGTGAAAAAGTCCCCAAAAAAGTCCCAAACGCTAAAACTGCGCACAAATTTGCGACTTTTTTCTGCTCTGCACTATGCTCGCCAGTTTTCTGAAAGTGGGCGTGTTTTCTTATGTAAATGAATCTCTAGACAGATTTACTATTGGGACTATTTAGTTGTCCAGAAAAAAGAAAAATTCTGGTCGGCCCACGAAAAATATTCTGTTTTTCAAGCCAGTGCCTAGCCCTGAATACTTTTGTGCTTGCATGTAAATAAATATTCTGTGCAGCCACTGCGCCACCTGCTGTGTAACCTTGCTGAGGTGGTCGCACATGCTCAGTTCCGTCCATCAGCTGCATCTACTATTAGAAGTTATGACAGTTACAGGGAGAGAGATGCTGCAGAAAAGACCTGCCCCCTGACCTTTGATAGGGAGGGGGGGGGGGGGGTCAGGCTGCAGCAGGAAGGACAGGCCCGTGGTCTGTGATAGGAAAATAGCTGCAGCAGAAAATACACATCTCAGAGCAACTGGAATTAAGAAATGACAGTAACTTTCATAAATTATTATTTAAAAAAAAAAATGATGCAAACAGAAAACTCCCTTAGGCCTCTTGCACGCGTATTGCGGGCCACATAGGGTGGGTCTGCAATGCACGGGCACCTGCCCAAAGTGTGCACTCCGCATCACTTGAATGGGTCCGCAATCGCGGAGATGCGGACCGGAATCACGGATCGGAAACCCCACGGAAGCACTACGGAGTGCTTCCGTGGTGTTTCTGTCCGTGCTTCCGCACCGCAAAAAAATAGAACTCATTCTATTTTTTTGCGGTGCGGACGGATCATGGACCCATTCAAGTTGAATGGGTCTCAATCCGTCCCGGCCGCCGCACGGACGTTGCCCGTGCATTGGGGACCGCAAATTACGGTCCCCAATACACGGAAAGGATGCACAACGTTCGTGTGCAAGAGGCCTTAATCTGTTTTGTTCCTGAGGTTCATTCATCAATGTACTATCAATGTAAGCATGAGATAAAATAGGATGCAATCTACCTAGATTCTTGAAGATATTAGGTCAGATTTGGAGATTTGCTTTTTAGACATTTTTACCCTTTTAACCTCGCCATATTTGCGAAAGGAGTTGCCCCATCTAGCCATTTCCATGGCAATAAGCGCTGGCCCCAGGGGCCGATTTTACGGAAACAGTTGAACGTGCCAGTGCTCCACTGTTCCAATAACTTTCATTGTAGCAAATGGGAGCTAACAGCCTGGTGGAACAAGCTATGCTGCTTCCGTAACTCCAGGAGCCGTTTGAATGGCTTCAGTCCACTACAATGGGAGTTACGGAAACGGCGGAGCACTGGCCCATTCAGCCAATTCCGTAAACCTGGCCACCTGCGGCCAGCGCTTAGTCCCATCTCACCATAGAAACAGAGAGATGGGACAACCCAGAGAGATGGTGTAAAAAATGGAATGAGATAGTGAAAGGAAAAGTATCTAAAACATGTCTACAAGTTTCAACAAATGTATCTTTCTGTGTGTGCCGTTCTGATGCATTGGGAGAGGTGGATAAGGTTCTTCTGTCCTGAGTTTCAAAATCCAGCCCCATAATGAGGGTCGGATTGATCTTTATTATAGGCCCCTCCGTTCTGCGTATGCCGCTGTATAAAATATTTTTCTTGTTGTTCTAATATGGTGACTAAAGAGGATTTATTTCCCCATCATTACAGGTCTCACTGAATTTGCACCTCCCTGCAGTGGACATGGAAACTATAGTCTGGACTCCTGCGTATGCAGCCAAGGTTGGGGAGGTGAAAACTGTTCGGAACCTCTGTGTCCCCTAGGCTGCTCTGGAAGAGGTACCTGCATAGAGGGCATCTGCGTGTGTGAGCCGGATTACACAGGGGAGTGGTGCACAGATCTGTTATGCCCTGAGGAGTGCAGCCCACATGGGCACTGTCAAGACGGGCAGTGCGTCTGCCAAGAACCATACACCGGTATCGGCTGTACAGAGATCCGCTGCCCAGGTGACTGTTTGAGAAAAGGACGTTGTGCCAATGGGACCTGCGTTTGCCAAGATGGTTATGCCGGAGAGGACTGCGGGCGCATGTGGTGTGTGAATGCCTGCAGTGGGCGAGGGCAATGCCAGGATGGTGTCTGTGAGTGCGAGGAGGGTTACAGTGGGCAGGATTGTTCGGAAGGTAAGAAAAAAGAAAAGAAAATGTAAGATATTGCCTAACCTGATCAAAATGTGTTAAAGAAATAAAAGTACAAAATGTATGAACGTGTAATAGAAGAAATATCATTCTCCATTGATATTCATGGAGTATCAGGAACTTTATACTGTGAAGCTCTGAGTTTAATACGCACCTCTCAAATACATTTTTGGCATAGAGGTAGACCAGGGCATTCCCACAGGGCACAGGGTGGACGGAACTGATGGTCAAGCTGCCTTCCACATCCTAAGTACCTTCAGTCACCACTAGAGGGAGCCTGGAAGCTTACTGCATACTATCGTCTCAACAGTATGTCGTCAGCTCCCTCTACTGGTGACTAAAGTGATTCCAAATGTCCTTTTCAGCTAAATGCTTCCCCAAACTCAGATTATGTAAGCTGGACAGCATGATGTGTGATGGGCGACGGCATCCATTAGTGTTTAACCCCTTATGTGTATCTTGAGTCTGTAATGACCAATTTCCAATCAAATGTTATATTCGGTATTTTGATATTAGGATTGTAGATCATGTTTTTTTTAAGACATTAGGTAAAAACACAGATCTAAAGTTTGATACCATCCCTTTGAAAGATTTAAAGTGTCACCTTGAAAAAAAAAATTTGATAGGTCATAGCCAAACATCAAAGGTTTTGATTGGTAGGGATCTGAGTGCTGATACACCGACTGATAGCTAAAACAAGGAGAGAGAAGCATGATCTATGGGCCAGTCTTGGCTTTGTCTCCTGCAATTTGGGAAGAGAGCGTGCTATGTGAGCGCTTCTCTCTCCTCGTTCTAGCAATCAGTCGGTTTGCTAGAACGAGGAGAGAGAAGCGCTCACATAGCACGCTCTCTTCCCAAATTGCAGGAGACAAAGCCAATGACTGGCCCATGGATCATGGGGATCTAAGTGCTGATAAACCGACTGATTGCTAGAACGAGGAGAGAGAAGCGCTCACATAGCACGCTCTCTTCCCAAATTGCAGGAGACAAAGCCAAGACTGGCCCATAGATCATGGGGATCTAAGTGCTGATAAACCGACTGATTGCTAGAACGAGGAGAGACAAGCGCTCACATAGCACGCTCTCTCTCCTAACTGCAGGAGACAAAGCCATGACTGGCCCTTAGATCGGTGGGGGACTAAGTGCTGATACACCAAGCAATCGTTAGAACAAGGAGAGAGAAGCACTCACATAGCGCGCTCTCTTTCCTAACTGCTGGAGACAAACCCAAGACCAGCCCATAGACTTCTATTGAGCCCGATTCCTGAAGCCAAAAGAGAGAGCATGCTGTGAGAGCACTTCTCTCCTCACTCACATAGCACGCTCTCTTTCCTAACTGCTGGAGACAAAGCCAAGACCGGCCCATAGATCAGCGGGAGTTTGAGCGTTGATACATGGACCGATCACTAGAACGAGGAGACAGAAGTGCTCACATAGCACGCTCTCTCTCCTAACTGCAGGAGACAAAGCCAAGACCGGCCCATGGATCGTGGGGATCTAAGTGCTGATGCACCGACTGATTGCTAGAACGAGGAGAGAGAAGCGCTCACATAGCACGCTCTCTTCCCAAATTGCAGGAGACAAAGCCAATGACTGGCCCATGGATCATGGGGATCTAAGTGCTGATAAACCGACTGATTGCTAGAACGAGGAGAGAGAAGCGCTCACATAGCACGCTCTCTTCCCAAATTGCAGGAGACAAAGCCAAGACTGGCCCATAGATCATGGGGATCTAAGTGCTGATAAACCGACTGATTGCTAGAACGAGGAGAGACAAGCGCTCACATAGCACGCTCTCTCTCCTAACTGCAGGAGACAAAGCCATGACTGGCCCTTAGATCGGTGGGGGACTAAGTGCTGATACACCAAGCAATCGTTAGAACAAGGAGAGAGAAGCACTCACATAGCGCGCTCTCTTTCCTAACTGCTGGAGACAAACCCAAGACCAGCCCATAGACTTCTATTGAGCCCGATTCCTGAAGCCAAAAGAGAGAGCATGCTGTGAGAGCACTTCTCTCCTCATTTGAGCGGTCTCATCAGTCAGACCCCCACTGATCAAAACCTTTGATATCTTACTTTGACATATGAAAAGTTATTGAAAGTTCAGTGACACTTTAAAGGATTTTCCCGGGGGTTGGACTGCATGCAAGCTGATTCTTTTTATCTAATACAAAATGTAAAGCCAAAAATTGACTGAGGACAACTGAGTCGATAATTATTCCTCCTATATGAGTGTGGGAGCGTTTTGAAGACCTCTGCCAAAAAATCTGCCGTACTGTTGTGCTCTTGTGATCTACTTTTAATCAACAGGAGTGAAAATAAAAGCTATAGAGTATAGACGAACAAAACCCCTGCCAAATATAACCAAGTTTTACGGGCTACATATAAATTATTATTCAAATCTGACAACTTCTCAATATCCACAGAGGTCTGATGTTTACATTCTGTGTTCTGTGTGTCACCGGTGCAAACACATTTCCATTTAGCTTCAGAGGCTGAAAACAACTTCTGAAAGACCTAGCGGGGGGTCTCGGAGCTGAAAGGAAAGCACCTGCAGTATTAGAACGCTCTCCTACACAGAGACCCAATTCTTTCCAGCAACCTTATCCAGCTAGGAAGACTGGAAGATTTTTAACACTTGCTTAATAAACCAATACTTGATGTATATCCTCTGTAGAACTGAAAAGCAGTCAAAGAGGGCGTCCCATAGGGCAGCGCGTCCACAGAAGAATGCAGCAATGGGATATAACAAGGGAAGTGGATTCTGGGATAATCGTCTTAAATGGAATACTCTTTGAAGGCTGTATTCATAAAAGTCGTCTGACGCTTCTACCGTTGTGAATGAAAATGACTGAAGAAGGTTTTCCTTCAGTTTTCCGTGTTGTAGTCACCAGTCCAACCTATAGCATTGTTCAGTAGCCTGCACCATATTCCCAAATTACCAGATTTCATTGTTAGGGGATACAGGGCACTCTAACCTTGAATCATTTAAAGGGGTTATGCCATAATTGATATAAAAAATTAAAATCAGACATCATATAGTACATGACAATACCTTTCTAAGGCTCAATTCACACTTCAGTTATTCGATCAGTTATTTCCATCAGTTATTGTGAGCCAAAACCAGTAGTGAAGCTTACTCGGAGATAAGGTATAAGGCGTTTTTGACCCGCATCTGGTTTTGTCTCACAATAAGGTCTCATTCAGAGGAACATAAGGGCTCCATTACTGTGCTTTGCCCGCTTTCTATGGGCTGCTATATACAAGCACTGACCATGTGCACTCCATTTACTTGAATGGGTCCATGATCCACTAAACAGGGCGCTGAACCTCGGAGCAGAAAACCAACAGAAGTGCTTTGGAGGGTTTCCGTGGGCTTCCGATCTGGGCTTCTGCTCCACAAAAGATAGGACATGTCCTATCTTTTGCAAATCACGAACTCATTCAAGTCAATGGGTCCATATCCGCGGCACGGAGTGCACACGGCCAGTGCCCGTATATTGCGGACCCAGTGGTCTATCTTGGTTTTGTGCTGCCTTAGGCGAGACTAAACCCCCCTAATATAAATTTGACCCACCCCTTCCTGTCACGGCCAAACCCCTTCCTCTGTAAACCCCACCCCTTCCTCTTTAGGCTCCACCCTTTCCGGTTTTGCATAACGATATTAAGAAATTTATCGCGATAACGATATATATCGCGATAAATACCCGTTTAAAAGAAAAAACACAAGGAGACGTTATACTGTATGGGGCAGCCTCAAGGAGACGTTATACTGTATGGGGCAGCCTCAAGGAGACGTTATACTGTATGGGGGCAGCCTCAACGAGACGTTATACTGTATGGGGCAGCCTCAATGAGACGTTATACTGTATGGGGGCAGCCTCAACGAGACGTTATACTGTATGGGGCAGCCTCAAGGAGACGTTATACTGTATGGGGGCAGCCTCAAGGAGACGATATACTGTATGGGGGGCGGGGGCAGCCATAAGGAGACATTATACATACTGTATGGGGGCAGACATAAGGAGACATTATACTGTATGTGGGGCGGGGGCCACCACAGTCTGTATGGGGCAGCCTCAAGGAGAGGCCAGGGCCACCATAGACAGTCTGACATACCACCTTTATTTATGACACAGTGCAGAGTGCACTATTTGCTTGTGGCAGCCCCAATACAGTTTAGTGTCTCCTTGTGGCTGCCCCATAAATAAAAGTGGTATTTGTGTCAGACTGTCGATGGTGGCCCTGGCCTCTCCTTGAGGCTGCCCCATACAGTCTGTATGGGCCAGCCTCAAGGAGAGGCCAGGGCCACCATAGACAGTCTGACATACCACCTTTATTTATGAGTCTCACTCTCACAGTGCACTATTTGCTTTTTAACTCTCGTCTCACTCACTCCTGTTCCTCTGCCTGGACTGGACCTGGACATTCCTCGCAGGGCAGGCCAGGAGTCAGGCGAAGTGGCCAACTCTGTTCTGTGACTGTGTGAGGAGGGAGGTCTGGAGAGACTTTTCCCGTGGCTGCCGCTTGTGTTGTGAATATTCCGGCCCATTGCGCATGCGCGAAAAAAGACGGCTCGGCGCAGGCGCAGTAGGAGCCGAAGGTAGCAGAAAATTCCGGCTTTGCGCATGCGCAGTGGGCCAAAATATTCTTCTACCATCGGCGCATTCACGCTACGGGGGAATCCTCCGCGCCTGCGCTGACAAAACCCCGGCAGAGCCAATAAGGAGCCGAGGTGAGAGACACACCTCCCACGTCACTACCGGAAGTGACGTGGGTAGCAAAAAATTCCTGGTAGGTGAAAATTTCGGAACACCTGAGGTCAGGAGAAAGTCAGGAGGACTCGGGAGGAGGGTCACTCCTTCACTATGCCGCGCCGGCGATGCCGCTCGCATAGTGAAGGATCGGATTCGGATCGGCAAGCATCGGAGAAAGGGGAAAAAAAGTTTGGCACATTTTACTATCACTAGGCAAACAAGCCCCATTGGCAAGTGCCGCCCTAGGCAAATGCCTTGTTTGCCTCGTGATAGATACACCTCTGTGTGGACCCATCATTTGCCGTCTGCAATACGGGTACAGCCAGGGGTGCACCTAGCCTTTCTGCTGCCTGAGGCGAAAACTGAGAAAGTGCATGCCCCCTAAGCTGCCAGCTTGAAATACACCTAGCAGAGCAATTGGACCAATGAATGGGAACATTTCTGGATCCATGTGAGATACAGGGCTGGTTCTAGCTTTGCTAGAAAGAGACTGGTTTATACTATATGATATTTTTCTGTGCATGATTTTGTGGTTTATCATATGCAGAGGAATGCATACAGTATATTCACCTAGTTCATATCAAGGAGTCGGAAATTAAAGCAGTTATTTTTTTCCCGTCTAGAGACATATGGGGTCTTTTATTAAGACCAGTGTTTTAGACACCAGTCTTAAAGGATAACTGTCGTATTTTTTATTTATTTTGGGAGTATTGGATTGTGGTGATTAATTTTACCTTGGTGGCCCTATTTCAACTTTTCACTGTGTATTCAATTACCCCTTAATTCCACATTTTTGTTCCCTGTACTGCCTACTTTTACCTGTGCTTAAAATAGGGTGCAGGCTCACATTACTGACAGCCAGGGACTGTAAGTAAATGATTAAAGCCAGGTCCTCCCCAGCAGCTGATAACAGTGCCTGGGCTGTGTGCACTTCTCCCTGTCCCTGCGCTTGGCAGACGCTCCCTCACTCAGCAGAGCTGGAGAATGCAGAGTGGAAGCAGCGCAGACCAGGGAAGGGAGATCTGCCATCTGCTCAGTGTATAAATGAAAGCAACATGTGGTAAGAGGACCCCTTTGTGCTGCAGGAGATTAACCCTTTAGGGGGGAGGGCTCTGGTTACTGACACTTTTGGGGGGCTATTGTTACTGGCTAGTGAGGGCAGGCGGGATTAGCCTCAGGGTGAGGGCAGTGGCGGCCATCTTAACTGAATAGTGAAATTAGTAACTACATATATGAAAATTGAAATTAGGGTCTAAATGTGACAGTTATTCTTTAATACCCCTGCGCTAGTGGTGGATGCTCCGAAGCTATGTAGAAGCACCATCCTCCACATTACTTAGGTGCATTCACCGCCTGACTAAATCTACGCCAGATCCCTTGCTGACGTAGATTTAGATAATTTTCTACGCGTAAAACAGGCATATAAAATTATAAATGAGAAAAGCCTGCCAGCCTGCCCCCTTCCTTGTCCCCTTCTTTATACCTGGCATGAGCAGGGAAAAGTCACAGATTCTGCCACAAATCCCCTTTGCGACCAAATCTGCAACAGATATATGCCAAAAATTGGCGTATATTTCATAATAAATCACCCCCATAATGTATATGCAGTATTTTGTGACTGCTTACATCTACCATTTTAGATAACATAATGCAAAGGGTTGAAGCTGTTGAATTTAGGATATAATCAGTTTCAGTACATTGATAAACACGAGGCACACTTTGAGCATCATATTTTCTGATGTCTTGTTTCATATTTCTGCTTTAGAGAGATACAGGGTCCCCATTATATCAATGTCGGCCATCTTAATCCCTCCATCTACCTTTAAAAGCTGACCTATCAGTGACTGTCAGAAAGCAAGCTTGGCTGTAAATATAGATAAATGGAATGAGGATTCTATGGGACTGAATAATGGCATGTCACATAATGTGTGAGGTTTACTAAAGGAAAAGTCTGTAAAGACTCCAAAATGTGAATTGCGAATCACTCATCTTTTGCAAAATTTCAGGCTATTAAATCAATTTGAATATGTCTTTGTAACGTAACGTGAATTCAAAATATTTGAGAATGAATAAGCTTATGCAGGCTAAGGGAATAAATATATTTACTAAGTGTAAATAAAGATGAGATAACACAGACAAATCACATACAGAATAATAAACAGTAAGTAAACAACACTAGCCTAGGGCTAGGGATCTGGTTGGCCATGCTATAACACATGGCTGTGTACCACGTTTTAACACATGATGACACCCAAGGGTGTACAAGAGATAGAGCATATCAATACTTACATCTTACCTAGGATGAAGTTCCAGGTAGAGTCCCCTCAATGTATGTGTGTAAACCAGAGTTATTCCCATCAGCCTCTCCTCCAGTGTGCATCACGCATGTCTCTGAGATCACTTAGGAATGTAGTCTTATCAGCACAATGGGGGATGGGTACCTCTCTAACCCACTACATTACAAGAGAAACTTTATTATGCAGAGATATTAAAATGAATATAAAAGAGACAGAATTAAAGGGGACAGAACCAATCAGTACTTAAAAATACCCTTACAATGCACTTTGGTTTTGCCGGGAGCTCAATGCAGAACTGCTGTGGAATAAATTAAAGAATAATGGACTTTAATGGGAAGAGGGAATTCAAATAAGCTCTTAACAAGCTCTGCCTCCAATGCCACCAAAGGTAAGGTAGTTATCCAATAAATCAATGTTCGACCTTCGGCCTTGAACAGGCCTTGAGACATGACTTGGATAATAATTAAGCCAGCATCTCATCTGCAGATAGTTGTTTTGAGGGTATTTTTCACCTTATCATTGCAGATCAGAGAGTACTGGCTTAACTGGGTTAGAGGCATAGGTCAGGATGCGGGCCTGATTGTCAGGCCAGCTTAAATTTAGAAAGAGGCCAACTTGATGAGGAATCCCTCGTTAGACTAATAAAATTGACTATTGCTTCTGGATATAGCAGACGCCAAAGTGCATCAAATGTACGCAGACATTGTAGTGATATGAATTTCTTCATTCAGAATAGTTGCTACTTCCCAGTCATCCCTTTCTTTGGCCCCATTAATTCGGAGACCTCTGTTCTTGGAGTTTTGTGGGGGACCAAATATTAAACCCATACCAATTATGCATCTGACATATCTTGTGTATTCAAAAAAATGTTTAAAGGGATATTGCGGGAGTTAATTACTGATAATATTTCCTCAGGATAGCTCATCATAATATGATCTGTGGGAGTCTGAGTCCTCTTCGTAGGCAAGTGATGTCACCATCATCGGTCACATGACTTAGGCGCAGCTTAGTCCCATTTAAGTGAATGGGCTTGGGCTGCAATACTAAGCACAGCCACCAAGCACAGCGTGGTGCTTGGTATGTTGTGAGGAGGTCGAAGCGCTCACCTGAGCACCATGGCCTCTTCAAACAGCTTATTGGTGGTGCTTCCGGGTGTCAGACCCCCACCGATCAGGTACTGATGACCTATCCCGAGGATAGATCATCAATATACTACTGCTGGAAATCACCTTTAAAGTGGAAAAACCTTTTAAGTATCGTAAAGTTGCAATTTGGTGGACCCCTTGGTGCAGATCAGATTGAGAGAACACAGCTTTAGGAGGGGATTGCTTATAAGTTGCTTTCCATCATTACATTTATTTTTACTTTATTTTAATTCCTGCTTCCAGGTTGGCAGATTAACAAGGGAACATTTCTGACCGAGGTAGCGAAATGTTAGCAATCTATGAATTATGCAGCACTATTTGTGAATATTTATAAAGCACAAATATAAAGGTATTGTTATAGGAATGGAGCACAAATGTGAGAGCATCCATGGGGTGCCTATGAGAAAATTAGGAAGCTTAGGTGAGAGCAAAACATATTTCTTTACCTTAATGTATCTATTTTCCATTATTTGCTTCCTGTTCATCCCTTCATCTCCAATAAATCATTAAATCATGGTAATTGAGTTCTAACCTTCTGTCGTGCACTTATCGTAGGAAGTAGAAATAACTTAAAAGGGTTGGCCATACTCACCTAGTTCACACTGCTGGGTTCTGGTTCCTTCGCTCCCCCATCTCGGCTGCTTCACTCAGATCCCCCGCTGTCAACATCCACCTTCACCGCTGCAGCCAATGACTGGCCGCAGTGGTGACTTGCTCCCCTTCCATCATGTCGATTGGCTGCAACGGTGTCAAATCGGATGTTGACAGTGGGTGGGCCCGAGCAAAGCAGCTACGGCACGAAGGAGCCAGAACCCAGTGGCGGGGAGCAGGTAAGTATTCTTCCCTCTGCTGGTCTGCCCAGGAGGGGAGAAGGGTTGGCAAAAACCCCACAAAAGGTGGCCACTGGCCAACCTTTTTAAGCATACCATATAAGAACCACAGTAATATCAAATGGCTGCTTATGTGAGGAATTTAGTGGGGAATAAAATCAACACAAAAGTGTTCATGTTTAGCACCCTCTAGCATAGGGGGCACATGCTAAGGCCCCTTTCACACGGGCGGGATTTCCACGCGGGTGCAATGCGTGAGGTGAACGCATTGCACCCGCACTGAATCCGGACCCATTCAATTCTATGGGGCTGTGCACATGAGCGGTGATTTTCACGCATCACTTGTGCGTTGCGTGAAAATCGCAGCAAGCTCTATATTGTGCGTTTTTCACGCATTCACTTCTATGGGGCCTGCGTGAAAATCGCAAGCATCCGCAAGCAAGTGATCACAGGTCCTATTCCTACTGCACAGCAAAGATGAAGACAGAAGAGAAGCCGGGCTGCGCGAACAAGTGGATTAAGGTGAGGTAAATTATTACCTTACTTACTTACCAGGAAAGATTAAAGGACCTTAACATGTATAGCTTGGAAGAAAGACGAGACAGAGGGGATATGATAGAAACTGCTAAATACATAAAGGGAATCAACAAGGTAAAAGAGGAGAGAATATTTAAAAGAAGAAAAACTGCTACAAGAGGACATAGTTTTAAATTAGAGGGGCAAAGGTTTAAAAGTAATATCAGGAAGTATTACTTTACTGAGAGAGTAGTGGATGCATGGAATAGCCTTCCTGCAGAAGTGGTAGCTGCAAATACAGTGGAGGAGTTTAAGCATGCATGGGATAGGCATAAGGCCATCCATCATATAAGATAAGGCCAGGGGCTATCCATAGTATTCAGTATATTGGGCAGACTAGATGGGCCGAATGGTTCTTATCTGCCGACACATTCTATGTTTCTATGTTTTAACCCCTCCAGCGCTATTGTATTATGCATTCTATATTAAGAATGCTATTATTTCCCCTTATAACCATGTTATAAGGGAAAATAATACAATCTACACAACACCTAACCCAAAACCGAACTTCTGTGAAGAAGTTCGGGTTTGGGTAGCAAACATGCCGATTTTTCTCACGCGCGTGCAAAACGCATTACCATGTTTTGCGCTCACGCGGAAAAATTGTGCATTTTCCCGCAACGCACCCGCATCTTACCCGGGCCAAAAAGATGACGCCCGTGTGAAAGAGGCCTAAATCAAATGAAGTCCCCTCAAATGTTACCCATGCAAACCCATGTGAATGTAGTACCCCATTCAACTGAGGCACAACCAAATGCTTGGCACCGTGCCCTGGTGAACAATAAAGGGTTTGCTGAGGTTGGTGAAGTGCCATGGCTTCTTTATTCAGTGGGGTTCCTTGGAGTTGGAGCATTAATATTATTTCAAGAAAGCCTTTTAAAACTACAATGCCTAAAATATAATTTTAATACTATGCAGGCCATTGGCACAATAGTATAAATGGAAATAAAAGCAAAATACAAATTACTGGAATTTTACTCATTCTTTTTTTTCGATTTTATCATTGTTTAATTAGCCTGTGGTGAGCAAATTGGAGTTAATGAAGTCTGAGTTTTATAGTCTCCCAAGGGCTTGGAAAGCTTAAATCATACTTTACACAAATGGCCATATGCATGGCTACAACTTAAAATGAGAAAGGTTTACTTAATATTTGGCAGTGTTTGGCATAAAACATGGAGATACTTGCAACTTATTGTCATTTCCCATAAAATGTTATGTTACAGGGCATTTTGCATTGTCCACGTTGTAATGTACATTGTTATACTGCTAGGGTTCAGCTATGTAAAAGAGACTCATGGGCGGACTGGGAACTTAAAGTGGTCCTGGAAAAAAAAAAAAAAAGTGGCCCCATGTTGTAGGGGGACAACAAAAGCAGGCAGCATCAGCAATACCATAGTGCAATATACAATCCCAGCAAAGCCATACAGTTGCAAGAAAAAGTATGTGAACCCTTTGGAATGATATGGATTTCTGCACAATTTGGTCATAAAATGTGATCTGATCTTCATCTAAGTCCCAACAATAGACAATCACAGTCTGCTTAAACTAATAACACCAAAGAATTAAATGTTACTATGTTTTCATTTAACGCACCATGTAAACATTCACAGTGCAGGTGGAAAAAGTATGTGAACCCCTAGAATAATGACATCTCCAAGAGCTAATTGGAGTGAGGTTTCAGCCAACTGGAGTCCAATCAATGAGATGAGATTGGAGGTGTTGGTTACAGCTGCCCTGCCCTATAAAAAACACACACCAGTTCTGGATTTGCTTTTCACAAGAAGCATTGCCTGATGTGAATGATGCCTCGCACAAAAGAGCTCTCAGAAGACCTACGATCAAGAATTGTTGACTTGCATAAAGCTGGAAAGGGTTATAAAAGTATCTCCAAAAGCCTTGCTGTTCATCAGTCCACAGTAAGACAAATTGTCTATGAATGGAGAAAGTTCAGCACTGCTGCTACTCTCCCTAGGAGTGGCCGTCCTGTAAAGATGACTGCAAGAGCACAGCGCAGACTGCTCAATGAGGTGAAGAAGAATCCTAGAGTGTCAGCTAAAGATTACAAAAGTCTCTGGCATATGCTAACATCCCTGTTAGTGAATCTACGATACGTAAAACACTAAACAAGAATGGATTTCATGGGAGGATACCACAGAGGAAGCCACTGCTGTCCATAAAAATCATTGCTGCACGTTTACAGTTTGCACAAGAGCACCTGAAGGTTACACAGCAGTACTGGCAAAATATTCTGTAGACAGATGAAACCAAAGTTGAGTTGTTAGGAAGAAACACACAACACTATGTGTGGAGAAAAAGAGGCACAACACACCAACATCAAAACCTCATCCCAACTGTGAAGTATGGTGGTGGGGGGGGGCATCATGGTTTGGGGCTGCTTTGCTGCATCAGGGCCTGGACAGATTGCTATCATTAAAGGAAAAATGAAATACCAAGTTTATCAAGACATTTTGCAGGAGAACTTAAGGCCATCTGTCCACCAGCTGAAGCTCAACATTAGATGGGTGTTGCAACAAGACAACGACCCAAAGCATAGAAGTAAATCAACAACAGAATGGCTTAAACAGAAGAAAATACGCCTTCTGGAGTGGCCCAGTCAGAGACCTGACCTCAACCCGATTGAGATGCTGTGGCATGACCTCAAGAAAGCGATTCACACCAGACATCCCAAGAATATTGCTGAACTGAAACAGTTCTGTAAAGAGGAATGGTCAAGAATTACTCCAGACCGTTGTGCACGTCTGATCTGCAACTACTGGAAACGTTTGGTTGAAGTTATTGCTGCCAATGGAGGTTCAACCAGTTATTAAATCCAAGGGTTCACATACTTTTTCCACCTGCACTGTGAATGTTTACATGGTGTGTTCAATAAAAACATGGCAACATTTAATTCTTTGTGTGCTATTAGTTTAAGCAGACTGTAAATGTCTATTGTTGTGACTTAGATGAAGATCAGATCACATTTTATGACCAATTTGTGCAGAAATCCATATAATTCCAAAGGGTTCACATACTTTTTCTTGCAACTGTATACCGCAGAATAGCACAATACACTGCCCCAAAAGCTATCCTTCTGCCCCAAAATCTGTGGTGGCCATCAATAGATGCCATTTTCTGTCCTTCTCCAGTTGTCCTTGATTAAGACATGGTGCAGGGGGCTTAGGAGGTGAGAGGTTCAGACGGCCCACCGGGAAATTTCCCTGTAAGGTCTATGGCCAATCCGCCCCTGCTAATACACAATATCACTGTGCAGCAAGAAGCATTTGAATTGAATATCTGCAAAAGAAAGGAAATTGTATGATTTAGAATTCCCTTAAAACTATGTAATTTGTCTTAAAGGGGTTGTCCATTTTTATATTTTTTTTTTATCTGCCCTGTATTCAGCACTACCTATAGAGAAAACCATATTCACCTGGTCCCCACCACTCAGTTCTGGCTCCCAGGCTTTACTGATCTTCCAGTCCCTTTCTGCCAACTTCCTATATGGACAGAGTCACGCGCACCTCTGCAGTGACCGGCCTTAGTAGTGAAATGTCCCTAGAAACATATGACTCAGCAGTGACAAGTTACTTGCGGACATGTCACCACTAAGGCCAGCACTTTACCGTGAATTCTGAAGCCCAGGAATAAAATAGGTTTGACACGGTGCATAAAAGTTTACTAAACTATAATAAAATACATAAAAGATACATAAAAAAAGATAGCACACAGAGTAATGTGTGTAACAGTCACCTATGCCATGAACAAATGAGCAAGCTCTCCATCGTCCAGTTCCCAATATGGCATCTTGCTGATGCTTATATGGTACCAAGAGAGGTGGTAGTCACAAGACATCTTACACAATCGATCTCATCAGTGGAACTAAACTTTTTGTTACATGTCTAGATGTTTTTAAGCTTCATAGCCCCTCCTAAAGGTCTTTAGTGTGCAGTACGAATGTACATTACAAGAAATTGAAGGGAAAGAACCACTAAAAGAGACTTTGCCACACAGCCAGTCATTGCCTTAGTGGAGCACATGACCCCGTCTGTACCAGAAGTTGACAAATAGAGACAGGAAGTCCAATGAAGAGAATCCAGAAAGAAGGAAACCAGGAGTGAGCGGCAGGATCCAGGGGAGTATAGATTGCTCCACAGGTCCTGCTGGCTGGAGGGTAGATTTAAAAAAAAAACACCTGGACAACTCCTTTAATCTTTTTGCCATTAACCTGCGGGTAATGCACGGACAATGGCAAGCAGAGATGATGGCCACTTAAAGGGGGTTGTCTGGTTTTAGGAGAAAAAAATGGACAACCCTGGGGATCAGCCTGTAATAAAGAACTGATCAATACATACCTGGCAGATCCAGCACTGCCATTCTGTTTGAATGCAGCATTGATCTCACTACAACAGCATGTGCCTTTGCAGCTAATCATTGGCCTCTTCAGTGCACCTCTGCAGCCGCTTACTGCGTTGTCACCAATTTACTGTTGTAGCTGAGATACCCCTGTAAACCAGTGTAGCATGCATTCATGTGACACGTCTCCTGGTGTTTATGTCCTATACTCCAAGTAAGTAGTTATTTCACCTTCCTCCTCTGCTTTTCTCTGTAGTACTGGACATTACACATCACATACATCTGATCTCCACTGCTATCTCTCTGCTTTTTCCCTCTCTTTGCCTGCCTCAGGAGGGATTGTGTTTCACATGCTGGGCAGCAGATAAGGCAGAGTCAGTCAATAAGTAATAGCATAGCAAATTGCAACCAAACACTGATATCTATAAATAAAGACAATGGACCAGATTTATCATTAGCTCAGGTCAGAATAATGGAGTGAAAAAGTCCCAAAAAAAGTCCCAAACGCTAAAACTGCGCACTGCTCTGCACTATGCTCGCCAGTTTTCTGAAAGTGGGCGTGTTTTCTTATGTAAATGAATCTCTAGACAGATTTACTATTGGGACTATTTAAAAAGTCGCTAAAAAGTCGCAATTTCACTCCAGTGAGGACCATGCTTATCTTATGAGACTTTTTAATAGAACATGCAACTTTTTCCTAAAAACGTGTGACTTTTTCGTAAAGATGTGCGACTTTTGTAAAGCTGCTTACTGACGGATAAACTGCTACCGTCAAACCACATTTATTACAGTCTTAAAGGGCCAATCATAAATCTGACTTGGCTAAAACTGACTTTAGCCATATGTTAAAGTGGAGTGAGCTGTCAGAGTAGTGATAAATCTGGCCCAATGTCTGTGAAAGGGAAGAGGGATCATGGGAACTGTAGCCTTTTACATAGGTCATCTCACTCGCAGCAGCCATTGCAGCAGGCTGCATCAACTTGTGATCATTCAAACACAAATAAGGGTACTTTCACACTAGCATTATTCTTTTCCGGTATTGAAATCCGGTGAAGGGTCTCAATACCGCAAAAGAGCACATCCGGTTTGTCCTAATGCATTCTGAATGGAAAGCAATCCGTTCAGTATGCATTAGGATGTCTTCCGTTCTGTCCCTTTTAAGGTATTTGACCGGATAAAATACTGTATCATGCTACGGTTTTATTTACAGCTAAAATCCCGGAACACTAACGCACTTTCCATTGAAATGCATTAATGCCGGATCCGGTATTAAGTGTTCAGGAAGGAAATTACCGCATCGCCAGTCCGGGTTTTCCGGTCTGCGCATGTGCAGTGCTTTCTAGAGGTGAAAAAAATAAATACCGGATCCGTTATTCCGGATGATACCGGAAAGAAGGATCCGGTATTGCAATGCAAAAGTCGAACGGATCCGTATCTGGAAACAAAAGATATCTGTTTGCATACGGATTTCCGGATCCGGCAGGCAGTTCTGGCAATGGAACTGCCTGCCGGATTCTAACAACGCTAGTGTGAAAGTACCCTAAGTCCTTTTCTATATTTTCTATAAGCTCGGAAAGCCACTCTAATAATGCCGATATGCTAAAGGTAGCCCAATGATATACATATACACATATAGATGAGCCAAAGGACCAAACTACAAGTGGTGCGGTGACCATTCAGCCAAAATTTGTGGACAGGATAAGATTGGAGTGGTAATTGATATTGGAGCTTCTTTGTGCAGTATACATTTTAATGCAATAACATATGTCTATAAGTTATACATACTATGACCGACTAATCCATACAGCCCCCCACCAGAAGTCCCGCTGAGTGCATTAGTATCCGGGGACAGCAAAAAGCCACAATAAAGAGTTAGTTTAACGTAAATTATTTTACGCTCCATTTCCTACAGTATGTGTTTCCTTTGTGTAAGGGACCCGTCTGACCTTATGAAAGCATCTTTTTGACCCGTGAGTGGTTACGTGGCTCCTCACTCAAGGGCCGCAGGAAGGAAAATGAAGATATAGATGCAACAGGAAGAAGCAAAGGCTTTTACTTTTCTCACTTGAGGCAGGAAGCTTGATGGTTTTACAAGAGGTAAATGGCGTGGTGGTTACAGTCTCACCTAGAGCAACAAGCGTATGGTAAACGTCTCTTAAGGAGGTCACAGCACTGCGTCACTCACAGGAGCTAACAGGCTGTGGTATCTCTCTTCCCAAGACACACACAAGACTAAAACAAATTGTACATAGTTCATAGCCCCATGTGTGGCGGCTGTTACTGGCAGGAGGCTGGCTGGTCTATATATTACAGAGTATGCTTCTCCAGAAGTTATATGTTGGTCCAGGGTGAGGGAACTACGCGGTGCAAAGTGGCTACCTCTGCTCTTTGCCCAATATAGACCCTGAATTGGAGGTATTGCCACTGTAACTGAATCAACCAAAACCCATAGCATCATGACACAAGTGGCATCATTTCTCAAAGGGTATATATAAGGGCAAGGGCATTTCCAACCTACTTAGTTGTAGAATGCTCTCACCCTTTAAGACCCTTTGCCTTCAGCTAGTATCTAACATAATGGTTACTTGATGCACAACCAAATACAATGCATTCATGGGTAGACTGTCCATAGACCCTACGGGGAAACTTCCCAGTGGGCCAGTGTCCAGGGGCATTTGTGTGTGTCCATGTGTGCCATTGCTGACCCCGTCTGCTTGAGTTGCCCTGCCTACTTGTGTTGGCCTCACCTCTTGTCAATTTGGACTCCCTAATGACATGGGGCCAGCTTTAAGTTTTTTTTTACAGGGCCACTGTATGTTGTCGGTGCATTTCATGAGCCTACGTGACCAGTAGTTACCAATTAGATGAACATGTTGAGATCGTATACAGTGGGACATACAGCCATTCTACTCCCTGGTATCTCTAAGATATCCGTGTGTAGCTAGACGTCTATGTAGGCACCAGAAGACCAAGACAAACTAGAGCAAGAAGCTAATATCAGCTCCTGAGGATATTTTCATATAAGACATCAAGATAAGATTGAGAAGGAAAAAAAGCTAAACTCTTTCTGAGCATGTTGTCTGTGGGAATAATGAAAAATTAACAAGGAAAGATAGCTGAAGTAACCGAATTACCAGGAAAACAGTCATTTATCAAAGTCTCTGCACTGCAGAACTGGGGCCTCAGCCTTGTAAACAGAGGTAACACAGTTAAGTGATGGTTGTTTCTCATGAGCTCCATACGGGAGTCTTCCAGACGCCGGTGTGCATGCTAATATTAGCAGCTCCAGAGCACATCCCATTACATTGAAAAAATCCCATTGCTAAATGATTATTAGAGCTAACCTGCTGTTAGATTTCTTTTTTTATTATTTTTTTATTTTTTTGGAGAAAACATTGATTAATAGACCCCAAAGTCCCCAAGCTGCGTAATTTGATAAAATGACTGAAAACAAAATGCAATGCATTTATCAAAAAAGGAAATTGTATTTGCTTCATAGGGAGTCATTTTAAGGGTTTATAGGCTTTGTCTACTGTTAAAGATGGTAAGCTACTTCAAAAATGGGTATGTACACAGCACAGCGAGCCCCGGGGTAAAAAATGTGAAGCGGTCTCCCTCAATAACCTCCCACGTAGAAATTACAGGCCTGATGGCCATTTTCTGATCCCTTTCCCATACTTTCTAGGAGAGAAAGGAGGCATGACACGCAGTCATACTTGTCAACACTTAGAAAATAGAGGCTCCCCGTCCCCCGAATGCACTTTTTGGGTTCCGGGACTGATTTTAATGATGCATTATACAATTAAAAAGGTATTCCTATCTGAGACAATGCGGGCATTTCTCTAGGATATGCCCCCATTGTCTGATAGGTGCGGGTCCCACCTCTGGGATCCACACCTACACCAAGAATGGAGCGGGATTTCCCTGGGTCTGGTCACCACCAAGCTCACTCCACATAGTAGTGAATGTGAGTACACTGCGCTGGCACGGCCACCGCTTCCATTCATTTCTATGTTGCTATGTGGCCCATAGAAATGAATGGAGGGCGGCTGTGCATGCGCATTGCGCCCTCTGCATTGCTCCGTTTTCTGTGTATGTGCTGGTCCCAGAGGTGGGACCCGCACCTATCAGACAATGAGGGAAATATACTAGCGATATGCCCCTATTGTCTAAGATGGGAAAACCCCTTTAAAATATATAGAAAGCTGCTTATCTGGAGAAGGCAGCCCTCCATGATGGTGGCTTATATAAATGTCACCAATAAGTGGGCTGGGCCTTCTCAGTTGGTTTTGACACATTCCCAGGACAGGGCTTACGTGCCCCAAATTTGCCAACACCAGTTTGCGAAGTGTGTCGGGTCATATCTTAAAGTGTAACCTCACTCAGAACCTGAAAGATCTCATGTGACCAGAGCTTGGGAGAGAATCCAGCCAAGAAGTTTCATTCCACAATTGATCTTGGTTTGCACCTTGAAATGTCCTTGACCTGATGTCCTTTCTGTGTTTGAGTCCATCACCAATACAGACAAAAGAAATGGATTCTGCTGTAGCCAGTTTTTGTACAGCCGGTAAAGTGGAGGAAGGGTAAATGACTGAGCTCCGGGGTCACATATAGAAGATTCCTTGATATATTTCCATATACTTTAATTGCAATATGAGACACAGTAAATTCAAGACAAAGATAGATAGATAGATAGATAGATAGATAGATAGATAATGTTGGATGTTCCTGTAAACTGATTACATAAGATTAGAAATAGTTTGTATTGAGGTGTGCTGCAATACCAATCATAGCCAAAGGACAAGAGCAGTGCTGTTTCTAGAAAACAATAGATTTTTTCTATTTTTATATGAACCCCTGAAAGTGGTTTCACACAAAGCATTTAAAAAAAATAATTTTGTATCAGTTTTTGATGCAGTTTCTGGAGCCAAAATCAGAATAAGACCTAAGGCTACGTTCAAACTTGCGGCAGAGTGATCAGGATCCTGATCAGTCAGAAAAATGCATTGAAATGCCGGATCCGTCTTTCCGGTGTCATCCGGCAAGAACGGAAGGACGGATCCGGCATTCCGGTATTTTGAATGCTGGATCCGGCACTAATACATTCCTATGGATAAAAAAAATGCGGGATCCAGCATTCAGGCAAGTCTTCAGTTTTTTTAACCGGAGATAAAACCGTAGCATGCTGCGGTTTTCTCTTTTGCCTGATCAGTCAAAATGACTGAACTGAAGACCTCCTGATGCAAACTGAACGGATTACTCTCCATTCAGAATGCATGGGGATAAAACGGATCAGTTCTTTTCCGGCATTGAGCCCTTTTGACAGAACTCAGTGCCGGAAAAGAAAAACGCTAGTGTGAAAGTATCCTTAGCAGGGAGGGGAAATACAAGACCTTCCTTTATATGTCTTATTTCCTTTGAATCAATTTCTGGCATTGATTTAAAAAAAAAATACATAAAAAGTGGCTTTAAAAACACTCTAAAAGTGGAATTGAACTTATGGTGGTCCTTTGATCAGCTCCAAATGCTATTAGCTATACCTCATAGGCAGCGATCCCTACTGCAAGTGAAATGCAACATTACACAGTGCTTTCAAGAAGGAACTAATGAGAACAAATATATATATATTTAATAAAATAATAAATAAAATGTGCCCTGAATAAAAAAATACCGTGCTGTATAATCTTTACTAGATACTTTTAAATAAGCCTCCATAATTAAGATAAATATCTCACTGCTTTCAATTAAATTATATCTGGCCAGAAATGCTGTGCATTGTTTAAACGATTTTAGGTAAGCAGCCTCCAGTGAGTCACAATTGATGCCCGCACATCCCGATTCTACCGCATGCGGCCTCTTCACCTCTTAATAACATCTTCTCCATCTTCAAACTTTATAGTGCGTAAACAAGCCCCCTCCAACAGTCGGATTTCTGTCTCGTTCTCTTTCTGCCAATCGTCTTCTTTCCAATTCTTCTTTGATAGCTGTAAATTAAAGGGGAGTTTTACAGTAATTAACTTAATTGCGTTTTCAGTTGAGCGCTAATAAAGAGAGCAAAAAGCTGGGGTTAATTACCGGGGCGCGCGGCATGAAACGGCTTCGGCAAAAAATAATCTGTAACCTTTTTTCGTTAACCATTTCAGGATTTATAGGGGTTGCTCGGCTGCATATGGGCTAATGTAACAAATATGCTTACCATTTATATCTCTCCTGGATCTTGCATGGACAGTCGCATAGTTACATAGTTAATATGGTTGAAAAAAGACTTGAGTCCATCAAGTTCAACCAAGCGATGGGTGGGGACGCGAATCCCAGAAAGGAAGTGAGACTCGGATTTCATGGTTTCCACCAGTCTCTGTTTATGGCTCTCTAGCAATGATGTGCCGAAGCTGCACATGACTCCTGGCCTTTAGAGATCATACCAGTTTATCTGTGAAGCTGGAACACAACCCAGTCTGTAGGCCATATAGCCATTGAGGGTAAACAGATCCCATAGAGGGTGGTTCTCAGCTCTTTGAGCCAAAACAGAGAACTGTCCTCTTAGATTTTCCCTGAAGCAGGAAGTAGGTAGATGGTTGAACATCTGGTGAGCAGTCATTATGCCACCGCAGCCATACAGACTGTAGTCCCTATTGGCCATTATAGTCCTTCAGACTGACCACACATTCAATGACCACAGGCAAGAGACAAACGATCTTTCTGTGAACATTCGTTTACTCTGCCAACTCCTTTCTATATGATGATGCACTCAGATCAGTCAACAAAATGATTGTTCATAGTTAAAGGGAACCTGTCCTCATGAACATGTGCAGTTCTCCAGACCTGGGGGTTACTGCAATTTGTTTTTGCGATGTTATGTCATGTAATGTAATGTAAGTACACCAGCATGAAGAAGTATGGTTGGTAGGGACAGGGCTGACCACGCCATTTCTCCCCTCTTGGTAGGAGTGGCCTAGTGCTGCTTCCTGCCAGGAGGGGGAGTTCTAGTCTAGACAGTGTGGAATGAGGAAGTAGCACAGTCTGTAGCTCCTACTCCAAGGGTCGTAGGGACCATCAAGTGATCCAATTTTCCTGTGAGACCACTACTCCAGAAAGACTGCAATAGCACCATGGATAAATAAAAAGCTGCAGAGTGATATAGACAGCAGAGTAACCAGCAAGCCACAGCTTTACAAACCCTGCTGCAGGTGAGGGAATATAGTTCGGACACCCATCACCTAGAAAACAACCAGGCAGGACCAACTCCAATCCTGCATTATACTGTGGACACCTAAATCTATAAGTGTCAGCTTATAGCTGTTAGCCAGAAGTGCAAGAAAGAGTTATCAGCAGGATAGCATATCTGATGTGCATTAATTGGCATTTTTCCAGCCACCATACCTCATGAACTGGAGACAGAGATTGCACTTTGTACCTACTATTGCTGGGTGTTGTACAAGTTATATTGTATATTGTACTTTTATACTTTTACTTCTGGTCTGATTCTTCAAATCACCCTTAAACTGGAATTATTCCCAGTGAGCAACACCTCATCAGGGCCACTAACACTCCCATCCTCTACATCAGCTTCTCGCCGAACATGCAGTCCAGTTTGCAGACATCTTATAGAGCAGGAGAAGCTTAGTATATTGGTATATAGTTTTGTAGGGGGAAAAAAAGTATAACTTGTATTTTATTCATTGAAATTCCTGCTCATTCTAAGTCATTTGGGTGGTCTTACTCAGAGATCAACAGCTACCTGGGTCACTGAGCCGGACCTCCCACATGACTCCGAAGCCTATTGGTTAGGCATCAAGACAGATCAATTCATATTGTAACTACCATTCTACCATATCCCTTTAACCTACAGGTACGCCCTGATGTCCTGGTACTTAAGGACACAGGGAGTACCTGTACGCCCTGTGTAGTTCCGATCACTGCCGCCGGCGGGCGGTGATCGGAACTGAGTGCCTGCTGAATTCAATCAGCAGGCACCCTGGGACAATGCCAAGGGGGGTTCTGTGACCCCACTGTATCGGCGATCACTGCAAACCGCAGGTCAATTCAGACCTGCGGTTTGCAGCGCTTTTGGAAGTTTCTGATCCCCGCGGTTTGTGACCGCAGGGATCAGAAACTTCTAAATTACCAAAATTTTATTTTTAACCCCCTCATTGCGGAGGTGCGGGCGGTGCTGGCGGGCGGGCGGGCGCGCGATCATCCCACACGCCCCCTCTCATTTCCAGGATGGCCGAGCCTTTATCAAGCAGAGTGTCAGCACATTGCTGACACTCTGCTTGAAACGGCTGACATCTGTGTTGTGATGTCAGCCGTTTAACCTCTTCCATGCAGCGGTCCGTAGGGACCGCTGTATGGAAGGAGTTAACAGGGAGGGAGCTCCCTTCCTCTCCCATCGGGGGCTGCTGTGCCTTTTCAGCCCCCGATTCTTGACGGGATCACAGAGGGAGGGGGCCCCCCTCCCTCCCCATCACTCGCTGCTCTGATGTGGTTGTGGCTCAGGTTTCCTGCTGTCCATGGTGCTGATCACACTTCTGCTAAAGGCAGAAGTCTGATCAGACTTTGTAAAGTGAAAATACAGTACAGTACACAGTACAGACATCAGATCCAGTGGATCTACAAGAACCAAGTGGGTCTGGGTCAAAAAAAAAAAAAAAGTAAAAATAAAAAAACACATTTATCACTGATTAAAAATGAAAAAATAAAAATGCACTACACATATTAGGCATCTCCGCGTCCGTAATAACTGGCTCTATAAAAATATCACATGACCTAACCCCTCAGGTGAATACTGTAAAAAATAAAAACCGTGTAAAAAAAGCCATTTTTTGACACCTTACATCACAAAAAGTGTAATAGCAAGCAATCAAAGAGTCATACGCACCCCAAAATAGTGCCAATCAAACCGTCATCTCAAAATAATACCATACCCAAGATAATCTCCCAAAAACTGAAAAAACTATGGCTCTCGGACTATGGAGACACTAAAACATGATTTTTTTTGTTTAAAAAATAAAATAATTGTGTAAAACATACATAAATAAAAAAAAGTTGACATATTAGGTATCGCTGCATCCGTAATAACCTGCTCTATAACAATACCACATGATCTAACCTGTCAGATGAATGTTGTAAATAACAAAAAATAAAAACGGTGCCAAAACAGCTATTTCTTGTTACCTTGCCTCACAAAAGGTGTAATATAGAGCAACCAAAAATCATATGTACCCTAAAATAGTACCAACAAAACTGCCACCCTATCCCGTAGTTTCCAAAATGGGGTCACTTTTTGGGAGTTTCTACTCTAGGGGTGCATCAGGGGGGCTTCAAATGGGACATGGTGTCAAAAAACCAGTCCAGCAAAATCTGCCTTCCAAAAACCGTATGGCGTTCCTTTCCTTCTGCGCCCTGTCGTGTGCCCGTACAGCAGTTTACAACCACATATGGGGTGTTTCTGTAAACTACAGAATCAGGGCCATAAATATTGAGTTTTGTTTGGCTGTTAACCCTTTGTAACTGGAAAAAATTGATTCAAATGGAAAATCTGATAAAAAATTGAAATTTTATCTCTATTTTCCATTAATTCTTGTGGAAAACCTAAAGGGTTAACAAAGTTTGTAAAATCAGTTTTGAATACCTTTAGGGGTGTAGTTTGTGAAATGGGGTCATTTTTGGGTGGTTTCTATTATGTAAGCCTCACAAAGTGACTTCAGATCTGAACTGGTCCTGAAATAGTGGGTTTTAGAAATTTTCAGAAAAATTTCACGATTTGCTTCTAAACTTCTAAGCCTTGTAACGTCCCCAAAAAATAAAATGGCATTCCCAAAATGATCCAAACATAAAGTAGACATATGGGGAATGTAAATTAATAACTATTTTTGGAGGTATTACTATGTATTATAGAAGTAGAGAAATTGAAACTTGGAAATTTGCAAATTTTCCAAAATTTTTGGTAAATTTGGTATTTTTTTATAAATTAATTTTTTTTTACTCCATTTACCAGTGTCATGAAGTACAATATGTGACGAAAAAACTATCTCAGAATGGCCTGGATAAGTAAAAGCGTTTTAAAGTTATTCACACATAAAGTGACACTGGTCAGATTTGCAAAAAAAGGCCTGGTCCTTAAGGTGAAAGTGAGCCCGGTCCTTAAGGGGTTAAATATATCTAGAGCCTAAAGGTGGCCATGCACAGTCTAAAGTTGATAAAAATGGACGATTTCAACTAAAATGAATGTTCGTCTGTTGAGATTTAACAAAGAACAATCCTTTTAGGCCACTTTCACACTGGCTGCACACCTCTCTGCATCCTATTTCGGCACAGAATGCCAGGATTCAGCCAGACAAAAAACATTGTATGCAAAAGTTTTTGTCCAGCCAAATCCCAACATGTATGCCAGATAGCAGCCGGAATAGTCATGGGGCCAGCGGGCATTCTGGTAATATCTGGCAATGCAAACTGCGGATCCGCAAAACACGGAAGCCGTCCGTGTGCCTTTCCGTAACGGGCGGCCCATTGTAGAAATGCCTATTCTTGTCCGCAAAACGGACAAGAACAGGACATGTTATATTTATTTTTTTGCGGGGCCACGGAACGGAGCATAGGATGCGCACAGAACATGGAGTGCTGTCCGCATCTTTTGCGGCCCCATTGAAGTGAATGGGTCCGCATCCGAGCTGCAGTTTTTGCGGACCAAAACAACGGCCGTGTGCATGAGGCCTTACACTGATTTTCCCCTCTACAGAGCTCCTTACACCACAAGAATTTTATTAGTTTAGGTTTTTGCTGACGGGCACACGATTGACATAGTCACACATGGGGTTTTCTTCTGCCCTCTGGGTAAATGGACGCTTCCCGGGATGTTTGATTATATTAGTTTACACTTTGTAGAAGTGTCAAGGTGAACGGAGGGGCCACATGCTCAGCTAAGTGCTTGTAATGTGCAACGTTTTAGACATTCATGGGTTAAAGAGATCCAAATATAAAAAATTTGCTGCAATTTTTTTGTTTATAGAAAACTGTGGTTGGTTTTCTAGATATAATTTTTTGAACTCACTCCATATATTCTTCTTCCTGTCCTGCCTCCTTAAAGGGTTATTCCCATCTCTCATCATCAATGTCAGATAGTTATGGGTCTTTCTGCATACAAAGATGCCATGATCCAGGCTACATAACCAGATTAGGGTACTTTCACACTAGCATTAAAGTTTTCCAGTATGATTGGGGGGCATTTATGGGGGCACTAGGCCTGCAGCCTATCAGAGGCTGGTGCAGGCGGCGCGATGACGTCATTGCACCGCCTGAGCCGTACAGCGCGGGACACAGGCCGGAAGAGGCCTGCATCACTGCCAGCCAGATAGAGGTAAGTATAAGTGTTTATTTTTTTATACTACTTACTGGCACATGATTGGGGGGCATCTATGGGGGCACTTGTTACTGGCACATGATTGGGGGCATCTATGGTGGCACTTGTTACTGCCACATGATTGGGGGCATCTATGGGGCACTTGTTACTGGCACATGATTGGGGGCACTTGTTACTGGCACATGATTGGGGAGCATCTATGGGGTCACTTGTTACTGGCACATGATGGGGGTGAGCATCTATGTGGGGCACTTGTTAATGGCACATGATTGGGAACATCTATGGGGGCACTTGTTACTGGCACATGATTGGGGGGCATCTATGGGGGCACTTCTTACTGGCACATTATTGGTGGCACTTTTTACTGGCACATTATTGGATGGCACTATGGGGGCATCTATGGGGGCACTTTTTACTGTCACATTATTGGGGGCACTATGGGGGCATCTACTTAGGCCACAAAGAACGGGTATTTTATATGGGGGAAGGGGGGAGAGGAACACTATGGGGGCTTCTACTAAGGCCACAAAGGAGGTTTTTTTTATATGGGGGGCTCTGTACAGTAGAATTTTATACTGGGGCACATTATGGTGGGTACTATGGGGAAGGAGAGAGAGGAGTACTATGGGCTCAACTATGGGGGGCACTAAGAAGGGGCATTTTATACTTGCAAATTATAGGGGAAACTGAGGGCATCTACTGGGGCACTATATATAGGGCATTTTATACGGGTACATTATGGGGGGCACTAGGAGGAAGGTGGGAGAGGAGCACTATGGGGCATTTACTGGGGGAACTACATATAGGGGTATTTTATACTGGCACATTATGGGGGCACTATGGGGACATTAGCTCAGCAAGGGGCATTAAAAGGGGGTATTTTTTGCACTGGCACATTATAAGGAGAATTATTTCTACTGGGGGGCATTATGATGGGCTTTATTATTACTACTGGGGGTCTATGGGGAACATGATTACTAGTATGGGCACTATAGGAGCATTATTACTTCTGGGGCACAGTGGGGACATGTTGGGGGCACTGTAGGAGCACTATTACTACCATGTGTGCTCTAGCAGAGAATTATTCCTATTGGTGGGACTTTTGGGAGTACTATTACTGTGGGGGCACCTTGGCACAGTATCAGCTACCACAATTATTTTTGGGGGATGTTATGTTTACACTATTAGTGTCAGGGGCACTATTTGCTGGGCACAGTTACCGTGTGCCAATAATTATTGAAGGGGGCATTATCTGTGTGGCACTACTATTATCAGGGGTTTTATCTGTTTCTGTATATAGTATTGGGAATCACAGCGGCACAGTATTAGGGATGGTAGGAGGATTTGTCCAGAAGATGGGAGGATGATGGAAAAGTAGTAAACTAAGATTTTGTTTGTCAAACTGCAGAGATGAGAAATTGCTGAAAACTGGTGGTCTGGTCTGAAGGTCTGAAAGGAGAAGATGAGGAAAGAGAACATCTACATCAAAGGAGACGTCACTGGATGTAAGAGGTATGGGACGCTGTATTACCCTGGATGTTCTGTAGAGATGGGAGGGTGGATATAGAATTTGGCCCATTTGTTCTGAATTCTGGGGGCTCACACCCATCTACTACATTATCTGTACTCAGAGAGTTATCACCGTGTTATCTGTGGTGTTACGTAGGACTGCAGTATCTGTAAAAAAAAAGGGGGCGTGGTCACAGGTTGGGGGGGGGGGGGGGGGCTAGCGCAATACTTGGCTTGCCCTGGGTGCTGGCAACCCACACTACGCCACTGCCCCCAGGTCAGGGGTTCTGCATGATCTAGGATGAGGTGGTGAAGAAGAATTGCAGGAGCAGAGGAACGGGGGTATGATGGGCATCTTAAGCCTGCCTCATAAAAACAGTGTCAGCATTAAAATCAACTCTATAGCTGTCTCTATATAATACCATATTAAATCAAGTAAGCAGCACGTAAAGTACAAAACAGGAAGAAAAGCTATCATTGAAATATAGTATCGCCCCAGAAGAACTTGTAAATGACTCATCTGTCAGTAATATCACTATCTACTTTAACTGAACATAAAATCCCCCACAGTATGTTAGTTTTATTCCTCGGAGACAGTTTTATAAGAAGTGGTATTTCCACATAACCTCTGCTAATTTGACTCGTGCATTATTTATTAAATGTACATACAGTGTCGTATACAGGCTTAATGTGATGATAAGGCCTAAGGCAATCAATATATTATTTATCTCGCTGATAACACGGAGCTTATTTCACAGACAGCTTCATCCTTCCCCTGGTTCACATGACGCTGCGGTTTAGTTAAATTTTTTTACAAAAGGCGAATGGGTTGGATGGCTCACGAATAAATGTAAGTCCTTGAGTCGTCCTATGCGTTCCCGTTGTTAAAGATCACCTGTTGGTAGGATCAACCCTATTAAACCAGGCATAACGCCCTGTAGGGTTGATCCTACTGGGTAAAATTACACCTTTCTTAGGTTCTCTAATGCCCCTTTCACACGGGCGAGAATTCCGTGAGGTGAACGCATTGCACCCGCACTGAATCCGGACCCATTCACTTGAATAGGGCTGTTCAGATGAGCGTTTTATTTTCACACATCACTTGTGCGTTGCGTGAAAATCGCAGCATGTTCTATATTCTGCGTTTTTTACGCAACGCAGGCCCCATAGAAATGAATGGGGATGCGTGAAAATCACAAGCATCCACAAGCAAGTGCAGATGCAATGCGATTTTCACGCATGGTTGCTAAGGAGACGAGGGATGAGTTACCCGGGACCCCGTTTACTTTATTATTTTTACATTATAACATGGTTATAATGTAAAATAATAGCATTCTTTAATTCAGAATAAAAAGTAAAAGGTCCATTGTGGGGTTAAAAAAAATATATAAATGTGACTCACCTCATCCACTTGATCGCGCAGCCAGGCTCGTCTTCTTTATTCTTCTTCTTGCAGGACCTGGCTGGAAAAGGACCTTCGGTGACGTCAGGTGGGGAGCGCGGTGACGTCAGCGCTGGTCCTGCTGAATGAAGATAGAATATTTCTATCTTCATTCAGCAGGACCTGCACTGACGTCACCTGAGCGCGATTACGTCATCAAAGGTCCTTTGGCAGGTCCTGAAAGAAGAAGAAAGAACATGATGCCGGCTGCCGCCGATTTCACGCCAGTAACTGGCCCATGTGCACTGCATATCTCTGTGCCTCTGCCCACAGTGAGCAGAACACGGCGCATGCCCGGGCCCGGCAGTGATGCGCGAAGGGGTATTAGGGAAATATGATGTCACAGAGCCACAGGGCTGGCCTGAGCTTACTGAGGGGCGGAGCTAGGTGTGAGTGAGGCAGGGGAACTTGGGCACTTTCAGAAAACTCTCCGTCCCTGGGCACTTGAGACGGCTCATTAGCATATGGTAAAAATGACTGTTTGGGCGATTTGAAGGATCTGAGAAACTAAACACAGGTAAGATCTGTGACATGTCTTTGTGTCCCACTGAACAATGTGATCTGTTTAAAACCTGTCAGGTAGGTGACAAGTTTTAAGCTGGGGGAGGTGAACCAAGCTAAATCTTTGCCCCAGATGAAGCGTAGACAGGGTGATGAATCTCCATAAAGAGACCAGTCCTGTATGGAGACTTATTGGCAATGCTCCATGGGAAACAAATATGCAAAGAGGTCTCTCCCAAGAAAGAGAACCATCTCACCCGCACCACTTATTGAAAGTGGCCTCCTATGATTTAAGATCAGACTTTCTAACAAGCCATGGGCCCTTGTCAAATCCCAAGGCTTGTTGGAAAGTCGGATATTGACTCATAAGTAGCCACTTCCAATAAATGACACTGGCCAGATGGTTCTTTCTTGAGAGATACCTCTTTGCATACCCGAGGTGAAGGAAAGGCTCTCTACACTAAGGCCTCTTTTACACGGGCGTTGCGGGAAAATGTGCGGGTGCGTTGCGGGAACACCCGCGATTTTTCCGCGCGAGTGCAAAACACTGTAATGCGTTTTGCACTCGCGTGAGAAAAATCACGCATGTTTGGTATCCAAACCCGAACTTCTTCACAGAAGTTCGGGCTTGGGATCGGTGTTCTGTAGATTGTATTATTTTCCCTTATAACATGGTTATAAGGGAAAATAATAGCATTCTGAATACAGAAGGCAAAGTAAAATAGCGCTGGAGGGGTTAAAAAAAATTTAAAAAAAATTTAACTCACCTTAGTCCACTTGATAGCGCAGCCGGCATCTCCTTCTGTATTCTTTCTTTAGGACTTGGGTAAAGGACCTTTGATGACGTCACTCCGGTCATCACATGATCCATCACCATGGTAAAAGATCATGTGACGTACCATGTGATGACCGGAGTGACGTCATCAAAGGTCCTTTACCCAGGTCCTAAAGAAAGAATACAGAAGGAGATTCCGGCTGCGCTATCAAGTGGACTAAGGTGAGTTAAATTATTTATTTTATTTTTTTAACCCCTCCAGCGCTATTTTACTATGCATTCTGTATTCAGAATGCTATTATTTTCCCTTATAACTATGTTATAAGGGAAAATAATAACAATGATCGGGTCTCCATCCCGATCGTCTCCTAGCAACCGTGCGTGAAAATCGCACCGCATCCGCACTTGCTTGCGGATGCTTGCGATTTTCACGCAACCCCATTCACTTCTATGTGGCCTGAGTTGCGTGAAAAAAACGCAGAATATAGAGCATGCTGCGATTTTCACGCAACGCACAAGTGATGCGTGAAAATCACCGCTCATGTGAACAGCCCCATAAAAATGAATGGGTCGGTATTCAGTGCGGGTGCAATGCGTTCAACTCACGCATCGCATCCGCGCGGAATACTCGCCCGTGTGAAAGGGGCCTTAAGCCTTCGGTTGTGTTCACACTTGAGCTGAAGGCTTTGTTAAGAGTCTCCATCACAGATGCCATCACATTATCTTGCTTTTTGTATTTTTTTAAAATGATGGGCAACATGATCGTCAGTGGGGTACATCAAACACTGCTGGTGTCTGTCCCATGACCGATCCTTCACAACACAAATTCTGTTTTTCTCGAACAGGGAATGTAATTCACTACACAGATGTGAATTCAGAAGT
Organism: Bufo bufo; assembly: GCF_905171765.1. Classification (NCBI taxonomy): domain Eukaryota; kingdom Metazoa; phylum Chordata; class Amphibia; order Anura; family Bufonidae; genus Bufo; species Bufo bufo. Next base: position 195,090,022 of record NC_053397.1, read on the forward strand.
CATTTTCTGTGTGTCGAGAGGATCCAGGAAGGAGGGACCATTGGGGAACTAGGGAGACATCAAAACGGGAATAATGGGGGATTGATGAGCATTGCTTCTTGTATTTTTTTTTAAATATATTTTTAAGTAATAATTAATGTGCTTACAATTGCTGCTTCCATAGGGGTTGTCACTTAGCTGTCCTCCGACTTCAAATCTGCCTAGTTATAGCATTATAAATCACCGTGTATGGCTGCGTAACAAGGCAGGTTTGCAATTTAGGAGACAACGCCTGTGGGAGCTGTAATGGTAGACATATTGGGTGTCAGCCAACTTCTCTAGAAACAGATGTGACTGAGGAAGTGTTGAATGGAATAGGATAGTTCAGCGAGTTACATTTGCTCATAATCTTTAAAGGGACTTGGTACTTTTAAAAATGTGGCTCAATAAATTTCACAATGAAAACGACACTTCTAATAAACAAAGTTTGGTTTTCCTCTCCTTTTCTTAATCTCCAAAACTGCTTAAACTGTGTAAAGTTAACAGACTAACTCCACCGTGCATGGGCTTCCTGTCATGTGACCTGCCTTCTAATTAATGCCCTTAGATGACAGGAAGTCAATGTATGGAAGTCTGTTGATGGTTCCATGGCAACCTCAGAGCAAGAGAAATACATATACTACACTAACTAGTAAGAGAAAAGCAATATTAAAAGGGGTTTCCAGGCTGATAGGTTAACAATATCAGATCGGCAGGAGTCTGACACCCGACACCCCGCTGATCAGACGTATGAAGAGAAGGCACTAGCCGTGCCGTGTTATGTCTCCCTTCCTGTCGGGTATCGGCGAGTGCCTTCTCTTCATACAGATGATCGGCGGGGGGGCCAGGTGTCGGACCCCCAGCGATCTGTGATTGTTGACCTATCCTGAAGATAGGTCATCAATATTAAAAACCTGGAAGACCCCTTTAAGGGTACATTCACAGGACCATATATATTATGTGGTCCACAAAACACCGATGACGTCCGTGTGATGTCTGTGTTGCATCCGCTTTTTGATGCGGTCCTTGGACCTCATTTGTGGCCAAGAATAGGATATGTTCTATCGGACATACGGATGTCAAAGGCACACAGAAAACATGCTACAATTAGTTCCTTCACCTTACTTTCAGGGTATATATGATGCCTCCTGTTTCCCTCTTCAGGCAAGCGCTGATTGGTTAAAGTGATCATGCGTCAAGTTGTGAAACCTATTTTGTTGTGGATTCTCAAAACTATACCCCACAACCACATAATTGTCAATAACATAAACTCACTAATTGCATCTTACCCCTCAACGTCACCCTTGGCAGAGTTGCCTACTCTAGCTATTCATCTCAGCCCTGGTCTTAATCTGTGGAGAACCTCAAATTTGCAGTGCATTCTCAGGAGAGCCATTGGGAAATACATCCAACCAGTGCCTTCAGGCCATTAAGGGTGTACATTTGCAATGCACTCCGTGGTCTCCATGGCAAGCTTGGAAATTTACTGCAGATTCTCAGACCACTGACAAATCAGAAAATTATTATTTATGCACTTTCTTAATGTATTCTTAATGGGTCCAAAAGACAATAGTAATAGTCAAATTTTTCAATCCCCGCTATATTAGCTGCTGGTGAGATTCAGAACATACGCTCTGTAATATTTTATCAGGAGGAAAACACTGGATCTATTCTAATTTATTCAAAGAGAATCATTTAAGTAAATATACTTTTTTTGTGGAATTTTATCCTAATACATTTTTAATTTGCATTGCAAATAAGTGCATTTCAGCTAATTATAGGAAATGATTGTTGCATAAACAGTCTGCTTTTTATGCTTAGGGACTAAAAATGGAAGTTAAAAAAAAAAAATGAAGAAAAGATGAACTGTAGCCATGGAAATATATCCAGAAGTTGCAGGCTTTATGGAGTTGCACTCGTTCCATGCACATACTTGGACTTGAGGCAGAAGCTTTTGAATCCGATATATTGGTTGCATCGAGAATGCGTCTATATTGGAGACAATGTGATTGTTCTGAGGCTTAAACAACAAAAACTGAATTTAGAGTTTAAAAATAATAGTTTTCCAATTGTTGTTCTGTTTTTGAGCTATCTTGGGGAAACAGACGATAGAATCAAAGGGTAGACAAGCCCTCTCGGAGCCTAAGGCTGGGTTCACATCTCCATTTTGGTAATCCAGGCAGAGGAGCAGACTATCAGAGTTACTGTATCCAACGTAACACCGCTGGATCCGTATTCACTATAACAGTTTCTGTGGTGAGGTTGCTAGTGTTCACACCCCTGCTCATTCTGGTACGGCACAGGTTGCAAATGACAATTCTTTTATTGTCTGCACTTTCCTCAAAAAAGCGCCAGACTGCGGAACATCTACCTCTTTGCAAGGGAGATTGCCGCAAGTTGCGGGCCTGTTTGGTGTGGCCCGCCTTCTCCTTTTTGCCACCCTACTGCCTCTTCCAGACTGTTGCGGTGCTGCGGATCCCTCCCCCTCTGTACTGCTGTACTCACTCGGCTTGCCACATTCTCAGGTTGGGTTTGTGATTTCATCGTCCACCACCTCCTCTTCCACTTCCTCACTCTGGTCATCCTCCTGACTTGTTAACCAACAAGAACCTCACTTATTGACAACTGTGTCTCATCCTCATTATCCACCTCGTGAAACACTAATTGCAATCTTTTTTTGACTGTGGATGCTCAAGAGTTTGGGAATCAGTGCACAAGATCTCCTCATGTCCCTCTTCAAGAGAGCTTGGTGAGAGGGCAAAATCAAGGAATGGCGATGAAAAGAGCTCCTCGGAATATCCGAGTGTGGGATCACTTGTTTGCCAAGACTCTCCATGGTGGGAGGAAGGAGGATCAGGGTGAGGATTCTGTTGACCAGACTCTTGGTTACTGAGACTGGACTTTGTGGAAGACAGGGTGGTGCTTAACCGACTGGAAGCATTATCTGCTGCAATCCAACCGATCACTTGGTCGCACTGGTGTGACTTCCAGAGTGGTGTCCTGCGCCGCCCTGCAAACTGGGACATGAAGCTAGGTATCGTGGATGAGTGTGTTTCTTGTGCTCTGGCAGAAGGCACAGTTTCAACGCGCCCAGGGCCACGGTCTCTGCGTGCACAATCAGCATCAAGGCCACTTCCCCATCCCTTACTGCTCAACCTTGAGCATATGAAATGGTATACAGTATATGCTTGCAAGTATGTCACACATACAGAAGCACAGGTTTTGTAAGTGTATGCGCAAATAAATTACACTGAATGTCACAGATATTTAGGATGCGCAAACGTTATACAGGAGAGGTACCACAGGTAATGGCGCTGTCAGCAGCGGCCAAACTATTGCGCTGAATGTCACAGATATTTAGGATGCGCAAATGTAACACAACAGATGTAGTAGAGGTTATGTCACTGTCAGCAGCGGCCAAACAATTGCACGCAATTTAGTGAAGGTTGCGCTAATAATATATATTGCAGCCGGATAAAACAATAGTCCTTAAAAGGACTTTTGGGTCTCTAACACCTTTCAAGACTGAACCCTGCCTAAAAAAAAATTATAATTCCTGTCCCTACACTATCTGTCCCTTCTGCTGCAACTCTCTCTGACTAAGACTGAGCCGAACCACGTGTCATCGGGTGCTATATAACACCCGATGATGCGTTCCAACCAGCCAATCACTATAATGCCAGTAATCAACTACAGCATTACAGTGAGCGACAGTACCTCGTAGCAGGGAACAAATATGCGGGGAGCAGACTCGAGCATTGGCCGAACACCGCGATGTGCCGAGCATCGCGATGCTCGAGTCAAAATGGTGTTTGGCCGAGCATGCTCGCCCAACACTAAATAACAGCTTGAACAGTCTGCAACTCAGGCCTGGCCTCTGCGCACACAAGGTGCCCATTCTGAAGATCTCTGTCCCAGGGTTTGGACTTGCCTGTTTTTCTACAGCCCTGCTGTGGTTTGTACATTCTTGGGCTTCTTCAAGCTCCACTTGTCGCCAGCTGCTGTAGTTTCACCTGGTTCTAACTACTGCTGAAATTCTGTTCCCCAAGGTTGTAACTTCTCCACTTGTGGCTCTGGATCTCTTCACTTTGGCAGCTCTGGTACCTGGGTTATAGCTCTGACTCAGCTACACACACATGTGCACACACTGGAGCAGTATTCCCATCCTACTTACAGTCCCCAGACCCAGGGTCTCTGTGTGCCACAATACTATAGTACTTTTAGAAATGTTCTATGTTAATATGTTATAGTGCACATAGCTTTTCTAGTGTTCTGCCTGTGGCGGTCATAGTCTTTCTGGCAGTTATGTATTTCTGGCATTCTATTCATGAAACAGTGAGTTCAATATTAACAGTGACATGGATGTGATTCCCCACCTGGTGAGGTGGCTCTGCTAAGCCACACATCCGGATGAACAGGTCTGGAGTAGTGTGGACAGCTGGCGCAGGCATTGCATGGGCAAAAAGAAGCACGGAAGCAGCAGGGGCAAGAACGTAGCAGATCTAGAGTGGTAGTTGATCTGGAGCTGGAGCTGTTCAGCAATAAAGCAGAGTTGGTGTAGCAGGGCTGTAGTAATTGTGTGCAATGCTGAGCTGTGGACATGCAGAGATGAAGCAGAATTGAAACATACCTGGAGCAGCAGAGCTGCAGTAGTCCTGCCGAATGCTGATCTGTGGATGTACAATGATGAAGAAACATTGAAACATGTAGAGAAGATGTGCTGTAGTAGTTCTGTACAATGCTGAGTTGTGGACGTGCAGCAATAAAGCAGCGTTGAAACACACCAGGAGCAGCAGGGCTGCAGTAGTGTTGCAGCATACTGAGCTGCATATGAGCAGTAATGAAGCAAGGTTAAAACACACTTGGAGTAGTAGAGCTGTAGGAGTACTGTACAATGCTGAGCTGTGAACATGCAGCAATGAAGTGACGCTGAGACACACTTGGAGAAGCAGAGCTGTAGTAGTGCTCAGCAAAATTGAGCTGTGGCAGTAACAAGTACAGTGTAACAGAGTAGCAGCTGTATTAAGTCTAATGTAGCAGAGTAGCATCATTAGCAAGTCCAATGTAGCAATGAATATGAGTTAGTGTTGCGGTATTTACCTTTTTTCTAACTTTAAGGACTAATGTACCCTTAACAGTGGCGCATCTATAGATCCATATTGGTTCTCTGTGTGGCACCGTATGGTGCCTCTACTGCTTCGAGAGCAGAACACTTGTGTAAATTGGGAGGCAGTAGCCTATAGCAGGCAATGGTCGCCATTAGAGATGAGTGAAGTTTACAAAGCTTTGATTCGGTTGCTTCACCGAATCTCACAAAGAAATTTGCTTCGTGACAAATTACTTTGTCACAATCGCGGCATCTGAGATAAAAATGAGGGCTTTCAGGGGTTAATAGTTTAAAATAATAATAATAATACTCACCTTATCCATTTGAGAGCGAAGAGGCCGCTGCGGCCACCTTGATTGAAGATCCCGTGCAAAATCATGCGCGGTGTGGGATGATGTCATCATTACGCTTGCTGGCGTGGTGATGTCATACGTCACCGTACACGAGATTTCGCGTTGGATCTTCACTCCAGATGGCCACGGCCTCTTTGTGCTGAACTGGATGAGTTGAGTATGATTTTTTTTTTTTTTTACTGCCATTTCAGGCAAAATTTATACGTTACCAGGAAGCACGAGGAAATTTGGCTTCACGGCAAATCAAACTTTTCCTGAAATTTGGATCGAAGTCCACCTTTGTATACTTTGATTCGCTCTACACCAGTCGCCATATAACAGATAAGTTAAGCCCTTTTTTTATTAAAAATATTGGCCAATGGTCTGAACAAGTTGGTAGCGTTTTTCTGTTCATTTAGTCCATGTGACCTTGAATGCATCTGATAGTCAAGTATTGTCAAGGCAAATAAGCATTCCAGTCCGCTATACTAGACCCATTGCTTTATGTACTGGCCGAAGTTACAAACATGCTAAATCTTATCAACTAGCAGTCGTCCAGCTTCTCCGCTTCTTTAGCTTTTCTTATGTTTTTGCACCTGTGACCCTCAGCTCCTTACACCAAGTATAAATTGAAGGTAATTTTTTTTTTTTATTGGCAGATCTGCAGACCTTCAGCAGTCTGAAGTTCATAATCAAACTCCTCACTTATAGTTAATATTCATCCATCTATGTAATCTTTATGAGGCCACGCTGTGCAACATTATTTTTATGAGTTTATGATTATACACAGCTGCAGTGGTCAGACCGGACAGCTGCCCTTTAGAGTGACCGCGCTGTCAGTGCGCAGTCCATCATCTGCCATTTATAGGAGGGAATAGTCAGGAAAGAGGAAAACTAAAAGAAATGCGTTTCTTTGCTGTTTTTATTTGTTTAAGATCAAAGGCTCCTACAGCTACATTCACACAACAGTGAAAATAAAAAACGGACCGTTCTGCATCCATTTTCTGTCCAATGTACACTTACCTAAAGAATTATTAGGAACACCTGTTCTATTTCTCATTAATGCAATTATCTAGTCAACCAATCACATGGCAGTTGCTTCAATGCATTTAGGGGGGTGGTCCTGGTCAAGACAATCTCCTGAACTCCAAACTGAATGTCAGAATGGGAAAGAAAAGAGATTTAAGCAATTTTGAGCGTGGCATGGTTGTTGGTGCCAGACGGGCCGGTCTGAGTATTTCACAATCTTCTCAATTACTGGGATTTTCACGCACAACCATTTCTAGGGTTTACAAAGAATGGTGTGAAAAGGGAAAAACATCCAGTATGCGGCAGTCCTGTGGGCAAAAATGCCTTGTGGATGCTAGAGGTTAGAGGAGAATGGGCCGACTGATTCAAGCTGATAGAAGAGCAACGTTGACTGAAATAACCACTCGTTACAACCGAGGTATGCAGCAAAGCATTTGTGAAGCCACAACACGCACAACCTTGAGGCGGATGGGCTACAACAGCAGAAGACCCCACCGGGTACCACTCATCTCCACTACAAATAGGAAAAAGAGGCTACAATTTGCACAAGCTCACCAAAATTGGACTGTTGAAGACTGGAAAAATGTTGCCTGATCTCATGAGTCTCGATTTCTGTTGAGACATTCAAATGGTAGAGTCCGAATTTGGCGTAAACAGAATGAGAACATGTATCCATCCTCTGATGGCTACTTCCAGCAGGATAATGCACCATGTCACAAAGCTCGAATCATTTCAAATTGGTTTCTTGAACATGACAATGAGTTCACTGTACTAAAATGGCCCCCACAGTCACCAGATCTCAACCCAATAGAGCATCTTTGGGATGTGGTGGAACGGGAGCTTCGTGCCCTGGATGTGCATCCCTCAAATCTCCATCAACTGCAAGATGCTATCCTATCAATATGGGCTAACATTTCTAAAGAATGCTATCAGCACCTTGTGGAATCAATGCCACGTAGAATTAAGGCAGTTCTGAAGGCAAAAGGGGGTCCAACACCGTATTAGTATGGGGGCACTAATAATTCTTTAGGTGAGTGTGTATATTTTTAATGGTCGTTTTGCAGCCATTTTGCATCAGTTTTTTATGGCCATTATAAACAGATGAATGGATGATTTTTAATTTTTATTTTAGCATCCCAACATCTGCAGGGCCCTCAGTACACCCCCACAGTGCCTCCAATATCTATAAAGCCCCTCTGTAGTGACCTCTGTATATAAAATGCCCCCCAATAGTGCCACCCTGTCTATATTGTCCTCAATAGTAAACGTGGTATATATAGGACCGCCACAGTGCCCCCTGTATATAAAATGTCCCCACAAAAACCCCTGTATATAAAGCACCCCCCAATGGTGCACCCTATACAAAATTTTCCCAATAGTGCCCCCTATATATAAAATGCCACCCAATAGTGTTCCACTAGTATAAAAGGGCTTCCAGTAGTGCCCTCAGTATAAACAATGCCCCCCATAGCGGCACCAATTATACAGGGTATGGAAAAAGAATACCTCATCCACTTGAACGTGCTGACATTCACACTGCACTGGAGGGAAGTGGAGGACCTGATGTGATGTCCTGAAGCTGGGGGTGTCATGTCCTTCCACTTCCCTCCAGTGCAGAACAAGTGTCAGCGCATTAACATGGATGAGGTGAGTATTTTTTTTCCCATTCCAATGGTTGGGAAACTACAAATCCCAGCTTGCTTTATTCATTTCTATGGTAGTTCCGAGTACAGCTGCACAATTGTGCGTGCTGGGAATCAGCTGGAGTGCTGGAGGTTGCTGATCCCTGGAAGATATGTTCTTCTAGTCACTCTACAAATGGTCATAGGTGATGAAAAAATGTATAGTTCTCTTGACTGGTCAGGTTGTTCTCCGAAATGATATTCACGTTCAACATCCCCATCTTATAAAAGTTAAAAGGGGTTGTCTCATTACTGACATTGGTATCATATCACTAGGATATTCCTCCAATGTCTGAACAGCAGTGTTCCCGGGAAAACGAGAGCTCCAGAGAGGTGAGTAATAAAGAGACAAAAGGAAAAAATTACACCGTAGAGCAGCGTTGTTTGCATTGATGGATAATAATGGTATGTGTTACTCCACATTTTTTTACTCGTGGGATAACCCCTTTAACAATGTAGGGAGCAGAAAACGTCGTAGATCAGAAGGCAAAATGTGGTTAATGACATTCTAATCTTGGTTCACTTAACCCCTTAGGGACCCATGACGTATCGGTACGGCATGGTTCCCGAGTCCTTAAGGACCCATGACGTACCGGTACGTCATGTGTAGTTCCGATCACCACCGGTGGGCGGTGATCGGAACAAGGTGCCTGCTCAAAACATTGAGCAGGTACCTCGGCTAAATGCGCGGGGGCGACTCAGACCTGCGGTTTGAGTCTTTTACCTGGTGCGGCGGTGGTGCCATCGGGTCCCCAAGGGGCTGTGGGGGGGACCCGATGGCATGGAAGGCAGCGCGATGCCTTCCTGAGGCATCTGCGCTGCCTTCCGGTGAAGAGCCTGTGAGATCCAGCCCCCTGGATCTCACAGGCCCCGGAAGCTGTATGAGTAATACACACTGTATTACTCATACAGCCAATGCATTCCAATACAGAAGTATTGGAATGCATTGTAAAGGATAAGACCCCAAAAAGTTCAAGTCCCAAAGTGGGACAGTAAATAAAGTGAAAAAAAGTTGAAAAAATAAAGTTTTCCCCCCAAAAAATTAAAAGTTTCAAGTAAAAATAAACAAAAACGTCATTTTCCCCAAATAAAGTTTTAAAAAATTGGTAAAAAATAGGGGAAAAAATATATATATATTAGGTATCGCCGCGTCCGTATCGACCGGCTATATAAACATATCACATGACCTAATCCCTCAGATGAACACCGTAAAAAAAAAAAAAAAAAAAACTGTGCTAAATAAACCATTTTTTTGTCACCTTACATCACAAAAAGTACAACAGCAAGCGAACAAAAAGGTGTTTGCCCACCAAAATAGTACCAATCTAACCGTCACCTCATCCCACAAAAAATGAGCCCCTACATGAGACAATCGCCCAAAAAATAAAAAAAACTATGGCTCAGAATATGGAGACACTAAAACATATTTTTTTTTTGTTTTAAAAGGCTGTTATTGTGTAAAACTTACATAAATAAAAAAAAAGTACACATATTTGGTATCGCCGCGTTCGTATCGACCGGCTCTATAAAAATATCACATGACCTAACCCCTCATAAACACTGTAAAAAATAAAAAATAAAAACTGTGCTAAATAAACCATTTTTTGTCACCTTACATCACAAAAAGTGTAATAGCAAGCGATCAAAAAGTCATATGCACCCCAAAATAGTGCCAATCAAACCGTCATCTCATCCTGCAAACAATAGACCCTACCTAAGATAATCTCCCAAAAACTGAAAAAGCTATGGCTCTCAGAATATGGAGACACTAAAACATGATTTTCTTTGCTTCAAAAATGAAATCATTGTGTAAAACTTACATAAATAAATAAAAAGTATACATATTAGGTATCGCCGCATCCGTGACAACCTGGTCTATAAAAATATCACATGATCTAACCTGTCAGATGAATGTTGTAAATAACAAAAAATAAAAACGGTGCCAAAACAGCTATTTCTTTTTATCTTGCCTCACAAAAAGTTTAATATAGAGCAAGCAAAAATCCTAAACTAGTACCAATAATACTGCCACCCTATCCCGTAGTTTCTAAAATGGGGCCACTTTTTTGGAGTTTCTACTCTAGGGGTGCATCAGGGGGGCTTCAAATGGGACATGGTGTAAAAAAAAACAGTCCAGCAAAATCTGCCTTCCAAAAACCGTATGGCATTCCTTTCCTTCTGCGCCCTGCCGTGTGCCCGTACAGATGTTTACAATAACATATGGGGTGTTTCTGTAAACTACAGAATCAGGGCCATAAAATATTTAGTTTTGTTTGGCTGTTAACCCTTGCTTTGTTACTGGGAAAAATGGATTAAAATTGAAAATTTGCCCAAAAATTAAAATTCTGAAATTTCATCTCCATTTGCCAATAACTCTTGAACACCTAAAGGGTTAAAAACGTTTGTAAAATCTGTTTTAAATACCTTGAGGGGTGTAGTTTCTTAGATGGGGTCATTTTTATGGAGTTTCTACTCTAGGGTTTCATCAGGGGGGCTTCAAATGGGACATGGTGTCAAAAAAAACAGTTCAGCAAAATCTGCCTTCCAAAAACCGTATGGCATTCCTTTCCTTCTGCGCCCTGTAGTGTGCCCGTACAGTAGTTTACAACCACATATGGGGTGTTTCTGTAAACTATAGAATCAGGGCCATAAATATTGAGTTTTGTTTGGCTGTTAACCCTTGCTTTGTAAAAGTAAAAAAAATATTAAAATGGAAAATCTGCCAAAAAAGTGAAATTTTGAAATTGTATCTCTATTTTCCATTAATTCTTGTGGAACACCTAAAGGGTTAACGACATTTGTAAAATCAGTTTTGAATACCTTGAGGGGTGTAGTTTATAGAATGGGGTCATTTTTGGGTGGTCTGAAAAATTTCAAGATTTGCTTCTAAACTTCTAAGCCTTGTAACATTCCCAAAAAATAAAATATCATTTCCAAAATGATCCAAACATGAAGTAGACATATGGGGAATGTAAAGTAATAACTACTTTTGGAGGTATTACTATGTATTATAGAAGTAGAGAAATTGAAACTTGGAAATTTGCAATTTTTTACAAATTTTGGGTAAATTTCGTATTTTTTTATAAATAAAAATGATTAATTTTTTTACTTCCTTTTACCAGTGTCATGAAGTACAATATGTGATGAAAAACTATCTCAGAATGCCCTGGATAGGTCAAAGCGTTTTAAAGTTATCAGCACTTAAAATGACACTGGTCAGATTTGCAAAAAATGGCCAAGTCCAGAAGGTGAAATAGAGTCCTTAAGGGGTTAAAATTCAAGGTCAAAGATACAGAGTTCATGGAACATATGCAACAGAATATTTGCATAGATTTAAGGCACTTTTTATTTTTATTTTTTCCCTATAGTGCATCAATGGTGCAATGTTTACCCCCATTGTGGTCCCCAATCATATCTACAAACTTGGCAACCATCATTTTGCATTCTAGTATTTGCCACTAGTGTTGAGCGCGAATATTCAAATAACGAATTTTAATCGCAAATATCGGCACTTCGAGAATTCACAAATATTTAGAATATAGTGCTATATATTCATTATATCGAATATTCGTCATTTTTTCCATCTGAACACATGATTCCTCCCTGCTTCTTGCTTGTGGGCCAATGACGTCATTGGCCCATAAGCAAGAAGCAGGTAGGAATCATGTGTTCACTTCAGATGGAAAAAAATAACGAATATTCAGAAAAACGAATATATAGCACTATATTGAATATAGTGCTATATATTAGTTTTTTTTAGAATATTCGTCATTTTTTCCATCTAAAGTCATGATTCCTTCCTGCTTATTCCTGCATTGGCCCACAAGCAAGAAGCAGGGAGGAATCATGTGTTCAGATGGAAAAAATTACGAATATTCATAAAAACGAATATATAGCACTATATTCTATTTTCGTTTTTGACCCACGCCTGTATTGAGCGCGTAATATGCGAATATTATTCGATCATTACCTTGCCGATTTTCGCGTAAAAAAAAAGAATGTCGAATATAACGAATATACGAATTCGCAAATATATGACGAATATTCTACAAAATATTTGCAAAACATCACAAATTCGAATATGACCCCTGCTGCTCATCACTATTTGCCACAGGTCAGTAGAAAAGCAAGCGTTTAGCTCTTGCTAAATATTTTCTTTAAAAAGCTGTTTTTATGCAGAATTTTAGGACTTTTGATGGAGCCACTTTAGCCCCTCAGCCTCAGCCCCTTGACTCAGCCCATAATTTGGCTATGTCAACTGTGCTTATTAAATAATGTGCTTTTTGCAAAGGTTGATGGACCATTAGTCTGTAATTTCTTTACCATTCATAATTTATACATACAAGCAGTTTCAAACAACATTCATCTAGTGCACAGTCCTTTTATATGTACGTGTGCAAATCTAAAGTACTGCCAGTTACTCAATCAGCTTCCATTCCATTTTGCATGGTTTTAAAAGCAACAAAAAGAAAGAAAGGTTACCTACAAAACGTACATTCAGCATATCTGCCAGGTATACATAGCATCAAATTCCTCACCAAATAGCAAGAAATATCTTTTGGAAATGCGGCAGATTTGAAGCTGATTTTAGCCTCTTGCATTGCAAATAAATTGACATGCTGCAGATAACTCTGCACCGCATGCCAAGTAAGGCTTCATGCACATGGTGTGTCCATATTTCACTCGGCAAGCCCTGGATGTGCAAAATACATTCTGTGTGCACTTTGCATTGTTCTCACTCATCTGCAATATGGGCCAGAATAGGACATGTTCTATAATTTGCCGAAGGACCACATGGAACCACAAAAAATATTGATGTGTTCATAGCCCGAAAGAAATGAATGGGTCGGTGTAGTATACACAATAAAATGCAGATAGCACACAGATGAAAAATGTATGAATGTGCAACACACCAGTCTGCAGGGGGAGGTATGGGGGTGGAGAGGATGATGGGAGTGGTGCTGTTTAGGATTGAAGTCACCGCGGTCACAATCCCGCTTCAGCAATCCCCAGTAATGGGAGGGGCACACCGTTTCTTTCCTCAGGGCACACCTAGTTTAGTTGCTCCTGCCTGGTGGTGGCTGGGGTGCCCTTGATAGTGGATAGACAGCGGGTCTGAGGATAGGGTCTGATAGGGGATGATGGCAAATGAACAGGCCAGCTTGATTATAGCATGTAACAGTCTTTCTTTTACTGAGTGGATGACGGGTGGTAAAAACCAGGTAATAGGCACAATTCTCAGAGAGATCACAAGGTAAAATGTTCCCAAAGGCTGTGTATAGGGGGTGGTAGATGTAACGGTGCCCTCTGATTCTTTCTATAGCAAGCAACACAATCTTCCTAAATAATAAATTTTTTGTCAATCACATATACTACAATGCCCAACTGAAGTGTGTAGTCCTCTAAAGGGTGGCCTGTGTGTCCCAAAAGTGTAATGGGCACCTGAAGCAATACAACCCAAACCACATGCAGTAAAGTCTACAGACATAAATGTGCATTACCTTCACTGGCTTTCTTGTCCTCGCACTGTCTCTTATAATGATGCTCAACCTTCTATAGAAGTCTGTTCCTTTCTCCCTTAGAGGCTGGCTCTTGGTACAGTTGCTTTTCTGGCAGCTTGGTATCTATCAGGGTTGGTATCTACCTGCATAAGGGTGCTCCTTTCTGCTTCACTTACAGTGTATCTGGCTTATACACCATCAACAACTATACACATCTTCTCTCTTGGCCTACTTGTCAGCAACTTTTTTTAACCAGGAAGGTGGGGACAGCCTAACACCCGACAATTGTCTCTAAGAAAGTGCAAAGTTAGCATACATTAACCCATAGCAGCAATAACTATCTTGGCGGTTTTAGAAATTTTAGCAGTGAACCATTGGGTCACTGCATATGAGCAGGTTTTCCATGGCATGTGGATGAAATATGCTATAAGTGAATTTTCATCATGCAGTTCTACAGTTGAAAATTGGCAATGGTTATATCAGGTGTGACCATATCGTAAAAGTTGGTTCTTGCTACCAAAGTATATTTCTCCTCTCCTCCATTAAATATAATGTTCTATTGCCTCCATAAGGTGTACCCATAGGCTCTACCACATAAGATTTTTTAGGGTGATGGGCTTGCAGCGACTCTGAGGAGAGGCAAGGATGGAGAAGTGGTATTGGCTATGATGGTGGTAGTAGTACTAACCATACATAATGGCAATCCTCACCCTGGCTCTCCTTGGGCCATGCACAGTGGATGGAGGGAGGACCCTTTCTTCCCTCGGGGCACACCCTGGACATGGGGGCTCCTTCCTGGTGTTAGCTTGGGTGCTATTAATAGTAAACAGGGTAGCAGGGTGGAAGGCAGAAGGGTAGATGTAGGGGTTCAGCAGATGGTGGTGGAGTCAAAGAACAGGCCCAGTTCAGTGAAAGAACAGTCTCATTACTGAGGATGATGAGCGTTGCAGATAGCAGCAATAGGCACAGTTCTGATGTCTAACACAGAGCTTACTTTTCCCAATGGATGTATACAGGCAGCAACAGGGATGGTAGTAGTAGTCCATAAGCCTCTTTCTGAACACTTTGCAATCTTCCCAGATTGACCACAGGCATGCAGAATTCTCACAATCAGTAATGAAGTTCCCACAGTGAATGTCGATCCTCAAATGGCCAAAGCAACATACCAACTCCACAAGCAGCAAAGTCCATAGCCATAAACGAGCATTACTTTTGCTAGACAGTCTATAGAGTCTGTGTTTCCTTTTCTCAGAGGTTTGGTCCTTATGATCAGCATGTAGGATGGAGAACTTCTTTAGTAGGGCTCACACTGTACAGGCACATGCAGCACCTCACACTTCTGCTGCTTAGGCCAGACTCACTGGATGATGCAATCAGACTACACAGCTCCTACCTCAGAGGGACAAGTTGCGGCCTTCCCTATGCTGAGTTGGGCACGGAAGCTGTGTAATCAATACACAACTCTTGGGATCACCCTCAAAGTATGGAGAGTACATTAGCCCTTTTAACAGTAAATTTACGCTAATAGTGATCTACTGGGTCTCTGCACAGCGAGTCCCTGAGGAGCCAGTGCAGAAGATGGAAGTTGTAGTGGCCTTGATGAGATGTTGAGTTACGGTGTACTCCCTGGGGTTCGGTGAAGTGAAAAGGTGGAGTGATGGTATAAGGCAAACAAAGAGAAAATCAACCATCTCTCTTTACAGAGAGCAAAACGTTGGTTGCCAACGCCCGGGGCAAGCCGAGTATTGCGCCTCCCCTTCCCCGCAACCTGTAGACTGCCCCTTTTTACAGATAATATACCACATATCACCTGCAGTCCTATGTAACACCACAGATAACGCAGTTATAACTAGTAGATGGTTGGGAGGCCCGAGAATTCAGAATACACACAGTGTGACCTGAAGTCTGGGGCCAGGCTGCAGCAGTGTAGGCCAAATTCTCAATCCACCCCCTCCCCCCAACCCTACCATGAAAGAGATATTTGGATGGACATCATATACATCACTATGAAATATACAGGAGAATACAGCACCACCTACCTCTTACATCCAGTGACATCTCCTCTGATGTAGACTCAACGTTTCCATTCGGAGATAAGACCTCCATGATACCTTCTTTCAACCGCATCTCATCTCTGCAGAGTTTATCACACAAACATTTTAAATTACTCACTTTACTATCATCCTCTACCTTCTGGAGCTTCAACGCTGTCATCCTGATGCTATCCCCAATACTGTCGTAGTGCCCTACATATAGCCCCCCCATAATAATATGCTCCCGAACTATCCGCTATGTTAATAGTGTTCTTACAGTACCTCCAAAAGCAACCCCATTAGTAGTAATGCCCTTCGTATTGTGCTCAATAATAATGCCCTCACAGAATCCCCAAAATTAATAATGCCCCTATAGGGTCCCTAGTAGAAATTACGACTCCTATAGTGCCACCACAGCAGTAACAAGGCCCCTCTATAAGGTACCCCTATAAGAGTCTGCAGTAGTAATAAAGTCCCCGATAGTGTCTGCAGTAGTAATAATGCCTCCTATATAGTATTTATAAAGATCCCTGTAGTAGCCCCAGTATTTGTAAAGACCTGCTGCAGTGCCCCATGTAGTTATAATGACCCTCTGTAGTGTACCCTGTATTATAATGCCCCTGTCGTGCCTCTAGATAAAAGCCCCCCCCGGCCCCCCCTGTAGTGCCCATATGTACAATGACCTCTGTATGGATGGTATACATAATGCCCCCTTTGTATTATTAGTATATATAATGCCCACCCTCTGTATTATTAGAATATATAATAGCCCCCTTTGTATTATTAAGACATATAATGGCCCACTCTGTATTATTAGTATATATAATGCCCCCTCTGTATTATTAAGACATATAATGCCCCCTCTGTATTATTAGTATTAAATAGCCCGCTCTGTATTATTAGAATATATAATGGCCCCCTCTGTATTGTTAGGATATATAATGGTGCCCTCTGTATTATTAGTATGTATATATATTGGCCCCCTCTTTATTATTAGAATATATAATGGCCCCTTCTGTATTATTAGCATATATATTGGCCCCCTCTCTATAATAATGGCCCCCTTTGTATTCTCCTCTGTAGTATTTATAATGCTTCTTCACCCCCTTAGTGTCCCCAGTACTGCCTGCACAAAAAAAAATACTCACCTCTGTTCCACTGTGCGTCGCTGCTTGTGGCCTGAGAACGGGCATCCCAGCGCAGCCGGTCATGAACACATCACCATACCCTCCTGTGTTACGTCATCACGTTACCTCGTGAGACCCAGCGCAGGAGGTCGCGGTGATGTGATTGTGATTTCCTGTGTTGTTTTATTGTTTCATAGGCTTCAGGCCTAGTGGGATAGTAGCCATAGACTCCCGTGGTCCTCATTAAACTGGCCGCCTAAGAAGTGACCTTGCTGCACAGTGGCCCCTGCAATTTGGCGCCTGGGGCAACTGAAGCACCCCTCTTCCCCCACACCATGACACTGACTACAGCTATAAAGATGGCACTTGTGGTATAAGGCATTAGTGTTTGCTTGTACTGAATGGTGTTGAGGGGTGTCTTAACTTGTTATCCCCTCACCCTGCAGCAAAGTCTGTAAAGCTGAATTGTGCTTATCACTCTGCTGTCTTGCAGGCCATAGCATAGACTTATTTTCCAGCCATTGGACCTTCCTGTTTCCTAGTCCTAAGGCCCTATGGAGCAGAAACTAATGGTCGTGCTTCCTGTCTCCTCACTAGCCTAGCTAGCTCTCCCCCCTGACAGGAAGTCGGACCAGCCCACTCCTATAAAGAGGTGGGGAAATGGAGTGTTTAGCTCCGTTCCCAGTGCCACTCCTACACCATCTTCTGGGTAAAACATCACAATAGCATTAGGGTATTGCAACTGCAGTATAATGCAATTATTATGAAGATCAAATATATATAATATCAAACAAAATTTTATGAAAAATTGCATCAATATGTATTCTTCCCATACAAATGTCTGAATTTGACAGTAAGTCGGCTTATACATCTGAGTTACACTTTGCCTTAACATTAGTTATGGGATTCTCAGTCACAAGGCAGGACAGGAAAAGGTGGGGGCTCCCGAAGGAGAGTGGGTATCAAACTTAAAAGCGATGCAATTGTCCTCGGTATTTTGCCTGAGTTTTACAGCTAAAAGTCTTTGGTATTGGGATTTTAAAGCAATCTTTGAGAAAATTGACAGAAGCAGTCATTTCTATCCTTCCCTCTGATCATCAAAGAATGGAAACACTTTGCCTCAGTTTTCACGCAGTGCTTCATTCTCCAGACAGAGATGGTTTAAAAGGAAAGGTTGAAGCATTTGCTTGTCATAGCGATCAGGGGTTTTCAACTTTTGTCCTCCAGCCTCCAAACCAACTATTCAGATGTGGACGTTCTGCCTACGGCATCAAACAGTGGCATTAACCCAAGCAGGTGAATCTGGCCAAGCATAGCAGTTCTGTCTGAAGGACACAGGGATCAGAGTTCCCTCCTGTGCAATCATAGACGGTATGACCACATTTAAGTGGTCGGAGTCATATGTAGAGAGGACAGAAGACCTCACTGCAAAAAATAAAATGGGCCCTGCATATTTTTCTGGATGCTCATCTTGGTACAAGAAGGCATAGTTATTTGTCCCCCATGTCCCCATCCTTGTAGGAAAGATGGGAGGTGCGTAGGACCCTCAGGGGGCTTCCCCCTGGATATGCAGGAAAATAGGAAATAAAAGACCACCTGGTCTTGGGTTCCATTGCTGGTGAGTACCATACCAGTGGAGACTATGCCTCTGTGATGCATACATTGTTGTGAATATGTGTTTGTAATATGTAATTACAGTTAATGCCGGGGTCCCAGACTATTCTAAAGATAGCCATAATCATTAAATGTAGATCGACTGAACTCAACAATAACACATTGGTAAAGATTCATAAAACCTATTGTCACGGCGTGATGTGGGAGGGGAACTCCACACTAAACACAAAAGGGAGGGAGAAGGTACCAGGCCTGCGAGCTAGGGAAAGGGGGAAGGTCACCACCTAATAAATCCCAACCCGAGCCCTGACTGCTAATAGAATGAACAGACCCCAATGGTAGGACTGTTCATCCGCAGGAACCTAAGCCTGGCTCACCCTAGAAGGCCCTAAAGATAGTCATTGGGCCACAGACGACCTGTTCCTTCCCAGCTGAAGAAACAAGAGTCTGCCTCACGTCTGGTACCATGAGACAGGGAAATAAACACAATACAAAAAGGAAAGACATTTAACTCCGGGTAAATGGAAAGCAGGAATTCAGCCGAGATTCAGACACCAAACGATCCACAACCAGAATGAGCTATCAAACGCAAGGAGTGATGGGTAAAGCCAGACTAAGAAGGGAGTAGTAATGGTCACATGATCTACACCTGAAATGTAGTTGTGGACATCCCAGCAACACATAGACAAAGTGAAACCAAAAGAAGCTGTCAGATCACTGACGTGCAGCCAGTCTTTCAGATCTTCTACCAGCTGTCACAGGTGTGACAGTACCCCCCGTTCTACGGGTGGCCTCCGGACACCCAGGACCCAGCTTTCACCAGACGCTTAGCATTAACGTCGGCCACTGGGACCCACATCCTCTCCTCCGGTCCGTAACCCTTCCAGTTCACGAGATACTGGAGGGTTCTACGGAGAACTCGGGAGTCAATTATCCTGTTGATTTGAAATTCCAAATTACCGTCCACCATCACAGGAGCGGGAGGCATGGTGGACGATTCAACAGGTTCAACATAACTCTTCAACAATGACTTATGGAACACATTAGGAATTTTCAAAGCTTGGGGGAGCTCAAGACAAAAGGCTACCGGGTTAACAATGGCAGTGATCTTATATGGACCAATAAACCTTGGACCCAAATGCCAAGAAGGTATTTTCAACTTAATGTTTCTTGTGGACAGCCACACAGAATCACCCACTCTCAGGTCCGGACCATTCATACGTCTCTTGTCAGCAATACGTTTATACTTCTTGTCCATCGTTTCTAGATTATTTTGAATTTTCCGCCAAATAGCTGACAAAGAAGAAAAAAATCTTTCCTCTTCAGGTATACCAGAAGTCTCAGTGCCAGAAAATGTGCCAAATTGCGGGTGGAACCCATATGCCCCAAAAACGGCGACTTATCAGTAGATTCCTGTCTACGGTTGTTCATGGCAAATTCAGCCAAAGACAAGAATGAAAACCACTCCTCTTGATTCTCTGAGACAAAACATCTCAAGTAAGTCTCCAAATTCTGGTTCGTGCGTTCAGTCTGTCCATTCGACAGAGGGTGAAAGGCAGAAGAGAAGGACAATTGTACCCCCAGACGAGTACAGGACGCCTTCCAGAACTCTATTAGACACCACATCAGAGGGAATACCATATTGTTTGACAATGTTATCGACAAACACTTGTGCAAGAGTTTTAGCATTGGGAAGACCTGGTAAAGCTATAAAAGGCGCCATCTTCTAAAGCGATCAACAACCACCAGAATGACAGTTTTCCCTGAAGAATTACTGTAGGTAAATCTGTGATAACATCCATGGATAAATGAGTCCATGGTCTAGAAGGAATGGGCAGCGGAAGTAAAGATACGGAAGGTATGTGTCACCTTAGCACGTGCACAAGCACTACAAGCTGACACATAGTCCTCAACACACTTGCGTTAACCTGCTACCAGAATCTACAAGATATGAGATCGACAGTGGATCTGCTCCCTGGGTGTCCTGTGAGAACAGTACAGTGATGTTCCTCGAACACCTTGTGACGTAGCTCAAAAGGAACAAACAACTTTCCTGGAGGGAAAGAATCCGGTGCTTCTCCCTGGGCCTCCAACACCTCTGCCTTAAGGTCGGGTATAGGGTGGATATTACTACCCCTTCGGACAATATCGGGCCAGGATCTTCCGAATCACCTCTCCCAGGAAAGCTACGTGACAAGGCATCAGCCTTGATATTCTTAACTCCAGGGCGATAGGTGACAATGAAATTAAATCTGGTGAAAAACAACGACCATCTGGCTTGTCTTGGGTTCAAACTTTTAGCTGACTTCAAGTAAGCCAGATTTTTGTGATCAGTAAGCACCATAATAGGATAAATTGCTCCTTCCAACCAATGATGCCATTCTTCAAAAGCCAACTTAATGTCCAGCATTTCCCTATTACTCACGTCATAATTTTTTTCAGCGGCTGAGAGTTTCTTAGAGAAGAATGTGCATGGGCGCCATTTACTAGGTGAAGGACCCTGCGACAGGACCGCTCCTACCCCAACCTCGGATGTGTCAACTTCCACAATGACCGGCTGTGACACATCCGGTTGCACCAGTATAGGGGCAGAAGCAAAACACTCCTTCACCGCTGAAAAGGCTTGTAATGCCGCATCCAACCAGACTGAGATATCCAAACCTTTCCTAGTCATGTCCGTTAAAGGTTTAACCACATTCGAGTAGTTCAAAATGAATTTACGGTAGTAGTTGGTGAACCCCAAAAACCGCATAAGGGCTTTCAAATTTTCGGGATGATCCTAGTCCAGCACAGCACGGACCTTCTCAGGATCCATCCAAAAACCTGAGGATGAGAGTAGATAACCAAGGAATTGCACTTCCTGAACTGCAAATAGACACTTCTCCATCTTAGCATACAATTTATTCTCTCTTAGGATCTGTAACACCTGTCTCACGTGATCCTGATGTGTCTTCATATCAGGAGAATAAATTAGTATATCATCCAGATATACCACAACAAACCTCCCCATAAGATGATGAAAGATGTCATTAACGAAGTGTTGAAAAACTGCAGGCGCATTGGTTAACCCAAAAGGCATGACCAGATTCTCAAAATGACCTTCAGGGGTATTAAATGCCATCTTCCATTCGTCCCTTTCTTCGATCCTTTCCAGATTATATGCCCCTTCAAATCCAACTTGGAGAACACTTTGGCACCGACAATTTGATTAAACTAATCTGGGATCAAAGGAAGGGGATAAGGATAACGGACAGTGATACGATTAAGTTCACGGAAATCCAAACATGGCCTGAAAGTATCTTCCTTTTTCTTAACAAAGAAAAATCCCGCGGCCACTGGGGATTTAGACGGTCTGATATGTCCCTTAGCCAAACTCTCGGTGATATATTCTCGCATGGCCGTTCTTTCGGGTTCAGAAAGATTATATAATCGAGATTTGGGCAATTTAGCTCCGGGAATAAGATTGATGGACAGTGGCGTGCCCAGGGTGTTTGGCACCTGGGGCGGGTCATTTCTCTGGCACCCCCCCTCCCCCAATAATTGACCACATGCCTCTTACATCCAGGGACATCTCCTGTCATGTAGACCTTCTCTATCCTCTTCTTCTCCGTTAGACCGCCATGAGAAATTCTTTCAGCTGCATCTCGTCTCTACAGAGTTTGTAACACAAACCTCATCCTGTTGTCCCCACAGTGTCATCCTGCTGCCACCTCCAATACCTGTGCCCGTTGTGCTCCCAAATGTCCCAGGTACTATACTGCTGAAAAAATAGTGACCCTAATAAACATAATTGGAGTCCTTTATCAAACTGGTGTAAAGTAGAACTGGATTTCTAAAAGAGCTGTCAAAAATGAAAGGTGGAATTTGATTGGCTGCTATGGGCAACTAATCCAGTTCTACTTTACACCAGTTTGATAAATGACCCCAAATGTTCCTATAGTGTCTACAGCAGCTATAATGTCCCCTAGAGTGCCCCCAGTAATAATAATAACACCCTATATTGTGCTCCAGGTAATGATCCCTCTATAATGTCCCCAGAAATAATAGACTGGCCTCTACAGTGCCTCTCGAATAGAAAGGCCCCCATGCTGCCCCCCACACAGTAGTGTCCCCTACACTTCCCCCATACAGTAGTGTCCCCCACACAGTAATTTCCCCCACACAGTAGTCCCCCCACACAGTAGTGTCCCCCACACAGTAGTGCCCCCACGCTGCCCCCCACACAGTAGTGTCCCCCACGCTGCCCCCACACAGTAATTTCCCCCACGCTGCCCCCCACACAGTAATTTCCCCCACGCTGCCCCCCACACAGTAATTTCCCCCACACTGCCCCCACACAATAGTCCTCCCACACAGTAGTATCCCCCACACTGCCCCAATACAGTAGTGTAGTAGTGTCCCCCACACAGTAGTGTCCCCCACACAGTAGTGTCCCCCACACTGCCCCCCACACAGTAGTGTCCCCCACACAGTAGTGGAAAAAGGTAGGTTCAGGAGCAGCACTACATACGGCTTATGCAGAGCAATAGTGGAAACCATGCAACAGCTGGGCAATAGACCACAGATCCAACGCGGTCCACAAGTGAATAGTAGAAATAGAAGGCCACAGCAGCATATCCAACGGATTCTTCTTTATTATCGAAAGTTTCACAGCATAGTGTACAGAAAAGTAGCAACGTTTCGGCTAAGTATAGCCTTTGTCAAGCATATGTTACAAATGTGACTACCAACATATAAATCTAAAAGATAGCTACTCCCACAATCATGACTGCCCAATCAATAGTAAGATCGGTTGACACACCTACATAAAGTCAAATCACATTGAGGCTATGTCTAACTAACCAACTGTTTCAAATGAACATATGCGAGTAGAACACATTCACCTGTATGGAGGGATCAAGAGTAGGCATCGGCATGGCGTCTGGCGTTCCAATGTTGAAAGTGCGCATGTCCATGTACGTCATCAAACTGCGGCCGGCTCACATCATTCGGCCGCGACCACATGTGACGTAACCAAGTAACGCGAGGCTAAGGAGGCAACGTGGCAACCAATAGGATGCGCCCGCACCACCGACGTCACGCATCGGCGTGCAGGACATCCGATCGAGAAATAATCCAATGGACCATCACATAGCCATAATGCTTTATATCGCGTCATGCAGCTTATACCGAAATACCGCCATGCCGATGCGTAGCCACGATCCTCCATTAGGCGGTCTTAATCAAATCCCAAAAAAAACAGGTATAGATATATAGCAAAATATATTGCGTACACTATCAAAAGTCATCATGTTGTGAATCACCTCATTTAAATGGGCAAATATATAGGTGTGCAATCACTATTGGACAGTTGCTATTAAAGTGATATATTCAAATAATAGTGATAAAATATTAAAACATATATTACATAACAGATGAGATTTTAGCTGATTCCTGCCACATTGAACTCAAGATTGAGTCCAAATGGTTGTAGGGACCTCAGCGTATAAATCCATTTGAGCTCTTTTTTTCTCAGTATGGCATCCTTATCTCCCCCTCTACGGAGGAAACCCACGCTGTCTATCACCCTGAAGCGTAGTTGGTTCACAGAGTGTCCGGCTTCAACAAAATGTTTGGCTACAGGCTTATCCATGTTTTTCTTGCGAATCGTGCTCTTATGTTTATTAATCCGTTCACGGATTTCCATGGTAGTCTCCCCTACATAAGTGAGGCTACAGGGGCACTGAATGGCATATATTACGTCACATGATCTACAGGTGTAATAGCCATTTATTTTATACTTTTTACCACTATAGGGGTGAAAGAAATGGTCCCCTTTGAGGACATTACCACGATTGCAGCAAGACAAATATGGATAAGTGCCATTCTAATGTGGAGCAAGCAATTTCTGTACAGTCCTAGATTGGTCACCAACATCAGTTTTTACCAATCTATCACGTAGGCTAGAGTTCCTCCTGTATGCCATCATCGGCGGGGACTTGAATTCTTCTATCTCTGGCAACCCCCTTTGGAGTATATGCCATTCCTTCCTGAGCACGTGCGCTATGTCACCACTGTCCCGGCCGAAGATGGAGACAAAAGGAACCCTAGCCACGGATCTGGCTTTAGTGGATTTCTGAAGCGCAGAGCCTCTGTCAATCAATGTCACTCTATGTTTAGTCCTATTGAGTAGTGTCTTAGGGTAGCCACGTAAATGAAGTGATTACACATGGCATCAAACCTCTGAGTACATATATGGTCATCAGAAACAATTCTTCTGACCCTTAATAGTTGACTCCAAGGTATAAAGTCAAGCATTTTACGGGGGTGATAGCTATCATGCATGAGAAGGGTATTTCTATCGGTGGGTTTCTGATAGAGGTCCGTAGCAATTTGACCCTCCATCACATACACCCGTACATCCAGGAATTGCAATTCACTAGTTGAGGATGTCACTGTGAACTGCAATCCTGGTACACCCGCATTCAAATGTGAGTGGAACTCTTAGATATAGCCTCAATGTGATTTGACTTTATGTAGGTGTGTCAACCGATCTTACTATTGATTGGGCAGTCATGATTGTGGGAGTAGCTATTTTTTAGATTTATATGTTGGTAGTCACATTTGTAACATATGCTTGACAAAGGCTATACTTAGCCGAAACGTTGCTACTTTTCTGTACACTATGCTGTGAAACTTTCGATAATAAAGAAGAATCCGTTGGATATGCTGCTGTGGCCTTCTATTTCCCCACACAGTAGTGTCCCCCACACAGTAGTGTCCCCCACATTGCCCCCCACACAGTAGTGTCCCCCACGCTGCCCCCCACACAGTAATTTCCCCCACACTGCCCCCACACAGTAGTGTCCTTTACACTGCCCCATACAGTAGTATCCCCCACACAGTAGTGTCCCCCACGCTGCCCCCCACACAGTAGTGTCCCCCACGCTGCCCCCCACACAGTAGTGTCTCCCACACTGCCCCCAACACAGTAGTGTCCACCACACAGTAGTGTCCCCCACGTTGCCCCCCACACAGTAGTGTCCCCCACGCTGCCCCCCACACAGTAGTGTCCCCCACGCTGCCCCCCACACAGTAGTGTCCCCCACACTGCCCCCAACACAGTAGTGTCCACCAAACAGTAGTGTCCCCCACGTTGCCCCCCACACAGTAGTGTCCCCCACGTTGCCCCCCACACAGTAGTGTCCCCCACATTGCCCCCCACAAAGTAGTGTCCCCCACACAGTAATTTCCCCCACAGTAATATACACCACCACAATGGATTTGAAATAAAACCGGTGCGTTCCTTCTTTTTAAGAATGTTCCAAACAGGTGTTTTGGCCGCACCTAATGTTTTTGCTATCTCTCTGATGGGTTTGTTGTGTTTTTTCAGCCTAATGATGGCTTGCTTCACTGATAGTGACAGCTCTTTGGATCTCATCTTGAGAGTTGACAGCAACAGATTCCAAATGCAAATAGCACACTTGAAATGAACTCTGGACCTTTTATCTGCTCATTGTAATTGGAATAATGAGGGAATAACACACATCTGGCCATGGAACAGCTGAGAAGCCAATTGTCCCAATACTTTTGGTTCCTTAACAAGTGGGAGGCACATATGCAAACTGTTGTAATTCCTACACCATTCACCTGATTTGGATGTAAATACCTTCAAATTATAGCTGACGGTCTGCAGTTAAAGTACATCTTGTTTGTTTTATTTCAAATCCATTATGGTGGTGTATACAGTAGAGCCAAAAATTTTAGAATTGTGTAGATGTCCCAATATTTATGGACCTGACTGTAGATAGATAGATAGATAGATAATAGACAGATAGATAGATAGATAGATAGATAGATAGATAGATAGATATTAATGATCTGAGCCCATCCTGGATATTCACAAGAGCCACAATTACACACTAAAGAATACATAATAAGATCTGTCATTGGCAGCCTGCCTGCTTTTATAAAGTTTCCAGGTAGGGCAGAACTGTTGTTTTTGATGGTACTGTTTTACATTTACCTGCTGTTTATTTTACATGATAAAGACTTTAAGTGTTTTTCCTCACTCCATTTATCAATTTACTTCATTTCGTAAATTATATGAAAAATTGCTAAATTGGTTGCTCCTATTGTAATATACAGTACAGCAATATTGCATTGCTTCATAAGACATTTCTGTTGATTGTCCTTATTTATCTCTTCCCAGTTGCCCCACCGGTGGATTTCAGTGTTACGGCAGTGGGGGACCACTGGATAGACTTGGTATGGGAAGGCACGCCTGCTGTGACCGAGTATGTCATCTCTTACCAGCCAGCATTGCCAGGAGAGTGGGGACCCCAACAGAGGCTACAGCAGAGGGTCCCAGGAGACTGGAGTGCTGTGACCCTACGAGAACTAGAGCCGGGGACGACATACAATATCAGCGTATGCTCGGTCATCAGCGACATCACCAGCGAGCCAGCCAGTATCACCACCTCCACACGTGAGTATCAGTCTGTACATAGTAGATGCTCCAAAATAGCGCGGTCTGAAGTGTATACGTGCCACAAAATAACCACAAGCTTCACTGAGCCATTATGGAATCCAATCCATCAAGATTTCTGCCAAAGCTGTTGAGCTGTTGGATTTTCCAGGAATTAAATATTGATGATCGACCCTCATGATCATTGAGGGTCTAATTCCCAACGCCACCACTAATCAGCTGTATACCGGGGCCGCAGCACTCAGACGAGCTCTGTGACCTCTCCACAATATACCAAGCACATTGTATAGTGGCTGTGTTTGGTATTGCAGCTCAGTCCCATTCACTTCAACGTACAGCGCTGTGCTTGGTGAGCACGGAGAAGGCTGCAGCACTCGCAGGAGCGCCACTGCCTTCTCAAACAGCTGATCGGCGGGGGTCCCGGGGGTTGGACCGCCACCGATCAGATCCTGATAAGCATATATAGTGTCTGGGTCATTAAACCTGTGCTCATGTTGTAATCCATTTTACCAATCAGGTTATTTCTTTTAACCAGTTACATAGATGCAGTTTAGAATAACCTGATGTATTTGAAGTTTGCATTGATGTCTTGGAATAACGTTATCAGTGATTTAGATCCATCATGGATTTTAATCATTCCACTTCCTTTAAATATCCTTTACCGTTCTGCCGCCACGGTCACAGATAAAGTGAAACTCCACCTTTGACTAAAATCCAACAGCAGATTGGCTGCTGGTAATTTTTCTTTTTAAGACCTTATTATTATTAGATCTGTAAACAGCAGCTTGTTGGTGGATCCCAGTTAGCAGGTTTCTTTTTTTTTAAAACTGCACAGTAAAAACAGTCAAATCAAACAGCAAGTAATTTAATGTAGATACAGTAAATTCTATAAAGTTTCTAATCAATGTGAGAGCCTCACTTTAGAGCGTCACTGAACTTTAAAAATTTTTTGCTATGTTATAGACACATTATAAAGGTTTTGATCAGAGGGGGACTGAGTGCTGACACGCAGACCGATCGCTAGAACGAAGAGAGAGAAGCCCTCACACATAGCACTCTTTCTCCTTGCCGCAGAGGACAGAATCGAGACAGGCCCATAGACTTTCTATTGTCCATCTCCTGCAGCGAGGAGAGAGAGCCTGATATGTGAGCACTAGTGTTGGTCGAGCACCAAAGTGCTTGTGTGCTCTGGTGCTCGAGTAGAACACTTCCCGATGCTCGAGCACTCGAGCACAGTGGAAGTCAATGGGAGAACCCAAGCATTAAACCAGACACCCCCTGCTCTGAAGAGTGGAGGGTCGGAACTCTAATTCAGCTTAGGAGTCTCTGCTCTGACTCCATATATAGCTATGTCCATATATGGAGTCAATGCTTGGGGACACCCCAGTGTATTTAAATCTAATTTAGCCTCTATTTCTGAAAAGTTTCTGATTTGATTCAAACTCACAACCTTCTACATTACAGCAAAGAATCTTAACCACTACACTATAGAGCTGCATGGCCAGTTACTTTAAAAAAATAAAATATATGAAACTTCTGCTGTATAGGAATACTTCCTTTTTTTTTTGTTGCAAAACTGGCCATGCAGCTTTATAGTGTAGTTGTTAACCTTCTGGGCTGTAATGTAGAAGGTTGTGAGTTCAAATCCCATCAGACATAGAGGCTAAATAAAATGTAGACATATATATATATACACTGCGTGCAGAATTATTAGGCAAATGAGTATTTTGACCACATCATCCTCTTTATGCATGTTGTCTTACTCCAAGCTGTATAGGCTCGAAAGCCTACTACCAATTAAGCATATTAGGTGATGTGCATCTCTGTAATGAGAAGGGGTGTGGTCTAATGACATTGACACCCTATATTAGGTGTGCATAATTATTAGGCAACTTCCTTTCCTTTGGCAAAATGGGTCAAAAGAAGGACTTGACAGGCTCAGAAAAGTCAAAAATAGTGAGATATCTTGCAGAGGGATGCAGCACTCTTAAAATTGCAAAGCTTCTAAAGCGTGATCATCGAACAATCAAGCGTTTCATTCAAAATAGTCAACAGGGTCGCAAGAAGCGTGTGGAAAAACCAAGGCGCAAAATAACTGCCCATGAACTGAGAAAAGTCAAGCGTGCAGCTGCCAAGATGCCACTTGCCACCAGTTTGGCCATATTTCAGAGCTGCAACCTCACTGGAGTGCCCAAAAGCACAAGGTGTGCAATACTCAGAGACATGGCCAAGGTAAGAAAGGCTGAAAGACGACCACCACTGAACAAGACACACAAGCTGAAACGTCAAGACTGGGCCAAGAAATATCTCAAGACTGATTTTTCTAAGGTTTTATGGACTGATGAAATGAGAGTGAGTCTTGATGGGCCAGATGGATGGGCCCGTGGCTGGATTGGTAAAGGGCAGAGAGCTCCAGTCCGACTCAGACGCCAGCAAGGTGGAGGTGGAGTACTGGTTTGGGCTGGTATCATCAAAGATGAGCTTGTGGGGCCTTTTCGGGTTGAGGATGGAGTCAAGCTCAACTCCCAGTCCTACTGCCAGTTTCTGGAAGACACCTTCTTCAAGCAGTGGTACAGGAAGAAGTCTGCATCCTTCAAGAAAAACATGATTTTCATGCAGGACAATGCTCCATCACAC
Organism: Bufo bufo; assembly: GCF_905171765.1. NCBI lineage: Eukaryota > Metazoa > Chordata > Amphibia > Anura > Bufonidae > Bufo > Bufo bufo. The sequence goes on from NC_053397.1 coordinate 195,119,569, forward strand.
GCGTCCAAGTACTCCACAGCGTGGCTGGCAAGAAAGGGTATAAAAGAAGAAAATCTAATGACATGGCCTCCTTGTTCACCTGATCTGAACCCCATTGAGAACCTGTGGTCCATCATCAAATGTGAGATTTACAAGGAGGGAAAACAGTACACCTCTCTGAACAGTGTCTGGGAGGCTGTGGTTGCTGCTGCACGCAATGTTGATGGTGAACAGATCAAAACACTGACAGAATCCATGGATGGCAGGCTTTTGAGTGTCCTTGCAAAGAAAGGTGGCTATATTGGTCACTGATTTGTTTTTGTTTTGTTTTTGAATGTCAAAAATGTATATTTGTGAATGTTGAGATGTTATATTGGTTTCACTGGTAAAAATAAATAATTGAAATGGGTATATATTTGTTTTTTGTTAAGTTGCCTAATAATTATGCACAGTAATAGTCACCTGCACACACAGATATCCCCCTAAAATAGCTAAAACTAAAAACAAACTAAAAACTACTTCCAAAAATATTCAGCTTTGATATTAATGAGTTTTTTGGGTTCATTGAGAACATGGTTGTTGTTCAATAATAAAATTAATCCTCAAAAATACAACTTGCCTAATAATTCTGCACTCCCTGTATAAGTTTTTAGCCATAATATATTTACATATATTATTATATATTTAGAATATATAATATATTATAATATATGTAAATATAGTATGGCTAAAACATCAGTAGTAGTTTCCCACATATTATGCATTCATATACAGTACAGACCAAAAGTTTGGACACACCTTCTCATTCAAAGAGTTTTCTTTATTTTCATGACTATGAAGGCCTCAAAACTATGAATTAACACATGTGGAATTATATACATAACAAACAAGTGTGAAACAACTGAAAATATGTCATATTCTAGGTTCTTCAAAGTAGCCACCTTTTGCTTTGATTACTGCTTTGCACACTCTTGGCATTCTCTTGATGAGCTTCAAGAGGTAGTCCCCTGAAATGGTCTTCCAACAGTCTTGAAGGAGTTCCCAGAGATGCTTAGCACTTGTTGGCCCTTTTGCCTTCACTCTGCGGTCCAGCTCACCCCAAACCACCTCGATTGGGTTCAGGTCCGATGACTGGGGAGGCCAGGTCATCTGGCACAGCACCCCATCACTCTCCTTCATGGTGAAATAGCCCTTACTTTCAAAGTTTTCCCAATTTTTCGGCTGACTGACTGACCTTCATAAATTAAAGTAATGATGGCCACTCGTTTTTCTTTACTTAGCTGCTTTTTTCTTGCCATAGTACAAATTCTAACAGTCTATTCAGTAGGACTATAAGCTGTGTATCCACCTGACTTCTTCTCAACGCAACTGATGGTCCCAACCCCATTTATAAGGCAAGAAATCCCACTTATTAAACCTTACAGGGCACACCTGTGAAGTGAAAACCATTTCAGGGGACTACCTCTTGAAGCTCATCAAGAGAATGCCAAGAGTGTGCAAAGCAGTAATCAAAGCAAAAGGTGGCTACTTTGAAGAACCTAGAATATGACATATTTTCAGTTGTTTCACACTTGTTTGTTCTGTATATAATTCCACATGTGTTAATTCATAGTTTTGATGCCTTCATAGTCATGAAAATAAAGAAAACTCTTTGAATGAGAAGGTGTGTCCAAACTTTTGGTCTGTACTGTATATATATATATATATATATATATATATATATATTAGTAATTACACATTTTTTACAATTACAAAAAAATATATAAAATATATAAATTTATTTTAGCCTCTATTTCTGAAAAGTTTCTGATGAGATTTGAACTCACAACCTTTCACATTACAGGCCAGAATGTTAACCACTACACTATAGAGCTGCATGGCCATTATGCAGCCAGTTACTAAAAAAAATATATAAGACTTCTGCTGTATAGGAATACTTACTAGTAGTATACTAAGTATTCCTATACAGCAGAAGTCGCCCCCCCCCCCCCCTTTTTTTTTTTTTTTTTAAAGTAGTTGGCTATGCAGCTTTTTAGTGTAGTGGTTAACATTCTTTGCTGCAATGTAGAAGGTTGTGAGTTCAAATCCTGCCAGAAACTTTTCAGAAATAGAGGCTAAATTAGATTTAAATACACTGTCTCGAGCACACGTGATATTCAGCCGAGCATGCTCGCCCAACACTAGTGAGCACTTCTCTTTCCTCATTCTAGTGATCAGTGAGGGTTTCAGCAAGCTGACCCCCACCGATCAAAACCTTTTATATCCTGCTATGACATATCAAAAGTTTTTTGAATGTTCAGTGACACTTTAAAGTTGTAATTAGTATATCGCTCTCCAAAACTAAATTTATGTCATAAAATAAGCACATTGATGCCATCGGGCTATATCTGTCTACAATATTTATCCTCCTGTCCGCTATTATTAGGTATGAACACCCTGATGGCGGTTGTGAACTGCGATCGCTTTTTCTATTATTGTACATTATCACATTTTTTTCAGATATCTCCCCACCTAGAGGACTGCAATTTAAAAATGTGACTCAGACCTCCGTGGAGGTGCAGTGGGAACCTCCCCCATTTGCTATTGATGGCTGGGAAATCAGTTTCACCCCTAAGGTGCGTTAACAACTTTCACATAATCTATCCTTTGTATGATATTATTAGTTATTAGTGAATTGCATGTGAATATAGGGATCTTTGTGACATCTTCCTAACCTTCTGGAAGCATGCAGTCCATCTGTTCCTTCAAATGTTCAAAATCCTCCTCAGTCATAGAAAAATCCATCTAGTGTAAAAAAGTAAAATCAAGACTGGAAGGAGGGGGATACAGAAACTAGGCAATGAAAATGGAAAGGCTGTACAGGTTAAACTCAACATTGTGCGCTTCACTGCAACTAATGCACGCCTACATCTGCTGGAAAAGTGGAGGTGTCTTTATTTATTTTTTCCCAAAAATGCCTGGAGAACCCCTTTAAGGAGGTGCTAACAGAAGGTACTGCACAGATCATCTTCCAACAATAAGTTGAACTTGGCTTAGGCTAAGTGTTGATCAAAGAAAGTGTATGATTTCACCTCATTCATTGGGTGAAATTTCACAGAGAAGATTGTCTTACCCCAGACAGACTAACGTCATCTGAAAACAAGTCAACCGTGTTTGACATTTTCATCTGGTAGTCGGGTGAAAGATCTTTGGTTTAAAGAAGGATCATTTGAAAGAACATATCCAGAAAGGTTCTTTAGTCTTCATCCGGTGTCATTGAACTTACATGACCAATATGGACATGTATAAAGACCAATATGGACAAATTGCGCGTGGCTACTTCTAGCAAACGATCGTTCACAAGATGATCATTTGTCCAACGATTGTTCAAACTGCTTCTATCTAAAGCTGACCATACAAATTAGACAGAAGTTGGTTGATGGTTGAACAGACAGGGCCATACACACTTTAGTCCATATTGGCCGTTACAGATGCCCAAACTTCCCATAATACATGTTCAATGAAAATGGGTGATGGATGAAAGATCTTTCTGGGAACATTCTTTCAAATAAAGATCTTGCCCACCTTGACCGTCGTTCGATCCCTGATGTCTCAGGCATTAGTTTTGGCTGAAATCCCGTTTAACCATTTCACAGCTCTAACACCCCACACGAGCTGCCGTGCGTACATCGTATGACTCATTTTGTTTTCAGCAAAGATTTAGACTTGTTTTTCCTTTCTATATTTCACCACGCTATATAAAATTGCTGCTAATCGTCGGTCAGTTCCAGGCACTTTCATGCTGACAAATTCATGCTTGATACGACCCAGATGTCTCTTGGCTGCAGGAATATGAGAGCTGTTAAACTGGACTTAGGCCAGATATTACTGCTTGAGGTTTTTTTTTCACCTGCTTGAGAGCTGTTTTGTTCGGTCTTTGACAACAAGTCAACAACGTAGGAGCGTGCCCTTGTATTCTTCCACATGACGAAGCTTAAAAAGATCTTTAGGAGTCATGACGTGTGATTGAGAGTATGTCGCTTATCTTTTATATGGGAAGAGAAAAAGGTCTTTTTAGAAGTGGTTCTCGATGGCGTTTGATGGGGTGAGAGGAGTGTGTGAGCAAGAGATCAACTCTCATCCAGGGGAAAACCCTGGACATGGATTGAATACATCGAGGCTTTGTTTGTTATGGTGAAAGAATGGTCACGTTCTGGTGAATGATTTGCTGTCAGAGGACGCTCATAAGCTGCATGCTTCAGTGACCGGCTGAATAGAGGAGCCATCAACAATAATGGAAAATATAGGTGAAGGATGCAGGATAAGAAGCTTGACCTGCCATCTTCCCGGGCTCTAAGTAAAAGTGATACGTTTGCTGCATATTAAGATCTCAATTATTTCTGGTAACTGTAGAGATAGGCACAGTCTGGTGTGCAGGTTGCACAGAGGAGCAGAGGTTTACAGGGAGTCTGTCACTTCCAAAAACTAAGCATACTGCTATACAGGGTAGGTGCCCTAAAACATAACCATACCTTTCTTGTGGTCTTTTTTATTTTAATATATATAAGGATTTGGGTGCACCGTGGGTGGGGCCGCTCACATTTGCTGCACCTGGATTTTCACAAGAATGGTATGGCTATGTTTGGGGCATCTACCCTACTTGACTGTATGCTTCCTTTTTTTAACCTAAAACTTCAGGACACAAATGCAAAATTTGCAACTGGCCCCAAGTACAGTGGACCATTCCTAATACTTGGGTGGAACATAATTGGTTCCAATGTCAGCTCCGGTTATCTTCTAAGTTAACATTATTGTTTGAGAGCATGAGTCTACCAGATGACCATACAGTACTCTAGTGGGCCAGCCTGGTCCTGATCCCATCCACTTTTTGGCCTTGTTAAATTGATTCCCCTATTAAGTTATGTGAGGAGAAAGTTTTGTGTAATGGTTACTTCGTATTGCAGCTTCTGTTTTTGTATATAACTACAATGCAGGTCTATGTGTGTAGTCACGTGTTACTCCACTTTTTTTTGCTACTCTTCTTGCTAACTAAAGAAGAACAACACATAGAAGGGATCCCCACTTACCATAATGGGATCCAGCGGGATTTGGCCAATTTTCTGGCATAAGTTCTGCTGGACAAAATAGAGCTACATACAGCGTTATTTTTCTGGCAGAAGGTTAGCCTTTACGGTTGTCTGCCACCAAAGTTGCCTAACGGAGATGGGAACGAAGCCTAAGTTTCTATGGTGCATTTACTATTTCTACGTGGCTGTTTATCTAGTTGGCACCATTATTGCTTTATATGTGCATTAAATTAGTACACCCTAAAAACGACCACTTTCCCTGTAGAATTCTCACCTTTTGTTCCTGTGAGTAAACTATTATCCAAAATGCCCTACAGCTCGAGTCCATGGTACATTCAGTAGTAGCGTGAACCCCCAAATTATAGTCCGTTGCAGCCTCTTGCTTACATACGGGCTTCGCATCATTTTTTGCATCTCAGTTGATTTCTTCCATCTAAACTGTTTATGACGGGGTAATTGTAGTTTGCTAAACAAGTGACAGTTCAGCGTTCTTCATGATAAGCAGAAAAACGAAGCAATCGCAGGTAAGTTTTATCCTGTCGGCATCCAGCAAAGAGCATAAGCATTGATGTTTCTATGGAAACCCGCCAAAGAGATGCTTTTTACTAAGCTAGTGTGCCGTATGTGGTCCAGCTGGTCTAGCCAGGGAGAAAAAAATTATATACACTGTATGAAATGAATACAGCGAGTTATTATATTAATATATAAATATTTCAAAATATTTCATTATCTTTATCTCTCCAAAGTCTCAAGCACATGTAATAGGTTCTTTCATGACTAGTACTGCCCCCCTGCAGGTGTTGTTTTTACTTGTGTTCTGCATCTGTGGACGAGAACTCATATTCACCTGCTCCTTGCTACTCTTTTATGGCTCCCTGGCTTCTCTCACTGGTCTTCAAACTTCCGGATGGGTGGGGTCACGTGCACCTCTGCAGCCAATGACTGGCCGCAGCAGTGATGTGTCTCCAAGCAGCATGACGCTCCTGGGTCATGTGCTGCTTGGTGGCACATCTCTGCTGAGGTCAGTCATTGACTGCAGAGGTGCACATGACCCTGTCCACCCAGAAGCTTATAGAATGGGGACCAAAGGACCAATGAAGAGAGGCAGGGAGCCAGAACGGAGCAGCATGGAGCAGGTGAGTATGTTTTTCTTTTTTACAAGGATACGGCCAACTTGGGTGACATTTAACAAAGTAAGAAATGCTGGACAACCCCTTTAAGAAATACTGCATATATGCATTTTGTGTGAAGTGCCAGATTTAAAACAAAACCTTTAAGTAACACTAAAACACAGATCAATCAAATTGTTGCTACATTGAGGCTGGGTTAAGTATCTGGTTCCTAACTAATGGAGGTGGCGGGGGTCACTATTCAGACCTATTACTAACTGTTTGCAGCGGTGTCCACTGAAGGCTATCCCCTAACTTCGGCTCAGCTGAGCACTTGCCCTGACGAGAACGACCTCAACCACCCACTGTATGAGTGAACATGCTGCCCGATTTATCCCTTATTAGCCAGGTTTGTCTTCTTGGTGAAAGGCGTAGGATTAGGGGCTTCATTAAGGACAGAGAAGCTAGGGAATAGGTTCCAGTGTTGGTTTGGGTTGTCAGGGAGAATACTCCTCTGGCTTGGAGATCTCGTGTGAGCGCCGATCAGTGCCTCTGCCCATAACGGGCAAAGCAGTGCACTTTCGCGGGCCCGGCAGAGGCCGGCGCATGCACAAGATCTCCAAGATCTCCAAGCCAGAGGAGGAGGACGAAGTAGGAGAGGAAGACGGGCCAGAAGACTGCAAAGGGGGCGTTTATCTGGGCACATAGCTATGGGGCCTGGGCACTTGCGGCTGTAACTTCAGTCCTGGGCACTTGCGACAACTAATTTGCATAACTGTATCAAGTACTTTTTTCAGGATCTCTACGTGGGACAGACACAAGAGAGATTCTATTTTAATGGAGGGCAAACGTTCTATAACGCAATCTGAGCGGTCTAAAACGCTCAGAGTAGGTGACAGACTCCATTTAAATCTGACACAACTCTAAACACAGGGTACAACCCCACTTAGGCAGTGAATTATAAAAAAAAAATTACAATTTTAGGCAAAACATTAGTGTCCACTAAGGTTGTGTTCACATCACCATTGTTGATTTCCATTGTTTTGCTCCATATTAGGAGCACAGCAACGAAAATGATGGAAGGGCACATAACTGCCAATGGCACCCAATTGAACTCACTGATTATCAGTTTCCCATCAGGTAGACTGGCATTTTATCTGACAAGAGCAAGTGCAATGGATTCACCTAATGAAGCCTACAATAAGGATGCCAAGAAAGCCTAAAGCTTTTGTTGTCCTCGTTTCATGTCCACGTTGGATCTCACATATTGCGAGATCCAGTGAATTCCTATTACTGCTCCTGAGACTTTGGGTGGCACAGGTCTGACCTTAAGAGTGTTCAGTCATAAGTTCCACCACCAATCTCCTAACTATGCCCAACATATGAGGTCTCTTTGATCCAATGAAATCTAATGGTAAATTACTCCATTCTATACCACTACCACCATTGTTACTGTATATATGGGAGAATGTCATTCTCCGCCACCTCACAGATATCAGTTCATTTTTCTATATCTTCATGAGTCTTATGTTTATCACATAATTTTGTCATTGACAGAATAACGAGGGTGGGCTAACCGTTCAGCTCCCCAGCAGTGTCACTTCTTATAACCAGACGGGTTTGAAGCCTGGGGAGGAGTACACCATCAGCATCATTTCCCTAAAGGAGCAGGCAAGGAGCCCCCCAACATCGGGCAGTGTTTCAACCGGTAAGAAAGAAAGATGGTGCAATACAAGTAGACAGCTGGGCAGAAGCTGGATACTGCGGAAATTGCAATTGCTGAGGGCACTTGGTCTATATGTTACAAATATGATGACAGTCCTCTTTCAGCAGCTTTAATTCACTGCAAAAAATAACAGATTGTAGAGAGAAGATGAATACAGCGACAAATAGCAAATGACGTAGGTAAGATTTATGGTGACAGTGCATTAAGTACATTGGTCAGCTCAGGAAGTCAGCAATACCTTAGAAGTATATTGGCTACGTCTAAAATAATGAATCTTTGCTCACACATACGGTAAGGTTTCAAGGTCCGGTCAAGGACAGCAATACGGTCATACTGAGACAAGCAAATTCACTTGAAAATACAGTTTAACCGTGGTTTGTCTTCTTCCATAGCCATCGATGGCCCTTCTGACATCCTGGTTCGAGATGTTTCTGACACAGTAGCTTTCGTGGAATGGACTCCTGCTAGGGCCAAACTGGACTTCATCCAGCTGCAGTATGGTCCCATTAATGGAGAAGGAGATAAGACCACCTTCCGCCTGCAACCCCCTTTGAGTCAGTACTCCATGCAAGTTCTGCGACCTGGGTCCCAGTATGAGGTGTCGGTGTCTGGCATCCGGGGAGATATCCACAGTGACCCTGTCAATGCCACCTTCACAACAGGTACTCATTTCCATTGATTTACATAGAGACGTGCTGTGGTTTTTGTGACGCAGTAGTGGGGTGACTTTGTGCTGGTCCCACGAATTGTAAACTTACCTGTGAACTTCACCTACAAGACCATTGACATTAGAAGACACAAGTATCATTGCTGGACACTAATTCTAGACTAACAGACCATTAGAGATGAGCAAATTGATTTAAACAAATAGAAGTCAACTCTAGTTTAAAAAAATAATATGGTGTCAAATCAGAATTTTGGGCAATTCAATTGGGGTGGATTTCTTCAGATCAGAAGACAATAGCATTTGCTGCCCAAAAAAAAAAAAATCTATTAGGACATTTTTTAAAAACATTTTGGGGGAGATTCATAATTTCCCTTGCACCAGGAAAGTGGCTTTAAAAAGTTACAAGCTGTGTGTTTGTGACTTCTTAAATACGACTTTTTGTTTTTAAAGTCAAAGTTGCCTCTTTTTACGCTGCCCTCGCCAACCGAGACAAAATGTATCTTCATTTACACCAGTTTTCTGGGGCAAATTAAACCAGAAATGGTAGGTCTGAACTAAAATAGTACATAGTACATAAGGCCGAAAAAAGACATTTGTCCATCCAGTTCGGCCTTTTATCCTGCAAGCTGTGGAAGGCAAAAAAAACCATGTGAGGTAGAAGCCAATTTTCCCCACTTTAGGGGAATAAAAAATTCCTTCCCGACTCAAATCAGGCAATCAGAATAACTCCCTGGATCAACGACCCCTCTCTAGTAGCTATAGCCTGTAATATTATTATCCTCCAGAAATACATCCAGGCCCCTCTTGAACTCTTTTAGTGAACTCCCCATCACCACCTCCTCAGGCAGAGAGCTCCATAGTCTCACTGCTTTTACTGTAAAGAATCCTTTTCTATGTTTGTGTACAAACCTTCTTTCCTCCAGACGCAGAGGATGTCCCTTCGTCACAGTCACAGTCCTGGGGATAAATAGATGATGGGAGAGATCTCTGTACTGACCCCTGATATATTTATACATAGTAATTAGATCTCCCCTCAGTCGTCTTTTTTCTAAAGTGAATAACCCTAATTTTAATAATCTTTCAGGGTACTGTAGTTGCCCCATTCCAGTTATTACTTTAGTTGCCCTCCTCTGGACCCTGTCATAGATTTCATTTTTGGCACACGGACTGCCGGAGAATGCGCCTGATTTATGATGAGCCCTGCACCTCAGCATAAATTAGGCGCATCCTCCATCAATTCAGGGGATATGAAGACTGGCACAGAAAGCACCAATCTTGATAAATCTCCCCCTTTGTTGTTAAAGAGGCTGTTTGCTACCATCAGCAGCCATGCATTTACCCATAGCTATATATGACACTGTCACTAGTATTACTAATGTTGGCTTGGCATTAAAGAGCTGGAAATGAGTTGCAAACATCCCTAGAAGATCTCAGAATGTCACCACACAACTGTCCAGAGCAATTAGAGCACTTATTATTCCGGTCAACTTTTTCAGAACCAAATCAAATGGCCTGACCAATTTGGCCAAATAAAATTTCAAGGAATTTGCTCATCACTACAAACAATATTTCGAAACATTGGAAACTCAAATTACTGAATAGTTTTAGTCTTGCCCATGCTCCTCATGGGAGGGCCCTAAATTGTTAGTCCCACCCTTTTTAATGCAAGATAGCTAAAATATGGACTCTTCTGTGGTTAGGTTCACAGGGAGAAAGACTGTTGACGAGAATTGTGGACTGTTGTAAAATTCACAGTCCAAAGGCCTTCTTGAACTCAGTGAGGTACTGTACATACTGTGCATTACAGAGAAATTGTAATCCACACAAGACACAGGGCAACATTCAGTATGGGCAGGCTTAGATCCAGTTCGACACTGAAGAAAACCACCATGTTTTCTAGAGCTTGTAGCAGGGGCATAACAAGTAACCATGAGGCCCTATTGCAAAACTTGGAATGGGGTCGTATTCCACCTTGACCACTTTCAACAATATGTTTGAAAAAGCTTATGATTGGATTTCCTAATGCACAAGGCTAAGGCACATATGGATGTCATAGGGTTAATGCACATAGTGATGTCCCAGTACAGGGATAATGTATACAGTGCTGTCATAGTAGTGCAATAATGTGCACAGTGAAGTTACGGTACAGGGATAGCGCACACAGTAATGTCATGATATTGGCAAAACATACACAGTGATATCACAGTACAGTGATAATAAACACAGTGATGTCACGGTACAGAGATAATAAACACAGTGATGTCACAGTACAGGGATAATAAACACAGTGATGTCACATTACAGGGATAATAAACAGCGATGTCACAGTACAGAAATAATAAACCAGTGATGTCATAGTACAGAGATAATAAACACAGTGATGTCACAGTACAGAGATAATAAACACAGTGATGTCACATTACAGGGATAATAAACAGCGATGTCACAGTACAGGGATAATAAACACAGTGATGTCACAGTACAGGGATAATAAACACAGTGATGTCACGGTACAGAGATAATAAACACAGTGATGTCACAGTACAGGGATAATAAACACAGTGATGTCACGGTACAGAGATAATAAACACAGTGATGTCACAGTACAGAGATAATAAACACAGTGATGTCACATTACAGGGATAATAAACAGCGATGTCACAGTACAGTGATAATAAACACAGTGATGTCACAATACAGGGATAATAAACACAGTGATGTCACAGTACAGAGATAATAAACACAGTGATGTCACAGTACAGGGATAATAAACACAGTGATGTCACAGTACAGGGATAATAAACAGTGATGTCACAGTACAGTGATAATAAACACAGTGATGTCACAGTACAGAGATAATAAACACAGTGATGTCACAGTACAGGGATAATAAACACAGTGATGTCACAGTAAAGAGATAATAAACTGTGATGTCACAGTACAAGGATAATAAACACAGTGATGTCACAGTACAGGGATAATAAACACAGTGATGTCACAGTACAGGGATAATAAACAGCGATGTCACAGTACAGGGATAATAAACACAGTGATGTCACAGTACAGAGATAATAAACACAGTGATGTCACAGTACAGGGATAATAAACACAGTGATGTCACAGTACAGGGATAATAAACACAGTGATGTCACAGTACAGGGATAATAAACAGTGATGTCACAGTACAGTGATAATAAACACAGTGATGTCACAGTACAGAGATAATAAACACAGTGATATCACAGTACAGGGATAATGAACACAGTGATGTCACAGTACAGGGATAATAAACACAGTGATGTCACAGTACAGAGATAATAAACACAGTGATATCACAGTACAGGGATAATAAACACAGTGATGTCACAGTACAAAGGTCATAAAGACAACAATGTCAGAAATAATCCACTCAGTGATGTTGCAACACTGGAATTATGCAAACAGTGATGTCATATGCAAGAATAATGTTGTGATCTAACAGCACAAAAATAATGCAAAAAGGAAAGCTGCTCAGAATGGATAATGCACCCAGAAGACGTAACCTTGAGGCTCCATAATAAAACTTAAAATGAGGTTGTATTAAAGTTTTCATAACAACGTATATAACTGCACCTTATTTCTGATAGAATTGGACCCTCTTAGTGGTTGGGCCACATATTAGCTGCTATGCCTGCTACCTTCGTACTTATCCCTATGGACTATGCAATAGCCAGATAGCTGGGTGGTACGTGTACATACTAAGGATAGAAAACTGCTGAGCTGGCTCTTTCTGTAAATCCTTCAAACGGCACTGAGCTAAGATGAGTGATATATTAAGCATGGACCAGCCCTCTAAATCAGGATTGATTGACAGTCATCAGTTCATTAAACCTGATGGCTCCAGCCTGCGGGACATTTGGAGAGAAGTCTTGTTTTGTGTAGCCGCAGCTGCTCAGCAATACTCGGGCTTTAATGAATTTTGTTGTCTACTGAAGGGTTATGAGCTCATCTTGAAGGCTGTATTTAGAGAGTTGTTTCGCTTCTTTGGCTATTGAAGGATGTGTGGTGATTGAATTTCACTTACAGTTAGAAAGAATCAATGAAAACTCTCAGAAAGAGATCTGCTCAAAGACAATACAAATTCCTACATGGCCGACTCAAGGCCTGTGGGGGCTGGGGAGGGGGGGTTGTATGGGGCTCCTCGTAGATATACAGCACATATACTGCAAAAAAATGATAAACATACTGATATCAGACTATAAAATATGTAATATAGTATGATTTATTTAATCCAGCATCAATGAGACCTTATAGGTCTTAGATTATGATATAGTCTGGATTATTGGATGGTCATCGAAAAGTATGTAAAACTCACCTCTTTAGAGTTCTTAGGAAGAAAATCCAAGTGAAAAAAAATAAATAAAAAAAATTGGGTCCAGAACTTCAGAGGAATAACATAACTGGTTCTCGATATGTGTTCTGCTCCTGGTCCTGTGAAATTCCACATTATATTACACGTCTGAACAATTGTCAGATTTTCTAATTTTCAGGATTCCCAAATTAGTTAAAGGGGTTGTCTATGAGCAGACCCAGGGGTGGATTGGTTATAGATCTATACAGGGAAATGTCCCTGTTGTCTGATGCCCCGGGGGCTGTCCAAGCCCTACTCTTTGCTGCTGGCAGACCACACATGCCCTCCTGAATTCAATAGCTGTGCCCCGCATCTCACCTCCTAAGCCTCCTGCTCCATATCTTAATCAGAGACAACTGGAAGAGGAGGAGGATAGAAAATGGCAGCTATTGATGGCCATCACAGAGGGGCAGCAACATATTGTGCTGCACTGTGGTATATGGTTCTGATGGGACAGTATTTTGCCCTGCCTTCTCTTAATTTGGACCCTGCTACAACATGGGGCCACTTTTAGTAATTTTTTTACAGGGCCACTTTATCTTCCTAGTCTGCCCCCTGAGCATGCCAACTCAATCCTTGTAACCAGTGCCCAATAAAAAAAAATAAAAGAAAACACCTGCCCATATTTCCAACCTTCCCTCATCATGGCCCCGTTCCTAGTCACTTCAGGTCCCCGCCCAATCACTGGCCTCAGCGGTCACATGCGTTAGAATGGGGCGTTACTGCTACTGCTGAGCTGGGCTGGTGACGTGTTGTTCTTGCACAAGTAACTGCTGAAGCCAGTGATTGACCACTATGGTTTTGGGACCAAGTCACTTCCAGTCTGGGGGGAGCTTGAAGTGGCTAGGAATAGGGACACAGCATGGGAATGGCAAGACTGCAGACAGGTGTTTTTTTTTTCTTTTCTTTTTTTAATTGGGCACAGGTTCTGAGAATTGCTGGACAATTCCATTAAATCTTACTGTGCATAGGGTGTCACCGAAATTTTGTTCTGCCAGTTAAGACCAGATAGTGATTCATATGTACGTAAAGAGTATAGCAGGCGGCACTCACCACTGTAAACAAACTGAAGTCCTTTATTCCTCCAAAGGTATAGAAAACATAAGGCTGGGGCAGACAGCTCACATACACATGAAAGTAGCGACGGCCGTTTCGCCCTCACGTGCTTCCTCAGGCCACTATCTTCATTACGCATATGCATGCCTCATTTATACGTCACCACACGGAGTCGCCATAGAGATCTCTAGCGCTGCCCCGAAATGACAATTTTAAAAACAACAATAAACAAGTAACCACATATATACTGTAGATTGACAGCAACTGCACATTACAAAATCACACTTAAGTCATTTTGGTCATCTAACCCCAAAGAGCCCATAGCTCTAGAACGCATAATCCACTTAGCCTCTCTTAGTAGCAAGAGGCGATGCCTATCGCCCCCTTGTGGTGGGTTCAGAACTAACTGAATACCTGCAAAACTAAGGGATCTTGGGTCCCCACCATGTTCATCTCTTATGTGTTCTATTAATCTGGGACAACCTTTCCCTGACTTAATTGAGTTCACATGTTCCCTGAACCTCTCGTACACCCAGTGTTTGGAGTTTGTAACATATCTCAATGAGATCAATGATATGAACATGAGGTTTACTTTGCATTATGGGGGTACCACTCTGGATTTTTTGGATATAGCTGTTGTGGTTAGTGGCAACGACTTGGTCAAGAGGGGATATTGTAAGCCCACGGCGACCAACTCTTTGCTGCACTACAACAGCTTTCACCCTTATATATATATATGGTTACTTGGTTATTGTTGTCTGTATAAGACCAGATAGCGACACATATCTTTTTTTCTAATCTGTTTATAGTTTCTGATTGCAGATTTTTTCTGAACAAGATTATGAGGCGGCCATCTTACCTGAGCTGTTCTTAACAGCATTTTAAGAATTGCTTTACGGCAGCCCCATAGGCCATAGACACAATGGTTAGGAGGGGACCTCACTTAGTTCTATGGGAGAGTTTTCTGGGCATGCTCTGTGACCTGTGCAGAGGTCATTGTACAAGGAAAGAATAGATAAGCTTTGACAATCGCCTATTGTGATTTGTAATCCTGTGTTATCTATGCACAGAGGTGATATCATTACAGACAGGATTAGAATGACAGATGAGCAGGTAACTGTGGTAAAGTGATCTGTACAGACTAAGAAGTGGTTTCCATTATTAGACATAGTGGCCAGTGCGGAAACTACAGGATACCCGTTGCGATCACCGTTCTGTCTTTGCTCAATGTTAAGAGGCTGTAATCTTATAAAATGTTAATTTCCCCCTGTATTTTCGGGTTATCAGGTTGTGAAACAATCGAAACTTTTTTTCGTACTTATTTTAAGCTCATTTTGTTGGCATTTGGCAGAGGCTTTATATCATAGCGGGGTTTTTGCAACCCACTGAGCTTGAAATCACTCACGCAGTTGTCTTGTTTGCAATTTCTATAACTTAAAATCATATTTCGAACACAATTAATTAAATGTACAAGGGTTTCGAAGGATACTTGCCATCACTACTCTGAATTAAGGAATATTTCACAAGGAATAAAATATTACCTAGAAATCAATGTCCTTCAGTCATCCTCTCCTGTCAAGCTTTTTACCCTTTAATGCAAAATAACGTACATGTAGATGTATGTCATCTGGGGGGTGTACTTGACGCAAAAGGCTGTACTGCAATATTCAGAATCAGAGGTAACTCTGCTCTGAGTCATTTGATCCCTTAGACGCAGCAGTCAATAGCAGTGCAGCACCTAAGAAGTTCAGCAGAGTGACTGGCTATTGACTATTGCCCATCAATCCATCAGTCCCCTCAGGGCGCATTCGCGAGGTGTCGATGGGTTGCAATCACAGATGAAACCCTAATGACCTTGAGGTTTGCAATCTAGCAGAGTCAGAACCTAATAGGTTGTTTTTTGGTGTAAAAATGACAAGTATAATACACTGCAATATGGAACTATTTCAGTGTTATACAAGCAACTAAAAGATTGGATGTTCCATTCCCCTACATGAAAGGTAAAAAATGTAATAAAAAGTTTTAAAATATAAAAAAAAAACTTTCCCAATCATAAATTATTTCCTATGGCTAAAAATTTTAAAACAAAAAGGCACATAAATGGTATTGTTGTTGCATTCATAATACCAGAAACTATGATCACATAACAAAAATGTTAGAATTGCTATTTTTGAAAAACATGAAAAAAATAAAATAAAACCTATTAGAAATATTAATTTTATGGCATTTTAAATAGGTTTTAATAACGGGTATTCAATAGTCCAGGCAATCCTGGACATCATGCCATATCCCATTTTGCCTGCACCCTTGGCATCTGCAGGGCCATCACCATGCTTGGTGTTTTGCAGCAGCTGGAGAGCCACAGGTTGGAGACCATTGCCAGATACTGTAGCGAATGTCATTGGAGTCAATGAATCGGCCACATTTTTTATGTTTTCCACCTGTGTTAAGTGCAATTGTGAATGTTTCATTGCAAATGCAGGGTAAGGAAGCATGTATGCTAGATGAAGCCTAAGAAAAGCTAATTACTCGTCTTGTGGACTGAAGGACAAATTACCTGGAATATTATTATCATCATTATTAATTTAAATGCATCTATTATGTAGGATGCATAAAATCACTGAATTATACAGCTAGATGACAGAAGAAAAGTAAGAAGAATCCTATTCATATTCTATATGACATACTCTATATGTAGATAATACAGGATCCACCATTCACAAGAGGTGATATCACAGCTTATCTACTCCCTCCTGACCTCTGCACAGGTCACAGAGCACACCCCATAGAAGCCAATGAGGTCCCCTCCTGTCCATTGTGTCTATGGCACATGGTGGCTGCTTTAAAACATATCTCTAAATGCTGTTAACAGCTCAGGCAAGATGGCCGCCACCATAATCATCTTCAGAAAAAAAATCTGCCAAATGAAAAAAAAAAATTTGAAAAAAAAGGATATGTGTCGCCATCTAATTTGAATTGGCAAAAAATGAAGGCTGACAAATTCCCTTCAAGTTATCTTCGCACCATGTTAAAGTGTAACTGTCATGTTTTCATAAAAAAAATTTTTTTAGCATACGTTACTGCTGCCGCAGCATTATGTAACATAGTAACATAGTTTATAAGGCCGAAAAAAAGACATCTGTCCATCAAGTTCAGCTGTTATCCTAAGTTCAGCCTGTGGCTCGTCTACCAGGTTTCTGAGGCCAAAACTGCCTTCCCCCACTTCCCATACACACTTGCTGTAGCCAGCAGCTCCCTGCCAGCCAATCAGATTGGATTACTGAGAGACACGCCTCCTCACTCTGAAGCCTAATGCAGGCATGCAGTGTGGAAGACCGCGCCTCTGTCTTCTGTTTATACTAAAGGGAAGACAGACAAACCCTAGCAACGGTCTTTTAAGGGACCAATGGAAAGGGACAGAGGACATTAATGAAAGCTGTTATTATAAGGTAATTACAGATCTTTTGACAATCATTGACAGACTAACTCAGGTATACATGCGTAGCTCTAATAAACTAGCAAATAAAAAAAATACAGTTACGCTTTAACCACTGCACGACCACCCATTGACTATAAACGTCCTATGGGCGGTCATTTATCTCAGAATGCACGTTTTAGAACGTCCATTCAGAGTTGGCAGCTTCACGCTAATTGTGCAGCTGCCGAGCGGGGGGCCCACTGTCAGTAACAGCAGGGCACCCCAGAGAGAAGGCAGCGACGAGCTCTGCGTATACAGATCAAGAGGCACTATGCGCTTCCTGTCCCGCCGTGTGGTCATGTGACTGCCAGGGCCGGGGGAGTGCAAGAGCTGTCGGGTCTTTCACAGACCTTGATCAGCCCTGCACTGAGGCTGTACAGCGTTTTATAGTGCTGTTCAGCCTCTCTGGGGGGTGTATTTCCCCTGTAACTGGGGCTACTATGTCAGCCCCAATTACAGGAGAAATCAATAGTGAAATTATATTTTTTTTTTATTTAAATGTCCCCCAGAGGTCTTGTATGACCTTATGGGGGACGCAAAGTGTAAAATAATAAATAAAAAAATAAAGTGTTTTATAAAAAAAAAAAAAAAAAAAGGTTTCGCATGTAAAAAAAAAAAAATCCCCAATTAAGTAATTAAAAAAATGTTAAAAATAGAAAAAATAAAATAGACATATTTGGTATTGCCGCGTCCGTGGCAGTCGGCTCTATAAAAATATCACATGATCCACCCTGTCCAATAAACACCATACATTTTTTTTAAAACTGTGTCAATAAAAGCAATTTTTGTCACCTTACATCACAAAAAGTGCAACACCAAGTGATCAAAAAGGCGTATGTCCCACAAAATGCTACCAATAAAGCCATCACCTCATCCCGCAAAAAATTTGTCTCTACATAAGAAAATCTCTAAAAACAAAACAAAACTATAGCTCTCAGAACATGAAGACATTAAAAGATCATTTTTTGTTTCAAAAGTTCTATAATTGTGTTAAAGTGAAATAAATAAACAAAAGTATACATATTAGGTATCTCCGCATTTGTAACAACCAGTTCTATAAAAATATCACATGACCTAACCCCTCAGGTGAACAACGTAAAATAATAAAAATATAAATTGTGCCAAAAAAGCCATAAAGTGCAACACCAAGCGATCAAAAAGGCATATGCCCCCCAAATTATTACCAATCAAACTGTCACCTCACCCCGCAAAAAATTAGACCCTAACTAAGACAATCAGTCAAAAATAAAAAAGCTATGGCTCTCAGACTATGGAGACTCTGAAACATAATTTTTTTGTTTCAAAAATGCTATTATTGTGTAAAACTTAAATAAAAGTATACATATTAGGTATTGCCACGTCCGTAACGATCTGCTCTATAAAAATGTTACATGACCTAACCCTTCAAGTGAACTCTGTAAAAATAAATAAATAAATAAAAACTGTGCTAAAACAACCAATTTTTTGGTCACCTTGCCCTATAAAGTGTAATAATGAATGATCAAAAAATCAAATATACCCAAAAATGGTACCAATAAAAACGTCAACTCTTCCTGCAAAAAATGAGCTCCTGCACAAGATGATCGTCAGAAAAATAAAAAAATATGGCGTTCAGAAAATGGAGACACAAAAACATAATTTTGTTTCCAAAAATGCTTTATTAAGTAAAACTGAAACAAACAAAGAAAGTAGACATATTTGATATCATTGTGTCCGTAACAACCTGCTCTATAAAAATAGCACATGATCTACCCTGTCATATATATGTTGTAAAAAATAAAAACAGTGCCAAAACAGCAATTTTTTGGTTGCCTTGCATAGAAAAAACGTAATATAGAGCAATTAAAAATCATATGTATCCCAAAATAGTACCAATAAAACTGGCACTATATTCCCTAGTTTCCAAAATAGGTTCACTTTTTGGGAGTTTCTACTGTAAGGGTGCATCAGGGGGGCTTCAAATGGGACATGGATCTAAAAAAAAAAAAATTTGCCTTCCAAAAACCATATGGCACTCCTTTTCTTCTGCATCCTGCCGTGTGCCCTTACATCAGTTTATGACCACATGTGGGGTGTTTATGTAAATCGCAGAATCAGGGTAATAAATATTATGTTTTGTTTGACTGTTAACCCTCCATGTGTTAAAGAAAAAAATGGATTAAAATGAAAAATCTGCCAAAAAAGTGAAATTTCATCTCCATTTTACTTTAATTCTTGTGGAACACCTAAAGGGTTAACAAAGTTTGTAAAATCAGTTTGGAGTAACATGAGGGGTGTAGTTTCCTAAACTATTCCTGCAGGCTGTTCCAGTGGAGGAACAGTTTAGCGCTTGTGTGAAATCAGCCTTACTCCCTCCTGACCTCTGCAAGGTCACAGAGCATGCGTAGAAAACTCTCCCATAGAAGTCAATGAGGTCCTCTCCAGTCTATTGTGTCTAAGGCCTATGGCTTGATGTATTTTAGGCCTAGTGACCAGTGTGAAAACACATGATTTTAAAATGTTTTATAAATATTGAAAGCGAAATCACCCAAAATTATAAAAAAAAATGTTTAACATAAAAACTTGATGTAAACAATAGGTAATTTTTTTATGACACGCCCCCCTTTAAAGCAATGATCTCCAACCTGTGGCTCTCCAGTTGTTGCAAAACTACAACTCCCATCATGCCCTGACAGCCACAGACTTTGAGGGTGTGAAGAGAGCCATAGTTACGCAACAACTAGAGACTCACAGGTTGGGGAACATTGCCTTTAAATTTTGTACATTACTTTTTAAAAAGCCCTTTTTGTGAACATTTAGGAGACTTTCTTTAGAATTTAGTTGTTTTTTTTTACTATGAATTTCATCGTTTTCTCACACAGAGCTTGACGCACCCAAGAATCTACGTGTTACATCCCGGGCATCATCAACCTTAGAAATGGAGTGGGATAACAGTGATGCAGAGGGTGATGGGTATCGAGTGGTGTTCAGCACCTTAGCTGGAGATCAGTACCATGAACTGAGGGTGCCACGCAATGCTGGACAGACCACTAGAGCCACGCTGACAGGTAAGAATGTAGCGTTGCTTTGGAAAAATGTAGAAAAAAAAATGTTGCTAAAGAAACTTTCTGGAAAAAACTAATGAACTGTGTAACACCTAGGACTGCGGGGGAGGTGCAAGACATAGGAAACACCCAAGAGCAAATCCTTTTCTATGCTCCGCCCCCAGGACCCTGCACCAGATATAACACATTTTATAAGTTTTGATTTTTCGTTTTCAAGTGTTCCTTTAAATTGTTGAGAGTCAAGCAAGGTCTGCAGCGGGCTATAGCCAGTGCCTAGGGTATCCCTTGCCCCTTAGGAAGTTTTAATGGCACTCTGGGTCATTACAGGTCCCATGTGTGATAATAATTATTTCATAGTACTAGAGGCAGACCAAGTGTAGAAGTGACTTATCATGATGCTTCCAAGTAATCTATCAGAATGCAACACATGTAAATGCTGTGGACAAACTGCAGAGCTATAAAGTGCTCTATACTTCATTAATACTGGGCCGTCTCCAGCCCTGCTGTTATCTTGGAAGGCATCCAGTGCAAACCTTCCAGTACGACGTTAGGTCAAAACCAGCATTAACACATTGCACCAGATGCGCACTTTAGGACTTTTATTTCTAATCGGTTTAATCACTGTGGCAGTCATTAAAGGAACATTTTGGCTAAAAGTTATACACTGTGTTAATCTTAATGTAGTGCCTGAAGGGGGCAGAGAAGGACACAAGTACCCGAACGGAGAATTCCAGAGTCATGTCCTGTCCGTTTGAAGGGGTTGTCCCATCTTGGACATTGGGGGCATATCTCAAGGATATGCCCCCAATGTCTGATAGGTGCGGATCCCACCTCTGGGACCTGCAGCTATCCTTAGAGTGGAGCCTGCAAAGTGCAGGAGGGCGCACTGTGAATGCGCGGCCGCCCTCCATTTTTTTCTATGGGACTGCCAAAAACAGCAGCTATTTCCGTAAGCCCCATAGAAGTTAATGGAGAGGTGGCCGCGCTTGTTTGGTGCTCTTCCCATTAATTTCTATGGGACTTCCAAAAATAGCCGAGCGCACCGCTCAGCTATTTTCGGCACTCCCATAGAAATAAATGGAGGGCGACTGCATATGCACTGTGCGCTCTTAGTCACTTTGCGGTCTCCGTTCTAAGGATAGGTGTGGGTCCCAGAGGTGGGACACGCACCTATCAGACTTTGGGGCCATATTTTAGCGATATGCCCCCAGTCATTTTCAGTATCCTGAGCAGCGTGGCCAGCACTGAAGAGCTGAAGTGCACTTAGGTGTGTGGCCCGCACTGAAAAGTTGAGAAGCTGAGGTGCACTGAGGGGCGTGGCCAGCACTGCAAAGCTGAAGAGCTGAGGTGCACTGAGGGGCGTTGCCGGCACCGAAAAGCTGAAGAGCTGATGTGCCCTGAGGAGTGTAGTCAGCACTGCAAAGCTGAAGAGCTGAGGTGCACTGAAGGGTGTGGCCAGCACTGCAAAGCTGAAGAGCTGAGGTGCACTGAAGGGTGTGGCCTGCACTGGAAAGCTGAAGAGCTGAGGTGCACTGAGAGGTGTGATCTGCACTGGAAAGCTTAAGAGCTGAGGTACACTGAGGGGTGTGGCCTGCACTGGAAAGCTGAAGATCTGAGGTGCACTGAGGGGTGAAGCCAGCACTGGAAAGCTGAAGAGCTGAGGTGCACTGAGGGTCGTGATCTGCACTGGAAAGCTGAAGATCTGAGGTGCACTGAGGAGTGAAGCCAGCACTGGAAAGCTGAAGAGCTGAGGTGCACTGAGGGGTGTGATCTGCACTGGAAAGCTGAAGAGCTCAGGTACACTGAGGGGTGTGGCCTGCACTAGAAAGCTGAAGAGCTGAAGTGCACTGAGGGGTGGGGCTAGGGTGGCCAGACGTCCGGTTTTAGGCCGGACAGTCCAGTTTTTAGACTTCTTGTCCTCCGTCCTGCGCAAGGCCATGACGGACGTCCAGAAGTCCTCCTTTTTTGTGGTTATTGCCGACTCTCAGCAAGAATACTGTAAGGGGCACTTTAAGTATCAGTCACTCACATGATCTGGATCACTAGTCACAGCGCAGAGCGCACTGACATCACACGCTGCCTGCAGATTCGCGCCAGTCAATCCTGGTTTGCAGGCGCTGCGGGAAGTGAAAGGAGGAACAGACTCAGCTGTGCTGAGGTAGTCGAGGCTGCTCGTACTGGTCTGAAAGACTTTGCTGTGGCCGGGCCAGGGATTGGTGAAACTGAAAGGGAGGAAGTTTGTGAATCGGGGGGACTGTAATAACTAGGGGGGAAATTAGATGCTCACTGGTCTGTGCTATGGGCCGCCAGGGATTGCTGAAAGGGGTTAATAAATACTGTGAATGGGGGACTGATGAGGGGTTAATAACTACTGTGAAAGGCCCTTCACAGTATTTATTAACCCCTTTCAGCAGTCCCCCATTCACAGCATTTATTAACCCCTCGGGGGACTGCAGAAAGGGGTTAATAACTACTGCGAAGAGGGGACTGGCTGGCTCCAGACTCCAGTACACCCCCTGGCCCCTGAAGGACACTTCTGGCTCCTCCACAAGTCCCCCCAAACACACCCCCCACCCCGGCTGGCAATGGGGGTGTGGCTTCAAGGAGGTTGGAGTGGTTTATAGATTTGGGCGCGTAGTTGGTGAGGTCCGGCTTTCTGGTGTGAAGCCAGTGGCCACCCTAGGTGTGGCCAGCACTGCAAAGCTGAAGAGCTGAGGTGAACTAAAGGGTGTGGCCTGCACTGGAAAGCTGAATTGCTGAGGTGCACTGAGGGGTGTGGCCTGCACTGGAAAGCTGAAGAGCTGAGGTGCACTGAAGGGTGTGGCCAGCACTGGAAAGCTGAAGATCTGAGATGCACTGAAGGGTGTAGCCAGCACTGGAAAGCTGAAGAGCTGAGGTGCACTGAAGGGTGTAGCCAGCACTGGAAAGCTGAAGAGCTGAGGTGCACTGAGGGGCGTTGCCGGCACCGAAAAGCTGAAGAGCTGATGTGCCCTGAGGAGTGTAGCCAGCACTGCAAAGCTGAAGAGCTGAGGTGCACTGAAGGGTGTGGCCAGCACTGCAAAGCTGAAGAGCTGAGGTGCACTGAAGGGTGTGGCCTGCACTGGAAAGCTGAAGAGCTGAGGTGCACTGAAGGGTGTGGCCAGCACAGGAAAGCCGAAGATCTGAGATGCACTGAAGGGTGTAGCCAGCACTGGAAAGCTGAAGAGCTGAGGTGCACTGAAGGGTGTAGCCAGCAGTGGAAAGCTGAAGAGCTGAGGTGCACTGAAGGGTGTAGCCAGCACTGGAAAGCTGAAGAGCTGAGGTGCACTGAAGGGTGTGGCCAGCACTGGAAAGCTGAAGAGCTGAGGTGCACTGAAGGGTGTGGCCAGCACTGGAAAGCTGAAGAGCTGAGGTGCACTGAAGGATGTAGCCAGCACTGGAAAGCTGAAGAGCTGAAGTGCACTGAAGGGTGTAGCCAGCACTGGAATGCTGAAGAGCTGAGGTGCAATACGGACAAATATAGGGCATGATTTGCAATGTGTGGCCACATGAATCTGCAAAAAATATGGGTGTGTGCATCACCCCATTGAAAGGAGTGGGTCAGTGTGCAAAAAATGTGGATAGCACACTAATGACAAATACAGTCATGTGCACTCACCCTTAGAGGAAACAGTGAACACCCCGAATTCTACGTGCCAGGGTTTCAAGCTGTATTGCACTGTGATATTGCATACAATGTTAGCCTATGAGAATGGATGACAAGACTTTTGTACATGTGATATCAGGCATCCGCTATGTGGATTTTAATTTTTTATTTTTATTTTTGCAATTATCACAGAAATCTCATTGCAGACCTACCAGTTTTATCTTGTGCCTTCAAATGCGGCTCACATATGGCGAGCGACTCTGCGGTGCAATCCTGCAAGAGAAAGCAGCACAACATATATAAGTATCTGTTATACGGCAATTCCTGTTTACGATACTGTTGTGTAGCTTGCTGTCACTTTGGCTTCGGGGAAGTTTAGAAATAACTTTACATTACTATATTATTACTTTTCAGAAGGAAAACCGAACTACAAACCTCTAAGCATTGCACATAAGTATCGCCTGACATATATACCCTTGTAATCTCCGGAGAAATCATTCACAGGGTAGCACTCACTCACAGATTGATCCCTGGCTTGCTTTGTTGAGGGGTCTGAGTAGCAGATATTTGGGTCCGCAGGTATAATTATGAAATTGCGCTGTCATGCCGTTTTGCTACTCTTAAAGTGATCTTGGAGTGTTCTTACACCAATCTGACTTTTCTCCTGACAGGTCTAATATTTTTTTCTTCTAAAATCAAGTCACTCTGCATCTATATATATATTTGGGGCTGTAGCACGAGGGACATCAGCCATGACATTTTACATATTAATGGTTTAAAATTATAGGCAGGGGAATATAGTGGGACATGTTTTCTACAACGGACTTGATACCCCCCGTCATATATTAGGTGCATCCTCCACTAGTCCATGTGCAGCGAGCCCCCGGTGGGAACCGGTGTCGAGGATGGGAGTGGCCCTGATGTAGTGTTGCAGCTGTTGTCACGGTGTCCAACCTCTGGCCTTTGCTCACTGGGGTTCGATGCAGCGAACAGATTGATGAAGATGAATGAGGCCAGACTTGAAACATAATAAAGTTCTTTTACTAAGTGCAACTTGAACTTGTAAATGTAAACCGTTTCAGCAGACTTTATTTTCAAGTTCCTTCTGCCACCAATTGAGGAGGTATGGTGGCAGGCGGATGTGGTGGTGATGACTGCATAAATTTGCAGGGAATTGGTGCTCTATGAGCTGCTTCCTCACTCCTTCTGGCTGGAGAGGGTCAAACGCATCCCCTCTCCACCTGACTCTCCTCTCCACCCCCCACCCTTGGCAGTAAGTCAGCCTAGCCCACTTCTTCCAAAGTGTAGGGAGGGGGATGGAATGGTAAGTTCCATTCCTATGCAGAACATGGCCAGGCACACTCCACACATCCACTGGTGAACCAGGTGTATTACATGTTATATATTCTCATTGTTATACATGTCCCATTTTAGATGAAAGGCACATGGAATACAGTAACCTGGTGCAAAAAATATTAATGCCCCTACTCTGGGCTATTACAAATGTGGCAGCTTTGAGACGCCATTGTTTTCTGTCTTTATCTAGATCACAAACCTGGTGTAAATAAAGATAAATGTGCAAGTCATGCCCCCTCCTCGCCCGCAATATGCTCCCTCTTTGGAAATTGGTGAGAGTCGCTTAGATCCATGAAATAATAAAGCAGGTAACATGTGCTGTAGAAATCCTGCAATCACTTAAGCTGCATTCACATGCACGTTTTCAGAACCAGTTAAAGTCTATAGGGCTATCCACATGGCCATTTTTTTTAATGGCTGGTAAACAGCGGTCATAAAAAAATAGGACATCACGGGCAGACGACCCACATTAAAATCAATAGATCCATTTTTTTTTTTTTTTTTAAACAAAATTTTATTTATTTTATTCAAAATAAATTCTCTTACATAACATTTTCACTGCATGTCACAGAGCTTTGTATAGAGTATACATTTTACATTTTAAAATATCAATCATAATGTAAAGACATCAAGGTAGAATATTCAGTGTGATACATGTTTTGCAGAGAAAAAGAAAATTATAAATAGAAAGCAAGAAAACATATATATAACGTTTAATAAAACCCCTCCCTCCCTAGCCCTCCCACCCCAAGCTCCAGGATGTCTGATCCTTCATCCCCCTTCTCTTACTGTATTAACAATACAATATATTTCAAGTATATGATGATGCATTATGTAATCTCTAGTTGCTTATAGACAATCTCCCTATGCTCCCATTCATTACCGCCTTTGAATACCACTCCGTATACCTAAAGGATGCCATCAGCTCTCCGACATCGCCCCGTGAGAGGTGTTTTTCAATAAAGGTTTGCCATTTACGAAAGAAACCCTTTGTCTTTTTTTCCTTTTGGTGCTCCGTGTCTAGTTTGTCTATATACATAAAATGGGACATCTGGGAAATTAATTCACTGACTTGAGGGATACTTGGTTTAAGCCAATTGTTTAAAAGGCCACGGAGAGATGTCAGAAGA
Source organism: Bufo bufo (assembly GCF_905171765.1). Classification (NCBI taxonomy): domain Eukaryota; kingdom Metazoa; phylum Chordata; class Amphibia; order Anura; family Bufonidae; genus Bufo; species Bufo bufo. The sequence continues at coordinate 195,146,195 of NC_053397.1, forward strand.
GCAACTTCCACTATCAACTTAGGTTTAGAGGCTTCATCAAATATATGGAAAAGGAATGTCTCCGGACTGTAAGATAGAGTTTCCCCCCACGTACCCCTGATCCAATCAGACACCTCCATCCAGAAAGTTTGGACATGTGCACACTCCCAAACACAGTGTAGCAAGTCTGCTCGATCTGCATCACACTTCGGACATTTAGTTAAGTAATCTAGTTTAGGAGTTTTTCTTAAGATATTAAATGCATAGATCGCTGAGTGCATAAGGCGAAAGTGTGATTCTCTCCACTTTTCACAGGGCACTGCCTTACAAACTCTCATCCACCCCGTCAACACCTTTTCCACTGGCAAGGATTTTTTAAGTTTCCTCTCCCATTTCTTAAAAAGGCCGGCAACCACTTTTTTGTCTGCAGACTCTCTCATATTGCTATATATAAACTAGTACATGGATTGCAGGATAAAACTTACCAGGAAAGGTTAAAGGACCTTAATATGTATAGCTTGGAAGAAAGAAGAGACAGAGGGGATATGATAGAAACTTTTAAATACATAAAGGGAATCAACTCGCTAAAGGAAGAGAGCATATTTAAAAGAAGAAAAACTACCACAAGAGGACACAGTTTTAAATTAGAGGGGCAAAGGTTTAAAAGTAATATAAGGAAGTATTACTTTACTGAGAGAGTAGTGGATGCATGGAATAGCCTTCCTGCAGAAGTGGTAGCTGCAAATACAGTGAAGGGGTTTAAGCATGCATGGGATAGGCATAAGGCCATCCTTCATATAAGATAGGGCCGGGGGCTATCCATAGTATTCAGTATATTGGGCAGACTAGATGGGCCAAATGGTTCTTATCTGCCGACACATTCTATGTTTCTATGTTTCTATGTGGGAAATAGAGTGTCTACCGTCCCCATGTGTTAATGAAAATGCTAGGGACTGATTTGTACATTCGTTAGAGACATCTAGTAATCTCTGTTTACAGAAGTGCATAAGCTGTTGGTAAGCCAAAAACTGGGATTTTTCAAGGCCAAATCTGTCACATATCTCCGGAAATGTTAGATATCGTTTCTCAGACAAATGAAGCACATCCAAGAGTCTGTGTATTCCTTTGGACTTCCAAATCCTAAACATTTTGTTTTGAGCCCCTAAGGGGAACTCTGGATGTTTCCATAGTCCCAGGTATCTAGACACCAGGAAAGATTTCTTGGATAACTTACGTACCTCTTTCCATGTTACCATGGTGTCTTTTAATATCAATGAGTGTCTTAGATAGGGTGGAAGTGTCCGTCTCCTAGTATGTAACAGATTCAACAATGGCCAACCACCAGCCAGTTGCTGTTCCAGTGAGGTGTTTGAATAGTGGTGAGATCCATGCGCCCAATCTAGGCAGTGTCTGAATAAACAAGCTAGATTATACAATCTTATATTTGGGATGTTCAAACCCCCCTGATGTCTAGGCAACATTAGTTTAGATAGGGACACTCTAGGTTTTCTCCCAGACCATATAAAGGATGTGAACATGGATTGTATACCTTTAATATCAGAGTGTTTCAAAAGTAGCGGCAATGTTTGCATGGGGTACAAGAGTCTAGGGAAGCATATTATCTTAATTAGGTGACTTCTGCCCGTTAGAGACAATGGCAGGTTTTTCCACCTTTCTAAATCATTTTTTATTGCTTTGAATAGTGGTATGTAGTTTAAAGCATAAAGTGATTCAGGGGTTCTCCCTATTTTAATACCCAAGTATTTAATATATGCAGTAGCTATTACTATTTGACTACATGACTCTGGTAGCTTAAATTTTGGCGAGGGAGGTCTCAATGTGAGCAATATACATTTGTCCCGGTTCATTTTAAAGCCTGACACCGGTCCAAAAGATGATAACAGTTGTAACACTTTTTCAAGGTCCAACAACGGGTCAGCAAGGAAAATGAGTAGGTCATCCGCAAATAACGATGTACGCACTTCACTCTTCCCTACTTTTATACCCTGAAAAATATTCCCTTCCTCTAATAATCTGATCAGGGGATCTAGGGCTATATTAAACAATAAAGGCGAGAGGGGACATCCCTGACGTGTTCCTCTAGCTAAGTTAAAAGTTGCTGACAGGAATCCAGGAGTCGAGATTCTATCCCTAGGGTCACTATATAATGCAGAAATGAAGGTTCTGAATGGACCAAGAATCTGCATTTTGTCCATCACTTTGCCCAACCAATCCCATCTCACATTATCGAATGCCTTTTCCGCATCAAATGCAACTAGCGAAGGCATAGTTGATTTATCAGATTTCCCTCTCACTATATCTAGCACTGTGAGGACTTTGCGGATATTGGAGACCGCTGCTCTGTTTTTAATAAATCCCGATTGCGATGGGGATACCAAGTCAGGCATTATAAATGAAAGTCTGTCAGCCATTATTTTGGCGGCTAATTTTAAATCGACATTGATAAGTGAGATGGGACGGAACGACGATGGAAGCAAAACATCCCTTCCGGGCTTGGGAATCAATTTGATGTATGCTACATTATCAGAAGAAGACAAAGGTGATCCCGCAAGGATTCCATTGAAAACTTTTGTGAGAGGTTCTACTATTTCTCCTGCCATCATCTTGTAAAACTCTATTGAGTACCCATCAGGACCTGGTGCCTTATGCAATTTCGAGTTTTTAATTGCCCTCATAACTTCTGAGTCAGTAATGGGTGAGTTCAGAGCCTCTAACTGGGCCTGCGATGGCGAAGGGAGATTAGTGCACTTCAGAAAGAACTCGGACATTGGGTCAATCGGTCCAGGATCTTTATATAGCTTTGCATAAAAGTCACGTAAAACAGAAATTATTTTCTCTGGTTTTTGATGTATCTCGCCCCTAGAGTCAGCAATTGACGTTATGTGGTGTTGTCGCTTAGCATTTTTCACTAATGACGCCAAAAGTCTACCTGACTTATTCCCTTCTCTAAAAAACTTGGCCGTGGAGATTGACATGTCAATTTTTGCTTTTCTTTCATACCATAACTCGTAATTTTCCCTGGCTATTTTCCATTTTGCTTTATTTTGATCGGAGGGATTGGACATATGTTCAGTATATGCTGAACGAAGCAATTGACTATATTTTATCAATTCATGTGCTACTTTCTTTTTGATTCCCTGTGTGTATGCCATAATGCGACCTCTTAGCACCGCTTTAGCCGCATCCCAATAAATGGATGGTGAATCCTGATAGGAACCATTATCTCCCCTATACTCCCAGAACCAACCCCTAAGTAGATCTTCAAAATTCTCATCATGATATAAAAATTATGGGAATCTCCATAGAATGTCTGAACCTCTAGGCTGTTGTTCTGCTATATTTATAGAGATGGGGGCATGGTCAGATATGATTAAATCATGGATTTTGGTTCCTGTAATTCTACTAGATAGATTACCTGAGGTAAGAAGGTAATCGATTCGTGACCACGAGTCATGGGGATTAGAGTAGAAAGTAAATTCCCTACTGTCAGGGTTCAAAAGCCTCCAGGAGTCTATCAACGCCGTGTCCTCCATAAAGTTTACCAAAGCTCCTTCCATTATGGGCATCTTTTCCCTAGGTATCTTTGAGGATTTCCTATCTTCTTTCAAGGAGTATACAGCGTTGAGGTCTCCACCTACTACCTTTTTGGCAGACGCATCTTTGATAATAACCCCAGCCAAATCAGATAGGAAAGGCCTATTGTCTCCATTAGGAGCATAGACGTTATAAATCGTGAGTTCATCCGTTCCCAGCGAAATTCTTGCCATGCACCATCTCCCCTCATCATCACACGACCGATCTAATACAACAGAGGACAAATTTTTGTGTATTAGTATTAGGACCCCCGCTTTGCGGTTGACCGCTGCAGAGCCCAGCACAGCACCCACCCATGTCTTCCTCATTCTGTCATAATCCTCCTCTACTAAATGTGACTCTTGCAAGAGGGCTATATCGGCTCGGAGGTTTTTCAGGTGTCTAAGTATCTTATTACGCTTTTGAGGGGAGCACAGACCCTTAACGTTCCAGGAGACTATTCTCATGGAGGTCTCCACCGAGCGCTAAGTTGCATATGGAAGCGGGAAGAGATAGACATCCATTTATCAAGAGCAAGCAACATAACCCCATATCCCCCCAGAGAACAATAACAAAAAACGACATAACAGGTATTAAACTTAAGAGCTCTAGGCCCTAGATATGACCCAAAAGGCCATTTTCTGTTTTTCTGAGCCTTCACTTTTTTCCCCCATGTGTAAGCGAGCGACCAGAGCATTAAAATAGCGTGATCGCTCCACTCCCCAACCACCTTGTACCTATAGACGTACCTCCATCATCCAACCCAGCAAAACATTGATATTAGCTAACTCACCAAACCAGGCAGATCCTAATAACAGTTAGATTATATGACATGTTGTCACCAGACTAAATTATTGCATAACCATATTGCCATAATGTTGATGTGCCATACTGCTATGATAGATCTGCCCCTCGAATTCAAGAGGACCGGGCCCTAGAGATTAGGTAGAACTTGATCATCTCTACAAGAGCGAAATCGCTCCCGGTCTCCCCCGTTTCAAGAGGCCAATCCCACATCATGTCAGTTATATCACTTTGCAGCCCAAGTTTCCTCATGACTCTATACAGTGAAATACATTTACATGTCTTCAGGTAAGTCGTCAAATCAGTAAATCCTATTCATGATATAATGACCAGATATGCTGGTGTGGTGTATCCACCCTCTACAATCATAGAAACCGGGCCCCAGGGATTAAATGGACTCTGGTTATCCCCACAGGAGCGAAATCGCCCCCCGGCTTCTCTTATATAGAAGGCTGGACCCCCAAACAATCATACCGGTATTAGCGCTTTTCAGTCCACGCTTTTATCCTGGACCTGTATGGTAGAATGTAGTGCAGAACTTAGACGCCAGCTCATCTTGTCTCGCGCTGCTGGCTTGAACCGGCTCGGCCTGCATATGAACGTTCATGTGATCCCTGCATCGGCGGATCATTTGTTAGTTCACTTGGTCTCCCGTCTCGATCACGGTGTCGCGGCGATCTCTGTAGTCCCCGAGGAGATGACGCATTTCTTTCCAGGGAGTTGGACGCCTCATCAGGGGAATGATAAAGCGTGGAGGAGCCATCTGGGCGGTATATTCGCAATGAAGCCGGGTAAATCAATGCAAATCTTATATTCTTGTTATGTAGCTGGGTACAAATCGGGGAAAAAGCTTTCCGCCTCCTAGAAACCTCCGCAGAATAGTCCCCAAACAACAAAATTTTTGCCCCTCTCAATATAATAGGGCCTTTGCGTGCTTTGTACACTCTGAGGATGAGTTCCTTGTCGGAATAGTCCAAGTACCGCATGATGACCTGCCTAGGTCTGGCGGGCTGACGGTCGTCGCTGCGGTTATTCGGGCCCACTCTGTGTGCGCGTTCTACCTTGCAATGGCGCGAAATTCCCAGGATGCCGGGCAGTTCACTCTCACATATGGCCATTAGGTCTCCCGCCGGAATCGACTCTTGTAGCCCCACCAGCCTCAGGTTATTGCGTCTGGAGCGATTTTCCAAATCCTCCACTTTCTCGCCCAATCTTTTATTCTCTGTGAGAACTTTATGTAGCTTGTGCAGGATCGACTCTGCAGTGTCCTCCATCACTTGTACTCTGGATTCGGCCACATCCAGTCTGGCGTCGTGTTGTTGCACAGTATCTTGTAACTGCTGCATCACATGAGTGACCGAAGTGGCCAGAGTTTCCCGCAGGTCTGGAGCTAGGTGGGCAGCCACTTCCACTGCGAGTGCTTTGAAATCAATATATTTTATCAGGGAGTCCGGCATAACATTCTGTACCTCGTTCCCCTCTGTTAGATGCCCAGTCTGGGTTTGGGTCCCGGCCACTTCCGCAGCGTCTGGGGTCGGCGCCATGCTGTTAGATGTCTCGTCTTGCTGCGGCGGCGACGAAAGTACTCTGCCCTTCAGTTTTTTGCCCATGTTCACAAGGTAACGATCCATGCAAGGTGGTCGCACCTTATGGTCCCTCTCCTCACTGCAGGAAGAAGGATGCACAGGCAGTTTGTCACGATTTGTGGTGGGTAGCCGGGGAGCTTCACTTCCAAGCGACTTCACATGGCGGCGCCGGAACCGGAAGCCCAATAGATCCATTTTTAATGGGCGTTTAGTGTTACAAATGGGTGTGCTGTGGGAAGAAGGACCTTTTCAGGGGTACTCACCTCACTACTTGCATATGAAGGAACACTCACTCTGCATTAGAGGCAGCAGGACCTGTTGACATCACATGATCACATGGGGAGCATAAGGTCCTGCTCCCTCCAGTGTGGAGCGAGTGTTCCTGCTCATTCAAGTGGTGAGTTGAATATTTTTTTTGTCAGCACCAGCAGAATGAGGAGCACTAATGGGGGCATTATTTATACTGGGGGTACTATGGGGGCTATTACTTATACTGGTGGGCACTAATGGGACCATCATAGATACTGGGTGCACTAAGGTGGCCATTATAGTTACTGATGCACTAAGGAGGCTATTATAGATACTGGGGGAACTATGAGGGCCATTAATTATACTGGGGGAGCACTAAAGGGGCCATTTTAGAAACGGGGCAGTAAGGGGTTCATTATAGATATTGGAAGCACTAAGGGGCCCATTATAGAAACGATGCACTAAGGGGGGCATTATAGATACTGGAGAACTAAGGAGGGCATTATAGATACTGGGGGCTATATGGGGGCCATTAGAGATTATTGGGGCACTGGGTGGGCCATCAGATGTCTAGAGGGTTTGTTCTCTTAAAAGGCACCTTTACTTTTCAAATGGGATTTCCACCCAATGAAAAAACAAGGAAATAGAAGAGTACATGCAGAGAGATGGTGAAAGATAATAAGCAGAAAGTGAACAGTGAGTTTTTGAGGTTGATGTCTCCCCCTCTCTGTCTAACCAGAGAGTGTTATATACCAATTTTCAGGGCAATTGGAACAACTTTGGTTCAGGTAAAATCAATTCAGAACTGCACTTTTTGACAAATTTTTCAAACCTAAAATGAACAAAATCTCAAAAGGTTTGCTTATCTCTTGTTGAAAGCAAAAGAAAAAAAAATGGGCAAATGTAAAGATCTGAGTGTTTTTAACAAAAGGACAAATTGTGATGGCTCAGTAAGGGTTACTGAGTATGTTCAAGATGGAAGATCTTGTGGTGTGTTTCCGGTATGAAGTGATATTTAGCACCTAAAATGGTCTAAAGAACGACCACCGGTGAACTGATCACAAGGTAATGAGTGCCCAGGGTTCATAAATATACAGTACATGGGGAGCAAAGTTGATGAAAAATGTACTGCTGACTATGATAGAAAAGTATCAGGACACACAGTACATTCCACTGAAGACTGATCAGAGTGCCCATGCTGACCTCTGTACACCACCAAAAGAGCCTACCATGGCCACAGAGCATCAGAACTGGACCATGCAAAGGAAGAATGTGGCCTGGTCTGATGAATCACATTTTCTTTTACATCATGTGGACTACTCCATATACCTATACTAAGGGAATGGATTTAGAATTCAAAAAACATATGATTTAAATCAGTCTGGGGAAAAAACAGAGCAACAAGTCAATGTGAGGCTGAAGAAACAACAAGAGGGATTTAAAGTGCTGTATTTCCAGTGATTTCTGCTAGACAGCCTCCACCAAGACATTGCTTATGGGATTCTCATGTGTCTGTACGCCTGAGTGACCAGGAGAATGTGTCTCCAGCAGCAAGAATGAAAAATACACACATAAGGGAGGAGATAAGAAAGTCTTATTATATCCTCTATACATCCAAGTGGATAGCATCGCTGCTTAGACGGCAGGCAGGTCAGGAGGAAAGGAAGTCGGGATATTGCCTGTCTCCATGTGATATTAGAAGATAGAGGAGTCTTATACCCGGCTGTTGTGTCTTATAAAGATTAATGGTGCTGTCAGCTCTTCATTGAGACTGAGCGATGGCATCAGATAATCTACTTCAATACACATATCTACACCTTCTTGGCTTTACCTGCATTTAGGTTGGGATTTTGCGCTTTAAACGTGTTTTCATCCAGAGGAATTGGATTATATGTTGGTTTAATATGAGGATTTATCTTCTATATGGCCACTCTGAGAAACAGGATACTTAGGGAGGCTTTGCTGAAAAATGTTTTTTTCTTACATGCTCTATGTTTAATGTCACTATACTTTTCAGACAATTCAATTTCATTTAATATAGAATAGTGTATTTACAAAATTCTATATCACTTCATTAAAAAAATCTGCCTGCATCCACCTGAAAAAAGCTGTAAAGTCATGGCCACTAAGGGTCTCAGTTCCACCTAAATTTGCAGTCCATTGCCTATTGTCAGTCAAGATCTGTCTCTAATAACAGAGATACGGAGCTATCCAAGCTCCTGAGCCTGATAGAAGAACTGCTTCTACACTGCTTCTGAAGAGCAGAGAAGCTCCAGTGTGTCTGTAAGTCTGATTCCCCCCTCAGCAGTTTCCTGAGCTCCCTAGAAGAGAACAAACACAGTGGGAAGTAAGGAAAAGTGAAGTCACTGCATACAGTTCTGGCAGATTCCACTCCCTGCTTGTGAGAGAAATGCATCTAGCTGCAGCACAACAGGGAATAATATGGCTTAAAAAGATATTAGGGAAGCCCCAAAAAAACTGCTCCTTCACAGTTTTTATTCCACAATGAAGCACAGCCATTATGCAACCACTTTTGAAAACTCAGGTACACTTTAAGCTAATTGGATGAAATTACAAAAAATAGGCATTTCCTCCAGGAACAGCACCATTCTTATCCCTGGGCTGTGTGTGGTATTGTAGCTTAGCACAATTCAGTTGAATAGGCCTGAGATAAAATAGGGCACAGGCCATGAACAATATATATATATTGGTTTATATCAAGGATATGCCTTATATATGGCCAGTTTGAGACATAGGCTACTAAGGGAAACGTGGTTAGTAATAAAATCAGTTCTTTTTTTATTTTCTATGTCTAGTGTTGTTTTAAACTAGTTGTATGAAATTAGAAAAAAAGTGGCTGCATTTCCACCAGACACAGTGCTACCCTTATCCTTTTCAAATGAATAGCCAATAGATCCAATAGACAACAGTGGCGCTTTTTCGGGGAGGGGGGGGGGAGTGAGTAAAGTGAAACTGCAATACCAGACACAGCCCATGGACATGAGTGGCCCTATTTCTGAATAAAGTATAAAGAAGGCAGACCTGCAATACAAGAACAGTCTGTGAACAAGAGTACCCTGTGCCTGGAAATCAGCTTTTCTTGATAGGCCTCCAGATTTCTTTCCATATTAACCTTAAAAATGGAACAGAGTTGGGGGCTCTTCTCAATTGAGTAAGCATGGCCTATATATTGCATGTTATCTAATCATTATCGTATTTCAACAGGCATCAGCTAATCAAATTTCCCAATTACCATCTAGCCACTTCACGCATCAAATTATTCGCTAAGCAACCTCTGAAGAATATCTTATGTCTTTCAAAGTTTGTTTAACGAATAATTTGAGATACTAATCTTAATCTACCTTCCAAGATATGACAGCTCTGCTAAATAAGATTATACAAAAATGTAATATTGTACAGTACTGTTCAGACATCAGAGACCACGATTTTGTTCATTTTCAGTCAACGCGACCATTAAGTACTAGTTATTAATCCTTTAGCTTCAGGAAAAATGTGGGAACAAAATAATTAACAACAAATACAAAGAAACCTCAACACCTAAAATTGAATAGGCTTTTGTCTTTATTGCAATTTCTGTTCTTTTGTGGGGTTTCTTTTTGTCTCTTACAAAGAATGCTGCAAGGAGGCCTTCATAGTCCATACACATTAGATGGTTGGCCAGTCCAGCTGAAATTGGCAGATTTGACCAACATACATGTTGGGCGCCACAGTCCTTAAGTCAGAAAATTCTTCCTACCTCCTCAAGTTAGATATAAACATTTTCAATAACGTCAAGGTCTGGTAGATGGCCACACATTTTGATTCATAGTTGAACTTTGTTGAAGGAATAATCATCTGGTAATCAATCGTTCTGCAGACACAGCCTTACACATTTTTGTCCATATTGGCCCTTAAAGTCGTTCAAACTGGCCATAAATGTTCAGTGGCAGCGAGTGAAGGACAAGCAATCTTTCTAGGGATGTTGCATCAAAAAGAAAGATCATTCATCCATGATCGATTTGTTATTTGAACAAAACATTTTTTTATCCAACAATCAGATGAAAATTTCAGACAAAGCTGACCTCTTTTCAGACAATAGTCTGTCATCGGTCAGCTGAAACAATAGTTTTAATTGAAATCATCCATTTTGATCAACTTTAGACTACTTTAAAGGGGTATACTAGAATTTTACTGTTGATGGCCTAGCCTCAAGATAGACTATCAATATCTGCTTAGCAAGGGGGCAATATCTTGAACCCCCAGAGATCTCCAGTACTAGGATTAATGCAGCAATTACCAGCTCCATCCATTGTGTAGTTCCAGCCCTGGAGCTACTCTGAAACAGCTGATTGGTTGGAGTGCAGCGATGTGATGTCCTGAGGATAGGCCATCAATATTAAAATCTTGGAATACCCTTTTAAGATTGGCTAGTCTATTGTTTTGAGAAGACCGGGGTCTTTTTAAAAAATTAACCATTCTTAATTGATCTTGATGGCAGTTCAAGATCATTCCAAAGGTCTTGAAATGAGACCAGTCAGTCCGTGAAGCTTCATCCGATGTCTAGTTGGTTTTCTAATGCAAATTGTCTTCTGTTATATCTATTCACTTCTCTCAGGAATGTTTTTTTGACAATCATACAATCTCTCAGACCAATATTGTTCTCCTCTCAAACTGGAAAGATGGACACGTGAATGGAGCTAGATTTTCTCCTGACTCTTAGCTTAGTTTTGAGTAATGATGGTGGCATTGTTCATGGTCTACCAAGTCTTTGACAGTTCACAGTCCAATTTTCTCTTTGTCTTAAATAACATTTGGAACTTCACTGTAACTCCAGCTTTTTTCACTTCTTTTCCTTTGACTTTCCTTGTCCTGATATGCATGGATTAGTTTATATTCAATCGCCTCTAAAGGCTCTCCTTTAGCCATGCTGTATTTGGCAAGTTGCTTGAGTGTATGTTAAAACCCTGTTACACTGAGCGATTTTCAGGCCAATTATTGGGAAAAAAGCATTCATAGGTGATATGAAAGATGCCTGGCTACATCTCCCTGTGTAATCAGAGATGTGCTGCAGATAATCAATAGAACTGAATTTGGGAAGAACCACTGTGGTAGCAATCATTTTCACCCATGTACTTTGCATTGGGCAGTGTAATAGACTGATGCAAATGAGCACTGGTCAATACACTTATTGACTCCACTGACGATAGTCCTGCCCAAAGTGTTGCAGACTTTTGTGTAATTATTTGCCGGCATTTATAGGGGTTGCCCGAAATCACAATATTGCTGGCCTATCCTTAGGACAGGCCATCAATATCCAACTCTTAATAATAAAGCGATTGTGCAAAGTTGGGGTGGGGTTGGCATACCTCCCCTTTTGTGTAGACCTGCAAAGGGAAGCATAGTTACCTGCTTCCTGATCCTTGATCCTGCACTGTCCGGCCTCCGCTTTGCTCCACTCATATGCCTTGATGTAAACTTCCATTTTGATGCCTCGGCAGCCAATCGCTGGTTGCAACGGTTAGCTGCTCTCCTGCGCCATGACATATGGTCGCATGATGCAAGGGGAGCAGGTCACAACTGCAGCCAGTGATTGGCTGCAGCAGTGTCAAACTGGAAGTTTACATCCTGTGAGGGGTTAGCTCTTCACCAGGGGTCATTTACACAAGTATCTTCGCAAGACACTAAGTTTAAGGTTCAAACATCGCTTTTATTTGGCACCTCAGCAAAGCAAACATAAATCATACAAAATAAACACCTGCCCGGCTGGGCTCTAACTAAACAAGGTATCTTCCTACCTTACTTAAAGCACCATTCGCACACGGTAATTACAAGCGGCTTTCCCAGCCCAGTGTCTCACAGTCGCCTGGCTGTACAGAGCAATGTTCACACATGGTCTCACATCCAGTACCTTTATGGGGGAGTGTGGCCCAGTAGTCCCTCCAACTCCGGCCTCGTGACCCTTGCGCCCAGGCTCCCCCAATGCTCCAGCTAGCACCTAGTCCCGTGGTCCCTCAGCCAGCCCGGCTGAGACCACTAATAAAGAGCCTCCAGCAGGACCCTGTTGCACAATGAATCTCCTTCCCCTAGACTGACACCCTGGGAGATGCTTTATGCCAGCCCCAGCACCTCCAGCTGGTCTCACCTGTGGTGGAATAGGGGTGTGGACCGCATTATCCACCCCTTCCTTGCCTCTCACCTCTATGAGATCTGTCACTATATCACAATCCAGAGACCCAAGCTTAGCAGCAGAGGCTGGAGATCACAGGGGCTGGAAGTCATCGTCTGACTCTGGAAGAAGGTAAGTATGCTTTAATTTGTAGCTCTGCCCACAAGGGGGGGATTTGCAAAGTTTTAAAATGTGTATAATTTTTTTTAGACTTACTAAAAAGATAATAATCTTGAGTAGCACCCCACCTGCTCAGCTTTCAGGATAGATTATTTTAATTTTTTTAGTTACTGGACTTTCTAGTAGGTGAGAATTGTCTAGTTTCTTAGCTTTCCTCTTGGCTCAAGATATCCCAAAATACTCGGTGTGAGATGACCATTTTTGAAAATAACACTTTAGCAATACACTGTCGGGCATTTTGGGTCGAATGTCTTAAACCAAGAGGAAAGGTAAGCAAGGGCACATCTGGCCAACTGGAAGAACTTCTGATTGGCCTGTCCCTCATAAGTGTCCAGGGACAATGGCGGTTCTCATAGGTACACAGATCTACTCAACTCATACTCAATGCACAGCTTTATGCTGCTAAAGGAGTTGGCTGTTTTGAACAGAAATAATTCATTTTTCCTGCACATACAACCATTGAAAAGATAGAGTAGACTGCCTTGATCTAAGTTAAATGCTATATTAAGAAGCAGCTGAAAGTGTTGACCTGATTATATGAAATGTTATTGTATTCCTGACAACTGTGACTGGTCTTGATGGTGCGGTAGCATAAGGAATGCCGGTACTGGTATAAATTGTCTATTTTGCAATGTATGGTGTATTAAGCGCCTCGGAGAGACATGAGCAGAACAGGAGAGAAAACCATTTATCAAGATCCTGGATCATATTCCTCGTTACAGTACATAGTACATTGGCTCACGTTGTGAACATCATCTTGTATGATTAATGACCTTGTGGTATAAAGCTGCTCACCCAGATTGTCAGCGAAAGATTTATCTCAAAATCTAACAGGACTTTAATTTGTTTTCAGCAGTTTTTTTTAACTATTCTTGATATTTCAACTTTCTAAAAATATATCCGCTTTCACATTACAAAAGGTTCTCAACAGTACTTTGAAGTATTAGTGAGTGTGGAGCGACCATGTCATAAATCAATGAGACAGAATTCATTAACTTTCCTGACATTACCGTCTTTAATTCATAAACTACGTCAGATGACATCATGGTATTTCATCTCCTCTGTTCAAGGCTTGTTTCATCATTTCCTTGTGTCTATATTATGGATATATAAGAGATGTTGTCTTATGAAGAAGGCCCATCGATTAGCTGATCACGATGGATCTCTAGCCCCTGATGGTCATCTGTTACCCTGCTATGCAGTTTCTCTGCAGTGGCCACTACAGGGGACATGTAGTATTACAAGGCAGCCACATGGAAAACTTTATAGATCTTATAATATAAAATGTCTCTAAAAATATTGTTAAATACAGTCCTGATCAAAAGTTTAAGACCACTTGAAAAATGGCGAAAAATCATATTTTACATTGTTGGATCTTAACAAGGTTCCAAGTAGAGCTTCAACATGCAACAAGAAGAAATAGGAGTGAGACAAAACATTTTTTGAGCATTCAATTAATTGAAAATAACGATTAAACTGAAGCAGGCTGTTTTTCAGCTGATCAAAATTTTAGGACCACATGCCTTTAAAAGGCCAAATCTGTGCAAAGATGTGTATTCATTGTCATTTTCTGTCAGGTAGTCACACGTTGTGATGGCAAAGGCAAAAAAACTCTCCCTTTTTGAACATGGTCGGGTTGTTGAACTGCGCCATCGCTGCTGAGGTGGGACGCAGTAAGACAGTCATTTGGAATTTCTTAAATGATCCTGAGGGTTATGGAACAAAAAAGTCAAGTGGAAGACCCCAAAAAATTTCATCAGCACTGAGCCGGAGGATCCAATTGGCTGTCCGTCAAGACACTGGACGATCCTCGACCCAAATTAAGGCCCTTACTGGTGCTGACTGCAGCCCCGTAACCATCAGACGGCATCTGAGACTAAAGGGCTTCAAAAACAAACGTCTTCAAAGACCTCGTCTCCTTGAACGCCACAGAACTGCTCGTTTGGACTTTGCAAGAGAGCACCAAACATGGGACATTCAAAGGTGGAAGAAAGTTTTATTCTCTGATTAATTTTTTTTTAACCTTGATGGTCCTGATGGTTTCCAACGTTACTGGCATGACAAGCAGATCCCATCTGAGATGTTTTCTACTCGCCACAGTGGAGGGGCGCCATAATGGTCTGGGGTGCTTTTTCCTTCAGTGGAACAATGGAGCTTCAGGAAGTGCAGGGGCGTCAAACGGCCACTGGCTATGTCCAGATGTTGCAGAGAGCATTCCTCATGACTGAGGGCCCTCGTCTGTGTGGTAACGACTGGGTTTTTCAACAGGACAACGCTACAGTACACAATGCCCGCAGGACAAGGGACTTCTTCCAGGAGAATAACATCACTCTTTTGGCCCATCCTGCGTGTTCCCCTGATCTAAATCCAATTGAGAACCTTTGGGGATGGATGGCAAGGGAAGTTTACAAAAATGGACAACAGTTCCAGACAGTAGATGGCCTTCATGCGGCCGTCTTCACCACTTGGAGAAATGTTCCCACTCACCTCATGGAAACGCTTGCATCAAGCATGCCGAAACAAATTTTTGAAGTGATAAACAATAACGGCAGAGCTACTCATTACTGAGTTCATGTTTGGAAGTTAGATTTCTGTTTTGGGGGGGTTTTTTTTTTTTTTTTTGGAGGTGTGGTCCTAAACTTTTGATCAGCTGAAAAACAGCCCGTTTCAGTTTATCCGTTGTTATCATCAAATTGAATGCTCAAAAAATGTTTTGTCTCACTCCCATTTCTTCTTGAAGCTCTACTTGGAACCTTGTTAAGATCCAGCCATGCTAAATATGATTTTTTGCCATTTTTCAAGTGGTCTTAAACTTTTGATCAGGACTGTATATATAAAAAATATCTAGAGTAAAGCACTCCACTCTATCAATGCAAAAAAAATAAAAAATCACTGCTCTCTGCAGGGGTATAGCTATAGCGAAAGCACTTTCTACACGTTCCGAACTCAGCAGGTGCCCACCCGGAAAGAGGACTGAAAGATTTTATTGTCAGGGCCCCCTAAATAGTATTATAGAATGACATTATATAACGTGACAGTATATACAGTGACATGACATACAGTATATACGTGTAGGAAATGGATGGAGCGGCTGCCTGGTCTGGTCTGAGAGAGGGATCTTGACTAGCTGCAGGAGTGAGGGTTGCATGGGCGGAGGAGGTGGCTGGGGTGTGGTGTTTAAAAATTTGTGGTCTAGTGAGTTTTAGTTATGCCATTGGCTCTTGGGTATATTTTTCTTTTTTTTTTTCTCTTTTTTTACTCACATTATCTGGGGGATTTCTCTCTTCCCATTTTGTGTGTGGGCAGCAGCTCTTCATTAAAATTTACGCCATTATTTTAAGTATAACAATGCAAAATTGTTGCTCTCTGGTCTAATTTTCAACGTTTATCTCTTTTTTTTTTTTACTCACATTATCTAGAGGACCTTTCTCTTCCCATTCTGTGGGTGGGTATCAGCTCATCAAGCGCCTGAAACCCCAGGAGTGCTTTGCACTCAGCTCTTGTTATAGAAAATAATCACACACATAGCACCAGAGGTAAAAGTAATAAGTAACACAATGGGATAGAGAGATATAGCTATATATTTCTATGAATTTAGAAGTAGGGATGAATGAGTTAAAGGTGTCTGGCCCGATTCATCTCTACACCGACACTGAGAGGAGTTGAGAGGTGCAAGGAAGCTTGTGATTAGTATAGAGCCAAGTTCTCTAAAATTTGATTCGGCTGTTTAGGCGAATTTTACAAAAAAAAATATTATTTCATCATGAAGTGCATTTCTTTGTAAATAGCGGGTGCAATGACAGGAAACGGCGATTGTGCCACTCCCCGTCATTGTACCCCTTAGATGCCACATTCATCTTTGATCGCGGAACCTGACTTTAATAGTTAGGTCTATAATATAAAATAAATAAATAAAATCATACTTACCTCATCCATTTGATTGGGAAGAGCCCCCCGCTGCCCTCTTGATTGAAGATCCAGCCCGAAATCTCGCACGACCTCCGGTCACCATGCATGGGATTTCACCGGATCTTTAATCAAGATGGTGACAGCGGGCTCTTCCCAATTAAATAGATGAGGTAAGTATGATTTTTTTTTTTTATTGTTTACCCCATTTCAAAGAAAATGGATTTGTTACCATGAAGCATGAGGAACTTTGGCTTTGCGGCAAATCAAATTTTCCCTGAAATTGGGATCGAAGTCCACTTTGTGCACTTCGATTCGCTCAACACTACTTGTGATAATCCACCACTGAATGCAGGACTAGGTGGACCAGAATTTTAGCTACAGGAGAAACAGGAGGGGAATCTCGCAAAGAGGAAAATATAATGAAACAATATTTTTATCCCATGTATGTTGCAATAATTCTTCATTTGAAATGCCCTATTCATGCATACAAGCAGGGGTGCACCTAGTCTTTCTGCTGCCTGAGGCAAAAATTGAAATGGTGCCCCCCCCCCAAGCCCTACTGGTAAAGGCAGTGGGAGCTCACCAGCCGCCTCACCTGGCCTCATTGGAGGTGTACCCTTGCATACAAGGAATACTTTTTTGTGGGATAACCTCTATGGACCATCTATAAAATGGGGAGGGGGCATTATGCTATGTCCACCAGGCAGAACAATTCATCTCTGGCTTCCAATTAACAGATCTGTTTGTAAGGTAGATATGTGGCTACTAAAGCCCTCATGTCATGGGGGAAACAATGGGTTAAAATTCCACTTGCTCAATTCTTGCTTCCCTTCATGGCAGACGTTGGGGTACAGTCAGGGACTCACTTCATTATGTCAATGGCAGCTAAGTACATGCAAATATTCACAAAAGAGATGATAGAAGTCTTAAACACAAGATCAGTTGATGTCACTTTTTTTTTTTTTTACAAAAAATAAATTCAATATACATCAAAAAGGATATGGCAGTGAAGCTCTAACATGCCACTTTCACGACATCAAAGAGAAGCAATTTTTCGAGAATCTGTTGCTTTTGTACAAGAAAGTGCATGCATCCATCTCCACATGAGGAGTTAAGTGACAGGGATCGTAAAAGGAGACATATTAATATCTTCATCTGGGGGTGTCACTGCGCTCGTGGGCCTGAAAGCGTATCAGTTTGGAACCAAGCTGACAAAAATTTGATTAAAACTTGATTAATTCGCTTCCTGCTCTTAACATGACACAGGGAGAATGATAAGAGGAATTTATAGGAGTTTAAGATGTGCAAAAGGTTCCGTTTGACGATCACATGAACTGAGGTGGCGCGTGGAATCGCTTGCTGTGATGGACAGTGGATAAGCCCTCGTCCTTATAATCATTCTGTGTCCTTCTGTTCTCCCAGATTTGATCCCAGGAACAGAATACGGAATTGGAATATCTGCCATCCGAGATAATCTTCACAGCGCTCCCGCAACAATGAACGCCCGGACTGGTGAGTGCCTGAAAATTGGCCGTGTCTTTGTCCATGTCTACATCATTGTGCCTAAAGTACTATTCGTCTAGCTGATCCATGAGCTTCAGGGCTCATGCACACGAACATGTGCCGGCAGTGCTTGTATTGCGGCCTGCAAACAGCGGGTCCGCAAAATACGGACACCGACTGTGTGCTCACCGCATCATGGATGGGGACATACTCACTTGAATGGGTCCGCAATCCGGAAGATACGGAGCAATGGCACGGAGCGGAAGGCCACGGAAGCACTACGAAGCGCTTCCGTGGCATTTCGGTCCGTGCCTCCACACTGCAAAAAGAATAGAACATGCTCTATTTTTGTGGTGCAGACAGATCGCGGACCCATTCAAGTTGAATGGGTCTGCATCCGCCAGCGCAGGCCACACGGATGGTGACACATTTGTGTGCATGAGTCCTGAAGGGCCATCCTCAGCATCAGCCTTCCTCAGTATCAGATCAGTGAGGGTCCGACAGCCAGCACCCTCTCTGATCATCTGTTTTGGGCAGTCACTATACACTATACAGTGGACGGAGCCAGAAGTAGAAGGTTCCGTATAGTGTATGGTGGTCATTCAGGGGTACTGCAGCTGAGCTCTAGTGATGAGCGGCAGGGGCAATATTTGAATTTGCGATATTTCGCAAATATTTTGTAGAATATTCGTCATATATTTGCGAATTCGTGATTATTTTCTTAATTGCGAAAATCGGCAATGTAATATTCGCGTAATTCGCACGCAATACAGACATGGGTCACTTTTGCTACATTTTCCAAGCTGCTAGAAGTTTCCTGAGATTGGAGAAAATGTTTGGCACGGCATAACATTAAAAATAGCTTTATATGCAGATAGAGTGCTCCAATATATTCGTGATTGCGCTAATCGGCACTAATGATGCACATATTTTGGCGCAATATGTGAAACTTCACATTTTAGCAGGTCTGACTACATATTACTGATTGGTGCACTAAGTATTGTTGTGACATCACAGCACTATGTCTGTAGCATGTATTTATGGACAGCAGAACCTATCACACTACCTAACACACTGCACTGGAACAGCTCCACTATATCAGGATATAACCTACACCGACTATCTCCCACTAACTATCTGTATTATATATATACAGGGAGTGCAGAATTATTAGGCAAGTTGTATTTTTGAGGATTAATTTTATTATTGAACAACAACCATGTTCTCAATGAACCCAAAAAACTCATTAATATCAAAGCTGAATATTTTTGGAAGTAGTTTTTAGTTTGTTTTTAGTTTTAGCTATTTTAGGGGGATATCTGTGTGTGCAGGTGACTATTACTGTGCATAATTATTAGGCAACTTAACAAAAAACAAATATATACCCATTTCAATTATTTATTTTTACCAGTGAAACCAATATAACATCTCAACATTCACAAATATACATTTCTGACATTCAAAAACAAAACAAAAACAAATCAGTGACCAATATAGCCACCTTTCTTTGCAAGGACACTCAAAAGCCTGCCATCCATGGATTCTGTCAGTGTTTTGATCTGTTCACCATCAACATTGCGTGTAGCAGCAACCACAGCCTCCCAGACACTGTTCAGAGAGGTGTACTGTTTTCCCTCCTTGTAAATCTCACATTTGATGATGGACCACAGGTTCTCAATGGGGTTCAGATCAGGTGAACAAGGAGGCCATGTCATTAGATTTTCTAGGGATCATGGGTTCAGATGAAAAAAAAAATCTGGAATATTCGAAAATACTAATATATATCACTATATGCTAAATATACGCGAATTCTTGAACTGCCGATATTCGCGATTTGAATATTTGCGCCCAACACTACTCAACTCCAATTCAAGTTACTGGGAGTTGAGGTGCACAATGCCAGCACTTGAAACTAAACAGTGGAATGAGCCTTCTGTCCATTGTATAGTTTCCAGCAGCTGTCCGAAACAGCTGATCGAGAGGGTACCATCTGTCGGACCCCCATGATCTGATATGGTTGACCTATCCCGAGGATATGCCATCAATATTTGAGCCCCAGAAAGATCCTTTAAGACACTACAAAAAACACCATGATTAACGCAAAATTTTTAAATCGGACACCTCATAGTGCATAATCTATTTCTAATAAAGCTAGAACCAGCCCTGTACCTGACATGGATCCAGAGCTCCCCCCAAGTCATTGCTCCAATTGCTCTGCTAGAGTTATGTCAAGATGGCAGATCAGGAAGCATGTGTTTTTTCGAGGTGTGTGTCTTCTCTGCTGCCGTTCTCCCTCTGTAACTGTCAAAGCTTCTAACAGAAGATATGACTGGTGGCAGTTGAAGGATGGAACTGAGCATGTGCGACCACCTCTATGAGGCGGACAAAGAAATAAGGAAAAGAACAAACAGATACATTTTATTGAATAAGTCAGTGGCTCAAATACATTTTTTATTACATACATTTACAAAAGTATTAAGATCCAGGTGCTGGTTTGAAAAATATAGAATCTACTTTGTGGAGCAACCCCTTTATACCTTCTGTGACATAGCAAGGGGTTTTGTTTGGGAAGGCAGGGATTTTCCTCCCAACATGGGCGGCTGGGCTGTGCTGGAAGGTTGAGAGCCGCATAAGGGCTGCACGCTGGGAAACAGGCCCCCTAAAGCCTGCTGCGGACTGCCGGGGATAAAACGGTTAGCAAGGTGACGTGTCTGTTCTATGGACTTTTCATTGTGGGAATTAACACCAAGACTGTAATGAGTCGTTTTCTTTTGCCTTTTGTGTGAATAAACACTGACATTTTGATTTACGAACTTGTTTTGCCTCTGTACTGCGTCCGCTTACCCTGCCTACCAGAGCAAATCCTCACACTTCATACAACCTCCGTATTATAGCTCTGTGCAGAGACATAAAAGGGCTTACATAAAAATCCCAAAACTGCCTGGGGCCTCTACTTTATACCTCTGTATGCCTCCGATTTCATATAGAAGCATACAGAGGGGGGTTTTGTTTCATAAGCTTTGCTTAGTCATGTACATAAGCCTTCTAGAATGAAACTGGAATCTTGTGGAAATTAACCAATATAGGACTTGGAAATGCAGGGCTCGCAAGTAAATGAAATGACCAAAAATGTACCGGTATATTGTATTTTTCCCCAAAATAATTATTGACATGAATGTTTAGTATTGTTTATGGATTTACTGGTCAATAAAACACATTTACCATGTCCATTATTGTATAATTCCGGGTTTGGATTTGATTGAGGCAGTATTTTGGATGTTTATCTCATGAACCAAAAATACATTGTTAATGCCTTTTAAGACATAGATTTTTTTTATCCAGCATCTACATTAAAAATGTTGCACGCTTCATTAGATGTTGTATATTAGACTTAATTTAGCACAACCGGAACATCATGCCAACCTCTAGATGAAGTATTTATTTTGCCTGTATTTTCACGGCTTACTTCCAAGGACGTCAGTATCCTCCTACACACCAAAAATATACTTTGATTAGTTCATTCACTTCCTAGCATATGTGGGGCAGATTGAGATTAGACTGGAAACCCCACTAGGGACTGTAATAGTTGTAAGATACATTAAACATTGAGGTCATTGACGAAGGCTGGTGAGCCATCCCAGTGGAGGGACAATACATGTGTCATATTTTTCAACATGGCGCACACACTGGTTGACTTAAAGATATACAGTAAATACAACTGCTGAGGGGCAAGAAGTGGTGAACCCTCGTGTAGTTAGCCATTAGACAGATGGAAGAATGATCCAGAGACAAAGCTACCTTGGATGTAGACCACAAAACTGTTATTGGGGCCTTGTTGGGAGCAAGACTGGTATTGAGTTACTTCTGCTATTCCACTTCACACTGACTGAGTGAAATAATACATTTTTGTTGTAACGTAAGCAGATGTGGATCCGCTGTGTCACTGAACAGATTTGGCTTCAGACTGCTCTTGAGAGCATTTTCCTGATGGACCCTGGTCTTCACCCTAATACAGGGATCTGGACTCTGCTACAAGGGAACTACCAGGCTCCTACCTCTTGGATTAGTCTCTGTTCAGTGACTGCTGACAAATAGGTACCCAAGGGATCAGGCAAAACCGTAGTCAGGGACTACCTGAAGTCAGGGAAGGCAGGGTTTGTACAATCCAGTTAATAAGACAAAGGTCAGGGCAGGCAGCACATGGTCCATATGAGATGAGACGAAGGCCAGGTCAGTGAGCAAAGGGTCGAATCTAGTTAACAGGCAGAGGTCGAACACAGAAGGTCAGAATGTAAAACAAGCACCTTTACAGGAAATTAGCTAGTTGCATACCTTTAGCTCAGGCAGCCCCCACAGGTGAATGTGCCTTAAATACCCTGGGAAGGCTCAGGCATAGGCTGGTAGATTAAGACATTGGAGTGTTGGCCCTTGAAGATCTGGAGGGAGTGCGCAAGCCCAAAAAGCGCTGCAGTTGCCGTGCCATGAGGAAGAAGCAGAGAGAGAAGCAGTCAGGCACGGACTGCTAGGATGGCAGGGCAAGAGGGCAAGTGAGCATTCTGACAGCTGGGCGCGCACAGAGAAGGGAGATGATGGCAGGCACGGGCCGCCAGTGTTACGCTTGTTCCCCTGCCTGTAGCCACCACTAGGAGGAGCTCACTGCATTTATACAACTCCCAATGATTTTAATGTGAGATCAATCTCCGACTATCATTGTGCCCAAGATAAAAGTGTAACTCATCACTGAAGGGATAGACCTCCATTGCTACCTTGCTGTGCACCATGATAGAATTTGAGAACAATGGCAGGAGGTCAATGGAACACCTGTAGCTGGACATCTGGCGAGTACCACGATGTTGTGTGAAAGTCTTCTCATGGTTTGTGTAGACACTGTTTGCCGCCCTAGGCTTGGGATGTGCTGTCCATTTTTGCTTGCAGTCATTCTTCTAATCAGATGATTTGTTCGTGCAGAGGTGCAGCTCTTGCTGTCTTTTAGTTCCTTGTTGTACTGCCAACTACTGGAACATGAACCATTGAACAGTACTGACGTCTCAGCCTAGGCACATAGTGATTAGCCGGAGTGATTAACCAAGGTCTTCAGTTCAAAGATTCTGTCCCTCTGAGTGGGGATTACTTGCAGATTGACGAAAACGGAGGCATCAAACAACCATCCCACACTACTTGATCTAATTTTTGAGGTTTCTTGTGGCTAAAAAACGTTGCTTTCAGTCTGGCTTTTATGTGTTTACCATATGCCACTGATTGGAGATAGGTGCTTGAAAATGTAATCATCTGCAGATTTTAGCGACACTCGTTACTTCCTACATTTTCCTAACCTTATTGCTTGTCCTTCTTGGTATTGCTATTTCAATGTTGAGGAGTGTATGCAACCTGAAGCGTGCACATTCTACATTCGAAGGAAACACCAGTTGTGTGTAAATAAGCGGTTTTCATTTTGCAGTTAGAGTCCCTGGGCTAAAGCTCAGCAGCAAGCGACTCAGATACAGAGATGTCATTGTTTGTGTTTGTGATCTAGCTGAAGCCTCATTAAAATATAGTAAGCTGTAAGTGCATCTGTCTCTCTTAGGTCCACTTAATTCTCACAGTAGATACAATCAGAGTGTCTAATGTGAGAACTGTCAATGGAAGTTTAAAGCATCAGGCACCAGTGAAATCTCTGTAAAGCAACTGACTGCCTGCTCTTCAACCGTTAGATTTACTTTAATATAATAGAATGGTTTTTTATCATTTGCCAGCATGCCAGATGTGACTCCTGATGTTTGAAGCCTTGACTTAACACAATAACCTTGCCCCAAGAGACAACTCAACATCAACAAATTGTAGACATTTGATAAAATTGAACTCAAGGGATGGTGCTCTGCTAAATACTCATAAGGCGGATATTATTGTGTGATGAACCATAATTCATGAGGTTTTGGAATTCATTAGAAAGTAAGGATGAGGCATGAGGTATTGCTGCTTTTATTCATTAATTATCTGATTATACAATTTCTACCATTTATGCAAAATGGGTGCTACCAAAGGGTCCTATGTTACTATATAATAGCATAAAATATGTTATCCCCAAATTATAAAGTGATGGCATATCGGTAGATGAAGGTTTGACCAGTGGATCCTGAGAATGAAGAAGACACTGCTTTGCATTGTAAGTTTTCCCTGCGCTGCAGCGCTCCCAACCACTGAGCAGAGAACTGCAGCCAGCACCATTTGCTGGAATGTGTGACCTCTTCATTCTTGGGATTAGTGGATCCCAGGTTGAACCTGCTGATTAAAATGATATCTGGCTTGTGAAAATCGGCTGCGTAGTTCCTGAAAATAAACGACTTTTATTCATTATGCAAATGAAGACTTCAGTGCACAGAGGGAAGGATAAGGATCCGAGTTACACCGAGGTCTAGGCCCCACCCCTTGGTGCACTAAAACCTTCATTTGCATAAATAAAAGTACAGGTATGTTTTTCTCAGGAACACCAAATCCAGGTATCATTTAATCAGCAAAATCAACCCTACCAGGCTGTATGCATAGTTTAACAGGGTTGACCCTGCTAAGAATTTAAAATAAATTGTAGGATAAAAGACAAAATTTTGAGCTTTTTTCCCCAGAGTCATGCCACTCATATCCATCGTCTGTGCTTGGTATTGCAGCTTACATGTTCACCCGATTTCAGTTCAGTTGGTGTAGCTTTCTATTTGACAGCACAGGATGTGAGAAGTTCATTCTTCATAAATTTGCCACATCTCCCTTGGTGGACTGGCGTATGAAACAGTAATCTTTACTAAATGTGCCCTATTACGTTGAGATAGTTGTGTTTCATGTTGAACTGGTCAGTGATCTTCTGACCTCACAAGAAGGTTGATCACTTTAAGGTATTATGATGTTGGATTCTTCAAGATATTGTTCTAAACATTGACTTATGTCTCTTTGGGAAAAAGTAGAGTGTTGCAGGTAGGCAAACAAGTGACTCAAATGATTACAAGATGTTTAAGACGTTTTTTATGTAAGGACGGAATGCCCAAAACTCATACCTGGCAAAAATAGATGGTCTAGGAGTTCATCCTGGTTATTATTTGTGGTTTGATGGGACTTTATTTCCTGTGGGTTCTTCTTAAAAGATCCTGTAGTTGCATGTAGGCTTATCCTAAAGCCAAGATTAATATCACATGTGGGTTTGGTGATGGGTAGTAGACTAGTTTGTAACACTGACATTGGAACTTTAGAAATGTACTCAAAAATGAAGCATTAAAGTACTTCTTAAAGTCGGAGCTGCTTAAAGAGTCCCAAAAATATTGATTATTATTTTAGTTTCTTAGGGTCAAAAATTGGATATTTTCATGTATAGTATGAAGGTGATTAGAAGTCTTCAGATAAGGACATCAAGTTTCTCAGTATTTTGCTCACAACTGCTTCTATACAGCTCCTAGTGTTGTTTCTTCCTGCTCTAGTCCTAACTTCTATGTTTTTCTGTTCTAGACTTGGATAATCCAACTGAGCTCATGGTCACAGGCTCCACTGACAAGACCATCTCCCTAGCATGGACCAAAGCTGTGGGCCCTATTGACCATTACCGTGTTTCTTTCACACCCTCATCTGGTATGGCTTCTGAAATCACCGTTCCCTCTGAAATCTCCCAGTATGACCTCACAGACCTCGAACCAGGAACCGAATATACCATTACTATCATCGCTGAAAGGGGACGGCAGCAGAGCAGAGAGACTACAGTGGATGCTTATACAGGTATCCGATCCATTCAAGCCATTATGCTTTTATTATGCAACTGCTGTGTTTTATACTCCCCTATAATGTGGTTTAATCATTACCCCTGCATACAATTCCAACCATAAAGCTACTCCCACACTCCACCTGGTTAGAGCCTCGATGATTTGTTTTATGGCCGCTTCACTGCTAAACAAATTAGGTCATAAATTTTACTTAAAGATCATCGCATATTTGTAACAATAAAATAAGTAAAGCAAATTATTTATGGGAGCCTATTCATTATACTGACAATGAGCGGACTTGCATTGCGGCAAATCTATGAATTAATTACCCCTAGTTCAAGAGAAAACAATGTTTTAGACTTAAATTGTTTCTGGCATTTCTAGACAATATGCAAATCATGTATGCTAATGTAGGTAGACTCCTTTCTCTTCTCTTTGAAACCTTTTATTGGTCTTCCGCTTATTAAATATATTATAAATGGATGCTGTTCCATGGTGGACCACATGAGTGGGACACACGAGATTTAACGCGACACAGGCAAAATCTAAATTGTATTGTGCATTGTTCCAAAAAGCTTTATAATTGGTAATGAATTTATTGGTTATGTTTGCTTTAGAATAATACAATAATGCTATACTATAAAGATTACAATTAAAAGTAAATCAGTGACGGATGAGTGTGACTACAATATAAAAGAGTACTGTGATATCAATTTTGGTGGGAAAATACCATGAATCGGGCTGAAAACGGGCAGGCTTTGTGCAAATTTTACCAAAAAGTTGCTATTTTGGGGACATTACCAGGGAGGAGTTTAAAGGGGTTGGCCACACATGAGCGGCCACCCTCCATTCCCCACTGTGGGAGTTCCAAAAATAACAGAGCGCCAGCTTGGCTATTTTAAGCCATCCCATAATAGTCAATGGAGAGGTGGCCATGCTTGAGCAGTGATCTCCATTCACTGCTATAGGACTACTGAAAACA
Source organism: Bufo bufo (assembly GCF_905171765.1). Taxonomy (NCBI): domain Eukaryota; kingdom Metazoa; phylum Chordata; class Amphibia; order Anura; family Bufonidae; genus Bufo; species Bufo bufo. Next base: position 195,172,883 of record NC_053397.1, read on the forward strand.
GCTGAGCGGGCTCACACTGCTGTTTTCATAACTCCCACAGTGAGGAAAGGAGAGTATGCCATGCATGCATGGTGTGCTCTCATTCACTTCAGAGGCACCATTCTGGAGATAAGAGCAGGTCCCAGAGGTGGAACCTGCACCTTTCTGATATCAATAGCATATTCTAGCTATATTTCTTTAATGTCCCAGATGAAGCAACCCCATTAAATGTCCCACTTTTGGAATTTTAAGTATGCATATACACTCACCTAAAGAATTATTAGGAACACCTGTTCTATTTCTCATTAATGCAATTATCTAGTCAACCAATCACATGGCAGTTGCTTCAATGCATTTAGGGGGGTGGTCCTGGTCAAGACAATCTCCTGAACTCCAAACTGAATGTCAGAATGGGAAAGAAAGGTGATTTAAGCAATTTTGAGCGTGACATGGTTGTTGGTGCCAGACGGGCCGGTCTGAGTATTTCACAATCTGCTCAGTTACTGGGATTTTCACGCACAACCATTTCTAGGGTTTACAAAGAATGGTGTGAAAAGGGAAAAACATCCAGTATGCGGCAGTCCTGTGGGCAAAAATGCCTTGTGGATGCTAGAGGTCAGAGGAGAATGGGCCGACTGATTCAAGCTGATAGAAGAGCAACGTTGACTGAAATAACCACTCGTTAAAACCGAGGTATGCAGCAAAGCATTTGTGAAGCCACAACACGCACAACCTTGAGGCGGATGGGCTACAACAGCAGAAGACACCCCCCCCCCCCCCCCCCCCGGGTACCACTCATCTCCACTACAAATAGGAAAAAGAGGCTACAATTTGCACAAGCTCACCAAAATTGGACTGTTGAAGACTGGAAAAATGTTGCCAGGTCTGATGAGTCTCGATTTCTGTTGAGACTTTCAAATGGTAGAGTCCGAATTTGGCATAAACAGAATGAGAACATGTATCCATCCTCTGATGGCTACTTCCAGCAGGATAATGCACCATGTCACAAAGCTCGAATCATTTCAAATTGGTTTCTTGAACATGACAATGAGTTCACTGTACTAAAATGGCCCCACAGTCACCAGATCTCAACCCAATAGAGCATCTTTGGGATGTGGTGGGATGGGAGCTTCGTGCCCTGGATGTGCATCCCTCAAATCTCCATCAACTCCAAGATGCTATCCTATCAATATGGGCCAACATTTCTAAAGAATGCTATCAGCACCTTGTTGAATCAATGGCACGTAGAATTAAGGCAGTTCTGAAGGCAAAAGGGGGTCCAACACCGTATTAGTATGGTGTTCCTAATAATTCTTTAGGTGAGTGTATATCATAGAGACAAACAATGTGGCTGCTAAAGGGCTCTTGGACAGAGGGGACTCACCCTATATATAGTGGTAACCATTGAAGGAAATCAGCATAGGACTCTTCTCTCAAGTGGAACTGAATAATTGGCATGGCAGGGGCCATAGGACATGGAGATAGTATGGAGGGGGGGGACAAACACCTTCTATCATGAGCGGCAAAACCAGAACCATACTGAGGACTCATTATGATCTATAGAAAAAGCAAGACAGATTCTTGCATTCCATTTCTATGATTTCAAGTGACACTTGATCTATGGTCGGAATAACATGAATACTTCATACTCTAATCAGACATTCATGTGTTAATGGGAAGGAGAGGTATTTATACGTGAGCCAAACATCTCTATAGCCTATTTAGCACAGTAGTTGACAGGTGTATCATTCGTCGCCAACAAAACTTTTTTTGCGGTGCAGACAGTCGGATGTAGATCGCAGCCCTATTCACTTTAATGGGTCCGCATCTGCAGACGGTGGGCACATGGTCAGTGCCCGTGCATTGCAGACAGCTATTTGTGGTCCGCAGCATGGGGATGCTTAAGATCTGGCCAGCTGTTCGTTGCCAGATTAGCTGGCCCAATCTCAAGCGCTACTGTGAAACTTGCCTAAATCAAATGAATTGTCGACAATGTAATGCAAGAATGAGATTAGTACACCTGAGTGAGAAAACCCCCTCTATCATGACCTATTAGAGCATATGAAAAGCGGTAATCTTCATGAGACAATCCCTTAATAAAAGTATTTAGGTTTACATTAGAGATGAGCAAGGCTTTCAAGATGTGGTTTGTTTCAAGTTCGTTGAAGACCCAGGGAGCTGTCTTCAAGAGGGAGAAACCACAAGGGCGCATGTTTATGGATGAGTGAATCGATTCTATCAGTTCAGAATTTGTTCAGAATTTCCCCAAAATTTTGGATTGAAACAAATTCAAATTTTTCGTGATTCATTTCGGGCAAATGAGAGAGAATCCTATATGAAGATAACACATTGCTGATACAAGTGTTGTGTTCTCCTCTCTGTTTACCTGCTCACTGCTACAGATTTGCATATACTCTTCCTAGAAACCAGTAGTAGTGTCCACTGGCATACAATACTCATGTATATTTCATGGTCTCCCTAATGACAAAGTGTACCCCACAAAGAGTCTCTCTCTCTCTCTCTCTCTCTCTCTCTCTCTCCCCTTACCTATTACCAGTGTTGTTGAAAACAACTCTAGATTAGGGTGTCTCTTGTCCCTCAGGTGCCTTTACTGCAATGTACAATATCAACCTACAGAGTGGCATGCTCTTTATTTCTAAGAAATTAAAGAGGGTGACAATAGACTTGAAAATTACTCTCAAACATCATACTAAGTATTAAATGGCGCTCATATAGCATAATCAACACACGTTCAGCAAAGTAGAAATGTTTGGCATATTTGCAATCTGAACCCATCAGCTATTAAGGAAGGAAGGCTAATCCACTGCTTGTTCAGTTAACAAAGATATGACATTTTAAATTGGGTGAACCATGGGTGGTACTGCTTAATTTAATCAGGCAGCCGGTAAATTGGTAAAACATATGGAAGGCCCATCTCATGAAAATATTAGTTGATTACTTTCACCTTTAAATGCTAAAGGTCTTGGCATTATAGAGATTAAGACAAAGTCGTTAGACTTTATTTCAGTTCACATCTCACTACTCATTTTTTGTAAAATGTTGCCCTGACCTTTCCATGCAGTTGTATATGGTATGTTTCCATATACATGCGTGAAAAATTGTGAGGAATCTGCATCCTTGTTATGTTAACACATATGACATTGACGTGTTTGCTGTAAGTATAGAAGACTGTAAGGCATGGAAGTGTTCAGTGGCGCACACAGTCAAAGATCTGAATGGATGTCTCATTATGGTGCCTGAATTTGCCGCTCCTGACAGGTTTGATATTTGTTCTTCTCATCCTAACCTTTCTGCAACGCCTTCTGCACCTACCATGCAGTTCCTCAGGAGCGGGAAGCTCTGTACTGGTTTCACCACCCAATAGCATAGAAGATGCAATCATCCAGAGCTGGATACCCTCTCTCCAATGTCCCCTTAGAAGTCATATGGGCTGTCTCTATAGGACATACAATCTTGTAATAGTGGGCATACACATTAGATAAGTGTTGGCTGAATCTGATGATTTTGGCATGACCATCCAACCATCTAATGTGCATGGAGGCATTCTGACTCTCCCATACTCCAGGTATTGGAGGAAAAATGATGGATTTCAACATACCAGATCCTCTTGTTCCCAAAACAGAAGTTGCCACCAGTGGTGTCTTACAGAGGCAAATTCTGCTTTCCCTATTGAGTACATATGCATGATTATCAACACATACATGATCATGGTGGGGACGTCAGAAGGAATAGCTATTGGTTGATCTGGCATTCATCTGACAGCTATCTAGGATATATAGTCACTATAAGTATTTAAAAATGAGATTACCCAACGGCTCTTATATTACATGTTGTAGCTACTGTATACTTATTTCTCTTTTTCATCCACAGGTTTTCGGCCAATCACCCAACTGTATTTCTCTGGTATCTCAGCATTTAGTGTCAATGTCTCATGGACTGATCCCTCTCCACCAGCTGACAGGTTCATCCTCAGCTATACCCCCATAGGTGGTGATGAACCTATAGAGCTCTCTCTTGATGCTTCAACGCGCCAAACACAGCTAATGGACCTGCTGCCCAGCACAGAGTACCTGGTCACTCTACTGCCTGTCCATGGGACATTGAGAGCAGAGCTAGTGGAGGGGACAGTAACGACAGGTCAGTAAGAAGCTTTTCTGATCCTCAAAAAACCTTGTTTCTCTCCATTCAAACTAGTCTCTATTAATCTGACATGTCATTCTGTAATCAGTTTAGGTTAATGGGTGTCTTCATTGTGTTCACTGCAGGGGTGGCACCTCCTATGGACGTATCTGTTATAAACGTAACTGAGGATTCAATGACGGTGGTTTGGAGACCACCACCTTCATTTTTCCACCACTACCGCCTGTCTTACCAGTCTACTAAAGGTAGAATAGAGAGCGCTATTATTCCTAAATGTGTCCTAGAAACCATGCAATGGATGTAAGATGATGGATCTTTTGCAGTTTGTTATTTGATAATTTTAGTCCCAATTCAGAAGCTTGAACATTTTACTAAAATCTATACAATATGACAGCTCTATATACTTCACGAAGTACAATCTGACGGAATTCTCCATAATTGCCTCAGTTTAACAGATGAAAGACATAGCATTCCCTATAGAGTTATGCTGGCCTTATACATTAAGCTGAATATCAGTCAAACCTATTGGGTGTCCCAGCTCTGCCCCAATAGGGGAAAGAAGGGTTGTGTATGTCGGATTTCATGATATCCATTCCCTTTGTTCTCAGGGAGATAAACCATGTCCTTCATGTGTGTGGGGTTTTGGGAAGGATAGCTGCCGATCGTTCCCTAAGGTGTATGGCCAACATTACCATTCTGTACAGTAAATGAAATGAGGAGCTAATGCAGAAAACCTCAACTAAAACATATATGATATGAGGTTGTTTGTCTACTTTTTCCCCCTACATTCCATTTTAAACCTTTGTATGAAACAGATGGATTTATAGATATATCTGAAACACTTTTCTCAGGGAGGATGGACAGTGTGGTCCTTGCCAATGATCGGACTCAATACAAACTCATCAATCTACAGCCATCCACCGAGTACAGGATCAGCCTGAGCAGCATCTGGGGTCGTGAAGAGAGTGAAAGAGTCACCATTATTGCTGAGACAGGTCAGTATAGAAGCTGTAATATTTCTAGGTCTACAGATGTTCTGGAAGTAAAGACCTCCAATCAATAACAATGTCTTGTCAGCCTCTGGGCGCTTGGTATGCAACTGATGGAGAGCCACTTTATACTGTATCTAATCCTACTAAAGACCTATGGTTGGCTTCAGAGGCTTAGCTCGAAGCTCTTGGACCCCAATCCAAAGTCTATAATATTGGTGTAGAGGTATCTATGAGATATGTTACACTGCAAATAAAGGAGACATCCTTGGAATAAATATATTTTCAAGCCAAGGCAGCTCGACCACCTAAAACGAGTTATCCCCTGACTTGTACAAACTTTTATGAAATGTGAAGAAGCACCACTTGTCCACACAGTGACTCAACTCTCTATGCCATACAACATAAAGAAATTCTGTTTAACAGATAATGTATTCTAGGCAGTGTTGGACTTGGGTGCCTGAGAGCCACCAGTAAAATGAATTCTGTATAGCTACATGCAAATATTTCATAACCTCCCCTCCCTTCGTAAATTGCACCAACACATGTTTTTTCAGTAGTATCCTGCTACCTAGACAGTGCCTCAGACTGTAGGTTTCCTGGAGACCCTGTCAATTTAATGCTGCCAGCAGCAGGAACCAGCAAGATGCTTCAAGATGAGGGTGGGGGGCCCTGCAGGGGCATCAAGAAGGTTGGTCCCTGGGAAAAAAGATACTGGCTGTCCTGCATCTGCACCTTAAAGTCACCCGATGCCTCTATAATAATAAACTGGGTAATTTGTAAAATTACATGGGCATAGGCTGGTTGAGATACTGTACGCTGCCTATCTGTATATAGTAACGTCAGTGCACTGAGGGACTAGTGCAGCAAGCCCCTGAGGAGCCAGACAAAGAATGGGAGTGGTAGTGGCACTGATGGCATTGTGTCACATTGTACTCCCTCAGTCTCTTTCTAACAAAGCTAGAACCAGACCTGTACCTCACATGGATCCAGAGATCTCCCCGTTCATTGCTCCAATTGCTCTGCTAGATTTATAACAAGCTGTCAACTTAGTGGGCATGCACTTTGTTCAGGGGTGTGTCCTTTCTACTGCAGCAGGTGGCAGTTAAAGGATGTAACTGAGCATGTGCTTCCATCTCAGTGAGCGGGACAGAGAAATTAGAAAAAGAGCAAACAGCAGGTGGCGCTATACAGATACATTTCATTGAATAACTCTATACTAAACGGCTATATTAAATTTTTTATTACATTCAATTACAAAAGTATTCAGATGCAGGTGCTGGTTTGAAAAATGTTGAATATTTTTTGTGGGACAGCCCCTTGTATTTTGCACGAAAGCCCCCAAAAAGTTATAATTAGTGAATTTCAGGATAAATTTGATTCTCTGTGAAGCCGAATTTCCTAGTGCTTCGCGGTAGTGAATTGATTTAACCTGTAATACTGCAAAAAAAACCAAAAATAACACTTACCTCCTCCATTTGCTCATGACGGGCCAGCCATCGCCATCTTGCTTGAAGATCTTGGCCGAAATCCCATGTGCCGTGATGTATGACGTCACCACGTCAACCGGCGTTATGACGTCATCTCCGGCCGGCCAAGATTTTGCGCTAGTTCTTCGAGCACGATTGCAGCGGCCGCCCCGTCACGAGCAAATGGATCAGGAAAGAATGATTTTTTAAATTTATTTTACACCTTTTTATGTATATCAGATGTCGCGACCATGTGTGATCGGGCACAATGACGGGGTCGGCGCCATCGTCTCTCCCTGTCATTGCACCCACTAGTTACAAAGAAATACAAGTTGTGGTGAAGTAAAAAAAATGTCTAATACTTCGCTCATCTCTAGCTATAATCATAGAACACGCTGCTAATAAAAAGAAGCACATTCTGATTACCCCCTAGAGACATGGTATGTACCCCCTGGGGTACAAGTACCAAAAGTTGAGAACTGCTACATCCACATCTGCGGCAGGCATTCTGGTATTCCGTTTTATCCATAGCCGGACCCCCAGGGTCTGCCGGATTCCATTCATTATACCAGGGTCTGCCGGCATTCTGCCAGACAAAGAAATGCTGCGTGTCTATACTTAATAAGGTATAAAACATTAGTTTTCACAGTGTACAAATAAGTCAGGGCCAACCAGTTAAATGACAATTTCGTCTCTGCTACATCTGTACATCTTCTACCTCTGTTTCCTAATGCTCCTAACACACAATGGCATGTCTCCCGACCCGTCATCCACCATCATGCTCATTTCTGGGTCATTTTTACTTGTTATATTTTCCTTTCTGTAGCCTTGGATCCTCCGTTTGGCCTGAGGGCCAGTAACGTCACCGATTCGGGAGCTGTTCTGCAGTGGGAGCCACCGAGGGCAGACGTGGAGAGTTATGTAATCACCCTGACACGCCGCACAGGTCAGTAAAGATCATGCAGAAACCACATGTTTACAGGCATCAATTGAACGTAAGACCACATGCATGCCTGGGGAACAATAAGCAGCTCCTGGATATATGGATGCGTCGCTGGTGACAGCTGGGCCCTGTAACTAGCCATTAACCTCCGCACGGGGGGGGGGGGGACCATTGTCACCTGCAATGTGCCTATATCACGCCTGAATATATGTCCTCTCCTACAATTTAGGCTCAGGGGAGACAATTCTCATTGACGGCGACAGCCAAGAATTTCAGCTGCAGAATCTCCTGCCTCGTACCCATTATTCAGTCTCTCTGGCAGCAAGCGCCGGTCCCCAAGCCAGCCGGAGTTCTGGCGTCAGCTTCACCACATGTAAGTACCATTGATGGCCACCATTTTTTGTATTAAGTATGATATTCATGTTTTTTAGGATTATAATGGACTCATTCTTTTTGTATTTCCCTTTTTTTGCATGAGTTGACTGATTTTTCTTCATAACGTGACAGCTCCATTCATGTCTATAGAAGTTACGGAGATAGGTGAGCGCTGTACTCGCCTATCTCCGGAACTTCCATATAAAGGAACAGAGCGGCCAGTTCCACATGCACGTGACTGCTCCAGTCATGTCTATGGGACATCCGAAGATAGGTGAGCGCTGTACTCGCCTATCTCCGGAACTTCCATATAAAGGAACAGAGCGGCCAGTTCCACATGCACGTGACTGCTCCAGTCATGTCTATGGGACATCCGAAGATAGGTGAGCGCTGTACTTGCCTATCTCCGGAACTTCCATAGAAAGGAACGGAGCGGCCAGTTCCACATGCACGTGACTGCTCCATTCATGTCTATGGGACATCCGAAGATAAGTGAGCGCTGTACTCGTCTATCTCCGGAACTTCCATAGAAAGGAACGGAGCGGCCAGTTCCACATGCACGTGACTGCTCCATTCATGTCTATGGGACATCCGAAGATAAGTGAGCGCTGTACTCGCCTATCTCCAGAACTCCCATAGAAATTAATGGAGTAGCCACACGCATGCCTGACCGGCCGTTCTGTTCATTTCAGAGGGGCCCAGCGGTAGGACCCACACCGATCTAATAGTCATCCCTTATCCTGTGGATAGGGGATGTGACCGAACCGGAATACCCCTTTAAGTTACGCTTAATGATTGTATAATGAAAAAAGTTATGCAACTTTTTGATATACTTCATGCATCAATTTGTTACCATTTTCAAAAGCACTGCTTGCTGTGGGTGAATGGGAACAGTTTAGTTGACATCCAGAAGATAAAAACCAACAATAGATCTTTTAGGCTACTTTCACACTGGCGTTTTTTGGTTTGTGAGATCCGTGCAGGGCCCTCACAAGCGGTCCAAAATGGATCAGTTTTGCCCTTATGCATTCTGAATGGATAAGGATCCGCTCAGAATTCATCGGTTTGGCTCCGTTCAGTCTCCATTCCACTTTGGAGGCGGACACCAAAACGCTGCTTGCAGCGCTTTGGTGTCCGTCTGACAAAACTGAGCCAAACAGATCCGTCCTGACACACAATGTAAGTCAATGGGGACACAATCTGGCACAATAGAAAATGGATCCGTCTCCCATTGACTTTCAATGGTGTTCAAGACTTATCCGTTTTGGCTATGTTAAAGATAATACAAACGGATCCGTTCTGAACGGATGCATGTGGTTGTATTATCTGAACAGATGCGTTTGTGCAGATCCATGACGGATCTGCACCAAACGTGAGTGTGAAAGTAGCCATGGTTTGGTACAGTGGGTTCCGTTCCAGGCAATCCTGGATTTCGATGTGATGCATGTTATTATAGGGCTTAGGCACACTGCCTCATTATGGTTATGTCAGTGCCATGCTAAACTGCAGACAGCATTAGGTAGGGGCTGGGGAGAGCAGTAGTTTTTGTGGAGCTTTGCTCATCAGGAGCACAGAGAATATAATGTTTTATTCTGCCGAATTCTGCCCAGGAGGAGGAGCTTCACTGAAGTGCTCTCTCATTGGATAATACAGCTGTTGCTCAGAGCTGAGAGGAGGGACTATGAAGCAGCTCAATGCAGACAGCCCTTCACTGTGAAGCTCCGCCTCCTGGGTACTTGGGAGAGCAGGATCTGGCAAATTAAAACATCATATTCTCACTACCCCTGGTAATAAAAGCTCTACAATAGATATGTCTGTCCTGCTCGCCCCAGCCACTACCTAGTGCTATCAGCAGCTCAGCATAGGCAAAATGAATTTTATACCCCCAATCTATGGTTTCTGTAAGTCTATTTTCCCATTAAAAGTTGATTTATTCTGCACAAAGTATTATTTAAAGTTTCCCAGGATAAATTGCTCAAGCGCCTCTCAATTTTGTATATCCGTATTATCCAATTTAGAGAGATGCGTTCTCAGATAGGTATTGATGCCCACACATGAAAGGCCTATTAAACTCGGAATAGGACTCTAAACTCAATTTGTTCTATCACTGGTAGCAAGTGAAGTTCTTAAGGGCCCCGTGATCAAATCCTGGGCTAGCAAATTGAATTTATTCTGCACCAAAAATATGTAAATTTCATCCATTCTGCAGCTATGTGAGAGGATAAAAACAATTATTTTTTATTTATTACTGTATTGACGCCCCTGCAATCTATGGCCCCATGTTTGAGAATTTACATAAAATACAATAGAGCACATAAATAGTAAAATAGCTGTCAGATGCCTAACTTATTTTATGGGGAAATGAAGAGGCTGAGATGGCAATTCAGACATTACATTTTGGTACAGAATTTGGATACAGACAGCGGAAGGAATACAAACAGATGAAGGAATACAAACAATATTCGCACAAATTTCATAAATGCTAAAAGTCTATAAATCCCAGATTCAAACATAAAGAATATATGACTAAGGATATTATCGACTCGTTTCCCTATTTATCCCCTAATCATTTGCCCATTCTTTCAAATAATGACATGACACCATGCCATGATTGATGTAAAAATGAAAATCAGCCCTGTGCCTCACATGGATCCGGAGATCTCCAACTGCTCTGCTAGATTATCTTCAGGGGGAGTGTCCTTTCTGCTGCAGCTCTCTCCCTGTAACTGACACAGCTTCAGAACATATGGCTGGTGGCAGTGAAAGATTTAAACTGAGCACATTCGACCAGCTCAGAGAGATGGACAAAAAAATAAGGGGAAAAAAATAACAGCAGGTGGCGCTATACAGATACATTGTATTGAATAGCTCACTGGCTATAGACCATTTTTAATTACATACAATTACAAAAGTATTCAGAGCCAAGTGCTGGTTTGAAAAAATTTAGAATATGGTTCAATCATGACACAAGCCCTTTAAGTGGATTTTCTTGGTCACAGCAGCTATTTATTAAATAAAACAACATAAATAAGATAAATTACAAAGGCCTTTACCCATAAAGGCCTTCCCAAAGTTTTCAAACAATCAAAAACAACCTAATAACATTCCCTGAGTGTACCCTTGGAGCCCTAGAAATCTGATGGAGGGCTGTCCCACCCTGCTGCAAAATTATAGCTAGCTGATAAACGCCCGCTCAGAGGCAGAGCTATCCAACCATGGGCTTTGATCAGATAAACTCTGATTCCCATACATGGGGACGAGTCCAGAGCCTTTTGACTCCCTCCCCACAACACCAGAGCCACAATTACCACCAGGGCCTCCATGACTCACTAACAACTGTCCGGCCACGGTTTTAAAAAAAAAGAAAAAAAAAAAGGGGGGTGGGTGGACAAGGGATCAAATCCACATGGCGCTTATCCAAAATGGCCATTAGTCTGTGCTCCTGTGGTGGCGAGTGGGGAAAACCCCCCACCGTACAATGTCAGGTATAAAGGAGAAGCAGCTAGGCCAAGACGCCGGAATCAGGGAGCAGGTCACCTCCTAAAGCGTCCCTAATCCTCACCCTAACTCCTCACCGTATGAACGGACCTGGATGGTAGGACGGCTCATACCAGGATACCTTTGGCCCTGAGTCGCCCTGATTATCCCTCACATAGGAGCAGGGGAGAGATGACCTGTTCTTCCCAGACACGGACGAACAGGACTCTCAAATGGCCTAGCAGCAGAGAAAGGAAAAGACCATATGCAGCCACAGAGTCGGCAGGTAAGAACACCAGAAACACACTTACCTGCCGCAGCGACCACGACTGAAACCCGTGCATAAGTACAGGTGCCCACACACCAAATAGGACACTGTACAAACAACACCACACACAGGTATCCAGCAGTCCTTATACTGCCTGGGCCCGAAACAGCAAGGTGCACTGCAGCCCCAGGCAGCACTGCATACAGACTTATGGATTACCCCTCCGGGAAACCAGCCCCCTTCCGAAGGTACAACACACACAGGGTAACCTCTTGCACACATGTAGGGACAAATACCAACAACATCCCGGACATTTAACAACAAACAAGACGTACAACAAACCCTGAACATAAACCCACACCAAACATACAACAAGTGAGGTTGGGTACACTGAGGATACAAGGGAGACAAAGGAATGACATCGCAGATGACATCGATGTCCTACAAGGTGGCCCTCAAGGACTGGGCAGATAGAACACCCTGGACTGGAGCAGAGCTCCAGCACCAACAACAGCTGAAGTACAACTGCCCCCAGCCAGTAAGCCACAGGTATATATCAAGCCTGTGGCCACACCCAGGAAACACCTTAATCCCCACTAGCATGAAGATTAACCCCTTGCTCACAAAACAGCAGGGAGGAAAACCTTAAAGGGGAAGTGCACATGCAAACTGCCAACAACACGTTGCCACCGGCTACCAGTCTGCATGGCAACCGCGTCATGGTCAAACACCAATATGACCGTGACATCCTGCTTGCCTTCTAAACCCACCTTCTCCGCCTCTAGCCCAAAACGTCCCCACACTAATCATTAACCCTTACCAAACCTTTGCTGTCCACTCTCTCCAAATCGAGTCATGCAGGGTTCACCCTCCATTCTTATAAACTAAGATCTTGTCTCATCTAGGTGTATCTGGTTCTATGAGAGCTTAGTGAAAACCAATATGGCTGGTGCATCCAGCTCATCCAGAATGTGGAAAGCCCCTTACATGTGCTGTATGTCCTGGGGTAAACATATTTCATCTCCCATCGGTACTCCTGCTTCACTGAGTTGTGCCATAATTGACTCCTATAATCATCTAACATTTCAGTGGACGTGGCATGACTGCTTGGGGGAACAATGGTGGGATAAATAGTGTGCCATAGCAGTGGGAAATTTAGATCTTCTATAACATGAAAAAAGAGTAAGAAAGTAAGAAAAAAACTCTATAACGACCCCTTTGCTGAGCTCTCCACTGAGAGGGCCTGTGTCCTCTCATGTGAATGGATCTGTGGTCAAGGATGTGCACTGCCGCTCCATTCATCGACTATGGAACTGCCAAGTACAGATCTCGGCTATCTCTGGGCATTCCCATAGAGATGAGCTGAGCCACTCCATTCATACAGGGGGACACAAGACCCTTTTCTCATGATCAGTGGGGTTGTTAGCAGTTAGACCTCCACCAATCAGACACATCTTGATATTGTGGACACAGGATATTCTTAAATCTTGCCAAGTTGGAGTTCGCTAGGTGACTGCCAGCAGGATGTTTGCTGCCTGATGTACTTCGGCAGCTGCTCCACTGCCACAAATAATATTGACCTATGGGCCGTGAAAGGCATGTACTGTTCCTGCCTGAAACAGCTGCTCCAGGTGTCCACCGTAGAGTGCAGCTTGATGCACAGCAAGAATCTCAAGGAGCAGCCTGCATTCTCTGCCATGTCATATTACAAGGCTCTACTACAATGGTACTGCAGCGACTGCACCGCCGGCAACATGGCCAGGTGGAGGATCAGCTTGTAGACAAGCTAATTGCTGGTAAAGTTTTTGCATGTCCAAACATTCCATTATAGATGTCTTATGATGGAGCTTAGAATTCCTAGCAGGAGAAGAAGAAGGTGATGATTAGTGATGGATGAACATCAGCCGGGACGATTCGCGATCGCGCAAACGCGATCAAATGTTCGCGAACCGCAAGTTCCCGGCGGGCCCCATTCACTTTAATGGCAGGCAAACCTAAAAAAACCTTCAGGTCATATTTGCAGCCACCAAATACTTACTAGAAGTGCACAAATCGTCCCACAACATGGACAGTGACATACCAGATGTATTATGCGAATTTGCGATCTCCATTCATAATTTTTTTTTATTGCGAAATATCGGCAATGTAATTTCCGCGTATGCGCATGCGCAAAATAGGCGTGGCATACTGCAGCAACTGGTTTTCACCGACCCGAAGTTGGATGCGATCAGAAAAAATGATTGGCAGCAATTTTCGTGACATTGAGGAAGAACTCCTGATCACTGTAAGTAATTTGACATTAAAGCAGTGTATTTGATTACATTTCACATGAATCTCAGAACAATCGCTTTATATGCAGATAGAATGATGCGATTTTTTTTTTCCACAGTACACACAACTTCACATTTTATAAGGTCTCAGTAGATATTAGTGATTGTGCACTAATTTTTGTTGTAACATCACAGCACTATGTCTGTAGCATGTACAGTATGTATGGACAGCAGAGAAATATCTCTCACATGCACATTGAACATCCATTGTATTGCACCCCTCAATCAGTATTTGGTGAAAGAAAGTATATAGCAATAGCACCCCTCAATCAGTATTTAGAGGAAGAAGGTATATGGCACCCCTCAATCAGTATTTGGCAGAAAAAGGTGTATCGCAGCCCTCAATCAGTATTTAGTGGAAGAAGGTATATGGCACCCCTCAATCAGTATTTGGCAGAAACAGGTGTATGGCACCCCTCATTCAGTATTTGGCGGAAACTGGTGTATGGCACCCCTCAATCAGTATTTAGTGGAAGAAGGTATATGGCACCCCTCAATCGGTATTTGGCAGAAACAGGTATATAGCACCCCTCATTCAGTATTTGGCGGAAACTGGTGTATGGCACCCCTCAATCAGTATTTGGCAGAAACAGGTATTTAGCACCCCTCAGAAGGCCTCGATGGTAAGGTGTGTCTTTTGGCTGATGACACAAAGATTTGTAACAGGGTTGATGTTCCTGGAGGGATACACCAAATGGAAAAGGATTTAGGAAAACTAGAAGAATAGTCAAAAATCTGGCAACTAAAATTTAATGTTGATAAGTGCGAGATAATGCACCTGGGGCGTAAAAACCCAAGAGCAGAATATAAAATCAGTGATACAGTCCTAACCTCAGTATCTGAGGAAAGGGATTTAGGGGTCATTATTTCAGAAGACTTTAAGGTAGGCAGACAATGTCATAGAGCAGCAGGAAATGCTAGCAGAATGCTTGGGTGTATGGGGAGAGGCATTACCAGTAGAAAGAGGGAGGTGCTCATGTTGCTCTACAGAGCACTAGTGAGACCTCATTTGGAGTATTGTGTGCAGTACTGGAGGCCATATCTCCAGAAGGATATTGATACTTTGGAGAGAGTTCAGAGAAGAGCTACTAAACTGGTACATGGATTGCAGGATAAAACTTACCAGGAAAGATTAAAGGACCTTAACATGTATAGCTTGGAAGAAAGACGAGACAGAGGGATATGATAGAAACTGCTAAATACATAAAGGGAAACAACAAGGTAAAGGAGGAGAGAATATTTAAAAGAAGAAAAACTGCTACAAGAGGACATAGTTTTAAATTAGAGGGGCAAAGGTTTAAAAGTAATATAAGGAAGTATTACTTTACTGAGAGAGTAGTGGATGCATGGAATAGCCTTCCTGCAGAAGTGGTAGCTGCAAATACAGTGAAGGAGTTTAACCCCTTAGGGACGCATGACGTACCGGTACGGCATGTTTCCCGAGTCCCTAAGGACCCATGACGTACCGGTACGTCATGGCTTTAAAATGCGATTGCGGCGCCGCGGGGGTTAATCGGATTGGGATGCCCGCTGAAATCATTCAGCGGGCATCCTGTCACAATGCCCCATATTGCCCCATATTGGCGATCGCCGCAAACCGCAGGTCAATTCAGACCTGCGGTTTGCAGCACTTTCTGCAGTTTCTGATCCCTGCGGTCACTGACCGCAGGGATCAGAAACTTTAAAATGCCCAAAATGTCGATTTTTCACCCCCCTGCACCCCTGAATGATTTTATGCCGGCAGGTGGTGCAGGGGGGGGGTTGCAGGCGGTGCGGGAGGCGGGCGTTGCGGCAGGCGGGCTCTGGTATAAACGGCTGACATCTGTGCTGTGATGTCAGCCCTTTAACCCTTTCCATACCTTACTTCCCAAAAAAGGTAATAAAAGTGATCAAAAAAGTCGCATGTACGCCAAAATAGTACCAATCAAACCGTCATCTCATCCCGCAAAAATCATACCCTACCCAAGATAATCTCCCAAAAAACTGAAAAAAACTATGGCTCTTAGACTATGGAAACACTAAAACATGATTTTTTTTGTTTCAAAAATAAAATCATTGTGTAAAACTTACATCAATAAAAAAAAGTATACATATTAGGTATCGCCACATCCGTATCAACGGGCTCTATAAAAATATCACATGATCTAACCCCTCAGGTGACCACCGTAAAAAAATAATAAAAAAAACGGTGTAAAAAAAGCAATTTTTTTTCATCTTACGTCACAAAAAGTGTAAAAGCAAGCGATCAAAAAGTCATATGCACCCCAAAATAGTGCCAATCAAACCGTCATCTCATCCCACAAAAAATGAGACCCTACCTGAGATAATCGCCCAAAAACTGAAAAAACTATGGCTCTCAGACTATGGAGACACTAAAACATGATTTTTTTTGTTTCAAAAATGAAATCATTGTGTAAAACTTACATAAATAAAAATTGTATACATATTAGGTATCGCCGCGTCCGTCCGTTATGTAAATAACAAAAAAAAAAAGGTGCCAAAAAAGCTATTTCTTGTTATCTTGCCTCACAAAAAGTGTAATATAGAGCAACCAAAAATCATATGTACCCTAAAATAGTACCAACAAAACTGCCACCCTATCCCGTAGTTTCTAAAATGGGGTCACTTTTTTGGAGTTTCTACTCTAGGGGTGCATCAGGGGGGCTTCAAATGGGACATGGTGTCAAAAAAACCAGTCCAGCAAAATCTGCCTTCCAAAAACCGTATGGCATTCCTTTCCTTCTGCGCCCTGCCGTGTGCCCGTACAGCAGTTTACGACCACATATGGGGTGTTTCTGTAAACTACAGAATCAGGGCCATAAATAATGAGTTTTGTTTGGCTGTTAACCCTTGCTTTGTAACTGGAAAAAAAATATTAAAATGGAAAATCTGCCAAAAAAGTGAAATTTTGAAATTGTATCTCTATTTTCCATTAAATCTTGTGCAACACCTAAAGGGTTAAAAAAGTTTGTAAAATCAGTTTTGAATACCTTGAGGGGTGTAGTTTCTTAGATGGGGTCACTTTTATGGAGTTTCTACTCTAGGCGTGCATCAGGGGGGCTTCAATTGGGACATGGTGTCAAAAAAAACAGTCCAGCAAAATCTGCCTTCCAAAAACCATACGGCGCACCTTTCCCTCTACGCCCTACGGTGTGCCCGTACAGTAGTTTACAGCCACATATGGGGTGTTTCTGCAAACTACAGAATCGGGGCAATAAATATAGAATTTTGTTTGGCTGTTAACCCTTGCTTTGTTACTGGAAAAAATGGATTAAAATGGAAAATTTGCCCAAAAATCTAAATTCTGAAATTTTATCACCATATGCCATTAACTCTTGTGGAACACCTAAAGGGTTAACGACGTTTTTAAAATCAGTTTTGAATACCTTGAGGGGTGTAGTTTCTAGAATGGGGTCATTTTTGGGTGGTTTCTATTATGTAAGCCTCACAAAGTGACTTCAGACCTGAACTGGTCCCTAAAAAGTGGGTTTTTGAAATTTTCTGAAAAATTTCAAGATTTGCTTCTAAACTTCTAAGCCTTGTAACATCCCCCAAAAATAAAATATCATTCCCAAATTGATCCAAACATGAAGTAGACATATGGGGAATGTAATAACTATTTTTGTAGGTATTACTATGTATTATAGAAGTAGAGAAATTGAAACTTGGAAACCTGCAATTTTTTAGAAATTTTTGGTAAATTTGTTATTTTTTTATAATTAAAAATGATTTTTTTTTTTTTTACTTCATTTTACCAGTGTCATGAAGTACAATATGTGACGAAAAAACAATCTTAGAATGGCCTGGATAAGTCAAAGCGTTTTAAAGTTATCAGCACTTAAAGTGACACTGGTCAGATTTGCAAAAAATGGCCAAGTCCTTAAGGTGAAATAGGGCTGAGTCCTTAAGGGGTTAAGCATGCATGGGATAGGCATAAGGCCATCCTTCATATAAGATAGGGCCAGGGGCTATTCATAGTATTCAGTATATTGGGCAGACTAGATGGGCCAAATGGTTCTTATCTGCCGACACATTCTATGTTTCTATGTAATCAGTATTTGTCGGAAACAGGTATATGGCACCCCTCAATCAGTATTTGGTGGAAACAGGTATATGGCACCCCTCAATCAGTATTTGGCAGAAACAGGAATATGGCATCCCTCAATTAGTAATTTGTGGAAGTAGGTGTATTGCACCCCTCAATCAGTATTTGGTGGAAGAAGGTATATAGCAATAGCACCCCTCAATCAGTATTTTGTGGAAGAAGGTATATGACAATCAGTATTTGGCAGAAAATGGTGTATAGCACCCCTCAATCAGTATTAGGCGGAAACTGGTATATAGCACTCCTCAATCAGGATTTTGTGGAAGAAGGTATATCGCAGGCCTCAACCAGTTTTTTGGGGGGCAACAGGTATATCACACCCGTTGCAATTAGTTACTCCAATAGCTTTTGTCCCTCTATCTAGCTGCGGTATTGCAGCAGAACCGCACACAACTGCTGCACAATACAAATACACTATAATATACTTTCTATGTTATGTGTCATGGGTCAAAGTTCGGCGCTATGCAAAAAAATATGGAGCGTGCGAATATTGCTATATGTTCACAAGTTCGGCGAATCACGAACGAGCAAAGTTTGCCGCGAAACGACCGCCGGGCGAACCGCAGTGCTATCTCTAGTGATGATGATGACAAAGATTCTATATTGCTTGGGGATGCAGGTTGGCTGCCACAAAGAGGACCAGGAGAAGGAAGACAGACTTGTTCTGATTGGAATGCTGGTCATTTGTATCTATAATTGTGTTTGAACGGCCACGTTCTATTTTAATCCTGCACATCTTGCACACGGCTCTGGTATTGTTGCTAGTCTTGTGGAGAAAAAGCACCATACTGGAGTTGTTCGCACAGAGCTACAGGCAGCCAAGCTGGGCTTAGCTCTGGCAACTTTTGGGCCTAACCCACCCACAGTCTCAGCGGCCTCACCAGATCCCGAAGCAGATGTGGCCCTGGCTGTTCTTTGGGAGGCTCGTTGTCTCTGCTCTTTATCGCTGCTGCCGCCGCCCTTCTCCACTGATGTTGCCTCCTCCTCAGCACCCTGATCCAGCTGCCAGGTCCTGTCCAGCACATAATCGTCATTTGAATCCTCACCGCCCCTGTCACTTTTATCAGACTGTGAGATATCATGATGGGCTCCTGGGCCCCCCTCCCCTGCTCTGCATTTTCCCTGACTGCCGCTGTCGCTTCAACCACCACCAATGCCATGGCTACAGGTGACACTATTACTGTCACCATCAAAACAGGTATGCATGGGGTCACCAGCCTCCTCCCCAACTTCCTCCTCATGGCAGCCCAAGCGGTGAGGGCTCTTACACAATTCGTCAACAGGGAGACTCTCTTGACTATCTGCCATAGTGTGTGATGGGGTCTTCCTGCCACTTCTTAGGAAAAAGGAAGGTGCCCGTCTAGGAAGGTACAGTGAAAACGATGAGATCTCCACTAAAAACTTTCTTTGGGGCTGAATGGAGGAGGAGCAGGAGTAATGCTGTGACCCCTGGCTCCATGGCACGGTGTCAGACTCTAAAGTCACCTCCACATCATCCTGCTGTGACTAAGAGGAGGAGTTATCCATCCAATTCACTATCTCATCTTCTTTCTCTCAACTATATTGTTGCACCTTTCCAAGGCCAGCAGGGACAACTGTGGCCTATTGCTACCACTACTTCTTGCCGGATAGATGGTGCTGCTACTATCCACATTCTGGCTTTGGGTCTTTCATTTGGAACCCTTCCATAGACCGGACATTTTTGGGCCTCTCAGATAATGTTGTGCACTACCTTGTGTATTGGTGTAGTAAACACATATATATGCTGCATCCGAATAAAAAAAAAATCATTAAATATGTGTGAATTAGGGAAACGGATTGGGGTCTAAATTCTTTATCACTCCCAGATACTTTTGTGGTAACCTGTCTACTGGTGTAGTGATCATGTATATATGATGCTAGTTTGAATATAATCAGTCCCCAATAAAATAAAAAAATGAATTTGAAACTGTGAAGAACTCCCCAGTATCCGTTCAGTTATTTTACCTCCCTGCTACTTAATCCCCATGGATACCTACTCCTAACAATGGACGTAGACATCTTTGTGTATCAAGGACATGTGTACACACCCTTCCAGACACTCCATCTGCTTCTGGCCACAAGACTGATCTACTTAGTGAAAATACACGAGATAACACTTTGGCCATTGTCTTGAAAAAGACACAGTGATTGCTTGTAAGCCATGTGACCAAGCCTATACATGCAATCAGGTGGGACTAATGGATCTAGACCTGGAGAACTTGTCGGGAGACAGAACTACCGATCAACAGGGAAATCAGGGAACGACTGGCACTGTTCGGGCTAAACCCATCTACCGAAATCATCCTACAGGTGATCAATAGTGTGACAGAGCATGCGAACCAAAGGGAACAGCGAGAGCTACAACTGAGACTGGCTGAAAACCAGCGAATGGCAGCAATTCTACCAAACGGAGGGAACAGCACAGTTAATTCGCGAAAGATCCCCTTCAGCGCATTTAAAAGCTTTAATGAAAATAAAAGCAAGATCGATGGCTATCTGGCAGATTTTGAGAGCCAGTGTGCCCTACACAGAGTGGCTGCTGACAAATGGGTCTCGATATTATCAGGAAAACTGTCGGGCAAAGCAGCTGATGCCTTCAGGGCTGTACCAGAGCAGGAAATCCACAGCTATGCACGAGTGAAGGAGGTGCTCCTAGCTCGGTACGCAGTAACCCCAGAGGCGTACCGCAGAAAATTCAGAGACTCTCGCAAAGTGGACATAGACTCCTATACAGAGTGGGCCTGTCGCTTGCAGCACTCCGCTTCCAATTGGGTCATAAGCTGCCAGGCCACCACAGTGTATGATGTCCTGCAGCTCATTTTACTAGAACAATTTTACAACCACGTCCAGATCGACGTCAGGGATTGGGTAAGGGACCGCAGACCCCTCTCCTTACCTGAAGCAGCCAAACTCGCAGACGAGTATGCCGATACCAGCAACGCCTCGGATACAACCCCTCCTCGACCTGAAGCTCGACCAGTCAGGAGACCCTTTCAGGTGGTGAATTGATACCTCGTCCCCCAGTAACAACAAACTGTCCAACACCTTTGTACCCTCCTCCTCTGGCATCGCCTGCACCCCTTCTCCGATCGGATGGGAGAAGGTGCTATACATGCAATCAGGTGGGACACATCCGGAGCAACTGCCCCCAAAATCGCCCACGGTCTCCGCAGTGGAACCGAGAAACAGCGGGACCCCAGAGAGCAGCAGCCCATTTTGTAGAGGAGTCCCCGGTAATGATGGTAGGAAGATGGGACGAGGAAGAGTTTGAGGTTCTCCACGAAGTGGACCCTGTGCAGGCAGCCGCTCTAGATAACTGCCAACACCATAGGCAGCCGGTGAAAGTGAATGGACGCCCCACTCAAGGGCTTCGGTACAGTGGAGCCACCATCACTAGTACAGCCGTGGATGGTGAGATCTGATGACCATACAGGACGGGCCATTGCAGTACGGGTGGCAGGGGGAAATATCGTTCGAATTCCGACCGCCCGAGTATACCTGGACTGGGGAGCCGATAACCGTGAACTGGAGGTTGAAATGATGAAGAATCTGCCTGCAGACGTCCTGTTCGGAAAAGATCTGGGGAATTTGGCTTCATCTTTCGTAGTGGAGTCCTGACCACCCCGCAGCAGTTCAGCCAGACAAGTTCTAAATTCGATGGTGGGACCCAGATGCCTCTACTTTTAGGTTGGAAGCAGTGCTGAGCCAGGTGGGCGCCGACGGTGGTGAGCACCATGTAGCCTACCTCAGCCGCAAGACTACCCCAGGAGGTGGGGTATGCGGCTATTGAAAAGGAGTGCCTAGCGCTAGTATGGGCTCTGAAGAAACTATAGCCGTATTTGTATGGACGATATTTCACGGTTCCCACCGACCATAACCCACTGATTTGGCTCAAAAGAGTCTCCAGAGACAATGGACGTCTGTTGCGGTGGAGTCTGGCCCTACAGCCCTACGACTTCACTATTCACTATCGTCCCAAGCAAGTTAAATGGGAAAGCAGATGGACTGTCCCGACAAACAGACTTGTTATCCGAATAGTCGCTGGACATCCCGCCAGCCCCACTGGACCCGGAAAGGTCCAACTGTGTCTGTCGTAGCAGGGAGAAAAAGGGGGGGCCATTGTGAAGAACTCCCCAGTATCCGTTCAGTTATTTTACCTCCCTGCTACTTAATCCCCATGGATACCTACTCCTAACAATGGACGTAGACATCTTTGTGTATCAAGGACATGTGCACACACCCTTCCAGACACTCCATCTGCTTCTGGCCACAAGACTGATCTACTGAGTGAAAATACACGAGATAACACTTTGGCCATTGTCTTGAAAAAGACACAGTGATTGCTTGTAAGCCATGTGACCAAGCCCCTGTTTTGTGGATTGAGTTTCCAGGGCTCCATTGTCTCGCTGGCTCAGAGGAGGAGTTTGATGCTGTTTAAATTGCATGCCCTTGCTTTTTCCATAAAACGTGTCTTGTTCCAGCATGAAGCTTTGGCTCCTGTGTGGATATTATGCGACACCAGCGATATTTTACTCTGTGGATTCTTGGCGAAATTATTTCATGGGAATAAGGGAATGACAGACGGTAACTCATATTCAGACCGTCACAGAAACGTTTTTGTGAACACAGAAATAAAGGGAAACTGATTTAGGCCTAAATTCGTTATCCCTCAGAGATACTTTTGTGTGCTAGCCTGTGTATTGGTGTTGATCACCTATATGCTGATTTAATTAAAATGAACAAGTCCCAAAAAACATTTAAATTGCAACTGTGTAGAAATAGAATTCACGGAAACTGACAGTTGAGGCCTGACGCTCAATTTCTCCTTAATACACACAGGTAGATTGCTGCTATACTTTGTATCTTGTAGTAATCGCATATATATTCTGATTTAATGACCTTTAACAATGGCAAAAAAAAATTAAATTGTGAGAAACTGTGGGAACTGAAAATATGGAGAATGAACGATTTGAGGCGTGATGTTCAATTTCAACTTAACACACACGAGTAGATTGCTGCCACCGTGGGTACTGCTGAAGTAATCGTGTGTGTATATAAATATATATATATATATTTTTTTTTATATATATATATATATATATATATATATGTGTGAAAATGGGGAAACTAAATGAAAGTATTTGCTTGCAGGTAGCTGCATTTGAGGTGCACCTGCACTTCTCATAGCAGGCCCAGCCAGAGGTCCTGTCTCCATTTTCCCTGTCTGTCAGCTGCTATGGTTCTCTCTATTGTACACAACACACACAATTCTTTGCAATCCTAGCCTTTCCTTTCACTTTCCCTGTTAATAAACTAGATTGATTTTTCTCCCTAAGATCGTTTTCCTGGCAGACGCTGTAAGACCCAACAACCCGCTTTCCCAGCCCAGCACAGAATGACGTTCTGCTTGTTCCGCTAGGGCACCACCCTGCCTGCTGCAGCACTAACTGGCTCATCCAGGCTGCCTATCATCCTGGGGGCCAATCAGGGCAAGCCCTCTCCCCACTTCATGTGAGAACTCTTCTTCTTCCTCCCTAGTGCTTTTTTCCCGCCAACATTTGAGAAAAAATGGTACTACACTCCATTTTAGCGGATTCGTCCAAAACGAACCCAGAACCTCAGAAAAATAGCGACGCTCGGAACGAACTCTGTTCGGTCTGAACTGGTTTGCTCTTCCTTATATTTAAGCAACTATTAACCCTGTAGAGAAAAGGAATATATCATTTTACTCAGCACGATCAACCTACCAGGCAAAAGTTTTGATCCTGCTGACAGATGCTCTTTAAATATTCACATTCTCCTATTACCTCCTGTAAGATCCACTAAAAAATATTTTGGTCAGCCATAATTATTATTTTTTTTTTTTACAGATGACTACTGTAGATATGGATGAAAAAAACTTGTTATGGATCATGATGGTTATATTATCTGTTAAGATCTCTTAAAAGGTTCAGTGAAGATATTCAGGGTTAAGGCGCATTAACTGTGTTGGCTTGAACCTCGGAATGTAATGGAATTGTGCTGTGAAGGTCTGCCAATTGTCGGCATCTGTGCACAATTTCCTTTGTGGCGCTGATGCCTTTGTTAAGTTTATTTCTGCCATGCCCTGTGTTAATTAAATGCCTTTTATATAAAAATCAGGGTCCTGCAAGATTGTAAGACTGGGTTAAAAATAAGCCTAATTTGTCCCGGAGAGTTCCCCTTTTATCTGGTGCCCCAGGAGTATCTTTTGTGATTTGCAGATGGTCTGTGACAATCTATGAACCCTGGGCTTTTACAAGCTGTTGAGATATGCGTGCCTCCAAGGCAATGAGGGACGGCGGGAGTCCATCATTGTTATAAAGCTGTCATCCTGCAGCTCAGCAGTAGCTCAAGACCGCCATCTGCTGTCCATACGGCTGGCATGCAGCAATTTATGCTGTCATTTGGCTCAAGATTGCCATGCGAGATTAGAAATACAGTAGCACTTGGCAGTTGCCTATAACTTAAATAATTCTTTATGTCTTCATTTCAAATGAATTTGGATTTGCCTTGGATTAGTAAAGACATCACTCAACAAATGGGCACTATGGGGGAGATTTATAGCTTTCTGTATCGTCTTGATATCCCCTGCATTGCTGGAGGATACACCTAATACATGATGAGGCGCGCCTAAACAAAAATATAGGAGCTGCAGTAGAGTTCTGTCTTCATTTGTGCCATAAAACTGATGATAATTAAAGAGAATTTGTAGCTGCTGCTGTTGTTACCCTTAAAGGGGTAATCTAGGTATTAGCTTCTATTACTATGCAATGAATAGGGCACCTCAAATGAAGTATTATTGCAATATAAATATAATTTAAAAAAAAAATATTATTTTTTTGTGTACATTACATTTTCTTCTCTGGTAGCGCCCCCTGGTGTTTATTCTTCTGGTCCACCTCCTGCATTCAGAGGTGGACCAACATGCTCAGTAGCTTCAGTTCCCTTCCCCTCTCCTCAGTAGTGGCATAGTGGAAGCAGGTGAAGTGGTCCAGACACCTTTCATACATCCCTACTTCTAAAGTCATAGAGGTATATACTGTAGCGATATCTCCCGCTAGAAAGTGGAGAAGTCAATTTTGTCCATATGTATATCTGGTGCAGTGGCCGGGTTTGAGGTGGCCCCAACTGGGTCCCCCGGACACCATCAAGGTGTCACCACATGTTGCTGCTCTCTGGAGTGGATGGTGCACCCCAATAGGAAATAAGTCCAAAGAGTCAGGTTCAGCAGTAAACCAGTGTGCTTCTTTACTGGAGGAATTCAGATGCAAAACAATACAGGCAGTTGACTGAGCTGGCTTCTCCAGTCTTCTGTACAATATACATGGTGTAAATGAGAATAAGCTCATTCTTAAAGTGGTCTTTGTGTCAAGCATCATTTTGACCCTTTTTCACTTAACCATTTATAGGACTGACCATAACGCTTTGCTGGCAATATAACAAGCTTCCTAACTGAATTTGACCAGTACATAGCCTTTTGCACAGCTTGTAGCAAGAGAACATTTCTTTAAAGGATAAAAGATCTTCAGCATCATCAGCAGGAATGGACAAAATCACAGATGAACCTTCCACATCACCTAAGAAGACTTTTCTTCGCAAAATCAGTTCACTAACAAATCTCTAGCTGGTAATGCCGGATACAGTCTCATTAGCACATTCAGTTGCTTGTGGCAGACCCTACAATGGTAACAATTACAGTTCCAGATGCTCATATGTTGCTGCTTCACCTCAGATTCAGGCTAGGGTGTTCTTGTAGTCGCAACTGGGGCTGGATCCACAATGACTTGCTCTGCTGGCATTGGACAGTCTCTTCCTGGGCAAAAGAAGGGTTCATCCAGAGGAAAAGCCTGAGCTAGCTGTCCCTCTCTCTCAGAAGGCTGGTACCTGGGCAAAGGCTGGAGGTCCACGATCTGTGGCTCAGTATTCCGACTGGCTTCTTGATCACAGGACTGCAGACCCATGGTCTGTTGTTCAACATCCCCATCTCATCATCTTCTTCTTCTGGTCACCCATGCAGTCTGGCAGTAGTGTTGAGCGCGAATATTCGAATTGCGAATTTCAATTGCGAATATCGCCACTTCTTAGAATATATATATATATTCGCATTCACAAATATTTTAAATTTATTGCGAATATCGGCACTTAGCAACATCCCTAGCAACCAATAGGAAAGATGCCTACAGGAGTAGTGTTGATCGCGAATTTTCATATCGCAAATTTTATCGCAAATTTTCCAAATTGCCGATTTTCGCAATCAAGAAAATAATGACTGGAGATCACGAATTCTCGAATTCGCAAATATTTGCCCAAATATTTATGAAATATCGCAAATTCGAATATTGCCCCTGCCGCTCATCACTGTCTGCCAGTGTTTCCTACTAAGCATTGACCCCTAACTGCAGAATACTAAGAAAATATACAGATTCTAGCTAAACTAGAACCTTTCTAGTGGATGGATGGAGTGGAGAAACTCAGCCCAAACAAATACAATGTTACAAATATCGTTTTTCATAGACTTGCATAAGAACTTCAATAATACTCAATGGCAATGACACAGCAGTTTTTTCAGACTAAAAGCAACTTCTCAGACATAATAAGGTAGCAGCATTTGGCATTCAAAAGGTCAGTCTGCATTGTTTTGGTGGTAAACATGCCTAACTGTGGAAAATTACCAGTCTCTCTCTGTTTGTAATCTGCAGACAGTCTAACAAAAGGCAGATGGAAGATAAAAATGAATCCAATCCAGATCAAAATGAGACCAGCATTTGTCTACACGATTCAATTTTGTTGTCTGTAACAATAGAGGCATGTAGATCTGCATAGGGGCTGTATGTGAAAAATTTGCAAAGTTGATCCAGAGGAAGCCAATTTTCCACATTTTAGGGGGAAAAACTCCTTCCCCTTCCAAACTCCAATCAGGCAATGAGAAAAACACCCTGGATTAACAATCCTTCTCCAGAAATCTAATAACTATAACCTATAATATTGTTGCACTCCAGAAACACATCCAGGCCCCTCTATAATTCCTTTATTGTACTCACCATCACCACCTCCTCAGGCAGAGAGCTCCATAGTCTCACTGCTCTTACCGTAAAGAATCCTCTTCTATGTTTGTGTACAAACCTTCTTTCCTCCAGACGCAGAGGATGTCCACCTTATCACATGTAATACTTACACGACTTGCTGTGACTTTGAGGACTATAGGTGACATCAGCTAAGGGTACTTTCACACTTGCGTTGTTTGATTCCGGCAGGCAGTTCTGTTGCCTGAACTGCCTGCCTGATCAGGCAAACTGTATGCAAACGCATGTCATTATTTCTGACTGAACAGGCATTTTTCAGACTGATCAGGATCCTGATCAGTCTGAAAAATGCCTGATCAGACAGAAAAATGCATTGCAATACCGGATCCGTTTTTCCGGTGTCATCAGGCAAAACGGATCCGGTATTTATTTTTCTCTCATTTTTAAAGGTCTGCGCATGCGCAGACCGCAAGGACGGATCCGGCATTCCTGTATTTTGAATGCCGTATCCGGCACTAATACATTCCTATGGAAAAAAATGTCGGATCCGCCATTCAGGCATGGGGATATGCCTGATCAGTTCTTTTCCGGTATAGAGCCCCTGTGATGGAACTCTATGCCGGAAAAGAAAAACGCTAATGTGAAAGTAGCCTAAGTAATGTTCTCCCTTTGAATCAGTTTGACCTGCTCACAATGTACAATACGGGTTCACCTCTGGGGCTAAAGAAAGTCAAGACGGTGAAAGAACAACAGAAAACCTCAGTGCTCAAATCCAGCGAGCAGAGAGCAGAGTTCTGCTTCATTTCTGAATAATGCAGGGATTTCAAGAACCAGGGGAATTGTAGACCTGTCAGAATTCATAATACCCTGTAATGGGCCAAGAAAGTTCTCCTGCATCCGCACAAGAATCTATCTCATATACGTTGAAAAGACACCTCTGAGAAATCTGCGAGTCACTGCTGAGATACACACTATTAATGCTATGCTAATCCATTCAATGTACCGTGGCACATTGCTTTTCATTGCGCTGGCAATAAGGCACTTAAGAAATGGGCTCCTATCCCATCATTCCTTTTCAATGGGGCAAAAAGAAAACGATAAATTGGGCAATTATCGAATGTTTTATGCAAAGCAATGAGGGCAATCGTTCAAGCTACGTCAGGAGGAAAATAAGAATGATATTAATCAGGATTATTCCTGCAGAAATAACTAGAAAAGTTTGCCGAGCTGAGGCCAGTGAAATGATTGCTCTAAATGCAGACGGAAATATGCTCTCCCATGACTCCTGCCAGCTTTCTGGCACATAACAGATGAAAAATTGACAATATATATAGATAGACTGATGATAAGCGACACTTAAACTACCTTGTTTTCCAAAGATTGACAGCGAAATGACAAATGTTCTGCATAAATCCATCAGGGCGTCCCTGTGATTGCGTTATTCCAGTGTAGAGTGGCATTGAAACTAATGGCGACAAATCCCAGCGGGTACAATCAGTTAGAGTGAATGGCCACGAACTTTTTAGAATTTGCATTGTATTGGTGAATTAAATTCACAAAATATAAGGAAACACTTTAGAGCATTCGCCTAATATATCAGCGAAGGATAAAATGTTCCTGTCTGCAGGTGCCATCAATGGGATCTGATGGGGCCCTTGGAGAGGGGCACCAGTCCAGGTTGGCATCATCCACCAATGCTGCCGTGAACTTAGATTGCACTCTGCAAACTATTGTGACCTAAGGATGACCTAATGTGCTTTTCTCTTCCAGTTTTGGATCCTCCTGCAAACCTGACAGCCTCCGAGGTGTCCAGAACAAGTACCCTAATATCATGGCGTCCCCCCGCTTCTCACATTGAAAATTACATTCTGACTTACAAATCTACAAATGGGTCCCGGAAGGTAAGTGGCCAGTCAGTGCATCTCCCATGTCAGTCTGTCAATGAACAGATCAGCGAGGGTCAGACACCCCCACTGCTCAGCATTTCTGGAGTATCTCTGGCATCAGAACTCCACAACTCCGTCCATTTTTTGGGTGAATGGAGCTGGTTACTGCAGCGATACACAGAAAAAAAAAAAAGGGGCCCGAAGCCTCTCCTCACAGCTTCTATGTAAGAAGAGGTGGCTGTGCATGCTCAGTTTTTTTCAGGAGCTCTTGTAAAATGAATGGTGAGAGCTATGCATGTGTGGCCACCTATCCATTCAGAGTTACCACAATAGGGGGGTCCGAGGACCTCCATTCTCAAGATAGATATGGGTCCCTATTGGACATTTATGGCATATCCTATTGATATGCCATAAATGTCACACTAAAAATAAGTAATATAGACAGATCGTGTCTAAAAGGGCATCTGTCAGCAGTTTTGTACCTATGAAACTGGCTGACCTGTTGCTTGTGGACTTGGCGGGTGATGACATCTGTGTTGGTCCCATGTTCATATGTGTCTGCATTGCTGAGAAAAATTATGTTTTAATATATGCAAATGAGCCTTTAGGAGCAACGGGGGCGTTACCATTACATCTAAAGGCTCTGCTCTCTCTGCAACTGCCAAACCCTCTGCACTTTGATTGACATAACCAGGATACGCCCCCCGTTGTTCCTAGAGGCTCATTTGCATATATTAAAACTTATGTGCACTGCCGGCACATGTGAACATGGGACCAACACAGATGCCTTCAGCTGCCGCGCGCCCGTGTAACAGGTCAGCCAGTGTCATAGGTACAAATCTGCTGACGGACACCCTTTAAGACAAGATCTGCAGATAGTCTGAAAAAGGGGTGTGGCTTAAAGGGAAGAGGGCATGACATCATAGGAAATGGTCATGGCCTGACGCAGATTTGCTGCAAAATGTCACCACAATTGTGGCGTAAAAATCTGTCTCAACGTCAGTTTGACTATTGCTAAATATTGCTATATCTACCATATAGGATTAGTAAATATGCCCAATATTATATTTGCAGATCTTTTCCAGTCTGTATTATACTTCATTACCTCTGAATCCATTAATCCTACATCCAGATCCAGTAATTTGACAGTGGAGTTTTAAATTCACCAAAAAGATTTGCCTGTTCCTAAAATATACCCAATGTATGGTGGTATTTTTCTGTCATTTTGTTAGGAGCTGATTGTGGATGCAGAAGACACATGGATCCGCCTGGAGGGTCTTCTGGAGAGCACGGAATACAATGTCACTATCCTGTCAGTTCAGGATGGAGAACGAAGTGCTATCGTTCACACCATGTTCACCACAGGTCAGTTTTTCTCAGTGGCACAAAAGATAAATCATCTGTCTAACACTGTATACTTGCATAATGGGCTGTCAAGTTTGTTCTTAAGGACGTTCCCTGAGGATCACTGTTCTTAAGCACAAAGACGTGTATGAGATCTTCAGTCACTTTCAACCAGATAGGTAAATCTTGCCTTCTAACGTGTGATTGCTTTCTGGTAAAAGAGTGAAATTTACAGCATATTATCAATTATTATATTAGAAGTGATGTTTTACAGATCTAACAATTCGCTGTTTGACTTTGGTTCCTATTGGAAGGACAGGCTTAAAGCATACCTAACCTTAAAACAGACTCTGCTTTAATCACTAGTACAGTGTGTACATAAGAAATAACAGGATTTCTGGACACTACATCACTAGTATCTGGTATTTTTTTTTAGCAGTTTTTTTTTTAGCAGTTTTCCTCTGTAAATGTTGAATATATGGTTTGCAGTTCTCTCAGACAAGGTAGGTGGAGACAAGCTGCCATTAGCAGCACACAAAGTAGAGGAGAAGCTGCTTCCTAACCTTCTCTATCACTCAGAAGCATCTCCAGGATCATGAAGCACATTATACAGAAGTACTGACCTGTACTGGTTGTGAATTTAGCACTTGTGCTGAGAAATAAATCTCCTATGTAGCAGTGCAACTAGACATTTCTCACTGATAAAACATATTGCAAAGATTTCTTGTGGTGGCTTGTACGATTGATTTATGTAAAGTTGGGTGAAAGTACAGTGACTCTTTAAGCCGGCCATACATCTTCCGATTCCGAGTTCTGTGGGACCAACCAGAAGTTAATATGCATAGGGGTGCCAACACTCTCCCTGAAGAACAGTTCAAGGGAAATAAATAGGGCATGTTGGATTTTAACATGCTTAGTCCTTTTGAAGTGGGGTCGGGGGGGGGGGGGGGGGGGTCAAAAGGAGTAGTTGCCCACTGAACCAGAATTCAGCTGATAGCTCTATATATTATATGACCACCTTTATTGTGCTTTGGGTATCTTACCATCAAGTGCTAATGATTTCTAAGAACAGTGTTCTTTTAAATGGATTTTCCAAGATTGTTTACATGGTTGGTCTATCCTTAAGGCCCCTTTTACATGGACCAATGATGGGGGCAATTATTGGGAAGGAGTGTTCTTAGGAACTCTCATTCCCGAAGATTGCCCTGTGTAAATGTTCCAACAAGCACCTGATGAATGAGCACTGGTCCCCATACAGATTCATTGTTTCTGGGCAGCAGCTTCTGGTTTACACAGCACAATGTGCTGCCCAGAAACGCTGATTTTGGTGTCCACATCAGCCATGCTATCACCCAATGAATGAGCATCAGCAGGAGCACGCTGCATATATGAACCTGTAGAGCAAATGGCTATGCCCTCTATCATATCTTGGAGTGGCTTTCTAAGCAGTTTGCATTACAGTAGTTCTTCTGTGGGACTGGACCAGATGAGCTAACCTTCGCTCCCCACTGGCATCAATGAGTGTCCATCACCCTATCTCTGAATCATTGGTTGTCAGGGTCGTAACTACCATAGCCGCAGACCATGCGACTGCTATGGGGCCCAGGGCAAGAGGGGGCCCAGTCTTAGTTGGGACTATATCCTCTTCTACTGGAGGTGAAAACTTAATCGGGACTCTACCCTCTAAAGGAACAACTTTTAGCAAATGAGGCAGTGGAAAAATGGCCCAAGGGTCATTGTAAAGGGTTTAGGCAGAAACCCTTCTGTCCTGTGTGGGGGGCCTGGTTTGATTCTTGCTATGGAGCCCTTACTTCTCTATGTACGCCACTGTTGGTTGTCCTTCTTTGTTCTGCATTTGGTAGGACCTAAAAGAGCCCACCAGAAACAACCTACAAGGCCAGGAAAGGTGAAGAGGCTTTCACCCAGTTGTGTAGTCACCACAGTTTGACTCAGGGCAAATTCATTCAGATCCTTATCCTTATCCTGTTTCAAATACAAAAACTTCAAGAACTGACTGCTGTTCACTACATGATACTGTATATCCCATGCCTTGACAGATGCCATTGTCATGAGATAATCAGTGCTATTCACTTGACCTGTCAGTGGTTTTATTGCCATGGCAGAAAGATATAAATATAAATATATATATATATATATATATATCTTATCAAACAGAAGCAACAAGCTTGACATGAGTGATGACACTAAATCACCATCTTTAAGTGATGCGCTGTAGATAGTCTGTACATTCAACAAGATGATTATACATCTTGCTCTCCTGGAGGCTATCATTGTAGATGTAACCCTTCCTTTGTATCTACTCAGGAGGAAGAGTATTTGCCTATCCACAAGACTGTGCTCAACATCTACTAAATGGAGATACCCAGAGTGGCGTATATACCATCTACCTCAATGGTGACCAGAGTCAGAGTGTGCCAGTATTCTGTGACATGACCACTGATGATGGAGGATGGATTGTGAGTCTTAAAAAGGAAAATGAACTTTTTATTTGCCATTTTTCACCAGATTGTTTTCATTATAGTCAAATTAAAATCACGTAATTCTCTCCATGGATCTTTCTCTTTAGGAGACACCTATTTCTAATCTTAAGATTTTTTTCTCAGGTGCCGGTAGGCATAAAATGTCTGGTGCTATAGATCCCTCCTATTAATTGTCCACAAACATATCAATGTCTATCTATGTAAGGAAAAGTACCAAAAAAGTGTGCCACCATAATATAGTGTATTATATACATACAAAAAATGCAGCATACGAACCAACCTTATCACTTTGCACAGTGGAACCATACATACATACATTCGTTCCAGCAAAAGTCTCCAGATAACAGTATCCATGTTCATGTGTCAACCACAGAGCCCATGTAATTTCTCTCCTACTGCTCTGATCCTGCGGAAATGTAACCAGAATTTACAACGTAGTTGGTTATGGTGTGACATCTTCTTTTTAGACCATTTTCTGTTGTAGCTAGCCTTTACTTCACCAAGTGCAACAATTTATTCCACTGCTCTATTCCTCTAAATACCCTGTCCAAGACTGAGAGACTTGTTGGTACCCATACTGGCACCAATCATCCACGTTACATGCCCTACCCTACAAGCTAGCCCCTGCGCCATCATTAAAGCAACAACAAAAAAACTGCGGTCTGTTGGAGTAGACAACTCATGGACAGTGTATCCTCTCAGTAGGGCTGCCTACAAACATAAGCCTCTGGTGCCTCTAGTAGGGGGTAGCTATAGGGGGTGCAGAGGTAATAGTCATTACTGGGCACATGAGCCTGAGGGGGCCGAGACACCAGTATAATAAAAAAGCTAATCATGGGTGAGGGTCCCAGTTACAGATTTTTCACTGGGATCCAGGATCTTCAAATTACACCTCCTCCCTCTATTAAAATTCAGTAATCCATTCATGTAGCTCTACAGCATACTCTACAGTAGCGATGGCCAATTTGCGGCTGTCCAGATGTTGCTAAACTACAACTCCCAGCATGCCCAGACAGCCTACAGCTATCAGCCTGCAGCAGGGCATGGTGGGAATTGTAGTTTTACAACAGCTGGAGAGCCGCAGGTTGGCCAGCCCTGCTCTATAGCATGTACAAAAATTTACCACATTTGCAAACATGGCTTCCGTTCTTTTTAGGTGTTTCAAAGGCGCCAGAATGGACTCACAGATTTCTTCCGTAAGTGGGCTGACTATCGAGTAGGCTTTGGTAACCTTGAGGATGAGTTTTGGCTTGGTAAGTAAAATTACAGTGATGAATAATAAGGTACCTACATAGCCCAGCCTTTAATATTGCCTATGTTAGTTCCATATCATAGACAATATTACAGGGTTTAAATTAATATTTAGGGAATAAAACAATTGAAAAGAAGTACATTTATGATTTGCACCATTTTAATATGTGTTTGTTCCCAATAATTGCCTGTGCATTGGCTTGTATAAAAGGGCTGTAAGTTTACACCATCTAAATCTTAGATAGGATTTGCAAATTTGCCATATTCTGATCCTTGTGACTTGCCCACATCTTTCAGCTAAAGAGCCCTTATCATTAATCTTACACTGGGGTACCGAGTCTTCTGCAGGATCTTTGGGGCCCAGAGAATGGACCCACTGAAGGATCTGCTGGTACTTTACTCGGTTAGTCCAACCCTACTCATCATCCATGGACAATCGAGGAAGCCATATTTTGGCCAAGGCTTTGATAAGACAGTCTAACTATTGAGGTTTTTGGGGGAATCTAGCAAATCCATCAATGGAATTTTCTCCTATATACAGTTTATGGTGTTCCTAGCATGTGCACTTTATATAGCTCTATGATGTGTATGTTTCTATGAATTATAAGCCGGAGAACAGTAAACTCTAACTGTCGAAAACAAGCAAAAGAAAATGGTTTTGAACCATTGAGAATTATACTTGAACTACTAAGATTGCTGCATTCTTATCGATGCAACTTGAAGATGAATGCCCACTTAAAGGAATTGGTTTAAAGATGTAGGTGTAAGGAGATGTGTGATTATTCCCTGCTGCTGAATTGTCATAGTCATGGCAATTACCTCACCACACAGAGCTGTATAGCATTGTATTAACTCCAAAATACTTACCCACTGGTGGTCCTCATCTACACCTTCTTGCCCTTTAACAAGCTTTCACCTGTGTGCAAGCAATGCAACTATATTGTTCATAATATCCTGTCTTTTGGCAATATTTGCAATTTTACAGATGGTACTTGCTAGCAATAATCAAGTGTACACACTTCTTAAGGTTTCAAAAATACTAGCAGCATCACCAGTTATCAGTTCTGCGTTAAGTTTTGGAAATGAGATTACTTCAGATGAGGGTAAACATCCCATATGTGCTGTCTGTGCATTGACATTGGGGCCCTGGAGGCAAAATAATAATAATACATATTTTTTATTAATATAGCACCACCATATTTCACAGCGCTTTACAATAAGGGGGTTCATGGAGAAACAAAATCATACATTACCTAGCAACAAACAAGTCAACAATTTGAAATGAGGAATGAGAGCCCTGCTCACAAGAGCTTAGAATCACCATCAGTCACCAGCCGATATCTGTAGTGGGCCCACCACCATTTTAAGAAGAAACTAACATGGCTACCTCAGTTCTACTTGATTACACGTAACTGCTAATTATTGCCAATAGTAGAAATTATACTAAATATGGGCCATTTGCTGTCTATATCTGCCTATGCTTTAGATAGTCGCCAATCCATTTCATAAAGAAGGTGTGTAGGTGGCAACTCCACCAGGGTCCATGTTTGTGATAGGGTTCAAAGGACACTAAGGGGTTGTCCACTTTGGACCATTTCTACAGTATGTGTTAGGCAACTTTTGCACTAGCATTATGAGCACTTTTTGTTCGGCCGAATCCTGGCATATTTGCTGGACCTCCGCCACACCCTATTATAGTCAATGGGGTTGGTGGGCATTGTTGTAACATCCGGCAATGACTGATCCAAAGAGCTCTAGCAGGCTTCCGAAACTTATTGAGAGAGAAGACTTAGAAGGTTTCCTTGACAGTAGGCTGATCACTGAATGTCTCCTTGCTTTAGTAAGTGTTCAGTTCATCTGCAGCACCTCTACAGGTGAAATTAGGCATTACCCAGTGCTAATTCTAATCAGTGGGTTGTCTATGTAATAAAGGACAAATCCTCCAGAGCAAAAGACAATATTCATAACCGCTTTCCACTCTGGCCAAGAGATGAGGATCCTGAACAGAAGATACCCTTTTTTATCTCAGAATTTCCCAACAGGATGAATGATGACGAGCTTTCTAAACTGGTAACCCCTTTATGATGAAAACAAACACCATATGTCTAATCAGTGGCCCTGGTTGAGCCCAGGATCTTCATCACTGCATGCCAACATTGTCTTCTAGCACACCAATATGCTCCATGGACAATGGAGGTAGACTAATGGGGGAGCAGGACCGCAATGGTGGTCCAATTCCTGACCACACTAAGCTTTAGTCAGACTGAGCAACCTCTCATAGAAAGAGTATAAAGGATAGCTATATGTGACCAACACATATGATGAGTAAAACGGTGCACACTATATGAATTGTGATTTTTCTTTATCCAGACGAGATAAGGATGAATTATTTTCAGAGGCACGGCTCCCCCTTGAAGGCATTTTTCCACCCCCCACAAATTTGTCCTAACTTATGAAATGCAGCTCTGCAAGAGGACGGGGAAAATGGAAGATTGTTCTGTGCAAGTGACAAGAACGAGACCGTCAGATGCCACATCGTCTATAATTACTTTCCCTATTTGAAAGCTGGCAACGGTAAAGCCTAAGACAGCTATTATTAATATTACTATTCTGCAGGGAGACGCTCCCTCACACGAGGCTTAATAGTACTCGTACAATTTTATTATTCGGAGACATTTCTGGGCAAAATCACATCTCTCTTATGATGCACATATCGCGCCTTCTTTGATATTCTAATAATAGATGCTAATTAGATATGAACAAACACATTTGTAAGAAAAAGTTGTGCAGAGACTTGTAGGAACATCTCAAAGACAATTCTTTTTCCTTCTGCAGGGCTGGATACCCTCCACCAGATTACTTCGCAGGGCCGCTACGAGCTCAGAATCGACATGCGAGACGGGCAAGAGTCTGTGTATGCGTACTACAACAAGTTTTACGTGGGGGATCCACGCAGTATGTACAAACTGCGCATTGGGGACTACAATGGGACTTCAGGTATGAGGACAGAACCCTCTATAAGCAGTGCGGGGGAAGGGGGAGGTCTTAAATTTAAAATATGTGAGCTTATATGTTGTTTCATCAGTCCACTAATGGGCTTCTATGAGCTTAGAGATAAGTGTCTTCCTATTTTGCAGAAACAGCGCCACTCTTGTCTGTGGATCATGACTGGTATTGCATCATAGCACCATTTAAAGGGGTTCTCCGGGCTTTTACTATTGGATAGGTCATCAGTATCAGATTGGCGGGAGTCCGACACCTGGCACCCCCGCCGATCAGCTGTTTGAAGAGGAGGCGTGCTCCGTTCCAGCGCTACCTCCTCTTCACTGTTTACCTTCTCGCCGTTGCCTCTACAGCGGTGAGCAGGTGTAATTACACCCAAGCCATCCCATTCATTTCAATGGGACGGATCGCTCCTATGCAAGTGAAATGAATGGGACGGTTAGGTGTAATTACAGAGGCGAAGGCGAGAAGGTAAACAGTGATAAGGAGGCAGCGCTGGCACGGAGCACGCCTCCTCTTCAAACAGCTGATCGGCGGGGGTGCCAGATGTCGGACCCCCGCCGATCTGATATTGATGACCTCCCCCTGAGGATAGGTAATCAATATTTAAAGCCCGGAGAATCCCTTTAAGTGAATGGGATGCAATACCAAACACAGCCATGGACAAGAGTGGTACTGTATTTAGAAAAAAATATATATAAATTACTATGTTCTATTATTATTACAAGTATGAGATGATAATATCCAGATGTCCACATTATCATGAATATATACAGTGCAGCTGCAAGTTGAAAGGAGTTGACATAAACATTGCTGAAGCCCCACACATGTCTAAGGGTTGTGCCTGCTGTTAGAGCAAGCATCCATTGAAAGAATTAACGCACCCATGGATATGTGTAGTACTGCATTCGGAGTACTGTAAGCAGATATAATATTGTAATCATGTCCAACCCCTTTAAAAAGTCAGGGTCCTCCTTTTTTACAGGAGAAATGCCCAGAGGCAGCATGTAGATATACCTCTTACTATGCACTAGAAAGGTAAAAGGGCCATTGATCTTTGCTAAAGTTAACCATGCTACATTATACATTATTGACCCTTGATGCTGTGTGTCCCATTTAAGTAATTCATTTAATGAATGTTGTTTCCCAAAGGGGATTCCCTTACCTACCACCAGGGGCGCCCATTCTCTACCAAGGACAGAGATAATGATGTTGCCGTCACAAATTGTGCCTCGTCGTATAAAGGAGCGTGGTGGTTTAAGAACTGTCACCGCACTAACCTCAACGGCAAATATGGAGAATCAAGACACAGCCAGGTAGACCATCTATCCAAGTTTTATTTATACACTGCAAATGTTCGATGTGAGCTCCATTGGTGACATGGCAGATGTCTAGGCAGTAGTCTAGTTCTGTCCAGACACATGCCAGGATACCCCGGATATGGACTCCACTTTTTTTAGAGATGCGTCGTCTCAGGTCGATCAGATCCTGTGACTGGAGGGGCAAATGCACTGAGATCTTGAAGGGGTTATCCATCCCCTATAAGGCCCCCCAAAATGTCCAGGCTCTTCACACATGTTATACTTACCTTGCTCCCCAGCACCCACATTGCTTCTGATGCCTGCACGGCATTCTCAACCTGCGGCCCTCCAGCTGTTGCAAAACTACAACTTCCAGCATGCCCAAACAGCTTACAGCTATCAGCCTACAGCAGGGCATGGTGGGAGTTGTAGTTTTACAACAGCTGGAGGGCCGCAGGATGAGCATCCCTGCTCTATGCAGAGCATATTTACCAGATTTATTCTGAATATTTTGCTGTACTGTCACAACAGGCCCCATTTTTGCTAATTCCAAGCAAAAATTCTCCTGAACTGAATCACCAAAAATTCTGATTTGTATTTGACCCATATTTTTGGAAAACCTAGGTCAAATTTGATTCATTTAGAATTCATTCACTCGTCTCTACTTTCTGCTCTGTCCCACTGCAGATTACAGGTGATCACTAGGGCTCCCTGTAGTGTTAAATCTGCTTATCTTTGGGAGACCATCTAGCAAAAAGTGGTTGTACAAAGCAGAAGACTCCTTTAAATCAGTAAATCATTTTGGATACTCCTAACCGTTTAACCCCAGTTCCGCTAAAGTGTATTATGGCAACCAATTAATGAGGTTGTCGGGAGATTGTAAAATATTGCAAATGACAGAAAATAATTGGGGGTCTGGACAGGGACAAGGATGGGTGTATTACATGATTCTATGCCTGTAACATGAATTCAAAAGAGTTAAGAATTAATAAGCTTACGCAGGCTAAGTGAATAAATATATTTACTAAGCTTGATTAAATAGTAAAATCACACACAGAATAGTAAAAAGTAAATAATCATCACTGGCCATGCAATATGGCGTGGGACTCCAGTCATCATGTCGTAGCACATGGACAACACCCCAGGGTGTGCAAATCAATACTTACATCCTACCTAGAATGAAGTATTTAATGGAGTCCCCTAAATGTATGTATGCCACAGAGTTTAAACCTTTTAGCACCTCCTCCAGTGTACAGCATGCATGTCTCTGAGATCACTCAGGAATGTGATCTTATCAGCACAATGGGGAACAAGGCACATCATTGCACAGAAGGGTAATAATAAAACAGAACTAAAGGGACATAACCAATCAGTACTTAAAAATACCCTTACAATACAATGCCGCATCAGTAAGTTCCACAAGGTGTTAAGGAGTTCTCCATAAAACCAGATGGTCAATGTTAGAGCAGACAAAAAATACTTCTTTGGGTCACCAAATGTGGAATATATAGAGGTTAAAATATCTGCAGTCAAAACAACACAAGAAGATTGAAAAAGCCGAACCTTATGAATAGTTTGTTATTTGGTGGGGAGCGAAGACTGCAAAGTGAAGACTTCAAAGAGATGATTAAAATTTCAGGCCTTAGCCTTTTCTTGGGCTGTTTACATGGAATCTTCTACATCACAGATCAGGGATATTTGTTTGCTTAAGATTCATATCCTGCTTTAGTTTCATTTCATATATAAACAGAAAACCAAAATAATATTAATATTTTATATAGATGTGTTTTCATAAAAAAATAATGCTACATAAAATGTAAAAGGAGAAAATCAGGAAGATTCTACCTTCTGCTTAAGTGCCCATATTATATGCTATGGTTAGGTTAGGTTTAATTTAATGTTTATTTTAATTTAAAAAAATATTTTAAGTAAAAAAAATTGTTTTTCATAATAAAAAATGTTATATTAAAAATATATACATATTAAGTATTGCCGCATCCGTAACAACCTGCTGTCTAAAAATATCACATGACCTTACCCCTCAGATGAACACCTTAAAAAAAATACTATAAAAACTGTCAAAAAAAGCCTTTGTCTTCTTACATCACAAAAAGTGTAATACCAAGCGATCAAAAAGTCCTAAAATAGTACCAATCAAACCGTCATCTCATACTGAAAAAAATGAGCCCCTACATAAGACAGTCGCCCAAAAAAAAATAAAAAAAATATGGCTTTCGAAATATAGAGACACAAAAAAAATCTGATTTGGTATTGCCGTGTCTGTAACAACCTGCGCTATAAAAATAGCACATGATCTAACCTGTCAGATGAACATTGTAAAAATCAAAAAATAAAGACAGTGCCAAAACACCTATTTTTTGTTACCTTGCCTCACAAAAAGTGTAATATAGAGCAACCAAAAATCATATGTACCCTACAATAGTACCAACAAAACTGCCACATTATCCAGTAGTTTCCAAAATGGGGTCACTTTTTTGAGGTTCTACTCTAGGGGTGCATCAGGGGATCTTCAAATATGTCATGGCAACTTAAAATTATCCCAGTGAAATCTGTCTTCCAAAAACCACATTAAGCTCCTTTCTTTCTGCGCCCTGCCGTGTGCCCGTACATCAGTTTACGATCACAAATGGGGTGTTTATGTAAACTACAGAATCAGGGTAATAAATATTACGTTTTGTTTGGCTGTTAACCCTTGCTTTGTTAGCTGAAAAAAAATGAATCAAAATGGAAAATCTGCCAAAAAAAGTGAAATTCTGAAATTTCATCTACATTTTCCTTTAATTCTTGTGGAACACCTAAAGGGTTAACAAAGTTTGTCAAATCAGTTTTGAATACCTTGAGGGGTGTAGTTTCTAAAATGGGGCCATTCATGGGTGGTTTCTATTATGTAAGCCTCACAAAGTGACTTCAGACCTGAACTAGTCCTTAAAAATTGGGTTTTGGAAATTTTCCTAAATATTTTTTTCTTCTAAGCCTTTTAGCGTCCCAAAAAAAGAAAATGTAATTTACAAAATGATCCAACCATGTAGTAGACATATGGGAAATGTAAAGTAATAACTATTTTAGGAGGTATCACTATCTGTTTTAAAAGCAGAGAAATTGAAATTTAGAAAATGTTTTCAAATTTATGGTAAATTTGGTATTTTTTTATAAATAAAAATGAAATATTTTGATTTACCACTGTCATGAGGTACAATATGTGACAACAAAACAGTCTCAGTAAAAAGCGTTTTAAAGTTATCACCACATAAAGTGACCCATGTCAGATATGCAAAAAATGGCCTGGGCCTTAAGGTGAAATATGGCAGGGTCCTGAAGAGGTTAATATTATTCTGTAAACATTGTGAGCAAGGTAAATGAATGGCTGATGATGGCAGCATTAAAAAG
Organism: Bufo bufo; assembly: GCF_905171765.1. Classification (NCBI taxonomy): domain Eukaryota; kingdom Metazoa; phylum Chordata; class Amphibia; order Anura; family Bufonidae; genus Bufo; species Bufo bufo. Next base: position 195,214,738 of record NC_053397.1, read on the forward strand.
GCAGCATTGGTAAATAGTGTATATTTGCAATAGTATTAACTGAGCATTTTTTTAATTTATTAATAAAAGCCAATAAGGTTAAGTCCATGAATTAAAGAGATTTTCCAGGAATTTACACTGTCCTTAAAATAGGCCATAAATGTATGTCTAGTGGGTGATGACGTTAGGCATGATCAGTAGGAGTCATTCTCACACTGATCACACTTTGATGGCCTATGCCAGTGGTGGGCAACCTTTTTTGTCAACTGAGCCAAATATCGCCAAAACCACGATTGGAATTTCTTTCGAGAGCCACATTTTTAAAACCTAAAATATCGCATCCACAGTACCAGTGAGGACTATTAGGCTCATGCACACGACCGTGTGCCCGCAAAAAAGTAGCGCATGCTGAAGTGAATGGGTCCATGATGCGTGCTGCACACGGCCGTGTGAAGCCCGCATCAAGGACCCATTCACTTCAATGGGTCCAGGATCCGGGCGCATGCACTACTTTTTTGCGGTGCGGAGGCACAGCCAGAAGCACCACGGAAGCACACTGTAGCACTCATATCCCGGATCCTGGACCCATTGAAGTGAATGGGTCCATGATGCGGGCTTCACACGGCCGTGTGCAGCCCGCATCATGGACCCATTCACTTCAGCATGCGCTACTTTTTTGCGGTGCGGGCAGTCAGATGCGGATCGCGAACCCCATTCAAGTGAATGGGTCCGCGATCCTCATGCAGCTGCCCCATGGTCTGTGTCCGTGCATTGCGGACCGCTATTTGCGGTCCGCAGCACAGGCACGGCGCCCTTACATTCGTGGGCATGAGCCCAGAGTGTGTTTTTGAATACTTTTATATGTACTTTCTTTTATTTGGATCTTGATTATTATTTCATTTTATTTTTATCATTTTTTACTTTTCTTAAACTTGTCTGCAGATGTGGATGTAATGTGGATGACGCACTTATGGGGGATATCTGTGGATGACGCACTTATGGGGGATATCTGTGGATGACGCACTTATGGGGGAAATCTGTGGATGACGCACTTATGGGGGATATCTGTGGATGACGCACTTATGGGGGATATCTGTGGATGACGCACTTATGGGGGAAATCTGTGGATGACGCACTTATGGGGGATATCTGTGGATGACGCACTTATGGGGGATATCTGTGGATGACGCACTTATGGGGGATATCTGTGGATGACGCACTTATGGGGGATATCTGTGGATGACGCACTTATGGGGGATATCTGTGGATGACGCACTTATGGGGGATATCTGTGGATGACGCACTTATGGGGGATATCTGTGGATGACGCACTTATGGGGGATATCTGTGGATGACGCACTTATGGGGGATATCTGTGGATGACGCACTTATGGGGGATATCTGTGGATGACGCACTTATGGGGGATATCTGTGGATGACGCACTTATGGGGGATATCTGTGGATGACGCACTTATGGGGGATATCTGTGGATGACGCACTTATGGGGGATATCTGTGGATGACACATATATAGCATAAGATGCTATATATGTGTCATCCACAGATATCCCCCATAAGTGCCCTCCACAGATATCCCCCATAAGTGCCCTCCACAGATATCCCCCATAAGTGCCCTCCACAGATATCCCCCATAAGTGCCCTCCACAGATATCCCCCATAAGTGCCCTCCACAGATATCCCCCATAAGTGAGCCATCCACAGATATCCCCCATAAGTGCCTTCCAGTAAGTAATGTATTAGTGGGGGGAAGGAAGGGGGCAGGGACACTTGCGGCGGGGCCAGTGCAGTGCACACACCGGGGGCAGCTCCTACCTTTCTGCTGCAGGACATTTCGTTCCTCCTGATTGCGGCGTCTTCACCACTCCACCCCTCCTCACAGTGGGCAGCCGAACTAGAGCCGCGATGCCCGCCCTTCTGCTGCTGTGCGCAGCGTGACATCTCTCCCTCCGTCATGCGCCTCCTGCCCCGCCTGCCTGCTTCATTCATAAAGTGGAAGGAGCAGACGGGGCAGCAGGCGCATGACAGACGATTTACAAGCAGCTTGAGCGGCGCGATGTGGCTGCGCGACCGCCCACCAGCCAGCCCGAACCAAAGAGCCGCAGTGAAGGATCAAAAAAGCCGCATGTGGCTCGCGAGCCGCGGCTTGCCGACCACTGGCCTATGCTAAGGAGTTGGATGGCACAGCTGTGACTCTGAGCGGAGGAGGGGCTGTAAAGTGAATCTCTGCCTCTTTGGCTCTTTCAGGATCAGAACCTGGCAGAATAAAAATTCATATTCACACCACTTCTGATACTCTCCTGATAACAAATGCTTAACAAAGGGTATTTTTTTTCCTTCTCTCTTCAGCTTCTACCTAGTGCTGTCTGACAGGCTCCCATTAAACTAGAATGCAAAAGGAAATTCCAGTGCTCCCTCTAGTGGTGGATGCGGGCAGCCACTATGCCTGGATTTGCAGAAATATTGAGCGATCACAAAATTAATTAGCATGGAATATAGGAACTAAAGGCAACATAGTGTTTCAAGATGGACATTTATTTTAGAGTATTCAGTAACCTTATAAGAATAGATAGGAAGAGACAAAACTTAGTAATAATTATTCCTTCCTTAGACAAGCATCATCCTTTGCTTTCGAGCCTCCAGCAGCATTATGAGAGGTGTTATGATCTAGCGGTTGAGTTTCTACCATGTGCAGTATATTAATATTGATTTTTCTTTCTCATGAAATTCATTTTCAGTTGTTTCGTTTTATACTTTGATCATGTAACCCTTACAGCAAGGAAACAAGAGGAGTCTGATAAAAAAACAGAAAAGACATTATTGTTTTATCATGTAAAAAAAAACAACAACAAAGATTTGGCTTGATTTTAAGATACAGTAGCCATTTTTATCTAAATATTTAGAATCGTGTAGAATTCAGTCACTTATTGAAGTGTTCATAGTTTGTTAAAGGTGTTTTAAATGGGGGATCATACTGAGGACCTATCCTCCGTATCGGTCATAAATATCCGATCATCTGTTTGAGGAGGACGAGTCTCTCCAGTGAGTGCCACAGCATCCTCATGTTGTATCAAGCACAGTGCCATCCATTGTATAGCGGCTGTGCTGGGTATTGCAGCTCAGCTCCATTCACCTGAATAGGATTAAGTGACCTATGAACGTGATGTCACTTGCCTAGGAAGAGGCATCGGAGTGCCACAGCAACTTCAAAACAGCTGATGGGGGATGGGGGGGGGGCACTGATCAGATGCTGATGACCTATCCCGAGGATGTGATTTCACAGTACATGCATAAAGTAGATATAATACCACTGTGCTATATGAAAGAATGATTGCACACAGTAATGTCACAGTGTAAGAATAATGTGCACAGTGATGTCACAATTAGTGTTGATCGAGCACCAAAGTGCTCGGGTGCTCTGGCCGAACACATCGGTATGCTCGTGTGCTCTACCAAGCACAATGGAAGTCAATGGGAGAACCCCAGGCACCCCCTGCTCGAAAGAGAAGAGGGTGTCTGGTTCACAAAAAAAGGTTATAAATTTATGGAAACCCCATCAAAATGGTTTGGAAACAGCATTAAGAGGATGACTGGATGTGTCTTGGACTCCTATTATCTATGACATACAATAGACAACCACAACATGAGTCATGAACAGCGCCATCTATTGGTTTCATAGTCTTAAGACAAGATTATTAGTCTTGTCATAAGACTATGAAACCAATAGATGGTGCTGTTCATCTTGTTGGGGCGCTAGTAAATGGGGTACCCTGCTCAACATAATATAGCCTGTTCTAACACTGAGGTGTATATCGGATTGCTGCTATCATTAACACATCTTCTAGCACTTTATCTGCAGTAATATAAGCTTGATAGGGTGTATTTGAGGACTATTGCCCTGCTTGTAATGACTCATGAACAGTGGCATCTATTGGTTTCATAGTCTTATGACAAGACTATGAATCCAATAGATGGCGCTGTTGATGAGTAGCGTAGAATTTTTATCGCAAATTTTCCATGCAAAAGGCTGAGTGCTGCACGGTGTGTAGACTCTTTTGGGCAGGGTGCCCCCCTTACTAGCGCCCCAACAAGATGAACAGCGCCATCTATTGGTTTCATAGTCTTATGACAAGACTAATAGTCTAGTCATAAGACTCATTGTCTAATAGTCTTGTCATAAGACTATGAAACCAATAGATGGCGCTGTTCATGACTCATGAACAGCGCCATCTATTGGTTTCATAGTCTTATGACAAGACTATGAATCCAATAGATGGCGCTGTTCATGAGTATTGTAGATTGCAAATTTTCCATGCAAATGGTTTTTCAGCTGAAAAACAAGGCATTCTGCTCATTTGCATGTCTTTCCCATATGCCGATGTTTGTGCAAAATGAGTTTTTACATGACAAAACTGTATAGAAAAGTTATTGATAACATAGATAGATAATAGGAGTCCGAGACGCATCCAGCCATCCTCTTAATGCTGTTTCCAAACCATTTTGATGGGGTTTCCATGAATTTCTAACCTTTTTTTGTGAACCAGACACCCTCTCTTCTTCAGAGCAGGGGGTGCCTGGTTTCAAACTCGGGTCTCCCATTGACTTTCGTTGTATTAAATTGTACTTGAGCACCTGCAGTATTCGGCCGAGCACTGCAATGTGCCGAGCATAGCGATGCTCGAGCCGAACAGCAGTTCGGCCGAGCATGCTCGCTCAACACTAGTCACAATACAGGAATAAACATTGGAATTTCTTTATGTGACATAGCAGTCATTGCACTCTCTAAAATCTTAGAGACCAGGTGTGACCTCTCCCTATAGTTATGCCGCTAAATTTAAGGGATTATCCAATCTAGTTATTTATGCATATCCAAAGGATATGCTATAAATGTCCATGTCTCACACTAGGGACCCACTTCTGTCTCATGAACAGTGTCCCCTCCCATCCTGTGGATGTACCATAAATGTGCAGATCGGACAACCCCTAGGTTTATGTCTGTAGTGACCTGGAAGAAGATCGATCAGACAGTGGTAGTGGCTCTGGCCATCCAAGACAATCACAGCAGCTTTACTCACATTGTTGTTCCTTATTGCTGTGCAGTAAAAGGAGGGGGCACCCTTTCTTCCCACTGTGGATTCTGCCTGATTTTAGCTGGGGTGCCCTTGATGTTAGATGTTTAGGTGGGCGCGAGGCAGGGTGTGTAGGGTCCAATGGTCAGCATGTAATGTAGGAATCATAAAATAAGGCCAGATGTAGAAAAATAAACATCTCTACCACAGTGCAAAATGTTTTAGTACATCCAACTACTGTATAGCAAAACACAGTTTAAACTGTACACTGCACAATTTTCTCCCAGATAGCGATGTATGGATTTAGGCAAGGATGGTACTTTTGGCCTTCTTCCCTCTCTATCTTTCTAAAGTTTTTCTCAGAGGAATCTTCGGCTGGCAACAGTTCCTTGCCAATAATGGCTGTAGTGTCCACTGTAGGATACAGGGTTTTATAGGCACGCTTGACCAGGTGTGAAGGGTGTCTTAACAGTGTCCCTCACAGCAGTAAGGTCTGAATGGCTGTAGTTGCAAATTACCTTACTGACTCCTATGCTTGTCCATGCAGATTTCAAGTTCTCCTTTTTCTCTCTCGTTCTTTCTGTAGATCTTGCAGTAAATCATACAGAGCTCTGTTAGTCTCTGGAATTTGAAGCCTAAGAGGAAGGAGTTTGAGGCAACAGCTTCATTCCAGTTTGAACTCTCAAGTCACTAACTAAATTTGGTATCCCCACCCACCCTCCTGCAAAAGGCAGAGCCAGGATTAAAGATGGCCTTGCGGTTTGCCCGGTGGTCGTTTCGCAGTGAACTTTGCGCATTCGCGATTCGCCGAACATGCGAACATATGGCGATGTTCGCATGCGCCATATTCTTTTGCATTGCGCCAAACTTTGACCTATGACACATCCATCAGGTGGGACAGGACAGCAAATTGAGACATTTCAGCACATGGACACCCCCCACCCTATAACAGAACCCGATCTGGCAGCCATTTTACATTCTGTGTTTTGCCAGTGTAGGCAGAGGTTGCTTTGTGAAGCAGGGACAGACTGTTAGGGACACCAAACGCTAGCTAATAGGGCCACAAAAGTCCTTTTAAGGACTGGTGTAGGTGTGCTATCGATAGGTGTGATATACTGAGGGGTGTGATATACTTATAATATACTTTCTAACATATTGTATTGTGCAGCAGTTGTGTGCGGTTCTGCTGCGATACCGCAGCTATATTGAGGGACAAATGCTATTAGAACAATTAATTGCAACGGAGGTGATATATACCTGTTGCCCGCAAAAAAATCTGATTGAGGGGTGTGATATACCTTCTTCCACAAAATACTGATTGAGGGCTGTGATATACCTGTTGCCCCAAATAAACTGAGTGGTGTGATATAACTGTTGTGGCAATTTTTTTTATTGAGAAACAGGTTTCGTCCATCACTAGCCAGGATTTTTAACACTGGTTGTGCCATCAATACACATCTACACTGGTTGCAATATATAACATAACAATACATAGCATAACATTAACTTACATAACATTAAATAATAAACCATTTACAGATGCTCCTGCTCTGGGGTACTGCATATCTCTGGATCTAAACTCAACCGTAGCTGGACCCAAGTGTCATAATGCACTAGGAGTAGGGTATTTTCTATTGCTTTCCAGGTCTTCATACGTCTTCCAGGATTTAACTTGATTTATACAAGCTGGATAAATCAGTTACAGAAAATGAACATCACTGCTATACTGAAGAGCAAATCAAATAGCAGTGCATTACCGAGGTGTAAGATGAGCGTCGTTGGTAGGAATCATATATCATCAGCCAGCGGTAAATCTATTAACACCAACAAGCATAGCAATCCACTCAATCCGGAAAATTACATTTTCTTTTTATTACAATGTTGTTTACTGAGCAACTGACACATCTAACAGCAGATTATTAATTAACCAATATCATACGTGTTACTGCTCATTATTCAGTTCTATATCCCAACATCCTTACCATGACTAGGGTTCCTATCCCTATTACGCCACTGTGCTTAGTTTTCTACAGACCAATGAAACTATATGGGAGACATTGCTCTCTGCCTATTCACAGTACAGTGCTGAGCGTCAAACTGTAGGGTGGGCACCTGGTGGGCACCATCATCTCCACCAGCTGCAGACAGCAACTGCTTATGATGCCAAGCCACCGCCATTTGTTGGCCTGGATCATTATGGGTGTAATTTGGAAAAAGTCATATTCTTCACGATCACACATTTGTAGGGTAATGTAAACAGCCCGAATATCAGGCCGATTATCGGGAACGAACATTCCTACGAATGCCCATTCCTGATAATCTGGCCATCTAAAGGTGCCGCCGATCACCCGATGAATGAGCAAAACGCTTGTTCAAGTGGTCAAATGATCGTTGGTGCGAGCACCTCAATCATCATTCCCGGGCAGCAGATCGTGGTGTCTACACAGTATCACTCGTCATGATTTTGTATGATGACGAGTGATAGCCGCAGCGATCGCTTGTAAATGCAGAGCTTCACCTCCACTTGATGAGCAGCCAGCTGTCAGGAAGGATTGCTTCCTTCCTGACAATCAGCTTCTCCTCTGAGCATGTAAATGTGCCTTAACTCCCTGACATAAGATTCATTCAGCCAAACTTAAACTGGTGGCAATAATACAGGAATTTACTGCTGTAATTGACTCAAAGTCAAGCACACATTTTTGGATGATCCATATCCAAAAAAGTAACGTCTCCCTTAAAAGGGCATCTTTGTCCCTTAAAGGCCATCAGCAGATTTGTTCCTATGACACTGTCTGACATGTTACATGTGCACTTGACAGCTGAAGGCATCTGTGTTGGTCCCATGTTCATATGTGTCCGCATTGCTGAGGAAAACATATGCAAATGAGCCTCTCCGTCTAGAAGCAACTGGGGCATTGTCGTTACACCTAGAGGTTCTGCTCTCTCTGCAACTGCCGCCACCTCTGCACTTCAATTGACAGTGCCAGGTGTGATGATATTTTCAATGCCTGACCCTGTCAATCAAAATGGAGATGGTGCGGCAGTTGCAGAGAGAGCAGAGCCTCTCGGTGTAACGGCAACACCCCCGTTGCTTTTAGAGTCTCATTTGCATATATTAAAACATCATTTTTCTCAGCAATGCGGGCACATATGAACATGGGACCAACACAGATGCCTTCAGCTCCCAAGTGCACATGTAACAGGTCAGCCAGTGTCATAGGTACAAGTCTACTTTATTAAGCTACGTTGGTAGGTTTTCCTATTGAACTACAAATTTCAGCTCTATACAAGCATCAAGTTAGGACAGTTCAAGAATGTTAAACGGGTTGTCCGAGTTATATAAATGCTCAAGTAATCTCTGTAAATGGCCTAAAAAAACTAAAGAATAGATATTTACCACAGCCCCCTCCTCAGGCTTCTTTATGTGAGGAGCTCCGGTCCTCCCACTGCCAACTTCTGGCTGCAGCATTGAAATTCTGTGCATATAGGTTACTCTGCAGCCAATCACTGGCGTCAGCAGTGTATGGGACACTGTCTACACAAAACATCACTACTGCTGCAGCCAGGAAAATAAAAGGGGAGCAGCGGCAAGGACTGAAGAAAGAAGCAGGGGAGAGAATGGATAAGCATCCATTCTTTTGTTATTTTTACCCATTTTCAGTTTTTATATAACTCGGACTACCCTTTTAATGTTGTAGCTCCTCAGCCGCTGAGATGTAGACTTGCTTTAATGTTTTGGATCAGTGTTGTGCAGCATAAACTAATTATGTTTCAGCTTCATCTTACTGACAGATGACCAGACATTCTTCTTAATAATTTTCTGGTACAGTGCACAATCCAGTTGTCCAGCTTAATATTGGTTTTCCGTTCCTGAGGCAGTAATGCATTCCTACAGTATCACAAAGCATGTTTGGCTGTTGATATGATCTTCCTAATGCAGAATGCTATCTTTGCTGAGACCTTTTGATTTACTTTCCACTTTATATTTCTTCCATACATAATGTACTAGCTTTCTCTTTCCCACCTTCCCGCATAGAAGATATTATGGTAGACCAGCCACTCTTTCATTACAACATTTTCAGATGATTCTCCTTATGGAGAGTGCCTAAATGGCGTGAGGAGTCTTATAGGCCAGGCAATGGTCCTCTGGAAATCTGGGAAGAGGGTATGTAAAAGAGCTCTTTGCAAGCTCTGCCTCTAATGCTACCAGATGTAAGGTAGGTGTCCTATAAGTCAACATTTGACCTTTGGAGATGATAACTGTCAGGGGTTTGATGAGATCTCAGAGGTCTAGAAAAAAATGTTTATCTTTTCTCATCTGGAATTTCCTTTGTATGTGTCATATTGTTCTTATATAAGCTCAACTATTACCAGGAGTAGAACAACAGGTACCAAACTAAAAATCCCAAGGGTGAGGCCAAGACAATGCAATGCAGAGTTCAGGAATCAGGATCAGGAGTCAAAACCAAGTACAGTTGCAGGGTATAAACCTGAATAAGCAGAAAAGGCATGGCAGAAGGATTCCCCATTTTCCTTCTTCAAGGCCTGACATCATATTTATGCACCAGTTGGCTTAGAAATATAGTTCCAACGATGGAGAGTTGTATTCTTGTTGAGTGGAACAAAAGACAGTAGCCGAAGCAGAAGAGAAGGAAATGTCTAGTTGCTTAGAAGTGGGACGTAGCATTCTTCAAGGATTGGAGTTTCTCTGCATAATAGATAGATCCTGTCTTGTTTCCATCAGTTTCTCTGGTATTTTTGACACCAAGGATAGCCCAGCCTGCACATTGAGCAATATCTCTTCTTGTCGTGGAAGATACCAGATCCTCTGGTCCTCTCATTAAAGTCAAAAGGGGCCATCAGAATTCACATTCCTTTAAAAAAAATCATAGCATCATTATAAATGGACCTCAACGTGGAGCTCAAAGAAGCCAACTGAGTTCTGCTACATCTGTAAATATACCCACTGTTGGTTTATCAGAATGACTCAAGTGATGTTAAAAAGAATTACATATGGTGACATTTGGAATTACACTGATGACAGTCTCTATGAATTGATGAGACATCTTTATAGCTGAGTCTTGAGTCTATTTGTCAAACATGACCCCCCCTATGAACGTTGCAAAGTCTGAAGACTGTGAATCACGAATGTCCATTGCTTAAATATAAATCCCCTTTAGGCAGGCCTGAGCTTTCTTAGCGTGCCTATTGATTGCCGGCAAAAAATGATGGCTGTAAGAAAACATACATATCTAGAGGAAGCTTCAAATTACATCTCAATTACACTGGTGAAATCGATGAAAATAATGTACTGTGCACAGGAGTTGTAGACTGGTGGATGCGCTGCCTCTTGATGAGGAGGACTTAATTACACACTTACACTGGCAAGGTCATTTGTGATTTACTTTAATGAATCTTTTGAAATAGCATTAGATGTGATTTTACATTTCCCTGGAGTAGAAAGTCGCAGTGTAAAATGGCAATATAATGTCTTTGTATGCCATATACCGTACGTATGAGATAATGCACAGCATATTACAAGGATATGACGGGCCACCAAGGATTTTTTGCAAATATACTAAGAAAATTTAGACCCCATTATTCCCATTAATACAGAAATGTTTTCAATAGAAAAATGTTAATATCATAATTCAGCCTCCGATCAGGGACTTCTGCCAACGTTGTTTAAATTTTTCTTTTTTTCTTTGTTAAATTACAAGTTTCATTAAATTTTTGCAATAAGGCTCATCATGAATAAAAGGGGGCTCCAGGAATTGATGACCTGTGCTCAGGATAGGTCATCAATATTAGTGTTGAGCGTGGCTATTCGTATTACAAATTTTTATCGCGAATATTTTGAATCTATTTGTAATGACGATTTTTTTTTATTTTTTTTAACACAGTACACATCAGGTGATCATCCCTTCCTTCTTCTAGCTTTGGGGCCAATGAGAAGGCTTTGTCACAGCTTAGAAACATGCCTAGCAACCAATAGAAAAGTTGCCTACCCCTTCACTATATAAATTAGGACACTCCCCAGCAGGCATTTTGTGGAGTTTCATATGAGAGAGAGAGGAGCTTGAATACTGTGCTGTGCTTTTTCAAATTACATTCCAAATCGCATATAAATATTCCAGATAGTTAGTGTTAGATAGTAATAGAGAATTGTGTAGCTGAATAGCTGATAGGGTCCAGTGCAGGGTGTAGTGTAGGTTATAGAGATAGTTAGATGAAATATATAATCCATATAGTTAGTGTTAGTATAGTATAGGTTATAGTGTGTGGCTTGAAAATAAATGTGCAATGTGCATTTAAGAGCGATTTCTCAGCTGTCCATACATACATACATACATACATACATACTTGCTGTCTCGATCACGGGATTACTTCCAATCAGGGATTACTACTTTCTTACCCAGTCCCGATCACGTGATTCAAATTCTATAATCAGCATCTACTCGGCCTGTCTCTTCATTCATTGCCTACTCGATCCCTCCCTACTATCCAGGTATTGTATTATCAGTGCTTTCTCACATTTCCACTTCTACTTCCACTTCTCTTCTGTTACATGTTACACTATGCATCGCAATCTTCATAAGTAGTAACATGTAACAGAAAAGAGATAGTCCTATGGGCCATAAGTTGAAGTGGAAAAGTGAGAAAGCACTGATAATACAATACCTGGATAGTAGGGAGGGATCGAGTAGGCAATGAATGAAGAGACGGGCCGAGTAGATGCTGAGTGGAGAATTTGAATCACGTGATCGGGACTGCGTAAGAAAGTAGTAATCCCTGATTGGACGCAAGTAGTGACGTGATCGGGATCCAGAGGCGGGAAAAGATTTATGAATGAGTATATTCGCGGCAGACACAATTGACTTTAATGGCAGGCGAACCTAAAAAACCTTCAGGTCATATTTACAGCCACCAAATACTTACTAGAAGTGCACAAATAGGGGGATCAATGGCAAAAATTCCCATAAAAAATATGTATTTTAATCAGGGGCCATTTTTATGTGTCTTAAAGGGAAACTCTCAAAAATGTGCCCTGCTGGAGCCTAGAAGAAATTTATTTTAGGCCACGGGAGTACAGGCCCCAAAAAATAGGCATTCGCCTGACAGAAAAGAACAAGTATATAACATGTGAGAGTGAATCTAGATCGCACATCCTCAATGCTATGCTTTTGATATGACAACAGTTTTACAGTATAATAAAACATGGCTTCTCAGCACAATTTATAATAAATATAACCCTATGCTATGCACTAAAAGGAGGCATTGGTATACAGTTTGATCAAAGAGCATAGGCCCACTTACCACGACAAGGTTGCCTCTTCAAGTGAGGACCTACTCTAACTTTGGCGCGGCGCTGCGTGGCGACCACCGGCGCCCCCACACCGCACCAGCAGGCAACGGGACCCAGTAGCCACACAGCGCCCCCACAGACTCTCAGGAACTCCAACTGAGAGGTGGAAGGAATTAATAGACCCTTTGCAGACTTGCCGATTAAAAACACCTGGGCCAAATGGGGAGGAGTGCTGATCCAGAGAGGGGGGGACACCTCTCATTTGGAGTTCCTGAGAGTCTGTGAACAGGTTAGCTTTTTGCACTTGTTCACATTATGCGGTGCTGAGCGGTGGCCATTGCTGCTTTTGTGCTGTGCTGGTGGATTGATGGGGCCCAGGGCCAGAGTGGCTTTGCCACACAGTGGGGGCACTGTGTGGCTACTGAGTCCCGTCACCTGCTGGTGCGGTGCGGGGTCGCAGGTGGTCCGCGCCAAAGGTAACTCATTTACTGTAGGCCAGTACAGGCCCCAAAAATTAGGTATTCATCTGACAGAAAAGAACAAGTGATTATGTGGCTGGAGGTATATTAGACAGTCACTGGATAACTATTTTACTGTAGGCCAGTACAGGCCCCAAAAATTAGGCATTCACCTGACAGAAAAGAACAAGTGATTATGTTGCTGGAGGTACGTTAGACGATCACTGAATAACAATTTTACTGTAAGCCACAGGAGTACAAGCCCCAAAAATTAGGCGTTCACTGGACAGAAAAGAACAAATGATTATGTGGCTGGAGGTATATTAGATGGTTACTGGATAACAATTTTACTGTAGGCCACAGGAGTACAGGCCCCAAAAATTTGGCACCTGACAGAAAAGAACAAGTGATTATGTGGCTGGAGGTACATTAGGCTGTCACTGAATAGGCCACTGGAGTAGAGGCCACAAAAATTAGGCATTTAACAGACAGAAAAGGCCTTTTATGCTGCTGTATATACATAAGACAAGGACCATTCTTTGTTCTGTGTGGTGGCGGATATCTGTGAGCTGGCATGAGGAAATTATATTACACGCGGTCGTCACAGGTGTTGAATTCCTCAGAGATCCATGTCTTATTCATTTTTAAAAATGTGAGTTAGTCCACACTGTCGTGAGCTAGGCGAGTGCGCTTATCGGTCACAATCCTTCCTGCTGCGTTTAACATCCTTTCGGACAGGACACTCAACGAGGGGCAAGCCAAGAGTTCCATGAAAAATTGTGCCAGCTCTGGCCACAGGTCAAGCCTTCATACCCAGTAGTCCAGGGGTTCCTCGCTTCTCAGAGTGTCCACATCGGCTGTTTACCCGATGTAGTCAGACACATGTCGGTCTAGGCATTCCCTGAGGCTGGATCCGAAAGGCGGCTGTCGATGGGTTGTTTGCAAGAATGATCTCATATCCAAAGTGACCAATACATCTTCAAACCGCCCTCTTCTTGCAGGCGCAGTAGGATTGGTACACGCACCTGTTTCGCTGTGGGTGGAAATTTCTCGCAGCAAGGCCTAAAAATGCTGCATTCTTACAGCCCTTTGTCATGCTGGTAACATGTCCGCCATTTTGTGTTTGTTACGGGGGTCTAAGTATGTTGCCATCCAGTACTGGTCCTTGCCCTTTATGATTTTTATACGGGGTTCCTCTTCAAACACTGGAGCATGAAGGCCCCCATTTGCACTAAATTTGAAACGGTGGAGCGCCCTTGCTCCTGCTCATTGCCCAGGAGAATGTCGTCCTCGGTCTCCTCCTCCCACGGACAACATCAGGGACTCTGACTCCTCTTCAGACTCCTGCTGACTTGTTTCAGATGGAGTAGCCCCGCCCCAGGTATTCATTCAGCATTACAACTTCCTCATCTTCCAGCTCCTGCTCCTCGATGGCTTGATCAATGACACGATGCAATGCACGCTCCAGAAAGAAGGTGTAAGGTACGATGTCACTGATGGCGCCCTTGCTGTGACTGATCAGTTTGGGGATCTTATCAAATGGCCACAGAAGTCTGCATTCGTCGCGCATGAGCAGCCACTGACGCGGTGAAAAGAAACCAAGATCCCCAGTACCTGTCCTGCTGCAGAGTTCGTACAAGTAGTCATTAACGGCACATTGCTGCTGGAACAGCCTATCAAGCATATACAAGGTGGAGTTGCAGCACGTCGGGCTGTCACAAATCAGAAATCTGACGGGCAGGTGGTGTCGGCGCTGAACGTCAGCAAGGTGAGCCATGGCCGTGTATGATCTTCTAAAAAAGGCAGAGATTTTCCTGGCCTGCCGCAAGACGTCCTGGACCCCGGGGTATTTGGCAATGAATCTCTGCACGACTAAGTTCAGGATGTGTGCCATGCACGGTACGCGTGTCATTTTGCCGTGTTTCAGTGCACTCAGCAGATTGGCACCGTTGTCGCACACCACTTTACAACTGTTAACCACTGATCGGCCTGTGACTGCAGAGCTGAAAGCAGTGCAGGACCGGTGTGGCTTTTGGCTCCCAAGCACAACAGCCGCAGCACAGCAACGTCTCACCTGGCAAATCAAATAGGTTCTAGGGGGCTTGGGAGGTGCAGCGGAAGAGGCGGTAGCAGTGGAAAAGGAGGAATAAGCCGAGGAGGAGACGGAGGATGGAGTTAGGAGGAGGAGAAGAAGAGGCAGCCCTCCATGCAATCCTTGGCGGTAACACCAAATCCACACGGGTGCCAATGGTTACGTGCTTGATGGCCGTCAGAAGGTTCACCCATTGGGCAGTAAAAGTTATGTACCTTCCCTGCCCGTGTTTGCTAGGCCACGTTTCTGTGGTCAGATTTATCTTGGCACCGACACTGTGTGCCAGAGATATATTCACTTGCCGCTGAACGTGGACATATAGCTCTCGGATGCCTTTCTGGGAGAAATATTTCCTTCCGGGGATTTTCCATTGCGGTGTGCCAAAGGCCACAAATTTTCTAAAGTCCACCAGTTTATATGGCAGTAGTTGGCGGGTTAGCAGTTCCGACAAGCCAGCGGTCAGCCGTTGGGCAAGAGGGTTATCCGGCATCATCAACTTTTTACACTCAAACATTTGGGCCACAGAAGCCTGCCTTCTTCCAGATGAACGCGACGACGGTAAGGTGTAAGGTGGAGTGGAGGACAAATGGGAGGAGAGAGGAGAAGGAGAAAAGGCAGGACGCGGAGCGCCAGGAGTGTGGCTTTGTGGGTTCTGATGGAGTTGCTCCCATTGGGCTCCGTGATGGGAGGCCAGGTGCCTTCTTAAGGCAGTCGTCCCTAGGTGAGTGTTAGCCTTACCACGACTTATGCGTTGACAGCACAGGCTGCAGATGGCAACACTATTGTCAGCAGCCGACACGTTAAAAAAAGTTGACACTGCGGAGCCATGTGCCGGCATCCTGGGAGCGCCAGATGTGGCCGTGCATGGTGGATGGCTCGCTTCAGATACATTTGCAGTCTGCTTTTTGCCTCCTGTGCACTGCGAGTTCTGCCTGCTTCTCCTCCTTCTCCTCCCTATCTGCGGCTCCGTCTCTCTCTCTGAACTCCCCTCCTCTTTCTCTCTTGTGGGCAGCCACGTGACATCCATCGACATGTCATCATGATCACCTTCACCACCACTGACATTCGAGATCTCGGAGTAGGCAGCAACAGCGAGGACCACCCTCCTTGGGCTGATCTGGGTACTGTCGTCAGATGGCTAGGTGGCTGCCGTTGCTACTTCCTCTTCCTTATCCGATGCCAAGAATTGCTGCGCATGGGTAAGATCTGGGAATGGATGGGAAAATAATTCCTCTGACTCGAGTGCAGGGGCTATGGTGGTTGTGGTGGTGTCTTTGGGGGTGCATACAGCAGAGAGTGAGGAGGGTGCAGATACAGAGGATAAGAAGGGTGCATAAGAGGAAGGCTGAGTGAGCCACTCAACCAACTGTGGTGTAACCTTTGACGTAATTGCACGCATATTCTCCAACTTCCCACTTAGGCTCCGGCCTGGTGCACCTGCCCAACCCATACCACCCCTGCGGAATGGCCTGTGTCACGGATGGTGTACAGGAAACAAGATGATACAAATAACAAATGATGACTCACTGGATCCACAACTAAGGAACATAAAGGGAGACCCCTGCAATCGACCTGCCGCTCTCCCTTAATGCTCAGCCTATGCGACCACTCTAAAGGTGAATGGGCGCATATCCACGTACCTCGGCTAACTTAACCTGAAGGCCCTACAATAGTGAGGGGACACGACCACCGGCTCCCTACACAGACACGGAGGGAGTCAGGGTCCCCTGGATCCAGACAACAGAAAATCATAAATACAAAACAGCACTTATCTGAAGACGACTGTGAACTGAGAACTGGGAGCTGGGAGCTGAAGTCAGCATGCACACTCATTCCAGGAAGTAGTATCAGCCACACCCAACTACCTTATGGGGGAGAATATAAAGGGAGGTAATGAGTCTGACTGCATGACAGCTGAGATAGCCTAACGAGGTGAGGAACAGAAACCAAAACAAAGAAACTCAAGGGGGAGGATCTGAACGGCTCCTGTCAGAGCCTCTCAGCTGTCTGCTTGTGACAGTACCCCTCCCTCTAGGAGTGGACTCCGGACACTCAGGGCCCACCTTCTCAGGATGGGACCTATGTAAAGCCCTGATGAGGCGAGAGGCCTTAATGTCCGTCACTGGGAGCCACATCCTCTCCTCAGGACCATAACCCTCCCAATGAACGAGGTACTGGAGGGAACCGCGGACAAGACGTGAATCCACAATCCTAGAGACCTGAAATTCAAGATTCCCATCAACCATAATCGGAGGAGGAGGCAAAGGAGAAGGTACAATAGGTTGAACATAAGGTTTCAATAAGGACTTATGGAAAACATTATGGATCTTCCAAGTCTGAGGAAGATCAAGACGGTAGGCAACAGGATTGATGACAGACAGGATCTTGTAAGGCCCAATAAACCTAGGACCCAACTTCCAGGAGGGAACCTTCAATTTAATATTCTTGGTAGACAGCCACACCAAATCACCAACATTCAGGTCCGGACCAGGCATACGTCTCTTATCCGCCACACGCTTATATCTCTCACTCATATTCTTTAGATTATCCTGAATATTTTGCCAAATAGATGACAAAGACGAGGAGAATCTGTCCTCATCAGGCAAACCAGAAGAGCCCTCTCCAGAGAAAGTCCCAAACTGCGGATGAAACCCATATGCACCAAAAAATGGTGACTTATCAGAGGACTCCTGACGACGGTTATTTAAAGCAAACTCAGCAAGGGACAAAAACGAACACCAATCCTCCTGATTCTCCGCCACAAAACAGCGCAGATATGTCTCCAGATTCTGATTGACACGCTCTGTCTGGCCATTCGACTGCGGATGGAAAGCAGAAGAGAATGACAAGCGAACCCCCAAGCGAGAACAGAAAGCCTTCCAGAATCTGGAAACAAACTGCGTGCCCCTATCAGAGACTATGTCAGAAGGAATCCCATGCAATTTGACAATGTGGTCAACAAATGCCTGCGCCAGCGTCTTAGCATTGGGCAAACCGGGAAAAGGGATAAAGTGCACCATTTTGCTAAAACGGTCCACCACCACCAGAATCACAGACTTCCCCGAGGAACGAGGCAAGTCCGTTATGAAGTCCATGGACAGATGTGTCCAAGGACGGGAAGGAATGGGCAAAGGAAGGAGAGGACCTGATGGCCGTGAGTGAGGGACCTTGGCACGAGCGCAAGTCTCGCAAGCTGCCACAAAACCCTCAACTGACTTACGAAGCGCAGGCCACCAGAATCTCCGAGCAATGAGATCCAGTGTGGCTCTTGTCCCCGGGTGCCCAGCAAGGACCGTATCATGGTGTTCTTTAAAAATCTTGTGTCTCAAAGCGAGAGGCACAAACAACCTCCCAGGAGGACAAAGATCAGGAGCTTCTGACTGGGCTGCCTGCACCTCTGCCTCCAAATCAGGAAAAAGAGCAGAGACCACCACACCTTCAGCTAAAATGGGACCCGGGTCTTCAAAATTCCCACCTCCCGGGAAACAACGTGACAGGGCATCTGCCTTCACATTCTTAACCCCAGGGCGGAACGTAACAACAAAATTAAACCTTGAAAAGAACAAAGACCATCTGGCCTGTCTCGGGTTCAGACGCTTGGCTGACTCCAAGTAGGCCAGATTTTTATGGTCAGTAAACACGGTAATAGGGTGTCTGGCTCCCTCTAGCCAATGGCGCCATTCCTCAAAAGCCAACTTGATGGCCAACAATTCCCTATCTCCCACATCATAATTTCTCTCTGCGGAGGAGAGCTTCTTTGAGAAAAAGGCACACGGTTGCCATTTGGCAGGAGAGGAACCCTGAGACAAGACCGCCCCCACCCCCACCTCAGAAGCATCAACCTCAACTATGAAGGGTAAGGAAACCTCAGGTTGTACTAGGATGGGAGCGGAAGCAAAACTCTCCTTGATATCAGAAAAGGCCTTACGCGCCTCTACCGACCAGGAAGAAAAATCTACCCCCTTTCTGGTCATATCCGTGAGTGGTTTAACAACAGAGGAATAATTCAAAATAAATTTCCTGTAATAATTAGCAAAGCCCAAAAAACGCATCAGCGCCTTCTGATTCTCAGGAAGCTCCCACTCAAGCACAGCGCGGACCTTCTCGGGGTCCATGCGAAAACCAGAAGCGGAGACAAGAAACCCCAGAAATTGGATCTCTGGAACCGCAAACACACATTTTTCCAGTTTCGCGTATAATTTATTCTCCCGCAGGATGAGTAAGACCTGACATAAGTGTTCCTTATGAGTTTTGAAATCAGGAGAAAAAATCAAAATGTCATCCAAATACACTAATACAAATTTTCCCATTAAATGATAAAAAATGCTGTTGACGAAATGCTGAAAAACGGCTGGGGCATTCATCAAACCAAAAGGCATAACTAAATTCTCAAAATGGCCCTCAGGGGTATTGAAAGCCGTCTTCCATTCGTCTCCTTCTCTGACCCTAACCAGGTTGTATGCCCCTCTTAGGTCTAATTTGGAAAAGACTTTCGCCCCAACAACCTGGTTAAACAAATCTGGGATTAAAGGAAGCGGATACGGATCACGAATAGTGATACTGTTCAGCTCCCTGAAATCCAGACAAGGTCTTAAAGAACCATCTTTTTTCTTAACAAAGAAAAAACCAGCGGCAACAGGTGACTTTGAGGGTCGTATGTGTCCTTTTCTCAGACTCTCAGAGATATAAGCACGCATCGCGACCCTCTCAGGTTGGGAAAGATTGTATAAACGAGATTTAGGCAGCTTGGCACCTGGGATGAGATCAATAGGGCAATCATACTCCCTGTGCGGAGGCAAATCCTGAACTCCACTCTCAGAGAAAACATCCAAAAATTCAGAGAGGAAAGGTGGTACAGTTTTAGTAGAAACCTCAGAAATAGATGTTATGAGGCAATTCTCTCTGCAAAAGTCACTCCAACCATTTATTTGCCTCGCTGGCCAATCAATGGTGGGGTTATGTTTAGAGAGCCAGGGTAGCCCCAACACTAGAGGAGTAGGCAAACCGCTAAGGACGAAACATGACACATCCTCAACATGAGTATCATTCACAATTAAACGGATATTGTGAACTATGCCCTTTAATGATTTCTGAGAAAGTGGAGCTGAATCAATAGAAAAAACAGGAATATTTTTTCGCAAAGTGCAAACCTGGAAACCATGAGTTATTGCAAATTGGTTATCAATGAGGTTGACAGCTGCTCCACTATCCACAAAAATCTCACAAAAAATGCTCTTGCTCTCTAGCGCCACCCTAGCAGGCAGGACAAAACGGGAACTACAAGCAAAAGACAATTCTTCAATTTCCGCCTCAACCCTGCCAATAGTAACAGACGGAATATTCTTAAAAGATTTCCTCCTTTTTGTCTCTTTATTACTCCCAGAAAACTGCCTGAATCTCCTAGAGGGACAAACATTTGCCAGATGATTTATACCTCCACAACAAAAGCAAACACTCCCCTGCGGGCTGAATCCTCTATTGTCAGAGGCAATCAACCCCAGCTGCATGGGCTCCTGCTCAGAAGGGGCTGACAGCGACTGAGACCCCTGTGCACAGAATGACACCGGTGCACTGTCCCGGGACTGAGCATGACAAGAAGGAGAAATCTCTCCTCTTTCTCTAAGACGCCTGTCAATACGAACAGCCTGAGACATAGCAGAATTCAAGGAGGTAGGTCTTTCATGAAAGGCAAATGCATCTTTCAATCCCTCAGAAAGACCATAGCAAAATTGACTTCGGAGTGCAGCATCATTCCAACCCGTATCTGCTGCCCATCTCCGAAATTCTGAGCAGTATATCTCTGCGGATTGTTTACCCTGGCATAACAGACGTAGTCTAGACTCAGCCAGAGCAATACGATCCGGATCATCATATATCTGACCCAGGGCTAAAAAGAATTCATCCACTGAACGGAGGGGTTGTGCCCCCTCCGGCAGGGAAAAGGCCCAGGACTGAGCATTACCCCTGAGCAGCGATATAATGATCCCCACCCTCCGTTCTTCATCACCGGAAGAATGGGGAAGAAGGCGAAAATGGAGTTTGCAAGCCTCTCTAAAACGTACAAAATTCTCACTACCCCCGGAAAACGTATCCGGGAGCGAAATCTTAGGCTCAGCACAAACTCCATGAACGCAAGCTGAACCGGTCACTTGAAACTGAGAAAAAGTCTTACGGAGATCAGCTACCTCCAATGAAAGACCCTGGAAGCGTTCAGCCAAAAGTGAAACCGGATCCATGCTTGAGACGGTTTTGGTGGCTGATAATGTCACGGATGGTGTACAGGAAACAAGATGATACAAATAACAAATGATGACTCACTGGATCCACAACTAAGGAACATAAAGGGAGACCCCTGCAATCGACCTGCCGCTCTCCCTTAATGCTCAGCCTATGCGACCACTCTAAAGGTGAATGGGCGCATATCCACGTACCTCGGCTAACTTAACCTGAAGGCCCTACAATAGTGAGGGGACACGACCACCGGCTCCCTACACAGACACGGAGGGAGTCAGGGTCCCCTGGATCCAGACAACAGAAAATCATAAATACAAAACAGCACTTATCTGAAGACGACTGTGAACTGAGAACTGGGAGCTGGGAGCTGAAGTCAGCATGCACACTCATTCCAGGAAGTAGTATCAGCCACACCCAACTACCTTATGGGGGAGAATATAAAGGGAGGTAATGAGTCTGACTGCATGACAGCTGAGATAGCCTAACGAGGTGAGGAACAGAAACCAAAACAAAGAAACTCAAGGGGGAGGATCTGAACGGCTCCTGTCAGAGCCTCTCAGCTGTCTGCTTGTGACAGCCTGCTTCTTTGTCTGCCTGTCATTTTCAAAATGACCCTGTGCTTAAGTCCCTAGAGAAGAGCAGTATTTGTGGAAGCAGGTATATCGGAGGCCTCAATTAGTATTTGGTGGAAGCCGGTATATCAAACCCCTTAATCAGTATTTTGTAGAAGCAGGGGTATTGCAGGCCTCAATCAATATTTGGTGGAAGCAGGGATATCAATCCTCTAATCAGTATTTTGTGGAAGCAGGTATATCGCAGGCCTCAATCAATATTTGGTGGAAGCAAGTATATCGCACCCCTCAATCAGTATTTTGTGGAAGCAGGTATATCAAAACTTTTACTGCTTAGTTTGCTGTTTATTAAAATTCCTAGGTCCTTACCCAGTGTTTTACCCTTTAGTATGTACGGGTGATTTGCATTATTCCTTCCCATGTGCATAACCTTACATTTGTCAGTGTTAAACCTCATCTGCCACTTCTCTGCCCAAGCCTCTAATCTATCCAGATCCATTTGCAGCTGTATAGTGTCCTCTTCTGTGTCAATTACTTTACACAGTTTAGTGTCACCTGCAAAAATTGATATTTTACTGTGCAAGCCTTCTACAAGATCATTAATAAATATATTGAAGAGAATAGGGCCCAATACTGAAACCTGAGGTACTCCGATAGTGACAGTGACCCAATCTGAGTGTGTACCGTTAATAACCACCCTCTGTTTTCTATCATTGAGCCAGACGTTTTCTTCCAGTCCGAGCATTCTCATTTTATATACTAACCTTTTATGTGGTACAGTGTCAAATGCTTTGGAGAAGTCCAGATATACGACATCCATTGATTTGCCGCTGTCAAGTCTAGAACTTGCCTCCTCATAGAAACTGATTAATATCAATCCCTTTAATCAGTATTTTGTGGAAGCAGGTGTATCGCAGGCTTCAATCAGTATTTGTGGAAGCAGGCATATCAAACCCCTTAATCAGTATTTTGTGAAAGCAGGTATATAGAACCCCTTAATCAATATTTGGTGGAAGCAGGTATATCGCACCCCTCAATGAGTTTTTTGTGGAAGCAGGTATATCAAACCCCTTAATCAATATTTTGTGCAAGCAGGTATATCGCACCCCTCAATCAGTATTTTGTGGAAGCAGGTATATAGAACCCCTTAATTAATATTTGGTGGAAGCAGGTATATCGCAACCCTCAATCTGTATTTTGTGGAAGCAGTTATATCAAACCCCTTAATCAGTATTTTGTGGAAGCAGGTATATAGCAGGCCTAATTCAATATTTGGTGGAAGCAGGTATATCGAACCTCTTAATCAGTATTTTGCAGAAGCAGGTGTATCGCAGGCCTCAATCAATATTTGGTGGAATCAGGTATATCAATCCCATTAATCAGTATTTTGTGGAAGCAGGTATATCAATCCCCTTAATCAATATTTGGTGGAAGCAGGCATATCGCACCCCTTAATCTGTATTTTATGGAAGCAGGTATATCAAACCCCTTATTCAGCATTTTGTGGAAGCAGGTACATCGCACCCCTCAATCAGCATTTTGTGGAAGCAGGTATATCAAACCCCTTAATCAATATTTTGTGGAAGCAGGTATATATACCGTTGCAAATAGTTGTTCCAATAGAGCTTGGCCCTCTATATAGCTGCGGTATCGCAGCAGAACCGCGCACAACTCCTACACAATACAAATGCACTATAATATACTTTCTATGTTAGAAAATATATTATAAGTATATCACACCCCTCAGTATATCACACCTATCGATAGCACACCTATACCAGTCCTTAAAAGGACTTTTGCAAAAGAACTTGGTGCATGCGACCAACGCCATATGTTCGCATGTTCGGCGAATCGCCAATGTGCAAAGTTTGCTGCAAAACGACCGCCGGGCAAACTGCAAGGCCTTTTCTAATGGTCGACACCAAACCCTGAAAGAATGACAGGTTCAGCCGTCAATCTAAGGTATACGGTGAGCTCCGACTAACCCCCGACAGATGATGACACAGAAGGATTGCACAAAACAATTCATTCAAACCTGTTGTTCTTCGAGGCAATAAGTCATTATCAATAGTGTTGATCATGAATATTCGAATTGCAAATTTTTATTGCGAATATCGGCACTTCGAGAATTCGCGAATATTTAGAATATAGTGATATATATTCGTAATTTTGAATATTCAAGATCTTTTTTTTAATCAGTACACATGATCCCTCCCTGCTTCTAGCTTGTGGGCCAATGAGAAGGCTGCAATATCGTTGACTTTAGGAATAGTGTTGATTGCGAATTTTCGTAACGCAAATTTTTATCGCAAATTTTTCAATTGCCGATTTCCGCAATCAAGAAAATAATGACTGGAGATAACGAAGTCTCGAATTCGCGAATATATGGCGAATGTTCGCCGAAATTTTTTTTAAATATCACAAATTCGAATATTGCCCCTGCCGCTCATCACTAGCCATCAAAAGTGTCTGGCAGTGGCTCTCTTCCCATTGAAAACACATACACACCCGGCTGAACCAAACTTGTATGTGTATGGTGGAGTCATGAGTTATTGAATGTGTGTGGCCAGCTTTAAAGAGGACCTTTCACTAGAATAGAAAATCTAAACTAAGTATACAGACATGGAGAGCGGCACCCAAGGATCCCTCTGCACTTACTATTATCCCTGGGCGCCGCTCCGTTCTCCCGGTATAGCCTCCGGTATCTTCATATGTTCGGCTCCACCCAGTTGAGCCTGCCGGCGTCTCTTTCTCCCAGGCTGTAGCGCTGGCCAATCGCAGTGCTCAGCTCATAGCCTGAGAGAAAAAAAAACTCTCAGGCTATGAGCTGAGCCCTGCAATTGACCAGCGCTACAGCATGGGAGAAGGCTATACCGGGAGAACGGAGCGGCGCCCAGGTATAACAGTAAGTGCAGGGAGATCCCTGGGCGCCGCTCTCCATGTTTGTATACTTAGTTTAGATTTTCTATTCTAGTGACAGGTCCTCTTTAAGAGCATCTGTCACCATGATTGACCTTAATAAACCAAGCATACATGGTGAACCCTCTGTTTCTGCAATCTGATGTCCAATTGCCGCAAAATGTTTACTTTTATTATTAGTCAGATCAAGTGTTTAGAACATTGAGGAGCTGGCCTATCCCCTCGGAGCACCACTTCACCTCCTCCTCTCCCTTTTTGACATTCCCTCTCATGGCCTGATTGACAGGGCCAGGCATCTTCACTGTTCAGATGCCCACCCCTGATATCTTGTGCTTATGCTGATGAGACACTCTCCCTGTTCTGAGATCTGTACTGCACAAGCACCAATGAGATTTCATCGCAGATCTCAGTAATGAGAGCCTTCTAAGATCAACTGCGCTTGGACTGATGAAGTTTCACCAGTTATGGCAAAGTGGGAGAGGAGGAGGTGAAGTGGTGTTCCAAGCGGCTATGCCAGCCCCTCTCTGCTCCAAGCACCTCACATGCATAATAATAAAAGTACAAATTTTGCTGCAATGGAACATCAGAATGCAACAATAGAGGGCTGATTTACTTCACCATGAGCTATCCTACCAGGCAGTATGCCTGCTTTAATAGGGTTGATCATGATGACAGATGCTCTTTAAGACAAACCCTTTCCATGTGCCCTATTAGAGGATATGTATGTCATACCTCTATTAGGCAGAGTGAAGAGCAGTATCTGAAGTGTCTGAAAGTGATAAAAAGACAAAAGGTTTCATATAATGCAAATACAAGCAAAGATTTTTAGACAAGGCATTTGCATCTTCCCGGTCAGTTGAGAGGATTTATCATTTAGCTGGGAATTTAGAGAAAGACCTAGAAGATCATGGTTGGATAGCAGTGTCTTCTGTTCATCTTTGTTATCTCAAAATTTTGACTAACAGAATCCTCCAGTGGACAAACTGCAAACATTTGGAATATTACGTTAAAAACGTTTCAGAATTTAGAGGATAAAGTGAAAATAAATTAAAGCTGTATAAACACCTCGTAAAGTGTTGTGAAATGTTTTACTGAGATACTTGAAAATGAAGATGCAGGCCTAAGTAGAGCATCTACACCTGTGATCCATAGTAACACTTCCTTCTGCTGTCCTCCTGTACCCTGTATTTAAGTGAGGTTCTGGTTGTTTGCTATAAAGCCTAGTGTTCCTATGATATTCTTGACACAGTGGAATCTCCCAAATGCCTCAGGTTCCATAGGACATTTCAACTGGTTTACTGATACCCACCATCCATGAAACCCTAGTTATCTATCAAATATAATTTCATCTTAGCACACCTTCTTCAGTGCAGATTGATTCAAGAGTTGACAAGCATAGGGAAGTGGCGAAAGCAGGACTGAGGAGCAGGTCATTGCCATGTATTGGGGCACTGTGACTGACACTAGGCACCCCTTGGCAGACACTTTGACTAACACTAGCAGGACTGTAGCCAACACCAAAGTTACTTTGGTTGACTGAGGACAATATACTCAGTGCCAGGGACATTTTATATAATAGAGGTTATCTAGCGTCTTACACTTTTTTTCTCCTCCCATCCCCACCGGACCAAAGCGATGGATCATAGGAGCTGAAACTGAGCAACAGGGAGCAGCTTAGTATTCTTCCCTCCACAGGTCTGGCAGAAGGGAGACAAAAAGTATTAAAAAGCTGGGGAACCCATTTAAGGCACTCTGGTTCTGTTAGGTTGCCACCCAGGTAAACAAAGCCCGGCCTGCAGTACAGGTTCGGTGCAATTTTTTTTATTGTAGGCTATTCCCTAGCGTTGACCGGTTTCCTGCTGCTTTAAAATCATATTTTAAAGTTCAATTTAATATGTATCCTAATTATCTACCCTGTCTACTGTTCCATTAAATCTATAACATTCTCGACTTTACACTCATGGAGTAAAATGAGACTATTTTCTATCTAGCAATATCACCCAATGGCTTTTAATAAATAAATCCTTAATAAATAATCCTTCTGTCGGCATATGCAAAATATACATTAAATTATTTTTCTTTTAAACCTTAATGAATTTACTGCTGAATTAATGAACGAAAGTACACCTGCCTGCACATAATCACATAATAGGTGCCTTACCCTGTGAAGCCTTAGATGTAATCACCTCCGTGGTGTTGAGAAATATGTTAAGTGCAATATAATTTTATCAAAATCAATTTAATCTACTTGAAAGTGTTCATAGAAACATTG
Source organism: Bufo bufo (assembly GCF_905171765.1). Lineage (NCBI taxonomy): Eukaryota > Metazoa > Chordata > Amphibia > Anura > Bufonidae > Bufo > Bufo bufo. The sequence continues at coordinate 195,241,657 of NC_053397.1, forward strand.
AGCGGGAGACTTTTATGCTGTTGGTCTATTTTGCATATGTGTGTGTGTTTTTTTAACTCCTTTTTTTCTGTACCTTTTTTTTCTCATAGGGAATAAACTGGTATCACTGGAAAGGTCATGAGTTCTCCATTCCATTCGTCGAGATGAAGATGAGACCATACAACCAGCGTACAATGAAGAAACGTTCCCTTAATCTCTGATCTTAGCTGACCCATCAATAGACATATTTCACCCACATCTACCTTGTTCTGCCCTCCTCCACCACACTGGACCTGCACAGACACATATACACATTACTCTTCTCTCCTCGAAGACCATGTTTAAGTCCAGTGGTGGGCAATATTACATTTTTTGGGGACCCTGGCAACTACTGCTACTACAGATAGGGCAGTGTATTAACCAATACAAATAGTCCATAAATATATGGCATGTAAGGATGCACCAACTGGTCACTGCAAGGTCCCCTTCATGCATTCATGGATTATGTTGCTCATTAGTCCCTGTGAATGCATTCAGCTAAATCTGTAGCCACACAGACAACCGACAATGGTCAACAGGTTGCCCACCACTGTTTCAGTCCATGCATTTAACGTTGATACAGTATGTCATTTTGCAAACCATTGATGTTATCCAATGTACTTTGGCCCTGCACTTTCCTACTTTAGACATTCTTTACTGTACAGAAACTTCTACCCCATTCTCCATGATCATATACTGAAAATATTTCGATATGCCACCCCAGCCTTTCAGCACCAAGAGAGACTTCTCATGTATCCACCACAAAATAATGTCCTCCCTTGTCAAGAGGACTGGCCTCCACCCAGTCAGCTGTCTTTCTCGTGTCCATAGGGGCATGGTGCTGTATAATTGTCTATTTACTTTGCTTACTGTGAAACCTCAGACCCTTTAGTACCCAAAAAACTTTTTTCTGCAGTCAGGCGTAATTGTCTTGCTAACAATTGATGTGCCAAATTTTTAGCCACTGTCTCTTGCACTTACAAGTGTTTTTCATCACTGGAGATTTTTTTAAAATAAAAAATGCCATACATATTCAAGAGGAGGAGGCTTCCCTTATAGCACTGAAGACACAGAAGTAGCCAAGAATCTTTAATGACCCTTTCTCAGACTCCATCAAGACAGCATTTGTTATCTAGGTTATGTAGGAGATACAATACTTCTCGTATATTGGCAATATGTCATTCATAGTTTGCATTGGCCAAAAAGGCACACCCATGCTTTATTGCCTTACAGGATAAAGGTTTAATTGATGACCACCAAGTCAATGTTTTTCTTTCAATTATCCAAATTAATTGGGTTTGTTTTTGATGGGGGGTGTTCTTTTTTTTTTCGTTTTATTTAATTTCTTAGCAAATTATGTCTGCTCCCTGCATTAGAGTCGGTTCATTAGCCGATATCCCTGGTTCAAAAAACTGGAGAAGACAGTGCTACACAAGGTGGCACTTCCAGTAAGGATATAGGATGCATTAAAGATAACAGAAGTTTGGGAAGCAGATCCTAACTGCCAAACAAGAGACTACTGAGAGATGCCTGCCAAAGGGTTAATTGCCCTATATACTCTTGTATCTCTAGTCCTGGATGCTGTTAGCTGATGTATAGATCCTTTTTTTAATGCATTTTCTATACGTTATTAAAAGATTCCTATGGGATGATATTACGTGTGTCTGAGTCTTTCCTGAGAACGTGTAGAGCACCATCAAGGTCTTGTGAGATCTGGAGAACATCATTTCACTGAACAGCTTTTCATTCGGAGGATCGTCTCCCTAAGGTCTTCATCACGCACAGCGAGAAACACTCCACCCGCCTCTCTTTTACATGATCCATTTACTTTTGATTCAAAAAAGCATTATTTTGTGAATTCCATTAGAATGGTCTCTCAACAGAACGCTGCACTAAAATATAGATTGAAGGGCTATATTATGTGGGCTACAGCAAAGTCTGCAGGCAGTGTCATCACTAGGGCTATTAATATTTGACGAGCCCAATTTTTTACTTTACTGTAGCTTTTATTCTTTTATTCTCAGTTTTTGTAAGTCTGTCATTTGTGAATTTTAGCCTTTTTAGCCAGTTTTATTTGCTGTCCTCTGAAATGCAAACAGGAGATCCTAAAATTATTTGTCAAGTGAAAGAGTTTGCATTTCATGAAACTGTTTTTCTCATCTTAGATGCAGATGATCGCATTTTAACTTGGCTAGAGCTGGTAGCTCTGGAAATTTAAGTACTCAAATATTAAAGGAATTGTCAGACTTTTTTTTATATTGATGGCCTTTCCACAGGATAGGTCATTAATATCTAATCGATTGGGGTTTGACTCTGGGGACCCCAGCCGATCAGCTGTTTGAAGAAGCCGATGCACTCTGATGAGCACTGCAGCCTACTCACAGCTTACCAAGAACAGCACTGTACATTGTATAGCAGCTGTTCTTGGTACTGCAGCTCAGGCCTACTCACTTGAACACATGTGACCAAGGAACGTAATGTCACTTGCCTAGAAATAGACTACAGGAGCTCCTTAGCCTCTTCAAACAGCTGATTGGCAGGGTGCCGTGAGTCTAACCTATCCTGAGGATAGGCCATCAGTATAAAAATGTTAGACAACCCCTTTAAAATATTTGATTACTTCTAAAATTTACAGAGCTGCCAGTTCCTCTCTATATATCTCCATAGTATCCTCAGTGGGGTGCAGTACTTCAAACAGATGGCTGGTCTGTCCTTCTTAAAATGATGAGGAACCTGAGTCTTATCACCCTAACCACGATGCAGGGAAGTCTATAGCCCAAGAATTTGTGTTACCGTCTCTAGTTAATATTTAGCACTCTCCCTTGTATGGCTGCTAAACTATCTGGTAAATCCAGAAGTTATTTTCCTCTGGGGCTAGCACATGGTTGCTCTTGGGTCACAGGGCAGGAATTTCCTTGCAGCCTACACAGTTCTGAGTATTTTCCAACCACAGGGATCGGGAACACCCACCCCATCCCCTATATACAACCTTTGGGAGGAAATACAGGTATGACATACAATATCTACTTATGCCATGGGCTGCCAGCACACTGCACATGTGGTACTTACTCGAAGGCTGCTAAATCCTAAGCGCAGCACACCTTCTCTGTGTTGTAGCACTGAAATATAGAAGCCTGATCTACTTTTTGAAACCCTTCCATGAACGTGTCCAGATGTGCACCCCTATTGTTTATGGGCTGTATCTGGTACTGCAGCTCAGCCTTGGAGCTCATGCACACGAACATATTTTTTTCCATGTCAGTTCCGTTTTTTTTGCTGCCCATATGCGGAACCATTCACTTCCATGGGTCCACAAAAAAAAGGAAATGACTCCATGTGCATTATGTTGTGCCGTTCTGCAAAAAGGATAGAACATGTCCTATTCTTGTCCATTTTGCGGACAAGGATAGGCATTGTTACAATGGATCTGCAAAAGAAACGGATGCAATACGGATGTCACACAGACGTCATCCAAATTATTTGCAGATCTGTCTTTTGTGGACCGCAAAATACATACGGTCGTGTGCATGAGCCCTTATTTTCATAAAGGTTCACACTCCCTTGGATTTTTGCTGCCCCTTTTCTTGCATTAGTGGCAGGACCAGGACAAGCTCTGCTGCTTAATAGCGACCATGCCACAAAGTACAAACCTATTGTTGAAATTTGAAATGCTGAATTCCTGCTGGGTAATACAAGTGTTTTCATAAAAAAAATTATAAAACCATCATATACAGTATAATGATCATTTAATGAAAGCACAGTCATCGGGACAAACACTACAATTCCTGAAATTTCAAAAACTAGCAGCATATAATCTAAATGCAGATCTCCCCACGACTCTTATGTTTAAAAATTGAAGAATAAAATTAATATTTAACGCTAGATTCCAAGACAAGCCGGGGTAAACGCAAATTAATTCATCTCCAGTAAAGAAAAAGATTACTTCGTGTTCAGTAAACAGCGACTTCACTGAAACCAATTGTTAAATGTCATTTCTGTGTGTTACAACAATCCTGGGGTGATATAATCACCTCTGTCTTAGCTGCTCACAAAATAAAAAGCTTATTTTATGATTTGACGGAGTTTAACGCTATGAGTACCGAATTACAATATGCAGACGTATTCAGTATGTGAACATGTAGATATAAGCATGTATACATTTCATTGCTCCTGGGATCACAGGTGGAGCTTCCCTTCCATGTTCTCACCAAGGCCTCTATCTGAATTATCTGTGACCACCATGGTTTAGATCTGCTATGAGACTAGACACACCATGCTCAAGGGGACAGGAAGTTATGTCACTAGATTGACAGATCCAGACAGAAAGTCATCATCATTTGAAGCTGTCACATTGGAAATTGCTCCAATCATGTAATGATCTGTTGTAACTGTCATATAATGACATCATTTCGTTTTCTCATTGAACCAAGGCGTTTAAATCTATGGAAATCATCGAAAGGGCTCCAGAGGTGTGAGCCACAAATGTAGCAAACTAGCCATTTAAGCCTATGGTTGGATGATCCCCTGTCCAGTATCTTTACTTGACCCATCATGATGTGTCATATAGCACCCAAATAGTAAAATCATCCAGTGTCTAGGGTTTTGCTATAGAGGATACAGAAGTAGCAGTCGCACCATGGTCATGGTGCCTGAGGGTCCAAAAGGGACTTTCGCCAGAAGACACCAGTATTAGAAAAGTCCTATAGTAGACATGACAAACTTTCAGGAAGAAAGATCACCATGGACTATTTGATTCACCACAAGGTTTTTATCAGGTGAGAGATTGTTTTTTTCTCCTTTACTGTATCACATTTTCCTCTTTAACCCCTCAGTAATGGCAGATGATGCACTCTTTATGAACTTGCATCCCTAAGACCATCCCTGCGTACAAGAGTGAAGAAACAATTGCTCCCCCCCCCCCCCCATTATGTTTTACATCCCTTGTATGACTGTTTTATGACCCTACAGAAGTTTTGGGCCCTGGTGCCATGTATGTGGAGAGTTTTGTGATAGCCGTTTAAGTAACAGTTGTCACACGGCCATTTGTAGAACCAAGTGAAGTCTATGGAGCTGTTCACATGGCCATTTTTTTACCGGTCAGTGAATAGCAGCCCAAAAAAAAAAAATGGATGTCTCAAATCATTTAACAGCCATTTAGATTGGTACACTGTATTAAGAAAAAGCCATTCAGGTGTTAAAAGTTAAAAAAATACCTCATCAACTTGGGGACACTCACTCTTCACTGCATATTTTAGGACCTGACGCACCCAGCATGGTGATGTCATATGACTTGAAGCACAGGTCCTGCTGCATCCAGTGAGGAGCAAGTAAGTGTTTCATCATGTGCAAGTTGATGAGGTAAAGATATATATATACAGTGGATAGAAAAAGTCTACACACCCCTGTTAAAATGTCAGGTCTCTGTGCTATATAAAAATTAGACAAAGATAAATCATTTCAGAACAAAAAAAAACTAAAATAATGTGGTTGCATAAGTGTGCACACCCTTAAACTAATACTTTGTTGAAGCACATTTTTATTTTATTACAGCACTCAGTCTTTTTGTGTATGAGTCTATCAGCATGGCACATTTTGACTTGGCAAGATTTGCCTACTCCTATAACTTGAGATGTACTGTAGCTGTGTTCAGTATTAAGCAATCACATTCAAAATCATGTTAAATAGAAGTCAGCATACACCTGCCATAATTTAAAGTGCCTCTGATTAACCCCAAATAAAGTTCAGCTGCTCTAGTTGGTCTTTCCTGAAATTTTCTTAGTCGCATCCCACAGCAAAAGCCATGGTCCACAGAGAGCTTCCAAAGCATCAGAGGGATCTCATTGTTAAAAGGTCTCAGTCAGGAGAAGGGGACAAAAGAATTTCCAAGGCATGAGATATACCATGGAACACAGTGAAGACAGTCATCATCAAGTGGAGAAAGTATGGCACAACAGTGACAAAACACATCTGAAGTCTCCCAAAAGCATGTGGGAAAAGGTGTTATGGTCTGATGAAACCAAGGTTGAACTTTTTGGCCATAATTCCAAAAGATATGTTTGGCCCAAAAACAACACTGCACATCACCAAAATAACACCATAACCACAGTGAAGCATGGTGGTGGCAGCATCATGCCAAGGGGCTGTTTTTCTTCAGCTGGAACTAGGGCCTTAGTTAAGCTAGAGGGAATTATGAACAGTTCCAAATACCAGTCAATATTGCCACAAAACGGCCATTAAAAACTGTTGCAATACAGCCATTAAAAAAGGATAGACAGCCAGAAAATGGATACATAAATGATTGTAAAATGGCCATGAAAAACTGACAGTGTGTCCATTTTCAATGGCATTTTTTTTTTTTTTTACTGTCATGTGAATGTAGCCTGAGTAGATATGTGTCCCTTGGCTGCTATGCTTGCATTCCTTTTGTGGTTACCAATTTCTAGTAGAACTAAGTTCTCCCTGGTGCCATGATGCCATGATATTGAACAGCAGGTTGTCTGTAGATGCTAGCAGTTGCAGAGTCATATGAACCCAAGATCTACATATACCTTGCACCTCTGGTTAGGAAACATTTTTGTAGGCATGTGAAAGACGGAAGGTCCAACCTCATGGAGCCCATTTTAATAATCACTCCGAACATGCAGAAACTCCCATGGACAATGAGTGACAGCTTTCTCACTTACACATAATATTAGCGAAGACATAATTAAAGATTATATTTAGAGTTGAGCGAATCGAATCCAATGAAGTGGAATTCGATCAGAATTTCAGGATAAATTTGATTCGTCGCAAAACCAAATTTCCTCGTGCTTCATGGTAGCGAATTGATTTTTTTCACAATGGGCCGGCCACCGCCATCTTGATTGAAGATCTCAGACAAAATCCTGTGCATGATGTCATCTCAACCGCACAAGATTTTGCACCAGATCTTCAAGCAAGATAGTGGCGGTCGGCCCGTTGTGCGAAAATGAAGCAGGTAAGTATGATTTCATTTTTTTTTCTGTTAATTTTACACTGTTTTTAATCTCAGATGCAGCTATCATGTATGAATGTGGCATGTGAGGGGTACAATGATGTGGGGCGGCGCAATCACAGTTCCCTGTCATTGTACCCACTACTTACATAAAAATGCACTTCATGACGAAGTAATTCATAATTTTTTTGTAAAATTCGGCGAAGCAGCTGAATCGAATTTGGAAGAAATTCGCTCATCTCTAATTATATTGGTTACAAATGAAAGATATATGCGATCCAGGATCAGGCTTACTACACGTAGCTTTAATGAGCTATATGCTCTACATTACTGTATCCGTACAATTGAGCTCTGTGAAGTAGAACGTCATGGAAGAAAAGTATTATATATAGTTTCTAAAAGACCTAATACTCTTGCAAATTTGATGAGATTCATTGGTTTATAAGATTAGGACATATTCAGTTGCAAGAAAAAGTATGTGAACACTTTGGAATTATATGGATTTCTGCACAAACTGGTCATAAAATGTGATCTGATCTTCATCTAAGTCACAACAATAGACAATTACAGTCTGCTTAAACTAATAACACACAAAGAATTAAATGTTACCATGTTTTTATTGAACACACCATGTAAACATTCACAGTGCAGGTGGAAAAAGTATGTGAACCCCTAGACTAATGGCATCTCCAAGAGCTAATTGGAGTTAGGTGTCAGCCAACTGGAGTCCAATCAATGAGCTGAGATTGGAGGTGTTGGTTACAGCTGCCCTGCCCTATAAAAAATACACACCAGTTCTGGGTTTGCTTTTCACAAGAAGCATTGCCTGATGTAAATGATGCCTCGCACAAAAGAGCTCTCAGAAGACCTACAATTAAGAATTGATGTTGACTTGCATAAAACTGGAAAGGGTTATAAAAGTATCTCCAAAAGCCTTGCTGTTCATCAGTCCACGGTAAGACAAATTGTCTATAAATGGAGAAAGTTCAGCACTGCTACTACTCTCCCTAGGAGTGGCCATCCTGTAAAGATTACTGCAAGAGCACAGCGCAGACTGCTCAATAAGGTGAAGAAGAATCCTAGAGTGTCAGCTAAAGACTTACAAAAGTCTCTGGCATTTGCTAACATCCCTGTTAGCGAATATACAATACGTAAAACACTAAACAAAAATGGATTTCATGGGAGGATACCACAGAGGAAGCCACTGCAGTACTGGCAAAATATTCTGTGGACAGATGAAACCAAAGTTGAGTTGTTTGAAAGAAACACACAACACTATGTGTGGAGAAAAAGAGGCACAGCACACCAACATCAAAACCTCATCCCAACTGTGAAGTATAGTGGTGGAGGCATCATGGTTTGGGGCTGCTTTTGCTGCATCAGGGCCTGGACAGATTGCCATCATCGAAGGAAAAATGAATTCCCAAGTTTATCAAGACATTTTGCAGGAGAACTTAAGGCCATCTGTCCACCTGCTGAAGCTCAACAGAAGATGGGTGTTGCAACAGGACAACAACCCAAAGCATAGAAGTAAATCAACATCAAAATGGCTTTAACAGAAGAAAATACTCCTTCTGGAGTGGCCCAGTTAGAGTCCTGTCCTCAACCTGATTGAGATGCTGTGGCATGACCTCAAGAAAGCGATTCACACCAGACATCCGAAGAATATTGCTGAACTGAAACAGTTCTGTAACGAGGAATGGTCAGGAATTACTCCTGACCGTTGTGCACGTCTGATCTGCAACTACAGGAAATGTTTGGTTGAAGTTATTGCTGCCAAAGGAGGTTCAACCAGTTATTAAATCCAAGGGTTCACATACTTTTTCCACCTGCACTGTGAATGTTTACATGGTGTGTTCAATAAAACCATGGTGACATTTAATTCTTTGTGTGTTATTAGTTTAAGCAGACTGTGATTGTCTATTGTTGTGACTTAGATGAAGATCTGATCACATTTTATGACCAATTTGTGCAGAAATCTATATCATTCCAAAGGGTTCACATACTTTTTATTGCAACTGTATGTGATCCAGGATCAGGCTTACTACATGTAGATTTAATGAGCTATAAGCTCTTCATTACTGTATCCGTACAATTGAGCTCTGTGATGTAGATGGAAGCTAAATATTATATATACAATATTATCCTTGTTAATTTGATGAGATTGATTGGTTTCTAAGGTTAGGACATATATGTGATCCAGGATTAGGTTTATTACTGTCACGGCCTTTGGTTTGCACTGTGACACTGTCGCCACACTTGCGGTTGCCCGCGGCAACGTGTTGCTGTGAGAGCATGTGGTGGCAGTGTCTCGGCCTTCTGGGTGATTGCCGAGACATGGTTGCCACGCATGCTGTTGCCGGTAGTAACATGTGGATTGGTATGCTTGTGTGTGCACTTCCCTTGTCTTCCTTCCCTTGTCTGGTGTTGGAAGGGTTAACTCCCTTCCTAGTGTTTTGTGAACATTGGGTTTATGTGTTTCTGGGTGTGGGTGCTTGGGCTATTTAGTCTCTGCTGGAAACCTGTAGCTGAGGGGTACTCCAGCCTTGGTGTGTGCTGGAGTTATGCTCTGTCTGGTTGTTCCATCTGTCCAGTGAGGGCCACCCTTGTGGTCATAGATGTTCTATGTCATCCCGGTGTCTCCTTCCCTTCCTGTACCTATGTGTATGGAGTGGGTTATGTTCAGGGTGTTTGTATGTCTAGTTGGTGTGACATGTCTGGTGGTGTTGGGTGCATGTTTACTAGACATTCCCCTGTCTCAAGTTATTGCAGCTATGGTGTCCTGGGTTCCTGTGTGGTTGTGGTTTGTGCTGTGTCCTTTAATGTTGGTGTGGACAGCAGCACTTGTGCACGGGTTCCAGTCAGTGTGTCTGTGGCAGGTAAGTGCGTTAATGGTTTCACTTACCTGCCATCTCCTTTAGGCTACTTTCACACTAGCGTTCGGGTGTCCGCTCGTGCGCTCCGTTTGAAGGGGCTCACGAGCGGCCCCGAACGCATCCGTCTGGCCCTAATGCATTCTCAGTGGAGGCGGATCCACTGAGAATGCATCCGCCTGCCAGCGCTCAGCCTCCGCTCCGCTCAGTGAGCGGACACCTGAACGCTGCTTGCAGCGTTCGGGTGTCCGCCTGGCCGTGCGGAGGCGAGCGGATCCGTCCAGACTTATAATGGAAGTCAATGGGGACGGATCCGCTTGAAGATGACACCATATGGCTCAATCTTCAAGCGGATCCGTTCCCCATTGACTTTCAATGTAAAGTCTGAACGGATCCGCTCAGGCTACTTTCTGACTTAGAAAATTTTCTAAGTAATAATGCAGACGGATCCGTTCTGAACGGATGCAAACGTCTGCATTATCGGAGCGGATCCGTCTGATGAAACATCAGAAGGATCCGCTCCGAACGCTAGTGTGAAAGTAGCCTAAGCTGTATGTGTTTCCCCTCCTTGCAGCCTGGCCTTAGTTAGAGACTCCTTTTCCTCCGTGTTGTGGATGAACAGGTAGTCTCTCCCCTACTCCTAAGTGAGGGATTTCCAGGGCGACTCATGATATTAGGTATCCAGTGTATGAGCCGTCCCACCATCGGGGTCCGCTAATACGGTGAGGAGTCAGGGAGAGGATTAGGGATGTTGTAGGAGGTGACCTGCTCCCTTATTACTCCTTTTTGGCCAGGCTGATCCCCTTTACCCTTTGACACCGCACGGTGGGTGGTTTCCCCCATTCCCCACCGTGACAATTACATGAAGATTTAATGAGCTATATGCTTTTCATTACTGAATGTATCAGTACTAGAGATGAGTGAATTTCACATTTTGATATTCGTACACGCTTCGCTTACTGGTAAAAGATGAATTGCATTATGGATTCCGTTACCATGGACCATAACGCAATTATATGATGGAATGCATATCGGAATGCCTATAGAGGCATTCCGTTATTTATTCCATCATAATAGAAATCTATGGGCTGCAAAACGGATCAGTTCCCTTTCCTATATGCAGGGGAGTCTCTCCTGATCCTGAGTCCTCTCCTGCATAACAAAAATGGGACAGATCCGTTATGCAGCCCATAGACTTCTATTATGACAGAATGAATAACGGAATGCCTCTAAAGGAATTCCATGATAGAATTGCATCATGGTCCGTGGTAACGGAATCCATAACGCAATTCACCTTTTACCAGTAAACGAAGCGTGAACGAATTACATAACTGGAAATTCGCTCATCTATTATCAGTACAATGGAGCTCTGTGGTATGGCTCAAAATGTATAGCTTCTAAACACCAGTTCATTTGATGAGATTAATTAGTTTCTAAGGTTGAGTAAGGAAGAGCGAACCAGTTCGGACTGAACCTGCTATTTTTCGGACGATAGACAAACCTGAATCTTTCTGGGTTCGTTTCAGATGAATCCACTAAAACGGTATGTAGAGAAATTTTAATGCTTATGTCGGAGGGAAAAAAGCACTGGGGCGGAAGAAGAAGGGTTCTCAAATGACCCTGAGAGGAAGTTTGGGGGAGGGCTCACCCTGATTGGCTCCCATCCCAGGCTGACAGACAGCCTCGAGGAGCAATCAGTGCTGCAGCAGGCAGAGAGGTGCCCTAGCAGAACGTCATTCGGTGCTGGACTGTGAATGTGGGTGATTGTGTGTGATGGTGTCTGCCAGGAAAACAGGGAGGGGAGGGTGAAAGGAAGGTCTAGGATTTCAAAGAAGAATTGTGTGTGTTGTGTACAATAAAGAGAAGCAGGGCAGCTGACAGACAGGGAAAGAGAAGACAGGACCTGTGGCTGTGCTGCTATCAGAAGTGCAGGGGCACCTGAAATGCAGCTACCTGCAAGTAAATACTTTCATTTTTCCCCCATTTGCACAGAAATCCTTTTTTTGTGGGGTTCAATTTAATTAAGCTGCATATATATGTGATTACTGCAATACACCTGGTGTGGCAGCAATCTACCAGTGTGTATTATGGTGAAATTAAGCATTAAGCCTCAATTGTCTATTATTAATTACCTAATACACTTGTTAATTTGATGGGACTAATTTGCTTCTAAGGTTAACAGATATACTTGATCCAGGATCAGGCTTACTACATGTAGTCTTAAAGGGAACCTGTCAGGTTGAACATGGTGTCTGAGGGGTTAGCAGATGGATATATAGTTTTATGCGAAAAAAATCATCTGTATACCTTGTAGTTCATTCATTTATTTTCTTGCTCGTTCTGGGCTGTGAAGTCCAGGAGGTGGTCCTATCGGTGATTGACAGCCTTCCCTTTATGACTGTGTATACAGAGATAGCTGTCAATCACTGATAGGACTGCCTCCTTGATGTCAAAGTCCAGAATGAGCAGGAAGATAAATTAATGAAATTCTAGATATACTGAATATTTTCCCATAAAACTATATATCCATCTGCTCAGCTCCTCCTGCTCTATAACATGCTGCCTATAGATTGCATTTCACTTTCATGGTGACAGGTTCACTTTAATGAGCTATATGCTCTTTATTACTTGATGTATGAGTAGAATTGAGCTCTGTGGTGTGGTTCATAATGGAAGCAAAATATTATACCGTATATAGCTTCTCAACACTAAATATACCTGTTAATTGGATGAGATTAAATGGTTTTCAAGGTTAAGAGATTTTCGAGATCCAGGATCAGGCTGACTACATGTAGATTTAATGAGCTATATGCTCTTTATTCCTGTATCAGTACAATTTATTTCTGGGGTTAATAATGGAAGCTAAATATTATATATAGCTTCTAACTAATATGCTTGTTAATTGGATGAGATTAATTTGTTTCTAAGGTTAAGATATATACATGATCCAGGATGAGACTTACTACATGAAGTATTAATGAGCTATATACTCGTTATTACTAGATGCGTCAGTACCATGGAGCTCTGTGATGTAGTTCATAATGGCAGCAAAACATTATATATATCGCTTCTAAAACACCTAATACGCTAGTTCATTTGATGGGATTAATTTGTTTCTAAGATTAGGCTTACTACATGTAGATTTAATAAGTTATATTACATTATTCCGATATCCGTACAATTGAGTTCTGGGGGTACATAATGGAAGTTAATTACATAAAGCTTTTAATTACCTAATACACTTGTTAATATGACAGGATTAATTTGCTTCTAAGGTTAAAACATATACATGATCCAGAACCAGGCTTACTACCTGTAGTCATAACTAGCTATATACTCTTTATTACTGAATGTGTCAGTACAATGGAGCTCTGTGATATAGATCATTATAGAAGCTAATAGCTTCTAAAAGACTTAAAGCACTTGTATATTTGATCAGATTATAGCAGACCTGTCACGCTCCTGACATGCCTCTTTAATAGCTACATGCATTCCCCATGTAATAACAATTCTAGAGCCTCTATTCTTATGGCTCTATGTTGTGTCATTCCTTTATTATTTCTACTAGAAGTTATGAATGAATTGCTAGCAGTCTGCAGTAAGGGTACAGAGGGGAGGTAACTAGTTGGGGCATGTCAGGAGTGGTGACAGGTCCTCTTTAATTTATATCTAAGAATAATAGATATACGTGATCCAGGATCAGATGTGATCTTAATGAGCTATGTGTTCTGTATTACTGTATGTATCGGTACAATTGAGCTCTGGGGTGTAGTTCACAATGGCAGAAAAATATCATATATAGCTTCTAAAAGACATAATATACTTGTTAATTTGATGGTATTAATTTGTTTCAATGGTTAGGAGATATACATGATCCAGGATCAGGCTTACTACATGTAGTCCTAATGAGCTTTACGCTCTTTATAACCGAATGTGTCCGTACAATGGAGCTTTGTGGTGTATTTCATTATGGAAGCAAAATATTCTATATCGTTTTTTAATTACCTAATACTCTTCTAAATTTGACGGGATTAATTTGCTTCTACAATTAAGAGGGTTGTCAAGGATTAGAAAAACATGGCTGCTATCTTCCAGAAACAGCACCACCCCTGCCCTTGGGTTGTGCCTGATTTTGTAGCTTGACTCCATTAAAATTAATGAGCTGAGCCTCAGTACCAAATATCACCAGTGCTTAAGGTGCGGCACTGATTTTGGAAGAAAGTAAGCATGTGTTTTTAATCCTGTACAGTGCTTCTGAGTTGCTCATATTAAATGGTTACTTGAAAGATGTGCCTTGGGTCACCAGGCTCTTGAGTTGCGAGCAGGAGTGCACCACCAATGAGGCCAGGTGAGGCAATCGCCTCAAGCAGCACCAGGTGGGGGGGGGGGCAGCGGAAGGGCCATGGGCAATCATCACTTTCATTGTGGCAAAGGGATTAGGTTAAGAAATTGGCATTGGGGGGGCGCTGTTTCAGTTTTCGCCTCGGGCAGCAGAAAGGCTAGGTGCACCCCTGGTTGCTAGTGACATGATTGGACTGCCACCAGCAGTGGGCGCTGCAGGGATGTTGAACGCTTGCTGCCAGATTCCTCTGCATATTAACAGATGATCACTGGGGGTCCAAGCAGGGCAATATATCCTATGTTGAACATATTATTTTGCTACCCATCAAAAAAGTGAGAATGCAGGCACTGAAGGCAATTTGTACATCAATAAGCAATGGGTTTTTTCTGTTCCTACCAGCAGAATTGAAAAAGTCTTATGCACAAGTGGATTATTGCTTTATCTTATAGCAAAAGGAATAGTGTATATTACCTATCTCATGGACATCCCCTTTACAATACTGGCCACATTCCCATCTGCAGTGGAGGCTTCACCTGGGACCTCCATCACAGAGGTCGTCAAAATAGCAGAGAGAATCTTTGCTAAAAAACAAAACATTCTACCGAACAGAAATCCAATGAATCCCATTATAGTCAATGGGATCTATTAGGCTCCATTCCTGTTAGTTATGTGCCGAATCCGCCACTTCCGTTATTTTCGTTCTTCTGCAGAATATAATGGAAACGAATAACGCTAATGTGAAAGAGTCCTAAGAAGGGGACTTAAAGCAACTCCAAGTACGTAGGATAGTAATATAAGAAAAGAAGACAAAAGCAGCATCCAAGTACTGATTCAGGAAGAATGTAAGGTCACAAACAATGCCGGCACCAAGCTGTAAAGCTAAATCGCAATATCAATCATGAGACAAAGTCAAGTAAGAGAGAAATCTAACAGTCAGTGAAAAGCGAAGTCAAAATCATAACTCCATTCAAATAAGGAAAAAAGCTGGAAACAAAAATGACACCTGTGAACGCGTTAGTCGGAGACATCGTGATGTGCGTACGCAGAGCTGTCAGAATGGCTATTGTTCCTGCACTGAAAGCTGATGGCAACAAAATTAAAGCACAGAAGACTGAAATCAGCAAAGTGCCGCACACTGGATCTTAAACAAAGAATAATTTGCAATTACATCGGCTTTTCAAATTTCCGATTTGTAGCTCAGCGCATGTAGATCCGAAGAGGCTTGTCACTCCTACGCTCCCATGGGTAAACATAGTTCATAAATTCATATTGCTTTGTTATATATGGTGTCATACATGAGTGTTCAGGCCAATCCGAAGCCTTTTCATTTGGATATCCAATCTAATCTGCCGACTAAGGCTACTTTCACACTGGCGTTTTGGCTTTCCGTTTGTGAGATCCGTCTTGGGGTCTCACAAGCGGTCCAAAAAGGATCAGTTTTGCCCTAATGCATTCTGAATGGAAAAGGATCCGCTCAGAATGCCTCAGTTTGCCTCCGTTCAGTCACCATTCCACTCTGGAGGCGGACACCGAACGCTGCCTGCAGCGTTTTGCTGTCCGCCTGACGAAGCGGAGACAAACGGATCCATCCTGGCACACAATGTAAGTCAACGGGGACGGATCCGTTTTCTCTGACACAATCTGGCACAATAGAAAACGGATCCGTCCCCTATTGACTTTCAATGGTGTTCCAAACGGATCTGTCATGGCTATAGAAGACATAATACAACCGGATCCGTCCTTGACGGATGCATGCGGTTGTATTATTTTAATGGAGGCGTTTTTGCAGATCTACGACGGATCCGCAAAAAACACTAGTATGAAAGTAGCCTAATTTGTTAGAATATGACCCAAAACTAATTTAAAAAAATTTGCTTATCTCTAATTAAAATAAATATCACAGGCAAAAAAAACAAAAAACAGAGCTACAAAATGAAGATCCAACTTGCAAAAAAAAGACACCTTCTACAGCAAACACAATAATAATAAGTTACCCCTGTGGTCTAGACTAGACAGTCTGTAGGGCCAGATTTATCACTGTGGCTGATGCTGGATGATATATTTGGTGCATCTTAAACTGTCTACTCTAACTTTATACCACCTCTTAGGTGGCTTATTTTGTCCCAGAATTTTGCACCAAAATGTTAGCAATGTTTTGGCGTGAATATCAAGCCATGCCCATTTCACATAAGAAAAAAGTGTCTAGAGTCTATCTAGAGATATGACTAACCAGGTTGTGTCCAAGTGTGAAAGGTGTCTTAATAGTGTCCCTCACAGCAGTAAAGTCTTAACAGCTTTTGACAGCAGGCTGTCTCCACTTTACTGACTCCACTGCTCAGTCATACAGACTCTAGGTTCTCTAGTTCTCTATTTTGTCTTAATCCTTCTCCCCTTCAGTAGATCATGCAGAGATAAGTGAGTCTCTGTAGTTTATTATTTTTTTTGTCTAAGAAGCAGGAGCACAAGTCAGTGCTTCCCCTCCTTTCTAGACTCTTCCTATCACTGATTAAAGCTAGGGGTGGAGCCAGTCCACACCTAACCCTCTACAAGGGCTGAGCCAGGGTTGTTAACCCTGACTATTCCTTCCATACATGGTTATAATGGATGCAATACATAGCATGACATAAGATTACATAACATAAAGAAATGAATGAATTTGCAGATACCCCCTTGCTCTCAGGTACTGCAAGGGCACTGTCTATCTTGCATTATTAATTGTGGCACTATTCTTTCTAAAATACAGTGTTCTGTGGCAACACAGCAGGTACAGAAATGGTGCAGCAACAGGCGCAGCACTGCAGAGAGCAGTAGGAATTATAGTTGGTGCAGAGGGCAGGGAATAGCTTAGGAAGAAGATGCAAAAGCAAGGAGCTAAAGTGATGAGTAACGGTTATAAGAAATCATGGTGGTCTGGGCTGGATAGAGAAGAAAGCAGAAAGTAAAAATCTCCAATCAGAGAAGATGTCACAGGTGAATTGTTTTTATAAAGTTTAAGTGACTATGAAGACATCTGAAAACAAAAAACTATGTTTGAGCCTTTTATAGGGATTGCAAAAATTCTTCACATGCTGCAGAAAACTATCCAGCTGAGTTTTATGGAACAGATTTTTAGTAACAACCCCATTTCACCTCTTCATTACCAGTGCCATACATGTATGGCGTTGGTGGGGTCTTTAAACATGGCACCCACTGGCACGTGCAGCAGGCTCCATAGCCAATGGGTCTCTGCTGTTTAAAACTTCAGAGACCCGCGGCTAATGTCTGCGACCAGCAATAATGCCTATATGTTAGTAGACAGAATATAGTGAAAAGTTTCAATTTATTTTATCAGTATTTAAACATATAAAACGTATACATAGGTGGTATCGTTGTAATCGTACTGAAGGGCACAGGTCAGTCTTCCACATAGGGAATGTCGTAAAACTGTGGAGGAACTGTGCTTTTTATTTTTTCCAATTCCACCCTATTTGGATTTTTTTTTTCCTGCTTCCCACTACATTGTATACCACATTAAATGGTGGCATTAGGAAGTACAAATTGTCCCGCAAAAAACAAGCCCTCATATGGATACGCAAAAATGAAAAAAAAACTCCGGTATCCTAAGGGTTAAGCCTACCCTTATACCTCTCCAGAAGCCTAGGGTTACCTGTGAGTAAGCAGCTCCAAAGTAGACATATAGCGGCCCGTTTTTGTACTGATATATGCCACTTTTATATAGAATCATATATAGAAGTCCACTGCATGCACTACTGACATTACCACATCTCCATGTACTGTATCTAAAACCTACCATATATAGTGGTATAAACAGGATGCAGAATTATAGGGCAGGAATTTATTATTACACCGCACCTACACCTCTGGAGCTCTCATCTGCTTGTACCAAATGTGTACAAGATTAAACATGTATTACTGACAAATGTCCCAGAATCACCAGGAGACTGTGGCCATTTGCATTACTGACGCGTGACCATTCCGCTGAGCAGCATTCATGCAAATCCACTTAGGGGAATGCTACTGTACGTGCAAATTGAAATTGGTGAATACATAAAATAATTTCCCTTTCTGAATGTGAGGAACATCTGTCTATTGCCCAGGAGGTCTCACAGCTGTCAGAAACTGGTGTGGCAGAAATGACTAAGGCTCGGCGTTTTGGAACAAATTGTGTCATTGTAATGGAATGAATCTGCTGGACAGTCCATTACAGAGCGGACTATTAATTATAAGGATGTCAGACCGTCACTACCCATAGGAGCTGCTGAACAAATGAGATCTCACAAGACGAGGAGAGTATTGATTCCTTCCGGTGCTCCCTACTTAGCACGAAGAGGGGGCTATTAAGTCCCTATGTGTAAAGACGTAAAACAAGGATGATTTCTGTGAAGCTGGAGTGTGAAAGCAGCGCTATCAATCTCTCAACTTTTTAACCAGTTTTCTGCCAGAAATGGACGCACATGGGTGGCAGTGAGAGATAAGTGTTATTTATAATGATATTTTAATTGAAGTGTCACAGATACGCTCATTACCATAATTAGCGCGCAATCTTCAGACGGGAACTAGAGTGTAATGAATAGCGAGAATAATATTAGCTTGGGACACCGTCAGGCTGAGCTGTGTGCCAGCAGTAAATTGGGCAATTTGCATAACGAGATGGCAGACTTGTTAGAGGAACCACAGGGCTGTATGATATGACAACCTCTTCTATACGTGGACTGTGCGAAGAGAGAAGGAGATCCTTCAGCGCGCATTTTACAAGCCAAATGTTCTTTCTTATCTACCAGGGACTGTTCATTTGCAAAAGCACACGGGAGCTGCCATACTGCGAGAACCGCCACTGTGTTATTCCAATAAGAGGAATCATTATTTTGGTGCAGGTGAAGTCCCTGCTTGGCTCCTTCATTCGAGATTGTAAGAAGATAAAAATGGTTCAGGTCTGATAGGTCTGTTGATCATCGAGCTAAAGTTATTGAAGGTGATAAAAGCCTCAGAATCACGAATAATTCAGAAATGTTCCCGAGACCACTCCATGGTGTTTAAAGTGGTATTCCAGCTTCAAATCCAAGTTTAACTAGGACCAGGATAGCTTAGTTCCTAAAGTAAAAATGCTGCTCACCTGCTAGCCACCACTCGATTCTAGCATCCGCCTCCTTTCATTCGCCAGAATTTAAACTTCCATAAGGGATCACATGCGAAGATGTAGCCAATCACTGGCCTCAACAGAAGCAGCACATGACCAAGGGACAAGTTACCGTTGAAGGGGTTGTCTCATCACAGACAATGGGGGAATATCGCTAGGATATGCCCCCATTGTCTTATAGGTGCGGGTCCCACCGCACATATATCAAGAACGGAGTCCTGAAAGCGATGAAGGGTGCACTGCGCATGCGCAGCCTCCCTCTATTTAGTTTCTATGGGGCCGCCAAAAATAGCTGAGCGCTGGCTCGGCTATTTCCATTGGGCCCATAGAAGTGAATGGGATGGTGGCCGGTCATGCGCGGTGCGCTCCCATTCCCTTCTATTGGGAGAGCGCTTGGTGATGGCCGAACCGGAGTCCTCCAGCCACCACCTTGCGGGGCTCCGTTCCCGATATAGGTGCGGGTCCCAAACAAAGAAATTTAAAAAATCTAAATAAAGAAATTAAATTAATTCCCAGAGAAAGTACTAATAAGCCATTTAAAAATTAAAGTATTGGCCCCTCACGAAATAATCTGGATGTAATGTTGAGGAGGATGAAGAATATACCAATTTATAAGGGGTTGTCCAGGATTTAATGAGGACTTATCCAAAGGTTAGATCATCAATACCTGATTATAGGTATTAATGATCAGCCCTAACAATCAATCTTCTTTGGCCTGAATTGTCATGCCCATCAGTCACATGGCCTTTGTGTAGCTCAGTCCCACTGTAGTGATTGAGCTGCAATTGTACAGCACTGTACGGCACTGCTCTTTGTATACTACGAAGAGGGTGCAGCACCCATCCAATTGCTGCAGCCCCTTCAAACAACTGTCCAGTGCAACTGTGTTGGCCCAGCTCCTGAGCCATCACAGTACAGTCTTGAGCTGGAAGGGATTAATGTAGGCTAACTGGCATCTGTCTCATTGCAGGTTTATGCCCTCCCCTGGATCAACACAGTAGGATTGTAGGTTGAACTTGATGGACTTTTTTTCAACCTTACCAACTACATAACTATTTATTTATTTATTTGTTTGTTTGTTCAGTTATTTATTTATTTATTTTACTCACAGTCATGGACAAATGTTTTGAGACACAAATTTAGTTTTTTTTTACAAAGTTTGCTGCTTCAGGGTTTTCCAATATTTTTGTCAGAAGTTTTTTTTTTTACTTTTATTGACAAATCCAGCAAGTTTTGGCAAAGACTCAATATTTCCATTGTTGACCCTTCTTTTTCAAGACTTCTGCAATCATTCCAAAATGCTGGACAACAGCTTCTGGGCCAAATCCTGGCTGGTGGCCACCCATTCTTGACTAATCAGTGCTTGGAGTTGATCACAATTTCTGTGTTTTTATTTGCCTACCTGCTTTTTGAGGATTGATCACCGGTTGTCAATGGGATTGAGATCTGGAGAGTTTGCTGGTCATGGGCCCAAAATTTCAATGTTTTTTTTTATCATGCCACTTGTTTATCAGTTTTGCCTTGCGGCAAGGTGCTCCGTCATGTTTGAAAAAGCATTGTCCACCACCAAATTGCTCCTGGATGGTTGGGGAAAATTACTGTTGGAGGATGTTTTGATGCCATTCTTTTTTTTATTTTTTATGAAACATTATTTATTGATTTTAATGTATTAAACATACAGATATGCAATGAACTATAATCAGGGTTATTTTGCATATATCTGAAACAGATCCAATGATTGTACATCATCTGTTGTGATACAGCATATTAGAAGTACAATACAGAACTTTAAACAGTTCCCCTTTACCCTCCTCCCACCCACTCCTAACCTTCCCACCCCCTCGCTTGTCTGGATGTACACTGACCACCCCCCCCCCCCCTCCAATTATCTGTTTCAGTCAAATCGATTTGAACGTATAGTTATATTACTTTCAGATTCCCCAATTTCCTTTTTAGATCTGATAGCATATACCACTCGGTATAGTGAAAATTTCGCATTAGTTTTTGAATCTCTTCTTTGGACAGGTGTTTACCGATATAAGTTTTCCATTTATCAAGGAATTGTGCTGATTTATAATTTTTTTGTTTTTCCGCTTCTAGCTGATCCATTAATAAAAAATATCTAATTTGTACCTGAATTTCTGCGTCCGAGGGTGTGTGTGGAGTTAGCCAAGTGCACAGCAAACACCTAAGTGCTACTAATAAGACACCATCTAATAAATTAGGCACCTTCAGTTTCTCCTGGTAGCCATGGAATAAGACCACTAGAGGGTCACATGGTAATTCTATCTGCCAGGATGTTTAAATCCAAGATAAGGTCTTTTCCCAATAGGCCTGAATCAGCGGGCAGCTCCAAATGCAGTGATCTAAACCTGCCTTAGGCATATTACACTTAGGGCAAGCCATTATCTTCTTTGGGTTTATAGCTGAAGCTGGAATATTGAAAGTATAAATTGCCCTATGTATTAGCATAAAGTATGTTTCCTTCCATCTTTCACATGATACTGCTCTTCTCACTTTCGCCCCAACCTGTCATTAGTTTGTCTCTCCAGTCTACAGGTCCTAACAATGGTTTCCAACCCTGAAATAATTGCGGAATAAGCTTATTATTTTCTCTTTCTCTCAGTTTTATATATATATATCAGAAAGTGGAAGTTTATGTTCTTTTTGTTCTAGGAGAAGATCAAGTCGATTAGAAACATATTCCTGTTGTACATTTTTCAATCTTGATTTATATACCATTCTTTATTTATGGCAGTGTTCTGCAAAATTGGGAGTGAGCCCCCTCCCTCAGATGAAAAGCAACCCGACATATGAATGGTCTCAGGATGCTTTCTTGTTGGAAAGACACAGCACTCATGGTAGTACTCACCTTTTCTTCTCCGGGCAATCCTTTTTCAAGCTGTCCCAAATTGTCTAAATGGGGCTTTATCAGAGAAAATAACTTTACCCTAGTTCTCTGCAATCCAATACCTGTGTTTCTTGCAGAATGTCAGTCTGTCCTTAAAGGGGTATTCCCATCACATACAATAGGGGCATATCTCTGGGATATGCCCCCATTATCTGATAGGTGCGGGTCCCACCTCTCGGTCCCGCACCTACAACGATAATGGAGAAAGGAGAGCTGTGGCTGGAGGACCCGGAATTTCCCGGGGTCCGTCCACCACCAAGTGCTGCTCCCCGCTGCTCCCATAGAAGTGAGAGGGAGTGCACCGTGCACGCGCGGCCCCGCTCTCATTCATTTCTATTGGGGCAGACGGAAATAGGCGAGCCAGAGCACGGCTATTTTCGGCGGCCCGATAGAAATGAATGCAGTGCGCCCTCTGTTCATTTCCTCACTCCGTTCTCATTGTAGGTGCGGGTCCCAGAGGTAGGACCCGCACCTATCAGACAATGGGGGCATATTCTAGCGATGTCATCATTCCAGAGAAAGCTCTGCACTAGTGGTGATCCAATCCCATAGCTGAATTCTCTTTAGGAGACGGTCCTGGGTGCCCTGAAGCCTTCTTCACAGCAGTTGAACCTCTCTCCTTGAAGTTCTTAATGATCCAATAAATGGTTATAGTAGGTGCAATTTTAGAAGCAGTAATGTCCTTGCCTGTGAAGCCCTTTTGATGGAAAGCAATGATAACTGAACGTGTTCAGACAGAGTGACAGTTGCCTTGTTCCAAAGGTCAAAGGTCAAGGCAGCGAAGGTTCAGGTTGGTACAAAGGCAGACAAACAAAAGACAACCCTTTAACAGGAATTAGCACAATATATACACCTATTGCTCAGGTACCCTCTCATAGGAGAAGTGAAATGAGGCAATCAGCCATAGGCTGTGGAAGAATTAGGTGAATATGTGCTCTCCCTTTAAGAAACAGGAGGCACGCGCACCCTACAGACAGGGATACCAGGCTAGGCAGAGAAGCACAGCGACCTACAGCAGATGGATGAGACTTTGGAAGCAAGGCCTGCTGCAGGTTAGGGTACTTTCACCCTTGCGGCAGGACGGATCCGACAGGCTGTTCACCATGTCGGATCCGTCCTGCGGCTATTTCGCCGCTCCGTCCCCATTGACTATAATGGGGACGGGGGCGGAGCTCCGGCGCAGCACGGCGGTGCACGGCGAAAGCCGCCGGACTAAAAAGCCTGACATGCAGTAATTTTAGTCCGGCGGCTTTTCGCCGTGCACCGCCGTGCTGCGCCGGAGCTCCGCCCCGTCCCCATTATAGTCAATGGGGACGGAGCGGCGGTCCGGCGGCACGGCGAAATAGCCGCAGGACGGATCCGACATGGTGAACAGCCTGTCGGATCCGTCCTGCCGCAAGTGTGAAAGTAGCCTGGTGGAGATAGGGTGGCAGGTCCGGGCCACTGGACCAGACCAGGAGGGTGAGTGGAGTAGCACCCGTGCCACCATGGAGATGCTGGGCACGGACCCACCATAGTAATAAGTAGTGACATTATAAACCCTGACTTATAGTCCTGAGACATACTCATTGTAATATCTCTCCTATCCAGATCCATACTGCTTTAAACTGTAAGGAGCACATGGACTATAGTTATATCCTTTAAAATGTATTGCCTGTTCCTTTATGGACTGATTATTTAAATGGGTTTTCCAAATTTTTATTAGTGATGACCTATTCTCAGGATAGATCATCAGTATATGATCAGCACACCTGCCGATCAGCTGTTTGAAGAGGCCATAGCGCTTGGGTAAGCAACGCAGCCTCCTTGCAGCTTGCCATGCACAGCGCCGTCCTTTGGATAGCTCCTGTGCTTGGTATGGCAGCTCAGCCCTATCACTGTATTTTGTGCCAGATGGTAGGACCCGATGACCTCACAACAGCCTTGTGTAGCCGAATGCAGGCATTATCATCTTTGGGCAGTCAGCTACAGGTGGAGCTATGGATGCGTACCACGGGGAGGCAGCCAAGGTGTAGAGAGTGATGGCAAGGATAAACCCAGGTATGTGTCAGTTCCATGGGGGTTAGAGTGCAGCTCTAGTGGGGACCTTGTTACCTGGGGTGCTAAGGCGTAGCCTGTTGGTTTGTGAAGTTTACCAAACTGCATGGGTTTGTCTCTGAGAAATAGATGATAAAATCAGAGTACATGAGTGGATGCCTAGAGTCAGGTAGAGGCAGATTATCCAGCACCGGAGAACACAATTGCATGTGGCACCAGAGATCAGAAGGGGCTTCAGCTCCCTGCTCCACTTTTCACCCTGTGCCCGGCGCTGTGGTGCTGACAAGTGCGATTAACTAATATCATCTCGTGCCTAGCTACCAGACAAACTAAATCAGATCTGCAGTGAGAAATCCGCTCCATTAATCAAAGGAGCATGGGTTAGGTAGGCTTTCATTTAGAAGACATTAAAGGGGCACCATATTGTGTTGGGGGCATCTTCCTGTGAGAAGGACACATAAAGATGCATCACAATTGCGAGGGGCAAATAAAGGGGCAGTATACTGTCTGGGGGAATATATGAACTCACCATATTAACAGTGTTACAGGAAGGCTCGGACTGGCCCACAGGGGTACAGGTGAACTCCCAGGTGGGCCCCTAGTCTCCCACCCCCTGCACAAGTGGCACATAACACAGTAGACTTACTGAACTACATACATACTGTATATTCAGAGTACAGCACCTCAACCAGCCTGTGCTCATATAAAAAACTTGAGCGATTATTAAATGGATTATTACAAACCAGATCAGAGCTGAGATGACTTCTAGTTCTAGAGGAAAGCTACCAGTGTCCTCTTCTCCCCAGGACCTACCTTCTCAAAGCTGCTGCAGAGACCCCCATATTTAATCATCTGGTAGCATCTTGCTGCTGTGTGAGCAGATAATATTTGAATGTATCCGTACGGTGGGCCCCCCAAAAATTTTTTTCTGGTGGGCCCTAGGCACCCCAGTCCGAGATTGGTTACAGGACAGAGCTTAGCAATGCTACAGGGTGGTGTGACAGGGGCCCCTAGACATAACTTTGCTTGGGACATCAAAGATCTTAAATCCACTCCTGTAGACATAAGTGATAGGGCTCTAGAGCAGGGTTTCTCCACTCCAGTCTTCAAGGTCCACCTGCCGGTCATGTTTTCAGGGTTTCCTTAGTATTGAGCAGGAGATATCATTATTGTCTATGCATCAGGACTTACCACAGGTATTCATTCTGTGGGATATTCTCAAATCATGACCAGTAGGTAGGCCCTGAGGACTGGAGTTGGGGACCGCTGCTCTAGAGGATGCTGCACTACATGTGCAGTTGGGTTCAATAGAAAGTTGAATTCAATGTGACCATCTACTGTCTTTTTTGAAGGAGTACTATTTGAGTAATTCCACCCTTCAAAATTATATTTTTTATTGTTTATCACAGAGCTGTTTTTCATTAACATTTTAAACTTATTTTTTTTTTAAATCAAATATTGCTATGTATATGGGTGCCTTTGTACAAGTTTGTCTCACACCAATCTCCACTAAGCCACTAAGCAATAGGCTGCCATTTTCTGATGTTAAACATATAGGGGGGGAATTTATCATGAGGGTGATATTTGAAGTCACTTTTGCTTGAGTCTGTGTTGCTGTACTTTATACCACATTCATCAAATGTTGCATGTTGTTTGATAAATTTGTCTTATCCTTTCAACCTGACACTTTTGTCTTGAAAAGCTCATCCAGTTTTCCTATTTCACCCTCTTACTGGAGAGAGATTGCGCCTTTTTATGCAACTTTTTTGAAAAATATCATGGAGTGGAAACTCATTAATATAGCTAACTGCCCCCACTTCCCCTCCCATCAGGGCCGGTACAAGGCAGGGGCCGAAGGAGCGGGTGCCCTGGGCGCTACCATTTGCGGACAGGAGGGGGGCGCAGGTGAAGTGCCAGCAGTGTACAGCTTCACTGTACCACATTAGCCAAGCGCCACTTGCTGTGCTTGCTGTGCTGAGTGCGCTCCTGCACCCGCCTACACCGTCCACACCAGCCATGTCAGCGCTGCTCCTTCTCTCCCCCTATGAATTTTGTGCCGACTGCGCTCCTGGCTCGGGCTCCCTTTCCTCCTCTGCGTTTCCTCGCCCCCCCCCCCCCCATGGAGGATTCATTTGGTTGATACCACCGGCGTGCGCCGTGTGACGTCACGCGGCTCACGCCGGAGGCGAGGTGTGAGGTGAGAGAGGGAGGACTCGCGCAGCCTACAGGGAGCTGTGTCGGCGCGTGAAGAACAAGCCACGAGGAGCCTGCCTTCACTAGCTGCTACTCACACACAGACTGTAAAAAGTAAGAAAATAATGTAATACAAATAACAAACTAATTTTTTTCTTAAAAATGGGGGGGGGGGGGGGGCGCAGTTTGCCATCTTCGCCCTGGGCACCAAATGGCCTTGTCCCAGCCCTGCCTCCCATACTTCAAAACTGGAGTGAGTAATGTGAAAATGCAAAAAAAAATATTTAAAAAAATCGCAAAATTTTTGCACAAGTGAGCCCAAAAAGTTGCAAAAGCCTATTTTTGTGACTTTCTGAAGACAGAATTCTGGAGTAAAGGCATGGTAAATCAGGACCGCTGAGTGCAATAAAGTTGAACCATCTGCCTTCAGAACACATATGTTATATTGACAACGTTTTCTTGTCAGTATAATTACGCATTGAAAGTAAAAATATGGTATAATAAGAATTTATGGTCTACGCAACCTGCATAGTGCATATTGTTATTGTTATATTGTCAGCGCTGCATAGGTCTTTCTCGGAGATAACAGTTATCGCTTGCTATTTGCTCAGCAGAAATACAGTTTACAAGAGTAAGCATAAAATTATCTGTGTTGTAAGAGAGAGTTACGGCAATGTAAAGAAAAACAAGCAGCGCCATTTCATTGACGTATATTTCAACATAACGCTTAGGAGTTCTTACTTGCAGAATCCCATCGGTGCATTCAAGTTAATTTGCAGGCTGCATATTTTACAGAAAAGTTAATAAAGCTCTAAATAGAAAAAAAAAACAGACGATTACGCTTGAGGTGCTGGAGGGGTGCCATTTATAGGTACACAAACCGTTCGCACTGCATTTCCGAGAATTAGTAAAACTTTTATAAGTTTCCGTCTACGTATTATTGCTAGGTTTATGATGCACTTCAGGTTTGTTTTAGTTTAGTCTACATTTCATATTTCATAGGGAAAGTTTTTTTATTTTATTATTATTATTATTAGAAACTATTGTGTATGTTTTTATCTATGACATCTTATGCAATTCATCAGCGCAGCTTTAAGGGCATTATTGTTCTGCTACATCATAATCTCCGGCTGCCATCTGTTCTGCTTGTTATTTAATTGTTTTTTATCTCATCATTTCAGAGAGCTAAATGACACTTTGTTAGTGCCGCATCCACTGTAGTTTAACTAGAAAGTTGTGCGGAGAGTACGTCTAGGCAAACTCTCATCTTATGTGTCCTTGAATATAAAGTAGATGCTTATTAAATGATCAATTATAATAGTTTTAAGATGGAGTCCTTAATTCACTCTCTACTGAGTGGAAAGTGTGTATCAAAGCTTCCCGCTCATACGTGGGGTAGATTTGTCGGTGATAAATTAGCACTAGTGATGAGCGGCAGGGGCAATATATTCGAATTCGCAATATTTCGCAAATATTTTGTAGAATATTTTGTAGAATGTTCGTCATATATTATTTTCTTGATTGCAAAAATCGGCAATGTAATATTCACGTGATGCGTGCGCAATACAGGCGTGGGTCACTTTTGCTACATTTTCCAAGCTGCTAGAAGTTTCCTGAGACTGGAGAAAATGGTTGGCACGGCAGAACATTACAATAGCTTTATATGCAGTTAGAGTGCTCCAATATATTCGCGATTGCGCTAATCGGCACTAATGATGTGAATATTTTGGCGCAATACGTGAAACTTCACATTTTAGCAGGTCTGACTACATATTACTGATTGGTGCACTATGAATTGTTGTGACATCACAGCACTATGTCTGTAGCATGTATGTATGGACAGCAGAACCTATCACACTACCTAACACCCTGCACTGGAACAGCTCCACTATATCAGGATATAACCTACACCGACTATCTCCCACTAACTATCTGTATTATATATATAAGCTATCTAACTATCTATCTAATGTAGTGTGGAAAGCACAGAGCACAGCCATGACACTGCTGTCTCTCTCAGAACTTTAATAAACTGCAGAAAATGGCTGCTGGGGAGGTTCTTATATAGTAAGGGGTAGGCAGCTTTCCTATTGGTTGCTAGGGATGTTGCTAAGCTCAGACAAAGACATTGCAGCCTTCTCATTGGCCCACGAGCAGGAAGCAGGGAGGGATCATGGGTTCAGATGAAAAAAAATCTAGAATATTCAAAATACGAATATATATCACTATATTCTAAATATTCGTGAATTCTCAAAGTGCCGATATTCGCGATTAATATTTGCGATTCAAATATTCGTGCCCAACACTAATGCCCAGATAAGACATCCAATCAGCTGTTCGTTTGGTGTCTAATTGGGGAAAATTTACACACAATAATCGGGTGAATAAAGATTCCTATTGGCTCATGTAAAAAGTCCTTAAAGGGAACCTGTCACCGGGATTTTGTGTATAGAGCTGAGCACATCCGCAATACCCAGTCCCCATAGCTCTGTGTGCTTTTATTGTGTAAAAAAAAACTATTTGATACATATGCAAATTAACCTGAGACGAGTCCAGTCCCTGAGATGTGTCCTGTACGTGAGATGAGTCCTGTACGTGAGATGAGTCCTGTACGTGAGATGAGTCAGGGACAGGACTCATCTCATGTTAATTTGCACATGTATCAAATTGTTTTTTTACACCATAAAAGCACACAGAGCTATGGGGACTGGGTATTGCGGATGTGCTAGCGGCCATCTAGCAACCCATGTCCTCAGCTCTATACACAAAATCCCGGTGACAGGTTCGCTTTAAAGGCACACTTCCTTTAGAAAGGGGCATAAACTCAATATTTAAAAAAAAATATTTTTTTTTTATTTGTCTACAATGATGGACCTACTGTATCCTCCGACTCCTTACCATATTAGTACTGTATTTCAAGAGCTTCAACTAATGGCATCTTGACCTATTTTTTATATCAAGGTGATCATATGAGAAATGGATTGAGATTGTCAGCCACTTACTACTGTGTGGGTGCAAAAAAAAAAAAAAAAGTCCCATTCAAATATTTTGTGCAGTCTGAAGGTCAAAAGTTCTTGGTCCATAAAGGGTTAAGAAAAATCAAAGGCCAGTATTGATCTACAGCCATGCTATAGTTCCCAAGTTGTGTTCTCCACTTTGGTCTATAATGGATATGCATTGATCTCAGGTCCTAGAGTCACAGTTGAAGACATTACTGAGCAAATCCATATATAGTGTCATGTAGATGAATAGCCTGCTTTGTTTTTAGACTTTGTACTGCCAGGAGTAAAGTTAAAGGGGTTTTCCGAGATTTTAATGCTGGTGACCGATCCTCTGGATAGGCCATAAGTATGTGATCGGTGGAGGTTTGACACCCAGGACCCCCGCCAATCAACTGTTTGAGAAGATGCCAGCACTTGCAGTAGAACCACGGACTTGTCTCAGCTTTCCCTAGGCCAGTGATGTCATGTTTATTGGTCATATGGCCTTAGAGCAGCTGAGCCCCATTATAGTGAAAGTGCCTGAGCGCGATACCAAGCACAGCTGCTATACAATGTACAGCGTTTTGTTTGGTGAGCTGTAGGAAGGCCGCCGCACTCACAGGAGTGCTAGGGCTTTCTCAAACAGCTAATCGCTGGGAGTCCCAGGTGTAGGACCCCCACCGATCACATACTAATGACTAGTGTTGGGCGAGCATGCTCGGCTGAACACTAATTTTACTCGAGCATCGCAAAGCTCGGCAGATCGCGGTGTTCGGTCGAATACCGCGTGTGCTCGAGCACGATGCTCGAGTTTCCTTCTCGCACGTTTGTTGGCTGCTACTGGCATTACAGTGATTGGATGGCCGGAACGCGTCATCAGGTGCTATATAGCACCCGATGACACGTGTTTGGCTCAGTCTTAGTCAGGGAAAGCTGGAGAGCAGAAGGGAGAGATAGTGTAGGGAGCGAAATAGAAATATTTTAGCTTTTATACTTGTTATAGACCCAAAAGTCCTTTTAAGGACTATTGTGTGTGGCAGCAATATATATTTTTAGCGCAACCTGCACTAAATAGCGTGCAATTGTTTGGTGGCTGCACACAGCGACAATATCTGCGCTACATCTCCTGTCTAACGTGTGCGCAGCCTAAAAATATCTGTGACATCCGGTGTACTTTTTCTGTAGACGGTGTGTGCTGCTGACAGTTACATTACCTGCGATACATCTCCAGTATAACGTTAGCGCATCCGAAATATCAGTAACATTGAGTGCAATTTATTTCGCCGCTGGTGACAGCGACATTATCTGCGCTACATCTCTTGTATAATGTGTGCGCAGCCTAAAAATATCTGTGACATCCAGTGTACTTTTTCTGTAGACGGTGTCCGCTGCGGACAGTTACCTGCACTTCATCTCCTGTATAACGTTTGCATATCCGAAATATCGGTGACATTCAGTCTATTTTTTTTGCTGCTGGTGGCAGCGAAATTACCTGCGCTACATCTCCTGTATAACATTAGCGCATCCGAAATATCAGTGACATTCAGTGTAATTTTTTTCGCCACTGGTGACAGCGACATTATCTGCGCTACATCTCCTGCTGTGCACAGTTACATTACCTGCGCTACATCTCCTGTATAATGCAGCGTCCCACATATGTGTGTAAATGGGACACTTCAAACATCTTAATATATATATACATGTGTTTATTTGCATTGTATGGTATTTCCTTTTATCAGACTGGCAATATCATTTGCACCCATTCGCCCCTAGGTGGTGCTGGCACCACATAATACATATAGCTTGGGTGTGTCTAGACAGGACGTTCGTTAGTTGGAGTCTGAGTTAAGTTGAAGTTGGAGTGTGAGAGAAGGAAAAGCAAGTTCATGGAGGAGAGGAACAGGCATCGTCCAACATGTAGTCTGCCCTTTCTACTTCTTGGTCATGGCCAGGCTAAGGGAGTACACCTAACATTTATCTACAGCAGCAAAGCACAAGACAGTAAGTCTATGCCTAGATATGGGGAGAGACTAGTGAGAGTAACAGAAAGTGCCCGAGAGCAACCTTCTGAGTGCCAGGACACAAATGGACAGTTAGTGCGCAGAATTGTCCTTATCCATTACACAAGCCTTTCGGGTCATAGTGGAAAAATTAAAACCTTTTTAAAAGAGTATCCTGCAAATAATGTGGTAGAAGTGTTTGCCTGCTGCGAGGGGGACACCGTTATTGGATAACTTAAAATATAAAGTAAGCAAATGTCATATTCAGTACCAGAGTGCTAGAGTTGGAACTTAAAGTAAATCTTCAGTTTGCCTGTGAAGTATCAGCATTAGAAGAATCCCTCCATTGACAACTGACACTACCTGATAATAGGATTACCAGTGCACTTATTATTATTTGTGCTATACAAAACGCTTTCCATTGATGAACTGTACCAACTGTCCAGAGACTATTAATTCTTCAGTAAATGTTCAACTGGTTTGTAACAAACAACTCCTCATTCTTACTACTGCTACTCTCAACATTTGCACCTAACGGTGCTGGCGTCACGAACCAGGGGCCCAGCCGCAAAAGCACCTAACACCAATTACCATCAAGGTCACCTCAACCAACATCTGGCTGGTGTTCCCTGCAACAGAGAGTGCCCCGGAGGATTTTATGCTGTCTTCCCATCCAGTGTACGCCGGCCCAGGGAGGCATCTGCTAACCGTGAGTACATGAACTATTGCGCCCATTGGCCCACCGTGAGCCTCACGTGTTTTCCCCTGTGGTTTGGTATGCTACAATAACCTTTTGCATATCCGAAATATCAGTGACATTCAGTCAAATTATTTTGCTGCTGTGGGCAGCGACATTACCTGTGCTACATCTCCAGTATAACGTTAGTGCATCCGAAATATCAGTAACATTCAGTGCAATTTTTTTCGCTGCTGGTGACAGCAACATTATCTGCGCTACATCTCTTGTATAACCTGTGCGCAGCCTAAAAATATCTGTGACACACGAGTCGTACCCTGGGATGGCACAGGCGCTACCGATGCCAAGAATTGCGGACCCTACTTCCATCAGGGTTTCCACCACCACCTACGTTAGTGGCCGCAACTCCCCTTCTCTTCCTCCACTTTCACCTCTGAATTCTCATCTTGCAGCACCAGTCAGCCATCAGTCAGTAGCTGGAAGCAGTGTAGCACTGCAGTGGGGAAGAGGCAACAGGCAGTTCTTAAACTGATCTGCTTAGGTGACAAACAGCACACCACTGCAGAGCTGTGGCAGGGTATAAGGGACCAAACTGAGCTGTGGCTCTCGCCACTCAACCTAGAACCAGGCATGGTTGTGTCTGATAATGGCCATAACTTGGTGGCAGCTTTGGAGCTCGGCAAGCTCACACACATACCATGCCTAGCCCACGTGTTCAACCTAGTAGTTCAGCGGTTTCTCAAAACCTACCCCAATTTTCCTGAGCTACTGATGAAGGTGCACCGTGAGTGTGCCCATTTCTGCAAGTCATCGACAGCTTCCGCCGGTCTGGCAATGCTGTAGCAGTGCTTGCAATTGCCAGC
This sequence comes from Bufo bufo, assembly GCF_905171765.1. Taxonomy (NCBI): domain Eukaryota; kingdom Metazoa; phylum Chordata; class Amphibia; order Anura; family Bufonidae; genus Bufo; species Bufo bufo. The sequence continues at coordinate 195,274,682 of NC_053397.1, forward strand.
TCACCGACTATTGTGCAATGTGAGCACGCGCTGGAACTCCACGTTCCACATGATGGCCAGGCTAATAAAGGGTGTATTGGAGTGCCGTTTCCTTGTAATTTTTGGCAACCCTTTCACTTAGTGCATAGGCTTTATAAGTGTAGGAGTCCCACTACCTGAACAATTGTACCACAATGTGAATGAGGCCCCCCTTTATGTGATATAAAGGTTGTATCGGAGTGCCTCTTCCTTGTCATTTTTGGCAGCACTTTATATACAAGTAAATATACAGGAAAGAATGTTTCCTAACAATTTTTCCTCTAAAATTGATTTTATCTTTGGTTTGGTGCGTATTATTGTCAGTCTGTAAAAGTGACGTACTACTCGGACAACATCGTTCCCAGAAGCGACCTGGGAGTCCAAGATGCTTCCAGACATCCTCCCCATGCTGTTCCCAAACCATTTCAGTAGTGTTTCCATCAATTTCTCACCTTTTCATGTGAACCAGACACCCTCCCCTCTTCAGAGCAGGGGGTGCCTGGTTTAATGCTCGGGTTCTCTTCCATTGTGCTCGGGTGCTCTGTAGAGCACCCGGGCATCCCGAGGTGTTCTACTAGAGCACCTGAGCACTTTGGTGCTCGACCAACACTACTGATGACCTATCCAGAGGATAAGTCATCAGTATTAAAATCTCAGCAAACCCTTTTAAGTAAGGTATTGGGAACAGATACATGTCCTGAGTTGGGTAATAGATGCACAGTAAAAATGAATGCTGACCACTAGTGACTAGGACCTCAATATAGCTGAAGAAATTGGTGAATGCTGCACCAAATAAATTCTGCATGCTGACGAGCAATGCGACTGTGTTTCTTACAGGAACATTGCAACTTAACATGAATTACTGTGCTACAAAAAAAAAATGTCTGTCAAAGTTCATCTATCTGCACATAGGAAACTCTCAGTGGCTTGTGCCAAAGAAACTAGTCTACTGACTCAACAACAAGAGTCAATATTATATACTGTTGTCCTGGCACACTCACTGATTGCCTGGTTTTTGTAGGTTTCGCATGGGGTGTTGTTTGCATGTCAATAATTCCCATCTCCATCCATAGATAAAGCCAAGTGGTATAAAGTTACAACCAGTGAAAAGCAGAAGCTAAATGACTTTATTAGGAGCCTAAAATGTCTGCCGGGGAGCCACAAGCACAAGAAGCACACAAATTGTGTTTTCCATGCAGATAAAACAAGTTCATAAATAGTTATTCGAATTCGCGATATTTCGTGAATATTTGGTAGAATATTCATCATATATTTTCGTGAATTCGAGATTATGTATTATTTGCCTAATACGAGCAAAATACAGGCGTGGGTCACTATAGCTACATTTTTCAAGCTGCTAGAAGTTTACTGAGACTGGATAAAATGGTTGGCACGGCAGAACATTACAATAGCTTTACAGGGAGTGCAGAATTATTAGGCAAATGAGTATTTTGACCACATCATCCTCTTTATGCATGTTGTCTTACTCCAAGCTGTATAGGCTCGAAAGCCTACTACCAATTAAGCATATTAGGTGATGTGCATCTCTGTAATGAGAAGGGCTGTGGTCTAATGACATCAACACCCTATATTAGGTGTGCATAATTATTAGGCAACTTCCTTTCCTTTGGCAAAATGGGTCAAAAGAAGGACTTGACAGGCTCAGAAAAGTCAAAAATAGTGAGATATCTTGCAGAGGGATGCAGCACTCTTAAAATTGCAAAGCTTCTGAAGCGTGATCATCGAACAATCAAGCGTTTCATTCAAAATAGTCAACAGGGTCGCAAGAAGCGTGTGGAAAAACCAAGGCGCAAAATAACTGCCCATGAACTGAGAAAAGTCAAGCGTGCAGCTGCCAAGATGCCACTTGCCACCAGTTTGGCCATATTTCAGAGCTGCAACATCACTGGAGTGCCCAAAAGCACAAGGTGTGCAATACTCAGAGACATGGCCAAGGTAAGAAAGGCTGAAAGACGACCACCACTGAACAAGACACACAAGCTGAAACGTCAAGACTGGGCCAAGAAATATCTCAAGACTGATTTTTCTAAGGTTTTATGGACTGATTAAATGAGAGTGAGTCTTGATGGGCCAGATGGATGGGCCCGTGGCTGGATTGGTAAAGGGCAGAGAGCTCCAGTCTGACTCAGACACCAGCAAGGTGGAGGTGGAGTACTGGTTTGGGCTGGTATCATCAAAGATGAGCTTGTGGGGCCTTTTCGGGTTGAGGATGGAGTCAAGCTCAACTCCCAGTCCTACTGCCAGTTTCTGGAAGACACCTTCTTCAAGCAGTGGTACAGGAAGAAGTCTGCATCCTTCAAGAAAAACATGATTTTCATGCAGGACAATGCTCCATCACACGCGTACAAGTACTCCACAGCGTGGCTGGCAAGAAAGGGTAGAAAAGAAGAAAATCCAATGACATGGCCTCCTTGTTCACCTGATCTGAACCCCATTGAGAACCTGTGGTCCATCATCAAATGTGAGATTTACAAGGAGGGAAAACAGTACACCTCTCTGAACAGTGTCTGGGAGGCTGTGGTTGCTGCTGCACGCAATGTTGATGGTGAACAGATCAAAACACTGACAGAATCCATGGATGGCAGGCTTTTGAGTGTCCTTGCAAAGAAAGGTGGCTATATTGGTCACTGATTTGTTTTTGTTTTGTTTTTGAATGTCAGAAATGTATATTTGTGAATGTTGAGATGTTATATTGGTTTCACTGGTAAAAATAAATAATTGAAATGGGTATATATTTGTTTTTTGTTAAGTTGCCTAATAATTATGCACAGTAATAGTCACCTGCACACACAGATATCCCCCTAAAATAGCTAAAACTAAAAACAAACTAAAAACTACTTCCAAAAATATTCAGCTTTGATATTAATGAGTTTTTTGGGTTCATTGAGAACATGGTTGTTGTTCAATAATAAAATTAATCCTCAAAAATACAACTTGCCTAATAATTCTGCACTCCCTGTATATGCAGATAGAGTAGTACAGGGAAGCAGGGAAAGGAAAATACAGCGGCACTACGTGCATACACCTGTGTATCTGTGCGTCCGTATCAAACCCAGGGGAGGCAGCCGTTGTTGAAGACCAAGCAGGAGATGGTGCTCAGCGTAACAAAGTGGTATGTTGATGAAAGTGGAGAAAGAGACGCGGCACTCACTGAACTTCTTAATGCTGGTTGCTGTTTATTGCAGGTAGAGCATCATGCTGCGCAGGCAGGGGGGCGGGATGGCCACAGTGTGCGTCGGCGGCGACGGCCGTTTCGCGCAAGAGTAGCTCTTCTTCTGGCCGGATATGACGTGCAGGTACACGAGTAACCTTATATAAAGGAAGGAAAGCCGGGCGTGTCTATGGTAATCCCAGACCTCCCCTGTGTGCAGCTGCATTTAAAGATATACAGACAGAGACACAAGTGAATAATACAAATATACAGAAAATGTCATATAGACAAAACAGTACAACAATGAAGTACTCATACTATAATGGGGCGACAAGTTTCAGGGGTCAGATCGAGGGCAATGGCATTGAAGGGATGTTATAAAAAGAAATATTTTGGATACATGGACGCAAAGCCTAAGAAGGGGATTATGTAATGAATTATCAAGAATAGTGTAGATGATACACACAATGCTATTGGAGTAAGGTGGTAGGACCAGAAACAAGGAGAGGATGACATGGCCATACCATCACAAGAAGACAGGCATGTCGTTCTTATCATTGAGACCGAGAGGACCCGTGGCATTGGTCCTAATGATCCATCTGGCCTCTCGTTGCAGCAAGAGGCGGTGGCGGTCACCTCCACGGAGGATGGGTCCCACAGCCTCAGTGCCAGCAAAGGAGAGGCCAGATGGATCACCGTTGTGGGCCGCATGCACATGTTCAATGAGGCGGGGAGAGCCTCGCCCGGTGCGGATCGAGTTAATGTGCTCACGCACCCGTTCAAGCATCGGCCTGATTGTTTTCCAGATGTAAAACATGTTGCAGGTACAAAAAATAGCATACACCACGAAGGGGGTGCGGCAGTTAATAAACTGCAGAACTTTGTGTGTTACGCCCCCTAAGGACAAAGTTTTAGCCTGGGAGTTTAAATGACAAAAGGAACAAGTTCCACATTTATGGTTACCTATGGGAATTCTACTTTGTAACCAGTTAGACCTTTTAGGTTGCCGAAGAGCGCTTTGGACCAGCTTGTCCCTTAAAGTGTGGCATTTCCTAAAAGAAATTTAGGGACAAGCTGGTCCAAAGCGCTCTTCGGCAACCTAAAAGGTCTAACTGGTTACAAAGTAGAATTCCCATAGGTAACCATAAATGTGGAACTTGTTCCTTTTGTCATTTAAACTCCCAGGCTAAAACTTTGTCCTTAGGGGGCGTAACACACAAAGTTCTGCAGTTTATCAACTGCCGCACCCCCTTCGTGGTGTATGCTATTTTTTGTACCTGCAACATGTTTTACATCGGGAAAACAATCAGGCCGATGATTGAACGGGTGCGTGAGCACATTAACTCGATCCGCACCGGGCGAGGCTCTCCCCGCCTCATTGAACATGTGCATGCGGCCCACAACGGTGATCCATCTGGCCTCTCCTTTGCTGGCATTGAGGCTGTGGGACCCATCCTCCGTGGAGGTGACCGCCACCGCCTCTTGCTGCAACGAGAGGCCAGATGGATCATTAGGACCAATGCCATGGGTCCTCTCGGTCTCAATGATAAGAACGACATGCCTGTCTTCTTGTGATGGTATGGCCATGTCGTCCTCTCCTTGTTTCTGGTCCTACCACCTTACTCCAATAGCATTGTGTGTATCATCTACACTATTCTTGATAATTCATTACATAATCCCCTTCTTAGGCTTTGCGTCCATGTATCCAAAATATTTCTTTTTATAACATCCCTTCAATGCCATTGCCCTCGATCTGACCCCTGAAACTTGTCGCCCCATTATAGTATGAGTACTTCATTGTTGTACTGTTTTGTCTATATGACATTTTCTGTATATTTGTATTATTCACTTGTGTCTCTGTCTGTATATCTTTAAATGCAGCTGCACACAGGGGAGGTCTGGGATTACCATACACACGCCCGGCTTTCCTTCCTTTATATAAGGTTACTCGTGTACCTGCACGTCATATCCGGCCAGAAGAAGCGCTACTCTTGCGCGAAACGGCCGTCGCCGCCGACGCACACTGTAGCCATCCCGCCCCCCTGCCTGCGCAGCATGATGCTCTACCTGCAATAAACAGCAACCAGCATTAAGAAGTTCGGTGAGTGCCGCGTCTCTTTCTCCACTTTCATCAACATACCACTTTGTTACGCTGAGCACCATCTCCTGCTTGGTCTTCAACAACGGCTGCCTCCCCTGGGTTTGATACGGACGCACAGATACACAGGTGTATGCACGTAGTGCCGCTGTATTTTCCTTTCCCTGCTTCCCTGTACTACTGTTTACATGATTGCCTCAGCTGAGCACACGCCTGACGACATCCCGTCACTTACACCATCCCCATCCACAACCCTGAGTGATGAAGCAGCCGCGAGCCTGCGTTCAGGCAGAGAGGGGGCGGAGGCCTTTTTCAGTCTGTGCAATGTCAGAGACCTAGTTCTATCCATGAGTACTCGCTCTCTAGAGGCGAAGATCTTTCAGTTGGCCGATCGAGAGGTCCGTCTGTTTTGGACCATTAAATCATTAACTTCCTACAAGGAAAGCTGTCGGGTCCCACGTGGGTTGCGAATCTACAAAGAGATTTACCAATATGAGGACGACCCTGAGTTCGTGGAAGCATGGAAACGCATGCATGCCGATTTTTCGATGGAAATCATGAACCTGATCTTATCACGTGATGAGAAAGAGTATCAGCGGGTCAACACTGACCTTGAAAAGGCGCAAGCTGAAATCAAGGCAAGGATGACAGCCGCACAATACAGTAGCTTTGAAAAGAAGCTAAACAGTAAATTAGCCATCACCCAAGTCGATATTAAAGAACGGAAGAGGGCTAAATTTCTGCGCGATAAAATGGATTACGAAACAGATAGAGTATTTGATTGGAACAAAAACCGCGGCCGCCCAAGACGCAATATACGCCGCACTCGCAGCGATTTCTGGACCTCGGACTCTGATTCAAGCCAATCCGAGACCGGAGTCTCCGGACCAGCCGGGCGTACCGCAGACCCACCCCCTTTAGGAGGAGAATCCGGAGGGGACGAGGCCGTCGCAAGAGGCAAAAATGTTCAAGCACGCAGATCCACGAGGAGACGACGTCAAGTTACCTGGAGACAATGACTGTTTCCGATCCTTTTCCATCTACACCTGTTTCCAGCAATACAGTAATTAACCTCACGCCCCACGAGCTGTCCCCCGGCTGTGTCTCACTCCTCCATCGGGGACTGGGATACAGCCTGGTTGAACAGTTCGATCCTGTGGGGTTTGAGGTTGACCTGTATAAAGCCGTACGCAAACTTTTCCTTAAAAAATTGTTTGCTGAGAAGTGTTCCTTACGCCCTTCGCCCTTACCTGGTGAGGTCCCGGCGTGCATGACGCCTGCTGAGTTCCACTTGTACCCTAGATTTGATGCAGACGAATTGTCATGCATCTATTTCCTGGCAGATATTGAGACCGAGAACGAGGATATCACTCTTCCACAGTCCCACAAATCCTTTTCGGGAGGCATCGGGTCCACGTTTCTGCCCCCCATGCCGACGGGCTCCTCCATTGACCTTTTCTATAAGCAGGTTCTTAGGGATGTACGTGCACTGGTTTACCCAGTGGCACCCCCTAATATAACCCATGAGGAGAAGACCGCTTTACACTGGCTATGCGGTCTTGAAGATGTGGTCATTAAGCCCGCCGACAAGGGGGGCAACGTGGTCCTGATGTCGAGAGCTTATTATCTTGAGGAAGCCTGTAGGCAGTTAGATGACGCCACTGTATACTTAAAACTTAGTGAGAACCCTGTGTCATTCATTCTTGACAGGGTCCATTCACTCCTTTCTAGATACGTTGATCAGAAGTTTCTACCTAAAAGTATCATAGAGAAGCTTGTTCCCAAGTTCCCTAAGTACCCGACTTGGTACTTCGTGCCAAAAGTACACAAGTCCCTACTTCATCCTCCGGGGAGACCCATTATTGCCGGTATTGGGTCCCCGACGGAGCCAATTTCGAAGTATGTGGATTGGTTGCTTAGGCCTCTCCTAGTGGGGACTCCCACGTACCTCAAGGACACCGGGGACTTCCTCCGCGCCATCAATGATCTTGAATGGCGGGAGGAATTCCACCTTGTGTCCTTGGACGTGGAGAGTCTCTACACCCGTATTCCTCATGACGCAGGCCTCCAAGCGGTTGCGTCAGTCCTTTCCCGGACAGATAAAGGCTCAGTGTTTTCCCAGTTTATACAAGAGTCTCTCCATCTGGTACTCAGCAATAATGTCTTTCAGTTTAACCGCCAATGGTACCGCCAGATACAGGGTACGGCAATGGGTACACCTGTCTCATGTACCTTTGCCAACCTGTATCTGGTGGTATTCGAGGAGACGTACGTTTTCTCCTTGGGTAACCCCTTTCTTGTCTACATCCATAGGTTCCTCAGATATGTGGATGATGTGTTCCTGGTCTGGTCGGGCAGCGAAGAGCAGTGTGGACTCTTTGTGCAGTACCTTAACGATATTAACAATATGAACATGAAGTTCACTTTCAACTTCGGAGGCAGATGTCTGGATTTCCTTGACGTACATGTCTCCGTGGTTGAGGGCCATCTGCACACAACAGGTTTTCGCAAACCCACTGCCACTAATTCGCTGCTCCACCAGGCCAGTTTCCATCCCCCCGCCGTTAAAGACGCGGTACCTTACGGACAATTTGTCCGGTTGCGTAGGATTAATAGTACCGATGCGGATTTTTTTAAACAGGCTCACCAACTTATGGGTAGACTTTTGGAGAGGGGTTACCCAAGGAGGACCGTATTAGATGCATTGCATCGAGCAGCTATCCGCCCTCGATCCAGCCTCCTCAGGGACAATACTGGCGGCGATAAAGACGAGAGATTTGCCTTCGTCTTTAAGTATAGTCCCGTAGCCGACATTATTAGACGGGCAATACACAGTAACTGGGACCTTCTGAAGCATGACCCTTCATTGGGCACAGTAGCCTCCAGTAAACCAATTATTTCTTTTAGGAAATGCCACACTTTAAGGGACAAGTTGGTCCAAAGCGCTCTTCGGCAACCTAAAAGGTCTAACTGGTTACAAAGTAGAATTCCCATAGGTAACCATAAATGTGGAACTTGTTCCTTTTGTCATTTAAACTCCCAGGCTAAAACTTTGTCCTTAGGGGGCGTAACACACAAAGTTCTGCAGTTTATCAACTGCCGCACCCCCTTCGTGGTGTATGCTATTTTTTGTGCCTGCAACATGTTTTACATCGGGAAAACAATCAGGCCGATGCTTGAACGGGTGCGTGAGCACATTAACTCGATCCGCACCGGGTGAGGCTCTCCCCGCCTCATTGAACATGTGCATGCGGCCCACAACGGTGATCCATCTGGCCTCTCCTTTGCTGGCATTGAGGCTGTGGGACCCATCCTCCGTGGAGGTGACCGCCACCGCCTCTTGCTGCAACGAGAGGCCAGATGGATCATTAGGACCAATGCCATGGGTCCTCTCGGTCTCAATGATAAGAACGACATGGCTGTCTTCTTGTGATGGTATGGCCATGTCGTCCTCTCCTTGTTTCTGGTCCTACCACCTTACTCCAATAGCATTGTGTGTATCATCTACACTATTCTTGATAATTCATTACATAATCCCCTTCTTAGGCTTTGCGTCCATGTATCCAAAATATTTCTTTTTATAACATCCCTTCAATGCCATTGCCCTCGATCTGACCCCTGAAACTTGTCGCCTCATTATAGTATGAGTACTTCATTGTTGTACTGTTTTGTCTATATGACATTTTCTGTATATTTGTATTATTCACTTGTGTCTCGGTCTGTATATCTTTAAATGCAGCTGCACACAGGGGAGGTCCGGGATTACCATAGACACGCCCGGCTTTCCTTCCTTTATATAAGGTTACTCGTGTACCTGCACGTCATATCCGGCCAGAAGAAGCGCTACTCTTGCGCGAAACGGCCGTCGCCGCCGACGCACACTGTGGCCATCCCGCCCCCCTGCCTGCGCAGCATGATGCTCTACCTGCAATAAACAGCAACCAGCATTAAGAAGTTTGGTGAGTGCCGCTATGCAGATAGAGTGCTCCAATATATTCGCGATTGCGAAATCTGCACTAATGATGCAAATATTTTGGCGCAATATGTGCAACTTCACATTTTAACAGGTATGATTACTTATTAGTGATTGGTGCACTAAGTATTGTTGTGAACTTGTGACATCACAGCACTATGTATGTAGCATGTATGTATGGACAGCAGAACCATCAGCTACATATATCACTATCTAACCTACACTAACTATCTGTATTATATATACACTCACCTAAAGAATTATTAGGAACACCATACTAATACGGTGTTGGACCCCCTTTTGCCTTCAGAACTGCCTTAATTCTACGTGGCATTGATTCCACAAGGTGCTGATAGCATTCTTTAGAAATGTTGGCCCATATTGATAGGATAGCATCTTGCAGTTGATGGAGATTTGAGGGATGCCCATCCAGGGCACGAAGCTCCCATTCCACCACATCCCAAAGATGCTCTATTGGGTTGAGATCTGGTGACTGTGGGGGCCATTTTAGTACAGTGAACTCATTGTCATGTTCAAGAAACCAATTTAAAATTATTCGAGCTTTGTGACATGGTGCATTATCCTGCTGGAAGTAGCCATCAGAGGATAAATACATGTTCTCATTCTGTTTACGCCAAATTCTCGACCATTTGAATGTCTTAACAGAAATCGAGACTCAACATTTTTCCAGTCTTCAACAGTCCAATTTTGGTGAGCTCGTGCAAATTGTAGCCTCTTTTTCCTATTTGTAGTGGAGATGAGTGGTACCTGTTGGGGTCTTCTGCTGTTGTAGCCCATCCGCCTCAAGGTTGTGCGTGTTGTGGCTTCACAAATGCTTTGCTGCATACCTCGGTTGTAACGAGTGGTTATTTCAGTCAACGTTGCTCTTCTATCAGCTTGAATCAGTCGGCCCATTCTCCTCTGACCTCTAGCATCCACAAGGCATTTTTGCCCACAGGACTGCAGCATACTGGATGTTTTTCCCTTTTCACACCATTCTTTGTAAACCCTAGAAATGGTTGTGCGTGAAAATCCCAGTAACTGAGCAGATTGTGAAATACTCAGACCGGCCCGTCTGGCACCAACAACCATGGCACGCTCAAAATTGCTTAAATCACCTTTCTTTCCCATTCTGACATTCAGTTTGGAGTTCAGGAGATTGTCTTGACCAGGACCACCCCCCTAAATGCATTGAAGCAACTGCCATGTGATTGGTTGACTAGATAATTGCATTAATGAGAAATAGAACAGGTGTTCCTAATAATTCTTTAGGTGAGTGTATAAGCTATCTAACTATCTATCTAATATAATGACACAGGAAAGCAGAGAGCACAACAATGACACTGCTCTCTTTCAGATCTGCAAAATACAGCATACAGGGGCTGCTGGGGAGGTTCTTATACGTATAGTAAGGGGTAGCCAACTTTCCTATTGGTTGCTAGGGATGTTGCTAAGCTCAGACAAAGACATTGCAGCCTTCTCATTGGCCCACAAGCAAGAAGGGAGGTTACTGATGAAAAAAAATTTGAATATTCGAAATTACAAATATACAGTATATCCCTATATTCTAAATATTAGCGAATTCTCGAAGTGACGATATTCGCGATTAATATTCGCTATTCATAAAGGCTCATGCACACAAACTTTTGTATTTTGCCGTCCACAAAACACGGATCCGCAAAAAATAAGGATAACGTCTGTGTGATATCCGTATTGCATCAGTTTTTTTTCCATTGTAACAATGCCTATCCTTGTCCGCAAAACGGACAAGAATAGGACATATTCTACCTTTTCGCGGAACGGCCATGTGGACATACGGAGACAGAATGCACACAGAGTTTTTTTAGCGGACACATTGAAGTGAATGTGAAGTGTGGGATTGTCAGCCAATAGTAGGCCACAACAGAAACGAGCCTTCCTAGCAACGCGGGTGACGCTAGGGAGGCTCGATCCCATTGCGGCCTGCAATTGGCTGCCCCCCTGTCGCCGGAATGGGAGATGCAGTGGCAGTCGCGCCGGCATCAGAAGCAACGTGGGTGCTAGGGAGCGAGGTAAGTACAACCTCTGTGAGGGGCCCGGGCATATGGGGGGGGGGGGGTATTATAGATCTTGGATAACCCCTTTAATAAATTAGGCGCATTCTACTCCAGCGAACAGGGGATCAAGACTGGCGTAAGGAAACTCCAGTCTTGATAAATATCCCCCATAGTGCCTTGCCTGCAAGCATGTTACAGGAGGAGCTAAGCAGATTGATTGAGTTTTGTGTGAAATAAATAAGTATAATTTGAAATTTATTTATCTAAATCCAGGATCACTTTTGGCTTCTGGGTCCAGTGGGTGGTCCTACTCTTTAACTGACAACCTTTCCTATATGAGTATATGACATCAATCACTGAGTAGGACCGCCCACTGGACTCATAAGCTCAGAGTGATCAGAGCCTCTAGGTGTAATGACAACGCCCCCGTTGCTCCTAGAGGCTCATTTGCATATATTATAACATCATTTTTCTCAGCAGAGCGAGCACATATGAACATGGGACCAACACAGATATCTTCAGCCTCCAAGCGCACATGTAACAATTCAGCCAGTGTCATAGATACAGAACTGCTGACAGATGCCCTTTTAGGCTAAAAAGGCAGCTCCTTTTTACCAGTGACAATAAAATGGCTTAAAAGTATATGCTAAATGCACTAACAGAATGAATCCTGCCATGTCTGCACAATATTGATTTGACAGTGAATGCTACAGTGGTCGTTTTTCGATAGGGTGCTTTATGTCATATTTAGAGGGATTATATAAAATTTCTATAGTCGGGGGCGTGGCCGGATGTGGAGCTGAGCGGTCGCACACCGCGCTAGCTCCGGAGCCTGCAGTGAATAAAAGCGGCTCAAAGAAGAGAAAGTGGCCAATAATAATACCGCTACAGAAAGGGGGATACTGGCTACCCACCAGAAATCAGCAGAGATGGGCCGCTTGAGAAAGAAGGAAGGTCTGCCGAGCAGAATCGCGACATTCAGAGCACCAGGAGAAATCCAAGATGGCGCCCGCTCCCCGCACCATGTTGTGCCCGAAGCTCTGCAGGCAGGTGAGCTCCCTACAGCGCCTCCTGTACACTCACTGGGCTCTCCTCTCTCAGAAAACCCCTCTCCCTCCAAAAAGCCACAAGGTCCAGCCACTGCTGTATACAAATATATGTTGCTGCACCCACCTGTGAAGCTGGGAACCTTCTCCAGGAGAGAGACTCTCACTTAACCCTTTTCTCCCCATTTCCCATTGATAGTGCCCAGTCTGCACCAGTCACTGAAGCCACCCTAAGGTCCCTACTATATGACCTAAGGCACTCTATGCAAAAAGATATAACCACAGCATTTTCTGCTTTACAAAAAGATATCACTCAAATTGGAGAGAGGACATCTCATATTGAGGATAAAATGGAAGAGTTTACCAACGCCCATAACCAGTTAGTGGACGCACATAATGATGCTGAAGACGAATGATCAGCCCTAAAACTCAAACTAGCGGACTTTGAGGATCGTTCAAGGCGCAACAACTTACGATTCAGAGGAATTCTGGAAATCGTCGAACCTGACGCTATAAAGGTCTTCCTTAAAGATTACTTTGTCGCACTGGTCCCTAAAGCAGAACAAAGAGACCTATTAATTGATAGAGCGCACAGAATTCCCAAACCTAAAACTGCTCCTAGTGCCGCTCCCAGAGATATTATCGCTAGGCTGCATTTTTATCACTTCAAAGAAGCAATACTTAAAGCAGCAAATTCCACACAGGAGCTTCCTGAACGTTTCAAGAATATACTGATATTTTCCGACCTTTCTGCGACCACATGGAATAGACGCAGAGAATTTTCTACCGCTACAAAAATCCTTAGGGATCATAATATCCCGTATAAATGGGGCTATCCGGTGAAACTCCTAATTTTCAAAAATAGAATAACTCACGCTACCTCTTCGCCAAGCGACACCATGAAACTGCTCCAGAAATTGTCTCTAGCTACAGTGGATGAAGATAGCACCTCACCCTTGAAGAAGAAACCTCCTACCCTAACTAAAGAGTGGACCTGAAAGAATACCGGACAAGAAGGAACACTCTCGCCTTCCTTAAAGGATATATCATCTGTTTATACTGTTTGCTGCAGGTCTCATCGGAGATGCTGTATTTATTTTATCTACCACTACCTCCACAGTTACCTGGATAATTTTGGTATCCGTGTGGTTCTCTTAGAACCGGACTTTAGTCTAAAAATTGTTTCAGGCACAGTTGTATTACTTTGTTTTAATTCACCTAATCCTCTTACCATTGTTATCTTTTCTGTTTCTCCCCTTTACCTACCCACTTACCTAATTACCTTCTAAGTGACAAGCGAGCTCAATATATTCTGTGCTTGAGGGGGCGGAGCAACTGCCCCTTCTTGGTGAAGGTGCTGCACTTGCTCTGTAGCTCATTGTACAACACAACGTATTGCCGAACTGTTACTATTTTCCCTGCCAGTGATGGTTATAAAAATTCCCTCAATTAACGCAAATGGTCTAAATAGCCCTTTTAAGCGTTCATTACTTTGGAAAGAAGTTAACTCTCTTAAATGTGACGTGATTTGCATTCAAGAGACGCATCTGAACGAATCTGACACTCATAGACTCAAAAATATTTTTTTTTTTAATGTATTTGCATCACCTGCAGTGAATAAGAAAAGAGGGGTAATCATCGCCATTAAAGATTCCCTTTCTTTCCAATCAATTCAGTGCAAAATAGATGACAATGGAAGATATGTTATACTTGTATGCACCATTAACAATACACTTTTAGTTTTGGTTTCTCTGTACGCGCCAAACATAAACCAGTTAGCATTCATTAAAGAAGTGATATCCACTGCTCAATCCGTTAAACAAGGTTCTCTGATTATTTGTGCAGACTTTAACTTACCCCCAGTGCCAACTATTGATAAATCTAACCATACAAAATCCCAACCCTCTATACAATTTGCGCAATACTTATTAGCAGAAGATTTATATGACACATGGAGAGTATTGCACGCATCAGAACGCGATTATACCTTTTATTCACATCCCCATAAACAGTACTCTAGAATTGATTTGATAATTGCTTACAAATGTACCCATAACCTGGTCTGACCACGCGCCAATCTCATGTCAAATCTTAGAACGGTTTAACCAACCAGCATATACTCCCTGGAGAATTAACAATTACGCTTTCACTTGGAAGACTCTGTTATTTGATGCTGAAGCAAAAGTCTTAGAAATTAACATATGTGTGCATTAAATGCACCTGTGGTGTCCACACCTATAGCTCCCTTTGGTCTTAAGCCACACTGGTTGCGATTTTTTCTCTTCCTGATACAAACTAGGGCTGACAAAGTTTGCGATGGTAGGCGCTCGTCTGGCTGCACATTTAACCCCATCTACAACTATGTCAGTCCATTCTTTGTCATATGCCAGGACAGGAAAATGTTTCTTTATAATGTGGCATATTTGTTGGTACTCTGTACTATATTGAGTCACAAACAGGTTATTCTTCCTACCGCTACCATTAGTATTATAATTTTTGTTTTTATTTTTATTTCTATTGGTAGCTGTGTTACAAGGTGGACCCCCCTTTTGCAATAATTTTTCCTGTCTAGGATAAAGAAGGGATCCCCTTTCAATAATTGAAACCTGTTGTATTGCATCCTCAACCTGTCTCATGCCGTAAGCTCTTTTAACTTCATCTGTGGGAGATATTTACAGCTTCATCCATAAAGCTATTATCTTCCGTGCAATTCCTTCTTGCACGTATTATTTCACCCCTAGGTATGTTGGCTATTACATGTTTTGGATGGCAAGATGTGGCATGCAATGTAGTGTTCCCTGCCATAGGTTTTCTGTAAGTACATGTGGAAACTTGATTGGTGAAGGGGCCCCCCCTCAGGCGCAAATCCAAGAAAGACACCTCCCGTATGTCATGGTGGACACTAAATGAAATAGTATCCACACAGGAGTAAATGTAACCACTAAAGAATGGTATGGCCGCCACATTGTCCGTCCATATTAGGATCAGGTCGTCGATGTAATGGCCATATGCACATCTATAACTAATTTAGAAATTAAAGATAAAACAAACCCCTCCCAGACCATTAAAAACCAACTTAGAGAACTTCGATATGAGTTCTATCAACTCTATCAAAATAACTATGAACATAACTTAAGGAAATCAAAAGCAAAATACTACTCACAAGGCAATAAGGCAAGTAATATCCCGGCTAATAAAATTAAAGCTACACAAAATAGGAAAGATTAACATTTATTTATAACACCCGCAAAGAAAAAGTGATCAATCCGCAGGAAATCTCTAATACCTTTGCCGATTATTATACAAAATTATACAATCTTAAGAACAACAAACTAATGCCCCAACCAACCCCGAATCTGATTAACAACTTCCTATCCGACATTTCACTACCTAAATTGTCCCTAGAACAACTGGAGCAAATAAATAAACCGATTGAGAGTAAAGAAATTTTGCATATTATCAAATTAACAAAAAACAATAAATCCCCGGGACCTGATGGATTAACTAATGAATATTTTAAAACCTTTGGGGATATCTCATCTCCACATCTCGCCTCCACATTCTCTCATATAATGACTACAGGGAATATACCACCTGAAATGCTTCAAGTCACCATAGTGGCTCTCCCCAAACTGGTTAAACCCCCCGATTATCCAGAAAACTTCCACCCGATCTCTCTCCTAAATTCTGACCTAAATTATTAGCAAATAGGCTATCATCCATAGTTCCACACCTTGTTCATCATGACCAAGTAGGTTTTATAAAATCGAGACAAACCTTGGATGGCACTAGACGTATAATTAATCTCATTCATTTAGCGAAAACCAGACGAACGCCTTCCCTGCTCCTGTCTCTGGACACGGAGAAGGCGTTCGACCAAGTACATTGGGGTTACTTGGAGGCAGTACTGTCAAAATTTGGAATACAGGGTCAGTTTGCCAGGGCTGTGGGTGCACTTTGCACCTTCGGCAAGAGTACTTATTAATGGAATGTTATCCAACCGATTTCAAATAAACAACGGAACAAGGCAGGGATGCGCCCTATCGCCAGGTATATTTGCACTAATAATCGAACCTTTAGCTGAATGTATTAGAAATCATCCGCAGATTACAGGCATACAAGTAGGGGAAACAACCCCAAAAAATTTGATTATTTGCCGATGATATTATCTTGGCATTAACCAACCTAATAACAGCTCTACCTATCGTGATGCAAATCATAAAGTCCTTTAGCTCAGTATTTTATTGTAGCCTGAACGTAGCTAAACGCCAGGTTCTTAACATCGGATTGAAGGATTCCGATCTCACCTTATTGAAAACCAATTACCCCTTTAAATGGGACTCTGAATACATTACGTATTTGGGAATCAAGTTGACTTTGTCAACCACCGATCTCCTACAAGTAAATATCTACATTTTTAAAGAAAAAATTTAATCTGACCTAAATAATATGAAACATCATAAAATGTCCTGGATGGGAAGGATATCAATGGTGAAAATGTTTATTATACCTCAGATTTTTTATTTATTCCGCAACCTACCAATTTCTATTCCCATGAAACTCCTAAAAGAGATCCAGAAATTGTTGCTTAAATTTATATGGCAAGATAAAAAACCTAGGGTTCAAGCGGATATACTTTATCTACCTATTTCCAAAGGGGGATTGGGATTCCCGTCAATCATTAGGTATTATAGAGCTTGTATATTTGAACAGCTGAGATTTACATGGCTAAATCAGGTCAACAAACATTGGATCACTATTGAGAACCACATTTTGGGGATTGATAATCCTCAAATATTTTTCTACTCAGTTTTATTAAATAAAAATTCCTGTACCATTAAAATCGCACTTACAATCCAAGCAGCGCTGGACATTTGGATCCTATTAACGACTAAACTGAAACTTATCAATGTCTCCCTTTCTGAGATCCCGTTGAAGGTCATGGGGAGATGCATCTTAGATCTAAACATTCAAAATTGGATTGATATGGGAATTAAAAAATTAGGAGATATAGTAATGAATGATGCTTTGGATTCCTTTACGAATTTAACTCTTAAATTCAAGATCCCTCATAGAGAACTATGTAAGTTCCTACAAATTAGACACTTTCTGTCTGGATTGGATTTCCCCATGACCTCTGTATCTTCTCATTTGAAGAAGGTACTACACAACCCTCTGAATAATCTCAAAGCCCTGTCTCTCAGTTACCACTTAATGACTGAGAGTCCGGACCCTCCACTGAACCCATTATTGAAAAAATGGGAATCAAAGCTAAATTTAAATCTATCCTCAGAACAATGGGAGTCGGCATTCTTTATCATATGTACCTCTTCCAGATGCGTCAACCATCTGGAAAATTCCAGGAAAATTCTATACAGATGGTACTCTACTCCCCATAGATTATCTAAAATGTACCCCACATCATCCCAGGCCTGTTGGAGATGTTCATCATCAAAAGCCGATATGGAACATATTTGGTGGGAATGTAGTGAGATTAAACCAATTTGGATCTCAATTAATCTCATGTTATCCCAAATTTGTAATACTTCTATTTCACTCTCAATGGCCCAAAGCTTACTCTCCATTGATCTGGTTCTTTTCCCCAAGACCTATAGAAAAGTTATTATTCATGTTATCATAGCTACTAGGATGAAATTTGCTCAGTATTGGAAAAACCCATCTCCTCCTCCATTAATGGAAATAATTGATTTGGTTAACAATAACTGTCTTTGTGAACTGATTAATTCTTCTGTAAATAATAATCGAGCCAAATTTAGAGTTACATGGCATTACTGGCTACAATCCCGATACAACAAAGTTTTATGAAATATATGATAGAGCTTGCTACCTCTTGTCACTTTACCCTTTCCTGCCTTACCCCTTACCCTGTTCTTCATGTTATCCTTTGTTATTGAAATAATGACAAACTTTGTAAATCTTTGTATGAGAAATTTGAATCCTTACTGAAAACAATAAAACTCATGCTTTAAAAAAAAAATTCAATAGTCTCCTTAAAACACATAGTGGTTTTGAAATATATTGACATGGTAAAACAAGATATTTTGTTCTTTGAGCTATTGATATCTGAAAGTGTCAAACTAAGCAGTTGCATCAGAATCAAATATTTTTGAGGGATCACCCTTCAAACGTAATCAGTGCAAGTTTAGTTTCTTTATAATCTATATTGTCCCTATTGTGTACAGAATTTGTGAATACATTCAATAAAGGGATGATCTCTCCAAATGTTTTTTTTATTTACCTCTACTCAACCTCCTGGGCAGGACTAGAATTACCCATAGGCAAAGCCAGCCTCTGAACAATGTGTAATTATCTTTATTATGTGTGTTTGTATGTTAACTGGTCACTAACAGTACTGTAAGAGTAACAGAAGGACACCTAATAGGCTGCAAAGCGCTCTAGATGTAAAAAAAAAAAAAAAAAAAACAAGTACAATCAGGCCATCCTCAGCCAGCAGATCATGCAGCTTCCAGACACTGTCTCTGAATGAGCAGGTCATCTCTGTATTTATCACTACAATAATGAGCCCAGCATCTACACCTAGGATTACTTCTGGCTAGGGGAAAGTGGTGTACTGGAGTGGGGGACGGAATGGCAGGTACCTCTACCAACCTACCCACCATTCCATAAAAATCCAGGTCCATAAAACACTTTAAAGGAAAGTGCTTCAGCAAAATACACTTTGCTGAAACCATCCACCTTCCCTGTACTCTTTTACCTCACCCATCTGATCTTTATGGGTGAGATATACACCACCTCTGATACTTTACCAGCTATCGTGTTGCAGTACAAATGGCTATTCTTCTCCGCAGTGTGGACCAGAATACAACCTGTTCTATGATTTGTGTAAGGCTACTTTTACATCTGTGTTGTACTGTCTGGTTTTGAGATCCAGCACAGGCTCTCGAAACCGCAGCACAACGCTCCAGTTTGCCTTCCGTTCTGTTCCTTTGCGTTCCCATGCTGGACACAATAGCGCTGCAAGCAGCAAAAGAAAACAGATCTGGCATCCATTGACTTACAATGGTTTTAGTGCTTGATCCGTCTTGGTCATTTTAGAGATAATGCAACTGGATCCATTCATAACGGATGCAGCCGGATGTATTATCTTAACCACTTCACATCCGCCCATAGAATATAAGAGTCCTATGGGTGGATGTTTATCTCTGAATGGACGTTCTGGAACATCCATTCAGAGATGGCAGCTGCACGCTAATCGTGCAGCTGCCGAGCGGGGGGCCTGCTGTCAGTGAAAGCAGGGCAACCCAGAGAGAAAGCAGGGACCGTTCCCAGGTGTCCCTGCCTTCTAGATCGCTCAACAAGCGCTGTGTATACAGATCAGGAAGCGCTCTGCGGCACTGAGGCTGTACAGCATTGTATTCTGTTGTACAGCCTCTCTGGGGTCTGTATTTCCCCTGTAACTGGGGCTACTGTGTCAGCCCCAGTTACAGGAGAAATCAATAGTGGGAAAAAAGTTAAATGTCCCTCAGAGGTCTTGTATGACCTTATGGGGTGTAAAATAGAGTGTAAAATAAAAAATCTAAAAAATAAACTAAGTGTTTTAAAAAAAATTGGAAAAAAAGGTTTCACATGTAAAAAAAATAAAAATTCCCCAATTAAGTAATAAAAAAAATGTTAAAAATAGAAAAAATAAATAAAATGGACGTATTTTGTAATGCCGCGTCCATAACGACTGGCTCTATAAATATATTACATGATCCACCCTGTCCGATAAACACCATAAAAAATAAAAAATAAAAACTGTGTAAAAAAAAAAGTCATTTTTGTCACCTTAAATCACAAAAAGTGAAATTCCAAATGATCAAAAAGGCATATGTCCCACAAAATGGTACCATTAAAACCATCACCTCTTCCCGCAAAAAATGAGCCCCTACCTAAGAAAATCACTCAAAAAAAATAAATAAATATAGCTCTCAGAACAGGGAGACATTAAAACATCTTTTTTTTTACAAAAATGCTATTATTGTGTTAAAGTGAAATAAAAAGTATGCATATTAGGTATCACCGCGTCCGTAACAACCAGCTATATAAAAATATCACATGAACTAACCCCTCAGGTGAACACCGTAAAAAAAAAAAAAAAAACAACTGTGCCAAAAAAAGAAATAAAATAAAAAAAAATAGTACCAATCAAACCGTCACCTCACCCTGCAAAATATGAGACCCTAACTAAGACAATCGGTCACGAAATCAAAAAACTATGACTCTCAGACAATGGAGACACTGAAACATCTTTTTTTTGTTTCACGGAAAACTCGCTCGTGTGAAAGGGGCCTTAACCCCTCAGGTGAACGCTGTAAAAATAAATAAATAAAAATTGTGCTAAAACAACCAATTTTTTGGTCACCTTGCTCCATAAAGTGTAATAATGAATGATCAAAATATATGTACCAAAAAATGGTACCAATAAAAATGTCAACTCTTCCTGCAAAAAACGAGCCCTTGTACAAGACGATTGGAAGAAAAATATAAATATATAGCATTCGCAAAATAGAGACACAAAAACATATTTTTTTTTCCGAAAATGCTTTATTATGTAAAACTGAAACAAACAAACAAATAAAGTTGACATATTTGATATCATTGCATCCATAACAACCTGCTCTATAAAAATAGCACATAATCTACCCTGTCAGATGAATGTTGTAAAAAATAAAAAATAAAAACTGTGCCAAAACAGCCATCTTTTGGTTACCTTACCTCACGAAAAACATAAAATAGAGCAATTAAAAATCACATGTAACTCAAAATAGTACCAATAAAACTGGCAAAATGGGGTCACTTTTTGGGAGTTTCTACTGTAAGGGTGCATCAGGGGGGCTTCAAATGGGACATGGCATCTAAAAACCAGTTCAGCAAAATCTGCCTTCCAAAAACCATACGGCGCTCCTTTTCTTCTGTGCCCTGCCGTGTGCCCTTACATCAGTTTACAACCACATGTGGGGTGTTTCTGTAAACCGCAGAATAAGGGTAATAGATATTGAGTTTTGTTTGGCTGTTAACCCCCGATGTGTTAAAGAAAAAAATGGATTAAAATGGAAAATCTGCCAAAAACGTAAAATTTAGAAATGTCATCTCCATTTTCCTTTAATTCTTGTGGAACACCTAAAAGGTTAACAACGTTTTTTAAATCAGTTTTGAGTAACTTGAGGGGTGTAGTTTCTACAATGGGGTAATTTATGGGGGGTTTCCACTATGTAAACCCTACAAAGTGACTTTAGACCTGAACTGGTCCTTAAAAAGTGGGTTTTGGAAATTTTCGTAAAAATTTTAAGAATTGTTTATAAAATTCTAAGCCTTCTAACTTCTTAAAAAAATAAAATGACATTTACAAAATGATGCCAACATAAAGTAGACATATGGGGAATGTTAAGTAATAAATATTTTATGAGGTATCACTTTCTGTTTTAAATGCAGAGAAATTGAAATTTAGAAAATTGTGAAATTTTCTAAATTTTGGGAAAATTTGGGATTACTTTATAAATAAAGGTGAAACATATCGACTCAAATTTACCACTGTCATGAAGTACAATGTGTCACAAGAAAACAATCTCAGAATGGCTTGGATAAGTAAAAGCGTTCCAAAGTAACACATGTCAGATTTGCAAAAATAGGCTCTGTCAGGAAGGGGGTAAATCTGCCAAAAACTTAAATTTTAGAAATGTCATCTCCATTTTCCTTTAATTCTTGTGGAACACCTAAAAGGTTAACAAAGTTTTTTAAATCAGTTTTGAGTAACTTGAGGGGTGTAGTTTCTACAATGGGGTAATTTATGGGGGGTTTCCACTATGTAAGCCCTACAAAGTGACTTTAGACCTGAACTGGTCCTTAAAAAGTGGGTTTTGGAAATTTACTTAAAAATTTTAAGAATTGTTTCTAAAATTCTAAGCCTTCTAACTTCTTAAAAAAATAAAATGACATTTACAAAATGATGCCAACATAAAGTAGACATATGGGGAATGTTAAGTAATAAATATTTTATGAGGTATCACTTTCTGTTTTAAAAGCAGAGAAATTGAAATTTCGAAAATTGCGAAATGTTCTAAATTTTTTTTTGAAAATTTGGGATTACTTTATAAATAAAGGTGAAACATATCGACTCAAATTTACCACTGTCATGAAGTACAATGTGTCACAAGAAAACAATCTCAGAATGGCTTGGATAAGTAAAAGCGTTCCAAAGTAACACATGTCAGATTTGCAAAAATAGGCTCTGTCAGGAAGGGGGTAAATGGCCCGGATGTGAAGTGGTTAACGGAAGCATTTTTGCTGATCCATGATGGATCCAGAAAAAACGCAGATGTGAAAGTAGCCTAACAGCGACAAGGATCTGCAAAAAATACAGATGTGTGCATGCTCCCATAGAAAAAAATGGGTCAGTGTGTGATCTGCAATAAATGCAAATACCACATAGATGAAAAATATGATTGTGTGTATGAGGCCTAAGACGAATAACAAAAACTACACAATATGCATCTTCTGCAAGTTGTTGGCACAGTTCTAAGAACAGTATTTGACTTTTGGAGCCTCGTATATGTACTATTTGAAAAGGTATATTTTAATCCCATCTCTTCCAGACTAGGTCTCCAGCTTCAGGACACAAATCTAAATGTAGCTAATATAGTCATTGAATACACCTTGGCTTTGTCGATGACCGGGTAATCAGATATCTACTCTAAACTCTCAAGGTTTATACCTGTAAACCTGTTATATGTAATCCAACCCTGCAGGCTATCATGATGCTCTGTACAGGACTTCTCCATATGGAAGCAGGAGGATTTATCAGGTTCAATTATTTTTCCTAAAAGGGATTACCACCTACCAGCTTCAGTATCACAATTATTTTATTGGTAAAAAGTAGTTTTATTTTTGAGACAAGTAAAAATGTCTCATGCATCAAAAGCAGAAAAAAAAGTATAAAGACGTGACACGAAATTAACTGAAATCAAATATTTATTACAAAAGTACAGTATAGAGATAACCAAAGCAACACAAAAAAAATATTTTAAATGTCATCAAAAACGTAAATTGATATTCCTCAGAAGATCGTTTTCTTATAGTACCTTCAGTGTGGTGGTTCTGCAGTATATTTATCATCAGCCATGTTGTCTTCTGTAGGAATAGTTGTCTCCGACATATTTTTGTATCTGTGCCTACACTAACAAAGAGGATGCATTACCTATGGTTTAGGATAGACAGACAATGATAATACGCACACCATAGAGAAAATACACATTAATGTCACAGTAAGGCTAGGTTCACACCTTCAGCGGAGGTTCTGTCTGAATGCAGCAGTATTTTGTCCAGATGAATGCCGTTATGCATGCAAAAATCCAACTGAGTCCATTATAGTGAATGGGATCCGTCGAGCACAGCATTTCTGGCAATTTTGGTATTGTGTTCCTATGCTGTAACAGAATACTTGAATTTAAGAGCCAATGTGAATCTAGCCTAAAAAGATAAAGGCTGCTTTGCATGAGTTGACTCAGCAGCGAATGAGCTGTTCCCAATAATTGCCTGCTCATCAGAGGAGGTGAGAGCTGCATTTACATACAGCAATTGTCCCTGCTGTGTAGGAACGAGCAATGGCTACTATGACTGCTTCTCCCTATAAAGAATCATTGTTCCTGGGTAACAGATCGCTGTTTACACGGGACAATATGCCACATCACATCGGCAATGTATTTACCCAATGAACATCTGTTTGCTCGATCATTTTTACACAGAGCAATTATTGGGAATGAGCATTCCTAGAAACACAGCTCCTCAATAATTGACCCAATCATCGGCCCGTGTAAAGAAGCCTTAAAAGGGTTGTGAAAGAAAGGGGGCAGTTTTGGCAATGTCTCCCCCACCCCCACACACACACACACACTTGGCTGGACTTGTAAACAGAAGCATCAGCAATGCTTTCACCCAATCAACATGCAATTGCTCAATCATCTTTACACAGGGCAATTATTGGGAATGAGCACTCCTAGAAATACAGCTCCCCAATAATTGACCCAATCATCGGTCCATGTAAAGGAGCCTTGAAGGGGCTGTGCAAGAATGGCAACCCCCCGTCCCTTGGACGGACCTGTAAAGGGAAGGTTGCCTACCGGCTTCCCACCACTGGTCCCCAGCTCCTTTCTTCTCCTGGTCTGCTATGCTTTGCTGGGCAACCTCACTGAAAACATACAGTCTGACATCGCCTGCAGCCAATCACTGTCAGCGGCGGTGACTGGCACCTCTTACATCATGGCAAATGGTCACATGATGCAAGAGGATCAGCTCTCCCAGGTACCAGGAGCCCAGAGCCATCACAATAGTGGATTAACGTCTACAGTGGTGTAACAATACACGGCACACAGAGCTCCTTCCTCCTCTCCTTCTTGATTTCAAAGGCCAGGTTCCTTGGTGCACTTAACTGCTCATTTGCGCATGGACTAAAACGTCTCGCTCTCTCCACGATGAGCCAACGGATCGCTAATTGAAAGGCATCATTACAATCCGCTGATCAAGCCCTGCCTTGTATAACAGTGAATTTTCTGTTGACGCCCTTGAAGCAACGAGCCTGTTATCAGTCCAGTATATGATGAGATAGCTTTGCCCTTGGTGCACTTAACTGCTCATTTGCACATGAATTAAATATACTTTTTCTCCAATGATATTTAGGTATCAATGAAAGCAGGGTGACAACTTCCATAGATGCTATAGTGATAGCCATATTGGTTGTCAGCCATATTTCCCAGAAGCAGATAGCCAAGAAGAGGCAGTATAACATTTTAAATTTTGCAAAATCGGATGCTTTTTCAGCAAGTGGCCGGAATTTTGTAGCCGTTTTCCGTCGCAGCTGTCCCTGAACCCACTGGGGTTTACAATGTCATATTCTTGCCTGACAAGGGGGCCAAATTCATAAGAAGTCAATAAACCTGAAGAGCGTGGGAGAAAACGCTGAACATATCGTCCTATATACCATTCTTTCATAATTGTCATTGTGTACCGCTCAGTACGTGTGCACTTTTTCCATAAACACCCCTCCCCCCCGCCTCATACAGTCTTACATGCCTTTATGCAACACATCAAGTTTGATGTATTTTCCTCTTTTATACTTAACAGCACTACTTTGGGAGTGACGTTTTTTTCATGTTGGTCCACGCCAGGTCCCTTTGTGCCTCATTATCATACATTTTAAATGACATGACTTTTAACTGAGTTATTTATGCAGACAATCACTAGCAGCTAAATTCAGAAAATGACTTACGACTGAATCAATTTTCCGGCAAAAAAGCTTAATTGTGCCTGTGGTGACCAGGCTTTATCACTGATTACATCCTGTTTTTTGTTGTGTATTCCTCGGTTTTGCAAAGTATGCATCCTGGAAGAGCCAGGGCCAAAAGAGTTTTGTTTTTTTTTACCAGGAACTCGATATTGATTACCTATCCTTTGAATACATCATCAGTATCAGATCGTTGGGGGTCCGACATCCAGAACCGCCACTAATCAGCTGCTAGCAGGAGCCGCAGCTCAGTGTACAGAGCCAGAAGCAGACAGCGCCACTTACTTTGCAGTGGCCGTGCCAGCTTACTGCAGTTCAGCTCCCACTCACCAGCAGCCTGTGATTTTCCTTTCGTTGCCTGCAGGATCGCTTAAGAAACTTTCTCAAGCACCAAAAAATCCATCTAGACTAAAACGGTAATTATCAGACAGGAAGATGAGGAGAGCAGGTGGTTGCGGCTGAAGCAGACATATTTCTGCCTGCACTACTTCTTATTAGTGTTGAGCATGAATATTCGAGAAGCAAATTTTTCTCGCGAATATCGCCACTTCGAGAATTGGCGAATATTTAGAATATAGTGCAATATATTCGTTATATCGAATATTCGTCATTTTTTCCATCTGAACACATGATTCCTCCCTGCTTTTTGCTTGTGGGCCAATGAGTCATTGGCCCACAAGCAACTTAAGCAGGGAGGAATCATGACTTCAGATGGAAAAAAATGACCAATATTGTAAAAAAACATATTCAATATTCTATAGTGCTATATATTCGTTTTTGACCCACGTCTGTATTGAGCGTGCAATATTCGCATATTACGCGATCATTACCTTGCCGATTTTCGCGTAAAAAAAGAATGTAGAATATAACGAATATATGAATTCGAGAAAAAATGACGAATATTCTACAAAATATTCGCAGAATTTTACAAATTCGAATATGACCCCTGCCGCTGATCACTACTGCTTATATATAAGGCTGCCATTATAGCAATATAGATGGTACTGCTGTCAGGGGCTTAGACAAAAAATGGTCCCAAATTCTCCTGTGGGCTACTATTCACGCACTATGGAGCATCACCCAGGAATGAAATGAAATTGTCCTCTTTATTAGGCAGTGAGGTGCAAACCTGGTTCCCAACATGATGCCCTTTATTTAAAGAGGTTGTCTGACCTTGGAGCCAACAACCCCTGGAGTCCAAAACTGTGCCCCGTAACGTTAAAAAACCCCACTCACCTGTCCACGGCCCCAACGCTGCTCTGTTCCCGGTCACTGTGAAGTATCATTTAAGGCGATGTGACCGCTGAGATCTGTGACTGGCAGCAGTGGTCTTGGACCTAGAAGCTTCTTAATCTGGAGAAGAAATGGGACAGTGAACAGGTGAGTGGGAGGTTTTATGTTAAGGGGTGCAGGTCAGGACCCCAGGAGTTGACAGCTTCATAGCAATCCCTTTATCATATGTGTCAATGCATAAGCAATTAGTAGTCTGTCCCCCCCTCCATACACTCAGTAACGCCTTGTGCCGTGCACATGACTATATGCATCTGCAAATTGCAGATCTGCAAAAAAACGGATACTGTCCATGTTGCATCCACATTTTTTGCTGACCCATTGGTCTGTAGCCCACATTTTTTCAAAAACAGACACGAACATACGGATGTGGAAAGCACACGGATCATTGGTCTGCTTTCCTCATCCGTATGTCCATTCCGCGAAAAGATAGAATATGTCTGCAACATGAAGACCACAGACCCATTAAAGTCAGAGGATAGGTCATCAGTTAAATTATCCCGGAAAACCTCTTTAATCTAATAGTGACTTGGGAACCGAAGAGAGATACCATTTCCAAATCAGACACAGAAAAAAAATATTGTATTTTGTGCCACGGTAACTTTCCCTCAGTCCAATATAACCTGCTATAGCCTAGGACAGTGGTGGCGAACCTATGGCACGGGTGGGGCACCCACGCCCTGGAAAAAGTCTAAGGCGTGCCAATATGCCTTAGACTTTTCCTGCCCTTCATCAGCGCAGGGCGCACTATGGACAGCACAGGCACAGAATTGTATACACAGAATTGCTCATGTTGCAGTGATGAGTTACAAATATATTTCTTTGCTGCACTGATACAATGGTTTTGGCTTGTTTCTTCCCTGGAAGAATGTAGTTTGGCAGTGTGGGAGACGTTGCACCGTTTCTTATCCTTTAGTCAGTGTTATTGTTCGCAATCACCATTGTAACGAAGAATTAATAATCTGACTGATTCTACAACTAGACACATTAAAGAAATATTGGTTTAATACTGTTTGTCTAGGATGTTGTACAATTGTTGAGATGTTTAAATTTCAACTAGAGAGTAATGTTAAAATGTAATAGTGTTTAAAATGTGTCACGGTCCTGCCTGTGACAGGGACTAGAATATCGAGGAGACTGGCTGCACGTGATTGACAGCCTCTTTGGTTTCACTTTCTGTGTTGTTCCTTCTCCTCTATTTAGTCTGACCTCACCCATCATGCTATGTGGTTGATAGCTCCTTGTTAGTTATGAAGAGCTGGTGTTTGCTCTCCTTTGAGTTCCAGCTTGTCCGCAGAATATTGGAGTTGTCTTTTCTTGTTATTGGTGTTTGTTGTTTTTCCCCACCTTTTGGTATTAGGCCTGAGGGGGTCTCCTGTTCCTTTATCTGGGAAGGAACAGGCCACACATTGTCCTGACAATATCTCTAGGGCCCTGTGAGGGTGACATAGGGCTTAGGTTCCTGTGTATGAACATTCCTACCATCAGGGTCTGTTCATACTGGTAGTAGTCAGGGCTCGGCTTAGGGACTCTCTAAGTGGTGACCATTTCCCGGTCCCTAGTTTCCAGGCCTAGTACCTTTCCCACTCCCTCCTGTGTTCAGTGTAGAGTGTTGCTCACACACCACACTGTGACAAAAAGGTTGTCTAAGTGTTTAAATGGAGTCGGTCATCATCATTTTTTAAACTTATGCTAATGAGCTTCGGCAAGTGCCCAGGGGCGGCGTTAACGCAGCAAGTGGCCAGGCCCCTCGGCGATGTGCCCAGAAAACCACACCTTTTTCACTCCTTTGGCCCGCCCTTGTCTCCTATTAAATACCTCCTCCTTTCCATCCAAGATCTCACGCCTGCTCCACCTGCGCATGCGCAGTCCAACTACCTGTTCCTCTGACCATAGTGGGTAGTGCGCAGGTGCGTGACAAGTGTGGAGCGGCGCAGGCGGGAGATCTTGGATGGAGAGGAGGAGGTAATAATAGGAAAGAGATCATAATAGGAAAGAGATCCTCTCAGGATGCATCAGGATGCTGTCTGTTCGTCAGCATTCAGTTTTATGACCGGACACAAAACCACTGCAGGCTGCGGTCATAAAAACTGAAAAAAACAGATCTTTCACTGAAAACAATGTAAGTCAATTGTGACGGATCCGTTTTTTAGAAGCCTAAAAAACTGGATCCGTCACACATTGACTTGATTCTGATTCCTCACTGTTCTTCACTTTTTGTTCCTACATGCAGGAATTGCCAGAAGAGGTCCCCTCAGCCGATAACTGATTGAGGCTACTGTCACACTTGTGTTGTTAATTCCGGTATTGAGATCCGGCAGAGGATCTTAATACCGGAATTAAACTGATCCGTTTTTCCCTAACGCATGCATCCTGATGTGTAAAAACCAAATTGATCTGTTTAAGTCCAGTATTAAGATCTCTGCCAGATTTCAATGCCGGAATTAACAACGAAAGTGTGAATGTAGCCTCAATCAGTTATCGGCTGAGCGGACCTCTCCTGTCAATTCCTGCATGTAGGAACAAGAGGTGGAGAACAGTGGGGAATCAGATGGCAGTACTGTGGGATTTCTTGCTCTCACTGGGCTTGGTTCACTAACTGGGCTTGTGAATAAGTGGAGTTAAAGAACAGGAGATAAGGAGCAAGAAACTAAGGTTTGATAGATTTTCCTTGTGTGTTGTTGGCTTGATTCTAGCAAATTCTTCAATTACAGTCACGGGTCTAAATCTAAATTTGTATTTACTGTTTTCTTCCTTTACTGTACATCCCCATGTCTTGTGCAATGTATGCATGCCTTGAAGAGCCATTCGAGGGTGAATAGATTTGCTCTAGATGCAAGCATGTTGCATAGATGGAAGCCCAGATCTTGGATCTAAATGCGCAACTTGCAACAAGCAGGAACATTGCAAACCTGGAGAGAGGCTTAGACCTCACTGTGCAGGCACCGGCTGGGGTCAGTGAAATGGAGGTGGGTGGAGGAGGGCAAGATTGGGACTATGGGATCAGTAGTTGGGTTAATGTAACAAGAAGGGGTAAAGAGGAAGAGGGATGCCAGATTGGCTAGTCCTGAGCTGGAACGCACTAGTAAATATGCCTGTTTGGCTGATATTAGGGACGAAAGCCCAGGGCCAGCAACACTGCAGCAGGGCGATGCTCCTAGCAACCAGGAGGATGACCGCTGCAGGAAGGATGGCAGTAGCAAAGGTCAGGAAGATGCTGCTGGTAGGGGACTCTATTATTAGGAGGACAGACAGGGTCATCTGTCGCCGAGACCATCAAATGCCAAACAGCGTGTTGTCTTCTGGGTGCTCGGGTTCGGCATATTGCGAATCAGATTGACAGATTTCTAGGTGGCGCTGGGAAAGACCCTGCAGTCATAGTCCATATTGGCACCAATGACAAAGTCATAGGGAGATGGAAGGTCCTTAAAAATAATTTAAGGGAACTAGGAGAGAAGCTCAAGTCCAGGACCTCCAAGGTAGTGTTTTCAGAAATAATACTAATGCCATGAATGTCACTAGAGAGACAGCAGGAGCTTTGGGAGTTAAATAACTGGCTCAGAAATTGGTGCAGGAAGGAAGGGTTCATGGAGAACAATGGCGACTTCTCTGAAGGCTACCGACTCTACACCTTAATGGGGAGGGTGCAGCTGCTCTGGGGGGAAAGAATGGTGGCGTGTGCCTGTATGTAAGGAGTGATTTAAAGGTGAGTGTGAAAGAGGCAATTGTGGGTGAGGATGGTGAGGATGTGGAAACATTATGAGTGGAATTACAAAGGGAGATAATAAACGCTGAAAAAAAAACTACTTGGTGTAATCTATAGACCCCCTAACATCACAGAGCAGATAGAAGTTCAGCTGTATAAACAATAGGGTGGGCTGCACAGACTGGTAGAGTGGTCATAATGGGGGATTTTAACTTCCAAGATATTGACTGGGGTCATGTTCTGCCTCAACTGCAAAGGGGAGAAGATTCCCCAATTTGCTACAGGACCACTTACTGGCCAGTTTGTAGAAGCTCCCACTAGCTGTTTTGTTGGATCTGGTAATTTCTAATGATGCAGAGCCTGTTGGAAATGTTACTGTTCGAGAAACAACTCTGTCAGGCAGAGCAAAAACACTTAATTTTAAAAAGGCCAATTTCCCTGGGTTGAGGGCAACATTTCAGGGCATAGACTGGGAGCAACTACTGTCACATAATAATACTGTGGGAGAGCTTTAAATCCATATTGGGTAATAATGTAACGTCCCAGAGGTGCCTTACCACCTTCTGCACCATCCCACTATCTCCTATGGTTAACATAATGTCATCATATACATCAATTTCCAGGTCCTGCAAAATGTGCCTTCATAATAATGTAATGTAACTGTTTAAGTGTAATATATCTGGTTCACCAACAGATGGCGGATAAATGGCAGAGCTATTTTACCTAGAATGGAACCCTTCTTTCCATTCTAGCTCTCTCTAAGAGAGGGAGGAGTTTAGCAAGTTAGGAGGCAGTTCAGAGAACCCCCTGCTAAGGGAAGCACCTTTAGCTCTGCTGGATATAGAGGTTAAATCCTAAAGCCTCTGAAACCAGGAGTAAAGTTCCCTGGATACAACTACAGACAGACCAGACTATAGAAAGTTAAGTACAGCAGAAAGGAAAGGATTCCTATTTAATCCAGTTAGCACAGCAGAGCCAGGGAGCAACAGATGTAGCTATCCCTTTTTCTGCAACGGACGACAACGCTTGGGGTTCCAGCATATCCAGGTAGGAGCACCGTGACAAGTGCAACACCATTCAGGGACATTTTAGGCCACCCTACACCACTCTGGCATTCCTACACTGGGTACCATCTACCACCGCATCACTAAAAGGGGCCCTGTGCCCTTGTTGCTTCATTGCAACTGGCGTCACGACAATATTCATCAACTTATCACTAAAGGGGACCCCGGCCTGTTTCCAGTCCGACACAATTACACTACAAAATGTATTCCTGGAGGAAACAAGTATAAATGGCTAAAATTAAACCCACATGGCTTACAGCTACTGTAAAAATGGCAAAAAAAATACAAAAAAGGGCATTTAAAAATTACAAATCTGAGGGGTCAGCTGTAGCCTTTGAAGTTCACAAAGGGCTGAATAAAATCTGTAAAAAGGAGCTAAAATCTGCAAAAATACAAAACGAACAGCAGGTGGCAAAAGAGAGCAAAAGAAATAACAAAAAATTCTTTAAATATATACATGCCAAAAACCAAGGTCTGAGTGGGTAGGTCCCATAAATAATGGTAAAGGGGGGATAATCATTGAAGATAAGGAAAAGGCAGAGTTGCTAAATGGGTTTTTAACTCTGTATATACAAAAGAAGAGAAAGTAGCTGATATCGGTGGTTCCAGGGCTGTTAGTACATCCAGTAATATACTCAACTGGCTAAATGTAGATAAGGTCCAAGCTAAGTTAAATAAGGTAAATGTGAACAAGGCTCCGAGTCCAGATGGATTATACCCAAGAGTGCTTAAAGAGCTCAGTTCAGTCGTTGATGTGTCACTGTTTATAATTTGTAAAGATTCTCTAGGTACTGGTAAGATAAGATAAGATAAGATGCCTTTATTGTCACTGTACAATACAATGTAATACAATGCACAATACAATGACATGTTATTTGGAGCAATCCTAGATGCCATGGTACAGTGCCAAGTGACTGGTACAAGGCAAATATGGAGCCCATATTCAAAAAGGATCTAGGTTCTCCACAGGTAATTATAGACCTATAGGCTTGGAAGGCAAAGTTTGTAATTTGATTTAAAACTGGCTGAAGGACCGTGTCCAGAGAGTTGTGGTCAATGATTCCTATTCAGAATGGTCCCAGGTTATAAGTGGTGACCTCAAGGTTCAGTGCTGGGCCCTCTATTATCTAATTTATTTATTAATGATATTGAGGATGGGATTAATAGCTCAGTTTCTATTTTTGCAGATGACACTAAGCTATGTAGTACTGTACAGTCTATGGAAGATGTCCATAAACTACAAGCTGACTTAGACACTCTGTTTGGGCATCAATTTGGCAAATGAGGTTCAATGTGGATAAATGTACAGTAAAGTTATGCGTCAGGGTAGTAATAATATCTGTGCATCATATGTTCTAGGGGATGTAACACTGGGGGATTCACTTAATTTACAGACACCCATCCAGAGGCTGGGGCCCTTGTGCTGTACAGCGCAGCAACCTCCGGTGGAGGTATTAGTGGTAAATTTACCAACTGGCAGGCTCAAATAGACCAGCTACGCCTTAGGCTACTTTTACACTGGCATTTGGTGCGGATCCGTCATGGATCTGAACAGACGGATCCATTCAGATAATACAAACGTCTGCATCCATTTAGAACGGATCCGTTTGTATTATCTTTAACATAGCTAAGACGGATCCGTCTTGAACAACATCGAAACTGAGCCAAACAGTTCCGTTTTGACACACAATGTAAGTCAATGGGGACGGATCCGTTTGGCTCAGTTTCGTCAGACGGACACCAAAACGATGCAAGTAGCGTTTTGGTGTCCGCCTCTAAAACGGAATGGAGACTGAACGGAGGCAAACTGATGCATTCTGAGCGGATCCTTTTCCATTCAGAATGCATTAGGGCAAAACTGATCCGTTTTGGACCGCTTCTGAGAGCCCTGAACGGATCTCACAAACAGAAAGCCAAAACGCCAGTGTGAAAGAAGCCTTACCTGTTATTACCCTAGAGTCAGAAACAATTGTTGGGTGCATAATGCAGGCTAGCCTACGGTACAGCACAACAGCTTACAATCTTATTCCATGCTATAATAATTCCCTCCCCAAACAACTGGTTAAACAGCACGTGCCTATAGTGTTGCTCCTGAATACACCAGCCTGGCTTGAATTAGTTGTGAAGCTTTTCAGCTCTCCGGTGTGAGCTGACATTTTAAACGTGAAGTCCTTATTAAGACCAGTCAACAGCACTTGTGGCCTGACACAAACAGCAAACCTAACTAACTGACTACAGGCCTAGGATCCTAGGCGTCAAAACTGTATAAGATGTGTGCACGATTAGTCTTACCGATCCGGGTCTGCTTTGTGTAAGCTGGTGATGGAACAAGGATGGATGGAACAAGGGTTTCTCCAACCAGCGTGTGGTACCGCAGTGTCTGTGGCTTTACTCCTCAGCTCTCATCTGAGTTCCTGGCAGCAGTTCCCCTTCCTCTGGACAAGATCAGGGTAAGGCCTCATGCACACGACCGTTGTGTGCACCCGTGGCCGTTGTGCCGTTTTCCGTTTTTTTTCGCGGACCCATTGACTTTCAATGGGTCCGTGGAAAAATCAGAAAATGCACCGTTTTGCAGCCGCATCCGTGATCCGTGTTTCCTGGCCGTGAAAAAAATATGACCTGTCCTATTTTTTTCACGGCCAACGGTTCACGGACCCATTCAAGTCAATGGGTCCGTGAAAGAACACGGATGCACACAAGATTGGCATCCATGTCCGTGATCCGTGGCCGTAGGTTAGTTTTTATACAGACGGATCCGAAGATCCGTCTGCATAAAAGCTTTTTCAAAGCTGAGTTTTCACTTCGTGAAAACTCAGAACCGACAGTATATTCTAACACAGAAGCGTTCCCATGGTGATGGGGACGCTTCTAGTTAGAATACACTACAAACTGTGTACAAGACTGCCCCCTGCTGCCTGGCAGCACCCGATCTCTTACAGGGGGTCGTGATCAGCACAATTAACCCCTTCAGGTGCGGCACCTGAAGGGGTTAATTGTGCTGATCACGGCCCCCTGTAAGAGATCAGGGCTCCCAGGCAGCAGGGGGCAGACCCTCCCCCCCCTCCCCAGTTTGAATATCATTGGTGGCCAGTGCGGCCCCCCCCCCTCTATTGTAATAATTCGTTGGTGGCACAGTGTGCGCCCCCCCCCCCCTCCCTCTATTGTAATAATTTGTTGGTGGCACAGTGTGCGCCCCCCATCGCCCCCCCCCCCTCCCTCTATAGCATTAACAACATTGGTGGCCAGTGTGCGGCCTCCCATCTCCCCCCCCCCCATCATTGGTGGCAGCAGAGTTCCGATCGGAGTCCCAGTTTAATCGCTGTGGCTCCGATCGGTAACCATGGCAACCAGGACGCTACTACAGTCCTGGTTGCCATGGTTATTTAGCATCCCATCCCCCCCCCCCCCCATCATTGGTGGCAGCGGGTTACTAGCAATAGTACAATAGTAGAAGATTCATACTTACCGGCTGCTGCGATGTTCGTGTCCGGCCGGAAGCTCCTCCTACTGGAAAGTGACAGGTCTGTGCGGCGCATTGCTAAATGAACTGTCACTTACCAGTAGGAGGAGCTCCCGGCCGGACACAGACATCGCAGCTCCAGGTAAGTATGAATCTTCTACTATTGTACTATTGCTAGTAACCCGCTGCCACCAATGATCGGGGGGGGGGGAGATGGGAGGCCGCACACTGGCCACCAATGTTGTTAATGCTATAGAGGGAGGGGGGGCCGATGGGGGGCGCACACTGTGCCACCAACGATTTATTACAATAGAGGGAGGAAG
This sequence comes from Bufo bufo, assembly GCF_905171765.1. NCBI lineage: Eukaryota > Metazoa > Chordata > Amphibia > Anura > Bufonidae > Bufo > Bufo bufo. The sequence goes on from NC_053397.1 coordinate 195,310,168, forward strand.
GGGGGGGGGGGGCGCACACTGTGCCACCAACGAATTATTACAATAGAGGGAGGAAGGGGGGGGGCGCACACTGTGCCACCAACGAATTATTACAATAGAGGGAGGAAGGGGGGGGCGCACACTGTGCCACCAACGAATTATTACAATAGAGGGAGGAAGGGGGGGGGGGCGGGGGGGCGCACACTGTGCCACCAACGAATTATTACAATAGAGGGAGGAAGGGGGGGGGGGCCGCACTGGCCACCAATGATATTCAAACTGGGGAGGGGGGGGGGTCTGCCCCCTGCTGCCTGGCAGCCCTGATCTCTTACGGGGGGATATGATAGTACAATTAACCCCTTCAGGTGCGGCACCTGAGGGGTTAATTGTGCTGATCACGGCCCCCTGTAAGAGATCGGGTGCTGCTAGGCAGCAGGGGGCAGTCATGTACACAGTTTGTAGTATATTCTAACTAGAAGCGTCCCCATCACCATGGGAACGCCTCTGTGTTAGAATATACTGTCGGAAATGAGGTTTCACGATCTAACTCATATCCGACAGTACATGGTGATGGGGACGCTTCAAGTTAAAATATACCATCGGATTGGAGAAAACTCCGATCTGATGGTATAAAAGGGACTCCAGACTTTACATTGAAAGTCAATGGGGACGGATCCGTTTGAAATGGCACCATATTGTGTCAACGTCAAACGGATCCGTCCCCATTGACTTGCATTGTAATTCAGGACGGATCCGTTTGGCTCCGCACGGCCAGGCGGACACCAAAACGACTTTTTTTTCATGTCCGTGGATCCTCCAAAAATCAAGGAAGACCCAAGGACGAAAAAACGGTCATGGATCACGGACCTACGGACCCCGTTTTTGCGGACCGTGAAAAAAAAAACGTTCGTGTGCATGAGGCCTTAAGGACATTTTCAGTTCCCCTTGGCTGCAGCTCTGGTTCCTGGAGGATGATCTCATGCTTGGATGTCAATGGATTCTCCTCACACACAGCTCCTGGATGCCTCTTCCAAGCTCAGCATAAGATGGAGGATCCTTCACTTCCTTCCCAGGCTTGTAACTCCACCCCCTGAGAGTTTTCAACATCAGATGAATCTAGAAATGCACTCCTTTTTAGCTTTGCTAAAGAAACAGCGGCCTATTGTGGCTAAACAGCAAAATCTCAGTCCAAATCATTTAACTTCATTTTAAGGGTCCATTCACACGTCCGTTGTTTCTTTCCTGATCTGTTCCGTGTTTTGCTGAACAGATCTGGACCAGATCTGGACCCATTCATTTTCAATGGGTCCTGAAAAAAAATCAGACATTGAGCTGTCCGTTTTTTTCCAGGACCCATTGAAAATGAATAGGTCCAGATCTGGTCCAGATCTGTTCAGCAAAAAACGGAACAGATCAGGAAAGAAAAAACGGACGTGTGAATGGACCCTTACACGAATACAATGTTTACAAAATGAGTGCTATTTCACCATCTTACGCGTGGATGGAGTTTCAAGCACAGCTCCCAGTTGACATTATTTTACTACCTCCTCACAGAGATTACCCCGGACAGTGGCTATATAATGTGGGGCATCAGAGTTTGTTAATTCTTCCAGCTAGTTTGAGAGCTCAAGTATTAAAAGAGTTACATGTTGGAGTGGTAAAGATGAAAGCACTAGCTAGGGGCTTTGTCTGGTGGCCTGAAATTGAGCATCAAATTGAGGAACTATCTCAACGCTACTTTGGGTGTCAGCAGGTACAAAATATGCCAGAAACAACAGCCCTACATCTATGCGAATGGTCCACTGTACCATAGCAAAGAAGTCATGTAGATTTTGCTGGACCTTTCATGGGAAAAATCTTTTTAGTAGTTGTAGATGCCGATTTAAAATGGTCAGAGGTATTTCAAATGTCCTCTACCACAGCAGTGCACAGAGTCGATGTACTTAGAGGACTTTTTGCTAGAACAGGTGTTCCTGAACAGCCTGTTAGTAACTAGTGTTGAGCAAATCGAATTTCAGGGAAAAATCCATTCGCTGCAAAGCCGAATTTATTCGTGCTTTGTGGTAGCGAATTGATTTTCCCTGAAATGGTGTAAAAAACATACTTACCTGATCCGTTTTCTCGGGACAGACCAGCCGCCACCATCTTGCTTGAAGGTCTCACACGAAATCCCGTGTGAGGTGACTTATTACGTCACCACGCCAACTGACGGGATGAAGGCATCTGAGAAGGACAGTGACGTGGAGCAGCATAATCTTACTTACAAAGAAATGCAGTAATTCGTCAAAAAGTAAAACATTTTGTAAAATTTGGAAAAGCAGCCGAATTGAATTTTTGAATACTTCGCTCGTCTTTATTAGTAACTATGGGCATCAGTTTGTTTTTGAACATTTCCAACAATTTTTAAGGTTGAATGGAATACAATATACAGTATATCATCGGCACCATATCATCCAGCTAGCTACCAATGGTTTAGCGGAAAGATTTGTCCAAAGTATGAAGAATGCACTACGGGCCATGTCAGGGGGAAAGTCTTACACTGGCTTAAACACTTGCTAACTTTTTTATTTGTATATCGCAATACTAATCATTCTACTACAAATCATCCTCCTGCAAAGTTGTTTCTAGGTTGTTCCTTGCATTCTCGTTTAGATCTCCTCAGACCAGGACAGATCTGCCCATAAGACAATGCGTCAGTTGGATGTGGAACAAACTATTCTGACAAGAAATTACAATGGAGAACCAAAGTGGTGCCCTTGAAAGACTATAGCACAAACTGGTCTACTTTCTCACACAATGGAGGTCTCTCCTGGAATTACATGGAGACGTCATATCGATCAGCTCAAGGAATTGAAGCTAGCCGCTGTGGAAAACATGCCAAGTCAAGTGCCTGCGTCACCTTCTGTTTTTCCTCCCTTGCCTGATACTGTACCTGCCGTGTTAGGTACTAAATTACCTTCTGATTCTGTTACTGAGACTCACGCACCACCAATGGACGTTTCTGAGTCAATACTCTCAACATCTGACCAGTATCCCACTACCTGCATGGAAAGACGTTACCTCATGAGAGAGCGGCATCCACCAGATCGCTTGAATTTGTGATAACTTGTTTTGTTCTTGAATATCTCTGTTAACGTGGACTTTTATTGTAGCGGTAAAAATTGTTGTGTATTAGATATGTATATTGTAATATTAGTGCAGGGATTGATTTAGTATCCTTGATTTACTCTGCTCTTCTTGATTACTTTTGCCTTGTCTCCTGTTAAATTCCAGTAAATTCAGTTGATGCAACGCGGTTTGGCTTCTGGATGTATTACATGACTACACAGTCACCATCTTGACAAAAACACAACAATCTGCACCTTCATCTTTCTATGACACTTTAATTAAATTATTTTACGGTTCTCACATGTTCTTTTTGTATATATATTTTCAGCCAGACTGTTCGTTGTCACCCAGAACAAGCTGTGATGTCTCCTGGTTATTGCAATCTAACTAAAGATAATACCACATTAACAGCAGTGATAGGAACATAACAAGTGTTGATGAATGTGACATTGTAAGTGTTAGCGAAACAACATTAGAGGTACAGTATGGAGAGATATCTGCCAGGGAAAATACAGAATACCCAGGGGTCGGCTCCCCTAAATTACCACTAGTATGTGCCTGCTGTAGTAAAGACATTACCTGGTAAACCGATGCAAGTTGGAACTTGTTATTTAGAAGAAGGCAAAAAAGTAAAGAGGGGAACAAAATTCAAAACGTGTTCATAATACTGTATTTTTCGCTCTATAAGACGCACCTGCCCATAAGATGCACCTAGGTTTTAGAGGAGGAAAATAAGATAAACTAAATAATTTTCACCAGGCCCCCAATGTTAACCAGGTCTCAGAACGGACTCCCAATGTTAATAAGTCCCCCAATCAGACCTCAGATCAGACCACAATCATTCCTCCAATCAGACCTCCATGTGAATGATCCCTATTCAGACCTCAGATCAGACGTTAATATGTCCCCCAATGAGACCTCAGATCAGACCTCCATGTGAATGACCCCCAATCAGACCTCCATAAGTCCCCTATTCAGACATCAGATCAGACCTCCATGTGAATGACTCCCAATCAGAACTCCATAAGTCCGCCAATCAGACCTCAGATCTGACCTCCATGTGATTGACCCGCATGCTCAGATAAGATTAGAAAAAAATTAACTTACCTCTCCTGCACCGGATGCCGCCGCTGCTCCTCACATCCAGCGCTCTTCTTCTTCTTCCTGCTGCGCATCATGCTGTGACCCGACGCACACAGATCAGGAAGCGATGGGTACAGAGCCCGAGGAGTGCAGCATTCACAGCTTCCCTGTCCTCCTGTACTAATGAGCGTTTCCATTATAGTATTCGCCCCATAAGACGCACTGATATTTTTCCCCCACTTTGGAGAGGAAAAAACTGTCTTATAGGACGAAAAATATGGAATATATATTACATACATAGGAAAGGCTGTGAGGAAATCATGTGCGGCCCCTTGGAAAATCAGGTCCTCTGGTATTTCACAAAGTTCTAGCACTTGCATTATATTTAGGCCTCATGCACATGACCATATTTGTTTTGTGGATCATCTGTGTGCTTACCACATCAGTATGTCCTTTATGCAAAAAAGATAGACCATATTCGGAAAATGCAGATTATGGACCCATTGAAAACAATGGGACTGCACTAAGAATGCGGACGGCACACAGACCGCATGTATATTTTGCAGATCTGCAGATCACGGTTGTGTGCATGAGGTCTAAGAGAGACTCACTTGAGATGTCTGTTTTGGTAACTACTTGTACTCCCCAATGTAATAAGCATCCATTCATGTAACTCTATGTTGTACCTTTCCTCTATTATCTCTGCTATAAAAGGACATCATATAGGACATGACAATCTCTTTCTAATAAAGCTAGAACCAGCCCTGCACCTCACATGGATCCAGAGATCTCCACATTTATTGCTCTGTTAGATTTATATCAAGCTGACAGCTCAGGGGGAGTGTCTTTTCTGCTGCCGCTAAGGGGGCGTGTCTCAGCTCTCCCTATCACAGCTCAGAAGGCGTGTCTCAGCTCTACCTATCACAGCTCAGGAGGCAAATGAAGGATGAAACTGAGCATGTGCGGCCATCTCACTGAGCCGGACAAAGAAATAAGAAAAAAAACAGCAAGTGGCGCTATACAGATACATTTTATTGAATATCTCTGTGGCTATGCTAAATTTTTAACTACATGCACTTACAAAAGAATTCAGATCCAGGTGCTGGTTTGAAAACGGTAGAATATTTTGTGTGGGACAACCCCTTTAATGTTTGGCCGAGCTGAACATGTATATGTATGAAGGAGCCAGGAGGAAGTAGAGAGAGATTGCTGTCATCTGAACAAGCGTTTGTCCAACAGCTTCGAATGTATAAACCTATTTTATACGGTAGAGGAAAAGCTTAACATACATGGGATAATCCAGAACGTGCATGACCGCACATACTCCTTTTCATCCATAAATTCTACTTATTATTATGGACATCTGTGAAGCATCCTTTTTTGACACTTGAGCCATCAGTTGATCAGTTCCTCAGTATTTTCATTTGTGGTAATGACTCTTCTACGTTGCAATGGATATTCAGAGTTCTTGCTCCATGCATCAACATCTGGCACAATGCCACAGTAACAGGCTATTTATATTGTACGCTGCCCAGAAACATAAAAAGTGCTGCAGAAACAGGTGTCGGGTTAGGGTTGGGTTTCATGTGATACCTCAGTAACATTTGACAGTTGTCAATGAGAAGTCATTTCAGAGCCAGTTGACTTCTTACTCATCTACATCTATGTAGATCTAGTCATAAACCACAGTGAGTAGCTCAGATATTCGGAGGGCACCTGTTGCTAGACCACTTCCTTTTTCTGCATGCACTCACCCCTGGGACTCATCGCCCACACCGATAATACACCGGTCCAACCATACCACCTTTCACACCTCTCAGCACTTACTTCTGCTTACGACTACACTTCTTCTTTCTGTGTTAAAAATGGGGTTTACTTCCTCAACCTATAGAAAAAAACAATGAGTTTAAAGCAAGCTCGGACCTGCCCACAGGGGTACAGGTGAATCCCCCGGTGGGCCACTGAGCAAGGTGGGCCCCTAGTCTCCCACCCCCTGCACAAGTGGCACAAAACACAGTAGAATTACTGCACTACATACATATATTTAATGTACAGCACCTCAACCAGCCTATGTTCATATATAGAACTTGATTATGTTGATTATTACAGAAACTCCCCAGTTTATTATTACAGACACGATCAGAGCTGAGATGACTTCTAGTTCTAGAGGAAAGCTACCAGTGTCCTCCTTTCCCCAGGACCTACCTTCTCAAAGTTACTGCAGGGACCCCCATATTCAATCATCTGGTAGCATCTTGCTGCTGTGTGAGCAGGTAATATTTGAATGTACCTGTACAGTGGGCCCCCAAAATAAATTTTACTGGTGGGCCCTAGGCACCCCAGTTCGACACTGGTTTAAAGGGAACCTGACATATTAAAAATGAGATCTGCAGAGGATCACTGCAAAGAGTTAATTTAATGCTAAAGAATGAAATGTTGCAATTTATTGTTGAAGCACTTATTTCCTTATGCACTTTGTATCCCACATAATTATGTATGGGCAACATATAGTTAAGCGGCAGCTTTCTAGTGCACTTGGATGAGTGATGGTCTGCTCCTGCCCCCTGGTTTGTGAGTGTCCAGTCTTCAAAGCTAGAGGAAAGATCTGTGTGTGATCTCCTGAGAAGTAGGCCTAAAGAGAAGCCTACTCCTTTATCCTTGAGAGAAAGTGCTCCTAAGGGAAAGGGACATGTATATATTACGTTTAGAACAACCAAGGCCGTGCAGTGAGGTTATCGCATATTTATTGCGATAAGACTTTACTACTTGTGGAAAGGGTTACTTGCCTCTGGCACCCATCACACTTTGAGATGGGTGTAAGAACTGCACCCTGCAACTGGGAATTGAAAAAATAGTTAAAGGGGTTGGCCACTCTTTAAATACTCTCCACTACAGTGTGGCAGGCAGGGGAAAAATGAAGTTTCTAATATACTTCATTAAACACCCCTGCCTGCTTCTCTTTCAGTTATAAGCCGCTCCTCCTTCAGCCCAGCTCTACCTTGCAGCTGAGTTCGTCCATGGCTGCACGTGACATGGAGGAGCTTGAGAGGAAGCTCGTCCATGCGCATGTGCAGTCTGCTCCTGTCAGTGGTCGGCTCCAACTGTGACAGGAATCCGCTGCTTGTTCCCTCTCTACAAACAGCGGATTCCTGTCAGAAGCTGGCTATAATAAAAACCTTCAGAGTCCCTACTGCAGAAGCTACTTAGTCAATCCCCATCCCCCCTGCACTATAACCACACAGCCAACCCGCTAAGCCACGCCCCCGGTTCCGTTAGGCCACGCCCCCTACAACCAACAGGGAAAGCAGGACATCTAGCAACGAACTATGATTTTGTGTGTGTGTGTGTGTGTGTGTATATATATACACCTTTACCTTGGAGTGCTGCCTGCTTTTTGGATTATATATATAAACACAAGTGTGAAAGTAGCCTTGGGCACGTAGTGTCCCTCTTCCTTCTATTCTAAAGTTGGGAGGTATGCTAAAGCACTGATGAAATGACACCTAATGTGCTGTTGTCACTATGGGATCACAAGTAGGCAGAGGTGTCATGTGACCGCTCCCCTGGAGACGCTTTGCTGTGATGCATGCTGGGATTTTTACTTTCACTTTGCAGCTGCTCCGCCCACACAGCCTCTCATTAATGGGCGCATGCTATGCTAAATGCAGTAGAAAAATGATATATATACAGTATATCTGTCATGATACAAATTCCTCTTGGCTTTAGTTATTGTCTGGGGCACTTTATTGTTTTTTATACTTATGGTGGCCAACCCCTTTAATGAGAATGGATTTACACTCTTGTGGTTATTTGAAAAGATTGCAAATGAGAGGCTCAGGAAGGATTACCACCATCATTACCATTGTGTATACATAACTGCTGGGAAAAAGCCAACTCTGTGAAGTACCCCAGAATGTTGCCTACTGCTGCTATATGTACTGCAACTCCTATCATCCTCAGTAAAAAAAAACTTATAGTGCCTTGAAAAAGTATTTATACCCCTTTAACTTTTCCACATTGTTTCACATTACACCCACAAACTTAAATTTATTTTATTGGGATTTTATGCAAAAAGAAAATGATACATAGTTTTGTAAATTTTTCATAAATAAAAATCTGAAAAGTGTGGCGTGAATTTTTATTCAGCCCCCTGTACTCTGATGCCCCTAAATAAAATCCAGCGTGACCAGTTGCCTTCAGAAGTCACCTAATTGTAGTAAATTGTGTAATTTATTCTCAGTATAACTACAGCTGTTCTGTGAAGACTTCAGAGGTCTGCCAGTGAACATTAATGATCAAGCAGCATCAAGAAATCCAAGGAACACACCAGACAGGTCAGAGATTAAGGGTCCATTCACACGTCTGTATGTGTTTTGCAGATCCGCAAAACACGGACACTGGCAATGTGCGTTCCGCATTTTTCTGACCGCACATCGCCTGCACTCTCATAGAAAATGCCTTTTCTTGTCCGCAATTGAAAATAAGTGGGTCCGCACCTGTTCCGCAAAATTGCGGAACGGATGCGGACCCATTATGCAGACGTGTGAATGGACCCTAAGTTGTGGAGAATTGCAAAGCAGGGTTAGGTTATAAAAAAAAATATCAGAAGTTCTGAACATCTCTCAGAGTACTGTTCAATCCACCATCTGAAAAAAGAAGGGATATGGCCCAAATTCAAACTTAAGAATCTGTCTAGAGAAAAACTATTAGGCCTCATCCACATTTCCATGTCAGTGTCACGTCTGTGAAAAAAAAGGCATCTGCGTATCATCCGTGAAGAGGTCTGAAAATTAATTTCTAGAGCATTTTCATGAAAAACAGACGATCCACAGATGTTATCGGAGTTGTGTCCGTGATTTTCATGGACCTATAGACTTCGATGGGCGTGTTTGGTCTGCATCACGGACAAAAGTAGTGCATGTCTCCGTGAATTTTTTACTGACCCACAGTCAATAAAAAAAATACTGATGTGTAGACAGGCATATTTAATTCAATGGGTATGTGTGCTGTCAGTGGAAAATGCAGACAGCACAAGCCAAGTAGGGGACACAGCAAACGTGGAAGAAGGTGCTCAGGTCCGATGAGACCAAAGTTGAACTTTTTGGCCTAAATGCAAAACTCTATGTGTGGCGAAAATTACGGTAACACTGCACATCAACGTGGACACACCATCCCCACTGTGAAACATCATGCTGTGGGGATGCTTTTCTTCAGCAGGGACAGGGAAGCTGGTCAGAGTTGATGGGAAGATGGATGAAGCTAAATACAGGGAAATCCTGAAGGAAAACCTGGTAGAGGCTCCAAAAGACTTGAGACTGGGGAGGAGGTTCACCTTCCAGCAGGACAATGACCCTAAACATACAGCCAGAGCTACAATGGAATGGGTTAGATGAAAGCATGTTCATGTGTTAGGGGGAGTTTCACTTTTCATTTAGCAATTCGTTCAAATGTGTTTAAAATGAAAAATAACGGAATTTCTAAAACAAAAAGCAAAACGGAACACTTTAAAGGCATTCGGTTTTGATCCATCCTCATACAGTTCAATAGGGAAAAAAAAGGGAAGCAGCATTCCGTCAGGTTTCCATTATTTTGGACGGGAAAAAAGTCCTGAAACGCTGATGTGAAATACCCCCTTTAGAATGGCCCAAAGTTGTAACAGGGGCTGCTGTGCACCGCTATTCCCCTGCTTACCCTACTTACCGCTGTGGCCCCGGGCGCCGTGTTCAGCAGTGATCTGCTGCCAGTGCTTCCCCATTTACCGCTGCAGACCTGGGCTCTGTCCTTGTAGGTTCTGTTTGTTCTGGGTTCCGCTCCACAGTTTCCTTTTAGCCCGGGCCACAGCATGCTTGCTGTTTGTTCCCTTAAGGGCCAGCACGCCGTCACTTCCTGTGCTTTATGGGTTAGATCATGTGACCTCGATGACCAATCCTAGCCCTCCTGCATGTATATAAGTGGCTCAACTGCCATTTCCAGATGCCTCAGCGTCAAGGTCCATGTGTCCTTCTAAGGTTGCTGATATCTCTGCTTGCGTACCTGACTTGTGCTTGTGCTTCTGGACTCCGCTACCTGTTTGATCCCTGCCTGCTTACCTTGACTCTCCTGTTGCCGACCCCGATTGCCTGCCCTGACCTATTGCTTGTTTGACTTTGCCTCTACCTCATCCTTTAGTCCTGCACTGTTACTAACCACTACATACTGGGAACACCTCACAAGATTTGCTGATTTGGAGATGCTCTGACCCAGTAGTTTAGCCATAACAATCTACCTTAGTCAGAACCTTATGTTTCCCCATTTTTACTTTGTTAACCAAATCTATTTAAAGAATTGACTGTTCACTTGCACTTAACATAGTATATCCAATCCACCTCACGATAGGTCATCAATATCTGATTATTGTTGGTCCGACCGCACCCAATCAATACGGCAATCAACTCTGCGGCCTCCTCCTAGGCTAGTGACATCATTGTCGAGGGTGCCAGGGGTAGGACCTCCGTCAATCTGATATTAATGACCTATCCTCTGATTGGCACTTGTGCCAGGAGTCAGTCCTTTCCGACCTGATATTGATGACCTATCCTGAGGATAGGTCAACAATATCTGAATCTAGGAAAACCCTTTTAAATAATATTTGAATGGGAATATCCGCATAACATTTTTCCATAACAACATCTGGTAACACTTTCTCAAAGGATGTAATGGGATAGATTGGATATTTCCCAGGATATGGAACAACCACATTTATTTTGTGTTGCTTTGTACAAGCAAACGACCCTTCATCTTCAGTCATCATTAAGCTTGTAACAATGCTCACCACAAACCAGAGGAAGCAAGACTGATTTGAGAACAAAACCATGAAAATACATCTAGGTCATTTGTGGTTGATATATGATGAACAAAGGTTTAAACACAGTCTATAGGTATTGTTTCTTTACATAGCGATGGGTTTGTTCATTGACATTCGTGTGTTTTTGAACTGCAAAATGTTTCTTTCTTGGTTTGAAGACAGTAAGCCAAAGTCAGCTAGATACAATTTGCATCCACTGGTCTGTCCCTCGATGTCCTGCTGTCTAAAGACCCCAATACACATCAGTAAAGAAGAGTGAATCCATTCTAAACTAATCAAATTAAAACCAAGTCCAATCTGAATCCAGATTTTTGGCCAATTTTCTCAAAATGGCATCAGCCATTTTTCGGTTTATAAGAAAGAAATATGAAGAATGATCACATGACACCAGGCAGTCAGTGCACCAAAAAATGAAAAATTTTCTGACCATTTTGCTTAAACATAAAAAAATCCAACAACGCAGTTTGTTTTTAAAGAGGCTGCTTGTCTCCACTGCCAGCCACGCCTTACCCATAGCCCTATATGTCGCTGTGACTTTAAGATTACAGAAGCTGACTTTGCGTTAAAGAGCTTGAACAGAGTTGCCTACAGTCCATGGAAACCCCAGAGTGTCATACACAACTTTTCAGAGCAACTGGAGCACTTTTAAATCAGTTCTAATTTATTCAGACGCAATTCAAATCTCCAGTCCAATTTGGACCATTAAATCTGAATCAAATTTCAAGAAATTTGCTCATCACTGCACATCAGAGTACCGTTGGCTGGCCCAGCTGTGTTCAAAGGGACCAGCCAACAATCTAATGTGTATGGGGAGCTATGGACTCTCCCTTGACAGATGATTCTGAGGGAGAAATAGAGGATCCTTTTGTTCTACTAGGAAATAAGCCACAGGAGGTATCTGGCAGTGGCTTTCTCCTCCCTTCCCATTGAAAGCACATTCACACTTAGCCGAACCGAGTGACTATGTGTATGGAAGAGTCGAGAGAGATAGTTGTCGGACAACCGGTTTTGAAGGTGTAGGGGCACCTTAATTCTTATATTTAAGTGCTATTCGGTGCAAAAGCTTTTCAAAACTGCCAGTTATGAGGAACCTCTCCAACCATGCAAGATAATAATCTTAATTGCTCCCAAGCCAGACTCAAATGTAAGATATTAAAGGAATTATTCGGCCTTGGAGCTGACAACCCCAAGACCAGGAAGCGGCTTGGTCCCATGACAACTGCAGCCAATCACTGGCTTCAGCGACTTGAACACCATGTCACATAAGGATTGCACCTCTCAAACCATAGTGACAGCTGAGGCCTATGACTGGTTGTAACAGTCACAGAACTTCCTGGTCTTGCAGAGACCAGAGGTGTCCGGGGATGGAGCTGTGGTGGGAACGCAAACAGCTGAGTGGGCTTTGTTATGCTCAGTGGGACAGGGGGAGGACCCCAGAGATTGTCGGCTCCAACGCCGGAGAGCCCCTTTAATAATTGTTTGCACCATTTCTTTGTTACTTATGATTATCCTTGTACTCTGCGGTTAATTTCCAATAAATCAAAGCAACCGTTATTCTTTAAGAAACATAACATCAAAAGTATATAATAAGATAAAATAAGAAACTGAAATGACGAGGGAATATTTTGAGGTTACCAAAGTTAATTGCATATTATAGAGTCTTCACAACCTGCGGAGCTGTTTATATATCACTGGCCCATAGACTGTTTTCGTATTCTTCTCATTGCCCTGTTCTTACCCCTTGCCCGGCCTTGCAGAACCCCTTAATATATCTGTAATATTCCTTCTAATGAACCCCTTCTACTCACAGCTGTGTCACTGCATCTTCACCCTGCCCCGGAGACCGATGTTTGATTCATTTCAGTCTCCCTCCCTTACCCACCTCCATTTTTTTCCTTTAAAAGAAAAAGAGGGAATGAGACAAGTTCTATTTTTAGGTTTTGCTCCGTGTTAGAAAAGAAAAAAAATATTCTCCTGGCTCCCACCAACGGGGAATGTAAAAAGCCGTCTGAATGGAGCAGACTTTCCATGACTCAGGCTCCCACAGCTGGAGAAACAGAGAAATTTGTGTCTTGTGCGCCCTGTTCATTGACAACCTGTTCTGTACTTAGGAGCACAGGCCCTTCTTTCTGCCGGACCATAATACAATCATCCCAATGTTTCAGAATAAAATAAAGTTGCAATAAAAAGTGTGTGAATATTTCATGGTATAATAAAACAATAATCGAACCTTTTCAAATATTTATAGCAATAGTGAAATCTTATATTCCAGCAAGTGACAGGTTCATTTTTTAGCAGACTCTTCGGATAGATGGTTTACCAGGCGCTCTATGAAAAGTGCGCCAAATAATATAATAAAGAGTTAGGTCATGCTTAGACAAACAGCACCACAGTTGGTGGTATTGCATCTATTATGGTTCTTAAAAATGTATTATTTATAATTATTTTTTTTTTTTGGGGGGGTGATGGTTTTATGCTTGTAAGAAAAACTCCTTGAGACTTTATGCACGTTTTACGATTATTTTTAAGGTGTTTTTTTTTGTCACGTTTTGTTTGCATTTTTTCAGAAACTGTTATAAAAAGAAAACATCAACATTTCTTCGAACATCTGAAAATGTATTAAAGTGCGTGCCATAAAAAGACTCCCAAGAGTATCTTCTCCAGGGCTTGACTAGGCTTCTTTCCAAAATGTAGGGAGCCTGTTTCAGCTACATATTTAGCCCTTAGCTAAAGGGCATCTGTCAGCAGTTTTGTACCTATGACACTGGCTGACCTGTTACATGTGCGTTTGGCAGCTGAAGGCATCTGTGTTGCTCCCATGTTCATATGTGTCCGCACTGCTGACATGCAACAGGTCAGCTAGTTTCATAGGTAGAAATCTGATGACAGATATCCTTTATTTAATAAAATTTTTAATTTTTAAACAGTGGTATAACTATACAAGTAAGACATTCAAATTATTTCAATTTCTTAAACCTTACCCCCCCACACACCCTCCCAAACTCCCCCCCCCCTTTGCGATGCATTTCCCACCTCCCCCCCACCCCACCCCCCCAAAAAAAAGGAAGCAGGGATAATGAAGGGAGAGCCGGGAAAAATTAAAGATTCCATTCTTCCCATATCTTAAGCCATTAATACTCCGAGTTTCTTTGTTTATATGAAACAAATTCATACCTTTTGATCTTATTAATGAGATTTAGCCATGTATTTATACTTGGAGTATGACAGATGCCCTTTAAAATTAATGGGGTTGGCATCACGTTGACTAGGTTGAGTTCACTACAGTGGTTCTTCCAGAAAAAAACATTTATCACAGTACCACAGTGAGGCTGAGTTTGAAGGGAGACAGGAAAATTTCCCGCGTGAGCTAATGCCCAGGGGGCCGCCTGGGCTCTCCTCACGGCCGGCCAGTCCGCCCCTGAATGGAGAGGTGGTCAAGTATGCATGCTGGTTCTCCATTTAAGATTTTAGAGGTTGTTGAAAACAGGCTGTTGTAGGCTGCCTCCACCAGCCCCAAAGACTTCGAATAGAGAGGCAGCATTAATACTCAGCCACCACTCTATTCAAAATTCTCCTTACCGTGATGGTGCCCTGAAGAGGAACAGTGGACTCGGGAGCACCATTCTAATCATCAGTAAGGGTTCAACAGTGAGGTCTTTACTGATCATACATTTATCACCTATCGTGTGAATGGGAAATAAATGTCTTTTCTTTCCAAGCAAGGTAGAATGGATACACTAGCATTTTTTTTAGATATGACTACCAGGTATTGGACCTTCCTGTAAGTTCTCCCCAGGCTGCTGTACATCTCCATTTGGACCTTCTATAGGAATGCTAAATCCTATGTTTTGCCATACTTATACATTCTTATACATGTGTAGTACCCCAGAATATGGTACTTACAAACTACTCTGTTCTGCAATATTATGTAATGTTATTTAAAGTGCTTGTCCCATGAAAAATATTATACCGTTTTCAAAGCAGCAAATGGAACTTAATACTTATGTAACTGCACGTAATTAAATATTTTGCATAGCCACCGAGTTATTCAGTAACATGTATCTGTACATGCTCTTCGTTCTTTTTCTTATTTCTTTGTCCGGCTCACTGAGATGGTCGCACATGCTCAGTTTTATCCTTCAACTACCTCCTGAGCTGTCATAGGGAGAGAGCTTCAGCAGAAAGGACACGCCCCCTGACTTTTAGCAGAGAAGACACTCCCCTTGAGCTTTCAGCTTGATAAATCTAGCAGAGCAATGAATGGGGAGATCTTTGGATCCATGTGAGGTACCGGGCTGGTTCTAGCTTTGTTAGAAAGAGATTGTCGTGCACAGTTTGATGTCTGATTTAAAATTGTTTACATTAATCATGGCATAACCAGTTTAATATGTCAATGCTTTATAATGTACCCAGAATAGTGCTGCATGGATCTGTTGGGGTTAATAATGCTGACTCAGCCCCTGTAGGAAGTTATGATGGATGGATCTCAGCCTGCCCCTAGCTCAGTATAGAGTTAGCTGAGGAAGTGAGAGGACACTACATGTTCTCACTCCTCAGAGTGCTAGGCAGGGGCAGACATAAGCCGGTGCAGCCGGTGCAGCTGCACAGGGGCCCGGCGTGTGAAGGGGCCCATTCATACTAGTGAGCGCTTCTGGAAGCTCTCACTAGTATGCAAGAGTTCGGCGATTACTTACCCCCCCCCCCCCCCACCCGGCCTAACTGTGTACAGCGCGCACTATGAACTGACGCTGTATGCAGTCAGGTCACGTGACTGTGCAGCGCGGGCTGTTGAAAACCAGCAGGGCAGGCACTCACATCAGGTCACGGAGAGCAGCGGAGCAGGAGAGGTACGTTTTAATTATTTATTTTTAGTCTGATCTGAGGTCTGATGGGGGCCTGGGGGTCTGTCACATCGATATGGGGGGTAACTGAGATATGGGGGGGCTGAATAAATAAACAACTGATATGGGGGGGGGTCCTCCCGAGTAACTCGTACTGCGGTTTGTGTCCGGCCGATTCCTTGCATTTTCAGCCGGATCAGGTGGCCGGAGCACAGTGTCGCAGGTGTGAAAGTAGCCTTACCCTGTATGTTTTGTATTGCTATAAGTTATGTTAGGACGGAATAGGTTAGGTTGTGAATTTGGCTTGGGAAGGGGGCCCAGGCACATTCTTTGCACAGGGCCCCTCTGCTGTCTGTGTCCGCCCCTGGTGCTAGGCTTTCATCCCAGAGAACCACCATCTCTGAGAATATTTGCATTGAACAAGCCATATCTACTTTATAGTGCTCCAAAAAGAGACAGAGAGACAGAGAGAGAGACAGAGAGACAGACAGAGAGCTAGAAGGTCCAGAATCTGCATGGCCAAGCACTGGAGTTAGGCTACTTTCACACTCGCGTTTGGTGCGGATCCGTCATAGGTCTGCACAGACGGATCCGTTTACATAATACAACCATCTGCATCTTTTCAGAACGGATTCGTTTGTATTATCTTTAACATAGCCAAGACGGATCCGTCTTGAACATTATTGAAAGTCAATGGAGGACGGATCCATTTTCTATTGTGCCATATTGTGTCAGTGAAAACGGATCCGTCCCCATTGACTTACATTGTGTGCCAGGACGGATCCGTTTGGCTCAGTTTTGTCAGACGGACACCAAAACTCTGCAAGCAGTGTTTTGTTGTCCGCCTCCAAAGCGGAATGGAGGCGGAACGGATCCAAACTGATACATTCTGAGCGGATCCTTATCCATTCAGAATGCATTAAGCGCTAAACTGATCCGTTTTGGACCGCGTGTGAGATCCCTGAACGGATCTCACAAACGGAAACCAAAACGCCAGTGTGAAAGTCGCCTTAGTCAGTAAGGTATTTGGAGTGTAAGGTTGACATAGACTTTACTACGATGACCATACACCCTTCAGACGTGGACATGGTCTGGCCCACCATATCTAAAGCCTATATCCCTCAGCCGGGAATTACAGCCATCATTTCAAGGGTAATATTGTCCCTGTCTTGGCCTATATTGCTCTCTGGGAAGATTTGCGCTGAGAATTGTTTGGAACTGTGTTTTGATATTGTTGGGCGTACTACAACTCCCATTCTGCACATTAGTAAAGAGAGATGTTTATCTTCTACTACTGTCCTGACTCCAGCACCCTACGTCGGCCACAGCACCTACATCTCCTGTCCTGCCCCTATACAGCATACATAAGATGAAGGGCATCATAACAAGCCACAACATCAGGGTGTGCCCCGAGGAAAGAAAGGGAACACCCTCTTGTCACTGCCCGGCTCTGTTGAGCATTGGTGTGGGGATTTCCACTGTGAATAATTATTGCAGCCAGAGCCACTACCACTCCCATCCTCCACTCCACTCCTCCGGGTCTTGCGGCACCTGCAGGTGCCTAATGCAGACTATAGTACGGTAAGTGTTTAATAATTATGACTTTTCTGCACTCTGAAATAACAGACCTTTCATATTTAACAAGGATTAGCTATTTTTCCATTTTTTCAACCATAATTTTTTGCAGCAAGATCTATACTAACATGTTATGCGTTTTAATATGGTTTCCTCTGGTGTTATTATAGTCTTCTTATCAAAAGATTTATACCAGTATACAGCAGCGTGTAATTACTTTATTAGAAGGTAATTCCCTCCTGTTCCTGGCTCGGCTGAATAATAACCTGTGACAGTCATTACTTTAGACATACTGTATTAAGTTACAAAATAAAATATAAAAAAAAATATATAAAAGGCAGTGATTTAAATAAAAAACAATCACTCAGTATTAAAGGGTTTCTGTCACCCCACTAAAGTGATTTTTTTTTTTTGGGCTAGTTAAATTAGTTATATAGCGATATCTGAAAATATAATAGTGTTCCTTACTTTGATCCAGCAGTTTAGTCAAAAAACGAAGTTTTATCATATGCAAATTCGGTCTCTACCAGCAAGTAGGGCGTCTACTTGCTGGTAGCTGCTGCATAAATCCGCCCCCTCGTCGTGTTGATTGACAGGGCCAGCCGTGATCTCCTCCTCCGGCCAGCCCTGTCGGCATTTCAAAAATCGCGCGCCTGTGTTCATTCTGCGCAGGCGCTCTGAGATGAGGAGGCTCGTCTCCTCAGCACTCCCTCAGTGCGCCTGCGCCGATGACGTCTTCTATTTTGATGATGTCATCGGCGCAGGCGCACTGAGGTAGCTCTGAGGAGACGAGACTCCCCATCTCAGAGCGCCTGCGCAGATTCAACACGGGCGCGCGATTTTTGAAATGCCGACAGGGCTGGCCGGAGGAGGAGATCACGGCTGGCCCTGTCAATCAACAAGAGGAGGGGGCGGATTTCTGCAGCAGCTACCAGCAAGTAGACGCCCTACTTGCTGGTAGAGACCGAATTTGCATATGATAAAACTTCGTTTTTTGACTAAACTGCTGGATCAAAGTAAGGAACACAATTATATTTTCAGATATCGCTATATAACTAATTTAACTAGCCCAAAAAAAAAATATCACTTTAGTGGGGTGACAGAAGCCCTTTAAACCCCTTCACACCTCGCATATGTTACCATTCTTATCAGTAAGGCCCAAACTTTGTTATTACCGGATATTAAAGGGGTTTTCCGAGGGATTTTTTTTTAATGATGACTTATCCCACCCAGTACCTGATCGGTGGGGGTCCGACATCTGGGACCCCCACGGATCAGCTGTCACAATAGAGCCGCTGCCTTCTCTCAGCTCACCAAGTACAGCTCCGTACAGTGGCTCTACTCAGTCCCATTCACTTCAGTGGAGTTAATGCGCTCCTAGGCCATGTGACCAATGAACATGACGCCACATGGTCGCCACTCTGAGCCCTGCGGCCTTCGCCAGCTTTTCCTAGCCATGTGACGTCACGTTCATCTGTCGCATGGCCTAGGTGCAGATCAGCCCAACTGAAGTGAATGGGGCTGAGAGCAATACCAGGCACAGCCGCTATACAATGTATGGCGCTGTGCTCCGTGAGCTGAGAGAAGGCAGCGGCGTTACTGCGAGAGCCGATACCTTCTCAAATAGCTGATAGGTGGGGGCAGGAACGTAACTACCATAGCGACAGACCTTGCAACTGCTATGGGGCCCAGGGCAAAAGAGGGCCCAGTGTTAGTTGGGATTATCTCCTCTTCTACTGAAGGTGAAAATTTGGTCAGGACTTTACCCTCTAAAGGAACAACTTTTAGCAAATGAGGCAGAAGAAAAATGGCCCAAAGATCATTGAAAGGGGTTTAGGAGGAAACCCTTCTGTCCTGTGTGGGGGGCCTGGTTTGATCCTTGCTATGGGGCCCTTACTTTTCTATGTACGCCACTGGGTGGGGGTCTCAGGTGTTAGACTCCCACTGCTCAGATACTGATGACCTATTGGCAGTGATGGAAAATGGAAACTTTCAGGTCTCGTATTCATGACACAGAGGCAGTCATTTTATCATCTCATTGTGCCTCCTTAAGTCTCATGCACACGTCCGTGGAACACGGACCGCGTGATACCGGCCTGGATTTCTTCTGAGTGTAGGAGCGCACGGCGTCATTGGTATGATGCCGTGCGCTTCCTGCTGCTGCCGCAGTACAGTAATACACTGCTATGATCTATACCAGTGTAGTATCGTACTGCGGCGGCAGCAGGAAGCGCATGGCGTCATAGCAACCAATGACGCCGTGCGCTCCTGCACTCAGAAGAAATCCAGGCCGGTATCACGCGGTCCGTGTTCCACGGACGTGTGCATGAGGCTTTAGGGTTACTTCACAGGGCTGATTTTTTAAATACACGTGTAAAAAAAATCAGCACTGAATCTAAGCAGATTTTTACGCCTTACCTTTTTGAGGTGTTTTTTGTAAAGCGTTTTTCAGGCAGATTTTTTACTTTATTATATTCCATTGTACTTTTCCCACAAGCGTTTTTGGGTACGTTTGCATGTGAAAAACGTGCATATGTACGCATCTCAAATGGTGTATTTTTTCTGTTTCCCATTAATTTGAATGGGAAAATGTGCACTGATTCTGCCCCAAGATAGGGCACGCTGCTTCTTTTTCACACAAGTGCTGCTTCCCATTAAAAGCAGATTTGGAGCGTATTTTGAGACAGAAACGCTCCAAAATCAGCGCCACAAACCCCAGGTGAACTGACCCTTGAATGTCTATAACTGTATATCTTTTTTTTATACTTTTAAAAACATATTTTAACTTTTTTCACATTTGTTTTATCATTGCAGACAATGGGGGAATCAGTAAGCTCCTATCAAGCCCTGTAGAAATCTTCAGAAGGTCCCAGGCTGCCATAGATTCTGCGATCTTGTTGAGGGGAATCAATTTGGTCACAGGGAGTGAAGCGCTCCCAGTAAATAACCATTTCGGGCGCCCTGGTCCCAATTGATCATGGCATCTAACAGGTTAACTATTCATGATCAGAGTTGTCTGGTGTGTAAAACAGCAGAAACGTGGCAGCTATAGCGTGCCACCAGCTCCAGAGTGGGCGCCATCTTTAGACACCCGATGTCCGCCATACATGTACGGCTGATATAGGGAAGGGGTTAAAAAGGAAGTCTTGGGATGAAAGTTATCACGAAAGAGGAATATGATCAAACTCGAATTGTAGAACAGTAAATTAGAAATGTTGCCCTTTTACCTTGTAATATAGTGTTTGTACTGAGGGAGTATTGATTATTTCAATAGTAAACCCAAAACTCATTGCACAAACTTGCTGATGCAGAGTCTGAAGTGACCCTTGAGACACCCAAATCGGCAAGACGAACTGACAAAAGAGAACAGAAGTACAAATGTCCAGATTTCTATGCAGCATAAAACAGAGGAGATGATGTTTTTTCCTCTAAATTGCTTCCATTGGACTTAGCTTATAAACAGCAAAGCCATTATATTCCCCAGATAATTTTGTCTGACACTGTGGATGATATCAGGTACAATAGATGTCAGTTATGTAATTGTGTCTCATGTGCTGATTGTACGCAAAAGGAATTGTCATATTTTCTGGGATTTCTTCCGTCCGCAGAAAATATAAACAACTTTCCATAAATCCAAAGTACAAACGAAGAAAAAAAAAACTTTGTAATATATCTTACTACAGGGAAAAAATGCGTCTTTCCATGCTTCTCAGACTCACCAGCACTGCCACCACCTGCACTGTTCATTCACTCTGAATTCTCTGATAAAAATCTGTATACTATGAGATCAGATTACAGCTGATGAACATAAATGTTTATGTAAAGAGAAAGGAGCAGCTGCAAGGGGAGAATATCTAGTAAGTGTCCTGCTATCTCACCCCAGTGCTGGATTCATAGCTGCACTGCTAATTTCTACTGTATAATGTCTCCCATTCTGCCACTGTTCCTGTGTGTGGAAGAGAGAGCAAAATCAGGAGCAAGATTGCCTCTTCTCTATCTCTCCTCTGTGCTTCCCCTGTCACATCCTTAAGGCTTGTAAAAAGAGCTGGGTCTTGACATAGGGGCCACTTAATATGGTGGATCTGGTGATCTCTATAATGGGGACACCCCTTTGCTTGGTTTTCCTTCCTTTGAGGGATATCTGGCTTTGCACTTTGGATTGCTGTGTTGAGACTCAGAAATGAGGCTCCCTTGTGTTTCTTGTAGCTGGTCTCCTTAAGATCAGCTATTGTTTTGTTTCTGTGCTGTGTATGGGAGACATCATAGCAGCCAGTCTCCTCCAGCTTTCCTCGCTATAGACTTCTCTAAGCAGCAGCAGTAAGGCTACTTTCACATCTGCGTTTTTGCTGGATCCGTCACAAATCAGCAAAAATGCTTCCGTTAGGATAGTACAATCAGCTGGATCCGGTTATATTATCTCTGAAATAGCCATGATGGATCCGGCACTAAAACCATTGTAAGTCAATGGGCGCCGGATCCATTTTCTTTTGTGTCTGAGAAAACAGATCTGGCACCATTGACTTACATTGTTTCATGCCGGAACAGTCTTGCTCCACATCCCATGCTGGACAGAAAAACGCTGCTTGCAGCGTCTTCTGTCCGCGATGGGGACGCAACCAAACGGAACGGAATGCATGCTGGTGTTCAGTTTTGTCCCTTTGACAATGAGTGGGGACAAAACTGAAGCGTTTTCCTCCGGTATTGAGATCCTGAATGGATCTCTTTCTATTCGGAATGCGTGAGGTCTAAACGGAAAAGTTTTTTGTCCGGTATTGAGATCCTCTGCCGGATCTCAATATCGGAAAACAACCACGCAAGTGTGAAAGTAGCCTAAGTGAACAGTGCAGGTAGGAGAAAAGCAGTCTGAGAGGAGAAGGAGGCATTTTTCTATAATACGGTATATAATATATGGAACCACTGTGGGGAGAACAATTTACAGAACTAAACGATTAACCATCCACATCTTTCGTACAGTCATTCAGACATTGCCTGACCGTGTATTGGCTGATAATGCTGTATCAACAGGAAGCCAGTTTGCCAATGAAAGATTCCTTTTGTACTAAACTAAAGTGCTTATTGGCATAAGATTTAAGATTTTTTGCAGCAAAATAGGCTTTTTCTTTGCAGACAGTGTCTCTATGCAGAAGAAATCATCTGACGGAAGAGTATAAACAGTGTGGAAGAGGCACATTGTAAATCCCATGCCTTGGTCACCGAGATGTCCGGTCACACCCATGCATAGTGCTGCCAGAGTAGATCACATGTTCTATCTTTTTTTGAACTGCCCTGTGGATGTACGAAAACGGAATGCACATGGGTTAATTTCAGTTTTTTGCGGACCCATTGAATTGAATGGTTCTGCATACGGGCTGCAAAAAAATGGGACGGACACGGACAAAAAATACATTCGAGTGCATGAGCCCTAAGGAACAGATGCAAGCACGGACATGTGAATGAGGCTTAATACAATAGTAATTAAACTGTATTATAACTATTGCAATTGTATTGTATGCCTATAATAATGAGATTGGAAATAATGTTTTTATTTCAGTTTGCTGCAGATACAATGTAACATTAGTGAGGAATCGGATTCTAGTACTTCTGTATGACTCTTATTTACTGATGGACTCAATTGTATCTTTTTCTTAATTTTTTTACATATTAGTAAATTTACAGTGTTTGAAAAAAAAGAAGAAATGGTCGTTTCCAGACACCTATAAAAAGGGTTATGAGAACCGGAACAATGTCCTTCGGGGACTGGTCGCGTGACTCGAAGCTCTCCACAGTCTGAAACTATGTAAATACCTTCTTGTTCCAGCAGCGTTTTCAGTTTCAGATACAAGCAGGAGTGCTGTGTACATAGATAGGGGTTAATAGCACAAGCCAGGATTTTAACCCCTGTAAGACCACGCCATTGACAGCAACCAGGACCACACATAATTTTAAATTATTTAATCTTGACAGTTGTACTTTCTATACGTACCATTCTGGGATATGCATACACTAGCATTTGATTTCAGGATTTCAATTTGGGACCACAAGCAAAAATTAAATGACCTGTTTATCTTTTCTAACGCTCATTAGGGCTTATAGTAACTATCTACTGTATATACAGGTAAAACTCGAAAAATTTGAATATCGTGCAAAGTTCATTTATTTCAGTAATGCAACTTAAAAGGTGAAACATATGAGAGACTCATTACATGCAAAGCGAGATATTTCAGGCCTTTATTTGTTATAATTTGGATGATTATGGCTTACAGCTTATGAAACCCCAAAGTCACAATTTTGAAGTACCCTTTTCTCAGGGGGTATGGATTAATTAGCTGACTAGAGGGTGACACTTAGAATATTGAACCTTTTCACAAAATTCAAATTTTAAGCTGCATTACTGTAATTCCTTTTAATTGGCATTGCAATTTTTCGAGTTTCACCTGTAAAATGTGGTTACAGTTATGGGGACAACAAATATGTGGGGTCATTTTATTTCATATAGTTTTTATCTAAAAGATCTGGGATCTTTTTTTGTTTTATTCTTCTCCTATAAAGGGACTTTCATTTTACAATCCTAATTTGGCCTAAAATATGGTGTCATACTGGCAATGACATGTATTAGACGCATAGAAACATAGAAACATAGAATGTGTCGGCAGATTAGAACCATTCGGCTCATCTAGTCTGCCCAATATACTGAATACTATGGATAGCCCCTGGCCCTATCTTATATGATGGATGGCCTTATGCCTATCCCATGCATGCTTGAACTCCTCCACTGTATTTGCAGCTACCACTTCTGCAGGAAGGCTATTCCATGCATCCACTACTCTCTCAGTAAAGTAATACTTCCTGATATTACTT
Source organism: Bufo bufo (assembly GCF_905171765.1). Classification (NCBI taxonomy): domain Eukaryota; kingdom Metazoa; phylum Chordata; class Amphibia; order Anura; family Bufonidae; genus Bufo; species Bufo bufo. The sequence goes on from NC_053397.1 coordinate 195,334,456, forward strand.
TTAAACCTTTGCCCCTCTAATTTAAAACTATGTCCTCTTGTAGCAGTTTTTCTTCTTTAAATATTCTCTCCTCTTTTACCTTGTTGATTCTCTTTATGTATTTAAAAGTTTCTCTTATATCCCCTCTGTCTCGTCTTTCTTCCAAGCTCTACATGTTAAGGTCCTTTAATCTTTCCTGGTAAGTTTTATCCTGCAATCCATGTACTAGTTTAGTAGCTCTTCTCTGAACTCTCTCCAAAGTATCAATATCCTTCTGGAGATATGGTCTCCAGTACTGAGCACAATACTCCAAATGAGGTCTCACTAGTGCTCTGTAGAGCGGCATGAGCACCTCCCTCTTTCTACTGGTAATGCCTCTCCCTATACACCCAAGCATTCTGCTAGCATTTCCTGCTGCTCTATGACATTGTCTGCCTACCTTAAAGTCTTCTGAAATAATGACCCCTAAATCCCTTTCCTCAGATACTGAGGTTAGGACTGTATCACTGATTTTATATTCTGCTCTTGGGTTTTTACGCCCCAGGTGCATTATCTTGCACTTATCAACAGCCCTAGGGACCTCTGTCTGGAGCTGGGTAGTAGTGATGGACGAACATTGGCTTGGACGTTTTTGCGGATGCAGGTTTGCAATCAAATGTTTGCGAACCGCGCGTTTACGGCGGGCGCCATTCACTTTAATGGCAGGCGAACTTGAAAAACCTTCAGGTCATATTTGCAGCCACCAAATACTTACTAGAAGTGCACAAAGTGTCCCACAACATGGTGAGTGACATACCAGAGGGGGATCAATGGAAAAAATTCCCACAAAAAGTATGTATTTTAATCAGGGGCCATTTTTATGTGTCTTAAAGGGAAACTCTCAAAAATGTGCCCTGCTGGAGCCTAGAACAATTTTATTTTAGGCAACGGGAGTACGGGCCCCAAAAATTAGGCATTCATCTCACAGAAAAGAACAAGTGATTATGTGGCTGGAGGTATATGAGACGGTAAGTGCATAACAATTTTACCGTAGGCCAGTACAGGCCCCAAAAATGAGGCATTCACCCAACAGAAAAGAACTTGTGATTAAGTGGCTGGAGCTAAATTAAGCGGTCACTGGCTAAAAATTTTACTGTAGGCCAGTACAGGCCCCAAAACGTAGGCATTCACCTGACAGAAAAGGCCTTTTATGCTGCTGTATATACATAAGACAAGGACCATTCTTTGTTATGTGTGGCAGATATGTGTGGGTTGGCATGAGGAAATTCAATTACACGCGGTCTTCACAGGTGTTGAATTCTTCCAAGATACATACCTCATTCATTTTTAGAAATGTGAGGTAGTCCACACTGTTGTGAACTAGGCGAGTGCGCTTATCGGTCACGATTTTCCCTGCTGCGCTGAACGTCCTTTTGCACAGGACACTCGACAAGGGGCAAGCCAAGAGTTCAATGGCAAATTGTGCCAGCTCTGGCCACAGGTCAAGCCTGCACACCCAGTTGTCCAGGGGTTCCTCACTTCTCAGAGCGTCTACATCGACCGTTAACTCGATGTAGTCAGACACCTGTCGGTCTAGGCGTTCCCTGAGGCTGGATCTGGAGGGCGACTCTCGATAGGTTGGCTGCAAGAATGATCTCATATCCGAAGTGACCAACACATCTTCAAACCGCCCTCTTCATGCAGGCGTGGTAGGATTGGTACCCGCACCTGTTTCGCTGTGGATGTAAATTCCTCTGCCTGCGCCCGCAACAGCAGAATGCAGCATCTCTCACAGCATGGCCTGTAAATGCTGCATTCTGACAGCCCCCTGTGATGCTGGTAACATGTTCCTCCTTTTGTGTTTGTACCGGGGGTCTAAGTACGTTGCCACCCAGTACTGGTCCTTGCCCTTTATGCTTTTTATACAGGGGTCCCTCTTCAAACACTGGAGCATGAAGGCCCCCATTTGCACTAAATTGGAAGCAGTGTAGCACCCTGGCTCCTGCTCATCTCCCAGGAGAATGTCGTCTTCGGTCTCCTCCCCCCAGCTACAGACAACACCAGGGATCCCTGAAAAGTTTAAAGCATGCTCTTCTTGCTCCTCCTCCTCCTCCCTCCAGCCACCATCCTACTCTGACTCCTCTTCAGACTCCTGCTGACTTGTCTCAGATGGAGTAGCCCCCCCCCCTGGGAATTCATTCAGCATTGCGACTTCCTCATCTTCCAGCTCCTGCTCCTCGATGGCTTGATCAATGACACGATGCAATGCACGCTCTAGAAAGAAGACGTAAGGTACGATGTCACTGATGGTGCCCTTGCTGCGACTGACCAGTTTAGTGATCTCATCAAATGGCCGCAGAAGTCTGCATGCGTCGCGCATGAGCAGCCACTGGCACGGTGAAAAGAAACCAAGCTTCCCAGAACTTGTCCTGCTGCAGAGTTCGTACAGGTAGTCGTTAACGGCACGTTGCTGCTGGAGCAGCCTATCAAGCATATACAAGGTGGAGTTCCAGCGGCCTGTCACAAATCAGACATCTGACGGGCAAGTGGTGTCGCCGCTGAACGTCAGCAAAGCGAGCCATGGCCGTGTAAAATATTCTAAAATGGCCAGAGATTTTCCTGGCCTGCCGCAAGACGTCCTGGATCCCGGGGTATTTGGCAACGAATCGCTGCATGACTAAGTTCAGGACGTGTGCCATGCATGGCACGTGTGTCATTTTGCCCTGTTTCAGCAGATTGACACTGTTGTCGCACACCACTTTACCAACTGTCAAATTGAGCAGGGTTAACCACTGATCAGCCTGTGACCGCAGAGCTGAAAGCAGTGTAGGACCGGTGTGGCTCTTGGCTTTCATGCACAACAGCCGCAGCACAGCAACGTCTCACCTGGCACGTCGAATAGGTTCTGGGGAGCTTGGGGGGTGCAGTGGAAGAGGCGGTAGCAGTGGCAAAGGAGGAGAATCCACACGGGTGCCACGGGTTACATGCTTGACGGCCGTCAGAAGGTTCACCCAGTGGGCAGTAAAAGTTATGTACCTTCCCTGCCCGTGTTTGCTAGACCACGTGTCTGTGGTCAGATGTATCTTGGCACCGACACTGTGTGCCAGAGATATATTCACTTGCCGCTGAACGTGACCATATAGCTCTAGGATGCCCTTCTGGGAGAAATATTTCTTTCTGGTGGACCTTCCATTGCGGTGTGTCAATGGCCACAAATTTTCTAAAGGCCTCCGAGTCCACCACTTTATATGGCAGTAGTTGGCGGGCTAGCAGTTCCGACAAGCAAGCGGTCAGCCATTGGGCAAGAGGGTTATCCGGCGTCATCAACTTTTTACGCTCAAACATTTGGGCCACGGAAGCCTTCCTTCTGCCAGATGAACGTGACGACGTCACGGTGGAAGGTGGAGTGGAGGACAAATGGGGGAAGAGAGGAGAAGGAGAAGAGGCAGGACGTGGAGCGCCGGGAGTGTGGCTTTGTGGGTTCTGACGGCGTTGCTCCCACTGGACTCGGTGATGGGAGGCCAGGTGCCTTCTTAAGGCGGTCATTCCTAGGAGAGTGTTGGGCTTACCGCGACTTATGCGTTGACAGCACAGGCTGCAGATGGCAACACTATTGTCAGCAGCTGACACGTTAAAAAAAAAACACATTGCGGAGCCTTGTGCCGGCATTCTAGGAGCGCCAGAAGTGACCGTGCATAGTGGATGGCTCGTTCCAGATACATTTGTAGTCTGCTTTTTGCCTCCTATGCCCTGCGAGCTCTGCCTGCTTCTCCTCCCTCTCTGCTGCTCCATCTCTACCTCTGAAATCCCCTCCTCTTCCTCTCTTGTGGGCACCCACGTGACATCCATCGACACTTCATCATCGTCACCTTCACCATCACTGACATTTCAGATCTCGGAGTAGGCAGCGACAGCGGGGACCACCCTCCTTGGGCTTATCTGGGTACTGTCGTCAGACCGCTGGGTGGCAGCCATTGCTACCTCCTCTTCCTCATCCGATGCCAAGAATGGCTGCGCATCGGTATGGTCTGGGAATGGATGAGCAAATAATTCCTCTGACTCGAGTGGAGGGGCTATGGTGGTGGAGGGGGTGTCTTTGGGGGTGCACACAGCAGAGAGTGAGGAGGGTGCAGATACAGAGGATGAGGAGAATGGAGAAGCGGAAGGCTGAGTGAGCCACTCAACCAACTCGCACGCACCTTCTCCAACTTCCCACTAAGGCTCCGGCCTAGTGCACCTGCCCGACCCCTACCATCCCTGCGGAACGGCCTGCCTCTTCCTCTGCCTGTTATTTTCAAAATGACCCTGTGCCAAAGTCCCTAGAGAAGAGCAGTATTTGTGGAAGCAGGTATATCACAGGCCTTAATTAGTATTTGGTGGAAGCTGGTATATCGCACCCCTCAATCAGTATTTTGTGGAAGCATGTATATAGAATCCCTTAATCAGTATTTTGTGGAAGCAGGTATATCGCACCCCTCAATCAGTATTTTGTGGAAACAGGTATATAGAACACCTGAATCAATATTTGGTGGAAGCAGGTATATCGCACCCCTCAATCAGTATTTTGTGGAAGCAGGTATATCAAGCCTCTTAATCAGTATTTTGTGGAAGCAGGTATATCGCAGCCCTCAATCAGTATTTTGTGGAAGCAGGTATATAGAACCTCATAATCAGTATTTTGTAGAAGCAGGTATATCGCACCGCTCAATCAGTATTTTGTGGAGACAGGTATATAGAACCCCTAAATCAATATTTGGTGGAAGCAGGTATATCGCACCCCTCAATCATATTTTGTGGAAGCAGGTATATAGAACCCCTTAATCAGTATTTTGTAGAAGCAGGTATATTGCACCCCTCAATCAGTATTTTGTGGAAGCAGGTATATCAAACCCCTTAATCAGTATTTTGTGAAAGCAGGTATATCGCACCCCTCAATCAGTTTTTTGGGGGGCAACAGGTATATCACACCCGTTCCAAATAGTTGTTCCAATAACGCTTGTCCCTCTATATACCTGTGGTATCGCAGCAGAACCGCACACAACTGCTGCACAATACAATAGCACTATAATATACACTGCTCAAAAAAATAAAGGGAACACTTAAACAACACAATGTAACTCCAAGTCAATCACACTTCTGTGAAATCAAACTGTCCACTTAGGAAGCAACACTGAGTGACAATCAATTTCACATGCTGTTGTGCAAATGGGATAGACAACAGGTGGAAATTATAGGCAATTAGCAAGACACCCCCAATAATGGAGTGGTTCTGCAGGTGGTAACCACAGACCACTTCTCAGTTCCTATGCTTCCTGGCTGATGTTTTGGTCACTTTTGAATGCTGGCAGTGCTTTTACTCTAGTGGTAGCATGAGACGGAGTCTACAACCCACACAAGTGGCTCAGGTAGTGCAGCTTATCCAGGATGGCACATCAATGCGAGCTGTGGCAAGAAGGTTTGCTGTGTCTGTCAGCGTAGTGTCCAGAGCATGGAGGCGCTACCAGGAGACAGGCCAGGACATCAGGAGACGTGGAGGAGGCCGTAGGAGGGCAACAACCCAGCAGCAGGACCGCTACCTCCGCCTTTGTGCAAGGAGGAACAGGAGGAGCACTGCCAGAGCCCTGCAAAATGAGCTCTAGCAGGCCACAAATGTGCATGTGTCTGCTCAAAGGGTCAGAAACAGACTCCATGAGGGTGATATGAGGGCCCGACGTCCACAGGTGGGGGTTGTGCTTACAGCCCAACACCGTGCAGGACGTTTGGCATTTGCCAGAGAACACCAAGATTGGCAAATTCACCACTGGCGCCCTGTGCTCTTCACAGATGAAAGCAGGTTCACACTGAGCACATGTGACAGACGTGACAGAGTCTGGAGACGCCGCGGAGAGCGTTCTGCTGCCTGCAACATCCTCCAGCATGACCGGTTTGGCATTGGGTCAGTAATGGTGTGGGGTGGCATTTCTTTGGAGGGCCGCACAGCCCTTCATGTGTTCACCAGAGGTAGCCTGACTGCCATTAGGTACCGAGATGAGATCCTCAGATCCCTTGTGAGACCATATGCTGGTGCGGTTGGCCCTGGGTTCCTCCTAATGCAAGACAATGCTAGACCTCATGTGGCTGGAGTGTGTCAGCAGTTCCTGCAAGACGAAGGCATCGATGCTATGGACTGGCCCGCCCGTTCCCCAGACCTGAACCCAATTGAGCACATCTGGGACATCATGTCTCGCTCTATCCACCAACGTCACGTTGCACCACAGACTGTCCAGGAGTTGGCAGATGCTTTAGTCCAGGTCTGGGAGGAGATCCCTCAGGAGACCGTCCGCCACCTCATCAGGAGCATGCACAGGCGTTGTAGGGAGGTCATACAGGCACGTGGAGGCCACACACACAACTGAGCCTCATTTTGACTTGTTTTAAGGACATTACATCAAAGTTGGATCAGCCTGTAGTGTGTTTTTCCACTTTAATTTTGAGTGTGACTCCAAATCCAGACCTCCATGGGTTGAAAAATTTGATTTCCATTTTTTAATTTTTGTGTGATTTTGTTGTCAGCACATTCAACTATGTAAAGAACAAAGTATTTCAGAAGAATATTAAATTAATTCAGATCTAGGATGTGTTATTTTTGTGTTCCCTTTATTTTTTTGAGCAGTGTACTTTCTATCTTAGAAAGTATATTATAGGCATATCACACCCCTCAATCTGTTTTTTTGGGGGCAACAGGTATATCACACCAGTTGCAATTAGTTATTCCAATAGCGTTTGTCCCTCTATATAGCTGCAGTATCGCAGCAGAACCGCACACAACTGCTGCAAGACACAAATGCACTATAATATACTTTCTATGTTAGAAAGTATATTATAAGTATATCACACTCCTCAGTATATCACACCTATCAATAGCACACCTATACCAGTCCTTAAAAGGACTTTTGTGGCCCTATTAGCTAGCGTTTGGCGTCCCTAACAGCCTGTCCCTGCTCTACAAAGCAACCTTTCCCTACACTGGCAAAACACAGAATGTAAAATGGCTGCCAGATCGGGTTCTGTTATAGGGTAAGGGGTGGGTCCATGTGCTGAAACGTCTTAATTGGCTGTCCTGTCCCACCTGATGGATGTGTCATGGGTCAAAGTTTGGCGCAATGCAAAAGATTATGGTGAACATCGCCATATGTTTGCATGTTTGGCAAATCACGAACGAGCAAAGTTCACCACGAAACGACCGCCGGGCGAACCGCAAGGCCATCTCTACTGGGTAGCAATAAGTGAATGTTATAAAAAGTCATTCTGGGTCAGATTCATCAGAATCAGGTTTCTGATTCAATTTAGACCCAAAAGTGTTGCAATCTCCCTGAAAACCTATGAAAGACATTTTGGTTCTCTGTCGCTCTCTCTCTTCCTTTTGCTCTGTCAAATTGCATGGAATGTGGGTCAAATTTGGATTATAAAGAATCAATTCACTCATCTCTAGTGTTGGGGTCTCTCCAGGAGAATACCAATGATCACATTTTGTTACCGCAACAGCCCACGATTTTTGGCTTCCCAGTGGCGCGTACCCACCTCTTGCTCTCTAGGCCACTGAGCTTGCTCTGTCCCACCATACAGGCTGTGGCCTGCTTTTTGTTTCAGCTTCTCTTACTGTGTCTGTAGGGTATGGGAAAAAAATGTGAGAACACATATACAATCACAAGTACTATCTATTTCCCGGACCCTATTATCCCTGAGAGTTTTAAACATCAAGTTCCCAAGTACTTTATGTTTTTAATAGAGTGATTAATAAAGATTTATTTTACTATTAGTCAGAGAGGCTGCAAAGGTTACGCTAAGGTCCAAGTGACCATCTAATTCTTTTTGCAAAACAGATATAGGGTCGCAACCTCCTGAGGGATCCTTTTGTTTGTTATTGTAATATGTAGGGTATGGGAGCACATCCAGCTCTTAAAGGGCCAATGTGCACCCTAATCTGCTCCTGCCTATGTCTGGCTAACTTAGAGGGTAGAGGTGCCAAAAATAGGTTTCCTAGTGTGTGAGTATCCTGCAGGTGTCTGGTCTGTTGTCCACCCATGTACTGACTTTTTGCCCGTTTACTGGATTCTAACCTTTCGCTGTCCTACCTGACCTGACCTCTATATTGACCCTGATTTTTGACTGTTTCCCGTATATCACGTACTCCACCAGCTCTTGACATTTCTATGACCATGATTTGGCCTGACCCCTTGGGGCCCTGTTCTGGTGTCTCTGACCCTCGTGGGTTAGCTGTCAAACAAACAGAGACTCATCTAGTAAGTAGTGTTCTGATGGTTCCCCTGCAGTGAAGTCCACATCTCTGTACAGGGGTTAACGGATGAATACCAGGGTATTACCAAGATAAAGCCCTTACGTAGTGTTGAACGAAGTATTCAAAAATTGGATGCGGCTGCTTTACCGAATTTTACCCCAAAATTTGCTTATTACTTCGTCACAATGCGCATTTCTTTGTAAGTAGTGGGTGCAATGACAGGGAGCAGCGATTGCGCCGCTCCTCGTAATTGTACCCCTCAGATGCCACCTTCATAGCTGATCGCGGCATCTAAGAGCAATAATCGGGTGTAAAATGAAAAAAAAAAATGACATCATACTTACCTCATCTATTTGCTTGCGACGGACCGGCCGCTGCCATCTTGATTGAAGATCTGGCTCAAAATCTCGCGCAGCCCGTGATGGCGTCACCGCGTCCGCTGGTGTGGTGACGACATATATCACCGCGCACGGGATTTCGTGCGAGATCTTCAATCAAGATGACGGCGGCCAGTCCGTCGCGAGCAAATGGATGAGGTAAGTATGATTTTTTTTGGGGGATTTTTACACCATTTCAAGAAAAAATCTATTCTCTACCACGAAGCAATTCGGCTTTGCGGCGAATTGAATTTTCTCTGAAATTCGGATCGAAGCCCATTTTGTGGGCTTTAATTCGCTCAACACTAGCCTTAAGTTAAATCTGTTGGTTGGCCAAGTGGTTCCACATCTAGTGCCGTAAAACCCTGAAATAACTGTGCCTGAAATTCATCGAGTCTAGGACTATCACATCAGAGTATGGGGAAAACTCGAAAGTAGTTTGACACATTTTCTAGATTCAGTCATTGTGTGACACGCAGTACATCAATAAAACCTTAGCAACATTTTAAAGTGCAAACCAATTTCCGAAATGTATGACAGCAAACATATGTTGTAGGTGGCCCAACGTGGTACATATTGCTCAGACCCTTTGAGACATTTTTACATATAGGTTACATGGCAGAGACACTTTCTCAAAAAATAAAATCTTTCGACAAGACATTTTCATAACCAGAATGCTTTATCTTCCAATTTCGTAAAATTAAAGTGAGTTTTTCTACCACTAGAAACTTTACTAGATGCTCCTCATGAGTCTGTATCCGGCCAAGCCCTGTAAAACGCAGGCTAGTTACATCAGTTTAAGACTCCTGGCTGGCAGCCATCTACAGATATGTAATGGCATGCACAAGCATGAGAAATACACACACAAAGAGTAGAAGGAAGCTTCAGACAGGACTGTATTACTCATAAGAACCCACAGGTACCAGTGAGCAAGGGGAGGGAAGCTCTGAAGGAAATGTACAGGGGAGAGGCAAGGGAGGGAACCGGAGCAGACCTATGAGAAGACTGACAGCCTTGTAGAAGAAAATACAGCCTCTTACTATTTCCTTAATGTGTCCACAGAGCAAGAAAAGTTAACTTTTCAAAGTTTTCTGGACTGTATGGCTCTAATCTCCACCAGCAAGGTAAGTCCTATGATGTACAGCTTAGCAGAGTGCTGGTAGGCTTCATTCTGGTGCGACAGTGTCTCATGTCTTTCTGTTAGTGATTGCCTTTATTCATAGTCACCTTTTCTAAATGGAACACGTTGCTACCAGTCCTGTCCCTGCGTTACGTGCTTTGGAAGCGTTAAGAGGATGTATTAGGAACAAAAAACTAGAAACATGACTTTTTGTGTATGTCTGTCATGATTTTGCTGTGTTGTTTTATATGGTTATAGTGTCGTGTTATCTTTGCTTATGCTAAATACCAGGACTATAAGGCTGGATTCACAACAAGCATTTATTTATTTTTTTTACTCAAAAACTATGCTTTAAAGCAGAGTTTAAAGTCCGCAATGAAATATAAAAGGCACTAAGCATTTTGGTTGGTGATCTTTTTTATGGCTTTTTTCAAAAGACAGCATGCTCTTCTGTGTTTTCTTCTGGCAATTTTTTTCCCATTTAAACATTGCACATTTAAAAAAGTACCTGTAAATAAAAAAACATGAAAAAAGCTTGAAACGCGTGGCATTTTTCAGGAGCACTACAAAAATACCTGTAAAAAAAATACCATGAAAAAAAACTTGAAACGCGTGTCATTTTTTTCAAAAGCACTACAAAAATACCTGTAAAAAAATACCATGATAAAATACCTGTAAAAAAATACCATGAAAAAATACCTGTAAAAAAATGCCATGAAAAAAACTTGAAACGCGTGGAATTTTTTTCAAAAGCAACACAACAATAGAGCATGTGTGAACGAGGCCTAATAGAACAACAGAGGGGTCAGCTGAGATAGAGAAGCTGCAGATAGATCACCATCTGCTGAGGGACTATGACGTACCGCATGCCTTGTCTGAAAAAGGACATGCAAGAGCAAGACGGCTGCAGGTTATTAACCTCTTGCGCGCACAGAGGTTGTCAGATGTGCATGCTGTGATTAGTTCAGGTAAATGTCTACACCAGGGATCAGCAGCCTCCGGCACTCCAGCTGTTGTGAAACTACAACGCCCAGCATGCTCCATTCACTTCTTTGCGATTTCTGAGAACAGCCAAGCAAGTGTGCATGCTGGGGGTCGTAGTTTCACCACAGCTAGAGTGCCGAAGGTTGCTGAACCTGTTCTACACAGTGACAGCATATGGAAGGCAGCGGGTATTTTTAACAATTGTAATGTAGCTGATTTGTGTATGGCAGGGATGGCCAATCTGCGGCTCTCCCACCATGTCCTGCTGTAGGCAGTCTAGGCATGCTGGGAGTTGCAGTTTTGCAACAGCTAGAGAGCCTCAGATTGGCCATCCCTGGAGTATGGATTTAAAGGGATTCGGCAGATTGATTTGAATAGTACTTTAATACTACAGCAACTTCCAACACCCACTGTGTTAAAGGTCCTCCTCTCTACAGTGACAGCAAGGACCCCAACTGCAAGGGGGTTGGGTTGATTATCCAAATTTGTGGCCATTAGGGTGGGGGACACACGTCCTTTCTGGTTGTGTCCAAATCTTCCATCACATGTTGTCAGATATACCTGAGGTGTCATTACGCTGGGGCTACACAGCGACATTGCATTTACTTATGGCCAATGGGTTCGTGATGCGTCACTAGACATGCCATGACTGCGATGCGACAGTCTCAAAAAATGAACACTGCTGGATCACAGACCACGATGTAAATAGCGGGCGACTGCGACTTGCCTACGACCATTCTGATTAGAGATGAGCGAATGATCGAATCCCACGAAGTAGAATTCGATCCGAATTTCAGGATGAATTCGATTCGCCTAGAAGCCGAATTTCCTCGTGCTTCGTGTCAGCGAATCGATTTAACCTGAAATAGTATAAAAAACAAAAAAAATTCAAACTTACCTCCTCTATTTGCTCGCGACGGGCCGCCAGCCTCCATCTTGCTTGAGAATCTTGGCCGAAATCCCGTAGCGGCGCGAGATTACATCATCACGTCGGCCGGCGTGATGACGTCATACGTTACAACGCCAACAGGCGTGATGACGTAATCTCGTGTCGCACAGGATTTCGAGATCTTCAAGCAAGATGGCGGCGGCCAGCCCGTCGCGAGCAAATGAAGGCGGTAAGTTTGAGTGTTCATACACTCAAAGGCCGCGATCATGTATGAACGCGGCATCTGAGGGCTACAATGACGGGGGCGGCGCTATCGCAGCTCCCTCTCATTGCACCCGCTACTTACAAAAATGTGCGCTCGTCACGAAGCGAATTAGTGAAATTCGGAGAGTTAGCCGAATTGAACTTTTAGGAAATTCGCTCATCTCTAATCCTGATATTTGGGTGCGCCTTTACAACCTGAGGGTTCTCACTCACATGAATTTGGCTCTGGTTTTGTTTTACCAGAAAAACAAACAAACATCAGAATAGGCACAAGTGGGTTTCACTTTCTTTTTGCAGTGTTTTTTTTGTTTGTTTAGTTTTTTTGTGGTCACTTATTAAAGATGACCTTTTAAGCTTGTCTTTGATATCTCCCGCGCCACCAGAGGATGTGCTTAATGGATGACAAGGCTGCAAGGCGGACTCTTCATAAATGAAGCACACATCCGTGCACCTAGATTGAAAGTGTAAAAGAAAGTGAATTTTGCAGGGGGCTCTACACCCCCTCCCCCCCCCCCCATCACAACTACTCCTTTTCAGAAAGCAGCAAGGGCGCGTAGAAACGTCACTGCAATGGTGTTTGAAAAGTCACACAGTGGTGGTTTCCAACTTTTTACGGCAATTTCTGTCATACAAGCGCATAGTAAATGACCCCCACTAGTGTGTGTTATTCATAGGGTTTTTCCCCTATAGGAAAGCTGATGGTAAAATACCTGAAAAAAGACCCAGAGCTTTGGCATGCAGTTTTTTTTTAAAAGAAGCCAAAAAGACAAAAACGGCCACCTAGTGAACAAAAAATTCAGGAGCTAAAAAGCGCTTGTATGTCCTGCGTTTCCTGTTTCCCATAGACCTTCAGCTGACATCTGGAGCTGGCATTTCTACAGCAAACAAAAAAATCCAGGTGAAAAGTGCGGGTGAAAAAAACACTGCAAAGAACGCAAAAGTGCAGAAAAACACCACTAAAAACCTGTGTGAAAGCATTCTAAGGCCTCATGCACTTGACCGCTGTTTTGGTCCGCATCCGAGCCGCAGTTTTTGCGGCTCAGATGCAGACCCATTCATTTCAATAGGGCCGCAAAATATGCGGACAGCATTCCGTGTGCTGTCCGCATCCGTTGCTCCGTTCCGTAGCCCTGCAAAAAAAATATAACATGTCCTATTCTTGTCCATTTTGCGGACAAGAATATCATTTCTACAATGGGCCGGCTGTTACAGTCCACAAATTGCGGAAGGCAGATGGGCGGCTTCCGTTTTTCTGCGGACCGCAAAAAAAAACGGAACTGTCATGCGCATAAGGCCAAAGGCTACTTTCACACTTGCGTTGTTGTTTTCCGGTATTGAGATCCGATCAGGATGCCTTCCGTTCCGTCAGCATTCCGTTTTGTGACTGGACACAAAACTGCTTCAAGCTGCGATTTTGTGTCCGGTCATAAAAATGGATCTGGCACCGAAAACAATGTAAGTCAATGGTGACGGATCCGTTTTTTTAGGAGCCTTTATGAAATTAGGAGCCTTTGATTTCACACAACCGCATCCTAACGGAACGGATGCGTCTGGATGTGCACGATCAAAACGGATGCGTTTAATTCCGGTATTAAGATCCTCTGCTGGATCTCAATACCGGAAATGAATAACGCAAGTGTGAAACTAGCCTAAATTGGCCTCTCTGAAACAGTCAGGCAAGAGAAAAAGGCAGACACATCGCACAAATGTTTTTGGTTGTGTGAGCTTTCTACTGGTGGATTTACACGGGGCGACTAGAAGCCGATTGTCCAGTTCCTTCCGGACAGTCGGCTGCTCGCTCAGTGGAGGTGAAGCGCTGGATTTACATGCAGTGATCTCCTCCACAGTATGAGGACGAGGGATCGCTACTGCCATCGCTCGTCCTCGCACGCCGGCATTGTTTCTTGTTTAGACAGGGCGATCTGCTGCCCAGAAACGATAATTTACTCACAAGCACTAACGAGCATTTCGTTCACGGGCACATCGTTCGCAGGAACGTTCGTTCCCGATAATCTCCTTGAATATCACCACGACTAAATCCACCTTCAGATTCGCTGTCACCCTTAGGGACTGGCAGAGGATGCAGATATCGCTGAATGTGGCAAACATTGCTGCCAATAGATATGGGGCACCAGCAGGGGCGTAGCTAACGGCTCATGGGCTCTGGTGCAAGAGTTCAGCTTGGGACCCCCATTCCCTCAGTGCGTTGTGTGTCTTCTTATGTGGCACAAGGGTCTTTGGGCCCCCTCAGGCTCCTGGGCCCGGTAGCGACTGCTACCTCTGCACCCCCTATAGCTACGCCCATGGGCACCAGGCTCAAGACCTGAGACGTGGAGGAAAGGCGCGGGTAGCACCACTGCCCGCAAAGCCGGATTTTATTCTGATGCATATACTGTATGAGTGCTGTAAGGATAAAGCTTTCACATGAGACAGATCATTCCATGCATTACTGCAGCCGGTGAGATCACTGATGATGCTCGCTTCTGGCACCAGCAAACTGCGGCAGGTGGTAACGTAACCTAGAGGGTTAATATTTACATGCCGCTCAGTCACATTGTGCTGTGTACACATGACGGCAGAAGTTCCCATGGATAGCGATGAAGAGGCGGAGGGTCCCACTTGTTGAGACTCTTTTTTTTTTTTCCTGGCATCCGCCAGAGGTTCGCTCTCGGTCTGGTCGGATCCGCACGCCTCCTTGTATACAAGGCCTGTGTATGTGAAGGGAAAACAGGCAGCGCTGCTTGTTTCACTAACATCTCGCATGACAAACAACTCCAGCTTCCCCTCTTCTGTAGAAGGACACTGCAGGCATTGAACTCGCTCTCCCTGGGGCTTCTCCACAGCCCTGTGATAACAATTCAGAGGAAAAACTTTTACGCCCCGCTCATTAAAGTAGAAAATTCCACTAATCCCAAATATGGGCAATCTGAGCGCGTGAGACGAAAATAAAACGGGTTGTTTGTGCCCAGGAATTAACTCTTCAGCTGCCTGTGAGCACAAGAAGGTGCAGGAATCTGTAGTGATGGTGTAAAGCAAGTGTGGACGTGTAATGGGATATCTGGAGCAGCGACATAGTGCAACAGTAATGTACACATCACCTAGTCACTGTGCACCAGAAGGTAGAGAGACAGACAGACAGACAGATAGACAGACAGACAGATAGATAGATAATAGATAGATATGGATAAACATAGATAGATAGATAGATAGACAGACAGACAGACAGACAGACAGATAGACAGACAGACAGACAGACAGACAGACAGACAGACAGATAGATAGATAGATAGATAGATAGATAGATAGATAGATAGATAGATAGATAGATGGATAGATATTATATAGATATGGACAGATAGATCGATAGATAGATATGGATAAAGATAGATAGATAGATAGACAGACAGACAGATAAATAAATAGATATGGACCCCTCTGGGGTCAGCCTTATATGTGTAGCACAAATCTGGTTGACTCTTCCCTCCACCATTTTCCAGAACCCCTGTATGAGTGAGCACTCCCAGAGGATATGTAGAAAAGAACCAGTCTCTTGCTGGCACTTCCAGCATCGATCACTCTGGGACAGGCCAGATAGGAATAGCTTTTTCAGATAATTATCTGGTTAAAACTTTAAATGAGTGCTCCTGTATGCGCACGCATTTGGAGAACCCATGTGACTTGAGGCGAATTGTGGCCAATTCCGAATCCATAAAGGACCTTTTCAGTTCCTTCTCCCAACTCCTAATGAATGTAGGTCGATTTAGTAAAGAGTCAGATATCATTGAGTGATAGAGAAAATAAATCCACCTAGGACACTTAGCTTGAGGATTTAGAGATCTCTCCAGCCAGGTGGGGTCTTTAAGCTCATTTCTCTGGAGCATGATCTTCTTAAGGGAGCACGAAAGCTCGTGAACATCCAGGAAATTTCCTGTGGGCAATACCCCAGAGCAATAACTCGAGATATCGCTTTCCGAACCCAATTCCAAGAGAAGATCTTTGAGGGTCTTCCCTCTAAAAATGGTCCAGAAGCTGGGGACACTAGCCCTTGATGGTAAGACGTAATAAGGGATTAGGTGAACCGGTAAGTGCATTGGAGGGGTAGACAAAATCTGGGTCCTTTCTTGTAAGGAACAAAAGACGGAGTAAATTCCCTTTGTGAGGCCAACAAATGCGGAGTGTGGTGTGGGTATACCCCACAGGCTAGCCCACTGCTGATCATTCAATGTGGCCCTTTCTATGTCAGTACCTAATGGGGCTTGTTTCTCCACGCACAACGAGATCCATCTCTTCAATTGAATCGCTTTTTAATATATTTGCGGAGCGAGGGAGGATCAGATCTGCATAGGATATCCGAGGTTTCTTTGTCAGCCATAAAAAAAGAGGAAAAAATGGATCTCTTTTTTGGGTCAGGAAAATAGGAACCATTTTGGGTCAGGAAAATAGGAACCATTTGCATGAAATACAGTAGTTTGGGCATCACATAAGTGCTCAGGAGGTTCTTTCTGCCCACCCAGGAGACATATGGGATGGAGAGAGAAGACAGCATCCTTTTGATATCACCAATCAGAGGGGTGTAGTTCACTCCATACAGATCTGGGATGCCTCTGGTCAGGTATATGCCCAAGTATTTTAGTTTGGACGACTGCCACTTGAAGGGCATTGTCTTTTTCAGTTCACTGACTAAACCCGAAGGTGCTGATATATTGAAAGCCTCTGACTTAGGCCTCCTGCACACGACCGTTGTGTGCATCCGCGTCCGTGGTTCCTTTTTCCGTTTTTTTTTCGCGGACCCATTGACTTTCAATGGGTCCGTGGAAAAATCGGAAAATGCACCGTTTGGCAGCCGCATCCGTGATCCGTGTTTCCTTGTCGTGAAAAAAATATGACCTGTCCTATTTTTTTCACGGTCAACGGTTCGCGGACCCATTCAAGTCAATGGGTCCGTGAAAAATCACGGATGCACACAAGATTGTCATCCGTGTCCGTGATCCGTGTCCGTGATCCGTGTCCGTTTTTTCCTATCATTTCAATGGCAAACTTGACTTAGATTTTTTTTTCATTTTTCATGTCCGTGGATCCTCCAAAAATCAAGGAAGACCCACGGACGAAAAAACGGTCACGGATCACGGACCAACGGAACCCCACAAGTGCACACAACGGTCGTGTGCAGGAGGCCTTAGAATAATTCACTTTAAAGTTGGAGCTATCTCCAAACTCCTCAAACAACTTAATTATGTGTGGGAAAGGCCGTGCTAGGATTAGTGATCAGGATCAATAGGTCATCAGCAAATGCTGCATTTTGGTGACAAACTCCTCCAACCTGCAGACCCTGAATTTGCTTGTGCTCTCGTATGGCCTGGAGCAATGTTTCCATGACTAAAATAAATAAAGTTGGAGACAAAGGCAACCCTGCCTGGTCCCATTCGAAATCTCAAAGGGAGCAGACAAGGTGCCATTAACCCTAATTCTAGCACTGGGGTGTTTGTAAAGGGACATGATTGCTTGCGCAAATTGACTAGGGATTCCGAAACGGAGTAAGACAGATTGTAGATATGTCCAGTTCACTCTGTCGAAGGCCTTTTCAGCATCAGTGCTGAGTAAGACCAAAGGGACCTTTTTCGAGACTGCATGGTTTATGGCGTGAATAAGCCGCACAGAGTTATGATTACCTTCCCTGCTTTTAACAAACACCGTCTGTTCTGGGTGAACTAAGCCAGGGACTAGTGAGCCAAGTCTACTTGCCAACACTTTTGCCCAGATCTTAACGTCAACATTGATTAAGGATATAGGCCGATAGGAAGCACATAAACTAGGATCCTTCCCATCTTTTGGTAAAATGGTTATCGTCACCCAAAAGAAGTGCATTGCCGTTAATCTGGGGATCATATTATCATATTTGGGGAGAACTTTCTGTAATAGCCTATTGGGAGGCCATCAGGGCCCGGGGCCTTCCCTAGAGGCATAAATTTCAGAGTTTCTGAAATTTCCTCATCCGACCAATGATTTTAATACTGGGGGGGGGGAGGGTTGGGGGGGGCGCACTGCGCCACCAATGACTTTAATACTGGAGGGGAGGGGGGAAAGTGCCACCAGTGTTTTTAATACTGGGGTGGGGGGGAGGGTGCACTGTGCCACCAATGACAATTTACCTTTTATACAGATACAGGAGGCGGGTGCCGGCGGCAGAATCATATAGCCGGCACCCGCCTCCTGTATCTGTATTAAAGGTTAATTATCATTTTTGGCACAGTGGCCACAATCCCTCCCCTCCTCCGCCCACTCTCTCCTCATTGGCAGCGGCGGCAGCAGCACAGGGAGGAGGGAAGGACTGCTTCCTTCTCCCCTGTGCTGCTGAGGGAACATGGAGCGTGCTGAGAGCAGTACGCTCCGTGTTCTGTGATACTAGGCAGGGTGATGTCTAAAGGGACCGCGACTGCCGCAATTTTGAAGTGAGGAAATGAGTGGGCCCCCTAAGGAACAGTGGGCCTCGGCACTTGCCCGGGTATGCCGGGTGCTGACGCCGGCCCTGGATAGATAGATAGATAGATAGATAGATAGATAGATAGATAGATACAGGGGTGCACCACCAATGAGGCGAAGTGAGGTGATTACCTAAAGCAGCACCAGGTGGGGGCAAGATGGGGGCAGCAGAAGGGGGATTATCTGTTTCGCAGTATAGTATTGGGGAGCACAGTGGGCACAGTATGTGGTGCTGTATTATCCTGTATGTTTTGTAGCTTTGTATGTAATGTCTTTACCAGTAAGGCTGGAGGGAAGGGGTTAGGTTAAGAAATTGGCATTGGGGGGTTGGGGCGCCCTTTTAGTTTTCACCTCAGGTAGCAGAAAGGCTACCCCTGGATAGATAGATAGATAGATAGATAGATAGATAGATAATGGATGGATAGATAGACAGATAATGGATAGATAGATAGATAGATAGATATATCCCCCAATATCTCCCCAACAATATATATGCTCACACCTGTATATACTTACCTGCTTCCTATAGTCAGTATGGTGGCTCCTACATACAATGGTAAAGTCCTCATCATTGTCTTCAGGGATCACTCTGAAGTCCCGAAATTTTAAAGGGGTTGTCTCATCATGGACAATGGGGGCATATCGCTAGGATATGCCCCCATTGTATTATAGGTGCGGGTCCCACCGCTGGGACACTCACTTATATCGAGAATGGAGCCCCGCAAGGTGGTGGCTGTAGGACTCCGGTCCGGCCACCACCAAGCCAGCTCCCCGTAGAAGTTAATGGGAGCGTACCGCACATGCGCGGCCCCCGCTCCCATTCATTTCTATGCGGCCGACAGAAATAGCTGATCCAGCGCTCGTCTATTTTCACCGGCCTCATAGAAAATGAATGGAGGGCGGTTGCCCATGCGCAGTGCGCCCTCCTTCACTTGTGGGGCTCCGTTCTCGATATAGGTGCGGGTCCCAGCAGTGGGTGATTATAGAGGTTGTGGATAACCCCTTTAAGGCATAAAAAGGTTATATGAGAAATCTCCAAACCATTTCGACCACGGTGTGGAGATAAGCACGACGACCCTAATGGACATTCATCCAGATGAGAAATAGGCTTCCTGTTTTCAGCTGGTGTCTGGTATATACTTCGTAGTCCGCCTGTAACTCAGCGACACGAGGACATGTGCAAAAACAGATGTTTGATGACCATAAGAAAAAAGCTGATGCCAGTTGAAGTCATGAACATCTGCTGCTGGGCGACAGTCCTGACATTTTTGAAAACCTTTACACGTCTGTCACCTAAGTCACAAAGTGTCATTTCTCCAGCTACGCTAGATTTACTGCAGGTCGCATTCCTTCTAGTTCTCTTATAAAACAACTGGTACTTTCACATTTGCAGCTTCCTGGATGACACAACCATATGCAGATTTCTACTAAACGTGACAAGGTGTCGCAGTGCTGCGCTGACTGACGAGTAAGTCTATTTGGTTTTTATGCAGGTCTCCTGGTTTTCTCATGTGTTTTTGGCCTTTGTACGTTGCAGTAATTGCTGTAATCCCTTTAATACAAAATGCAAGCAGCGTTAAATTGGCATTTCGGCGCTAAATAGAGAGCAAGATGCAGAATAGATTGTTGGATGTCTGATGCATTCACTTTTTCAGTCCTGGAATATTGGAGGCCATCAATATCAGATTAGTGGTGATCTAACTCCCGGCACCCCTGCTGATCAGATGATTGAAGGGGTCATGGCATACTTTACGTAGTGGCCCTCACCATCAGAGGGGACCGCGCTTATCGCGTATAGGCTCATGTCAGCCTAGTTATCGTGACCTCACATTACCAGAGGGGGCCACATTTGTCTCTTGTTAGGTGCTTTTGTAACGCTCACAATTTGATTCAATGTGTCCAGGAAATGGTTACAACATATCTACTGAACATCACTGGACACAGTTAGGGCTCAAACGCACGACAGTATTTTGCGTTCAGTATACTGGCCGTTTTTTGAGTTCAATGGTTCAGCAAAAAAAAATGGTGTCTCCGTGTGCATTCCGTTTTCCGTATTTCCGTACCGTGAAAAGATAGAAAATATCCTATTATTGTCCGCAAATCACGTTGCTTGGCTCCATTCAAGTTAATGGGTCTGCAAAAAAAACTGAACGCATACGGAAATGCATCCGTCTGTCTTCCATATCCGTTCTGTTTTTGCGGAACCATCTATTGGAAATCTTATGCCCAGCCCAATTTTTTCTATGTAATTACTGTATACTGTATATGGCATACGGAAAAACGGAACGAAAATGGAAACACAACGGAAACAAAAAAAACGGAAAAACAGATCCGTGAAAAACTGACCGCAAAACATTGAAAAAGCCATGCGGTCGTGTGCATGAGCCCTTAGTTGATTCTATACGAACAGAAGTTGGTCCCTGAGCATATCTTGTACTCCTGATGATCCAGCAGTGGTTGGAGAAACGCGTTGAGTGAATTAGATGTAAAAGATCTAGCAACATTTATATCAATACCTATTTAGGCACTAGAGAATAGTCTTAATAAGGCCTCATGCACACGACCGTAGTTATGGTCCGCATCCGAGCCGCAGTTTTGGCGGCTCGGATGCGGACCCATTCACTTCAACGGGGCCGCAAAAGATGCGGACAGCACTCCGTGTGCTGTCCACATCCGTTGCTCCATTCCGAGTCCCTGCCAAAAAAATATAGCATGTCCTATTCTTGTCCGTTTTGCGGACAAGAATAGGCATGTCTACAATGGGCCGCCCGTTCCGTTCCGCAAATTGCGGAAGGCACTCGGGCTGCTTCCGTTTTTTGCAGATCCGCGGTTTGCGGACTGCAAAAAAACGGCACGGTCGTGTGCATGAGGCCTAAGATCTATAATTATCTAGACCACTGGATGCTGAATGATACCCAGTCAGGTTGGATGCAAGGATTTTGCAGTCCTTCTGACACATAATATAAAGGGTTCCAGCATTCCAGTGACTAGAGCCTGGGATACAAAGGCCACCATTGCCCATGTGAAGATTTTAACATATATCACGAATAAAGATTTTTTGGTTTTAGTATCCGTACAGGCAGTGAATTTTTAGATTAGATTTGGATACGGTATCAATATATCATATTGTTTTCAGTGATTTCTCGTTAATCGGTTAAACAAAAAAAAAAATCATACTCACCTTATACAGTCGTGGCCAAAAGTTTTGAGAATTACATAAATATTGGAAATTGGAAAAGTTGCTGCTTAAGTTTTTATAATAGCAATTTGCATATACTCCAGAATGTTATAAAGAGTGATCAGATGAATTGCATAGTCCTTCTTTGCCATGAAAATTAACTTAACCCAAAAAAAAACCTTTCCACTGCATTTCATTGCTGTCATTAAAGGACCTGATGAGATCATTTCAGTAATCATCTTGTTAACTCATGTGAGAATGTTGACGAGCACAAGGCTGGAGATCATTATGTCAGGCTGATTGGGTTAAAATGGCAGACTTGACATGTTAAAAGGACGGTGATGCTTGAAATCATTGTTCTTCCATTGTTAACCATGGTGACCTGCAAAGAAACACGTGCAGCCATCATTGCGTTGCATAAAAATGGCTTCACGGGCAAGGATATTGTGGCTACTAAGATTGTACCTCAATCAACAATTTATAGGATCATCAAGAACTTCAAGGAAAGAGGTTCAATTCTTGTTAAGAAGGCTTCAGGGCGTCCAAGAAAGTCCAGCAAGCGCCAGGATCGTCTCCTAAAGAGGATTCAGCTGCGGGATTGGAGTGCCACCAGTGCAGAGCTTGCTCAGGAATGGCAGCAGGCAGGTGTGAGCGCATCTGCACGCACAGTGAGGCGAAGACTTTTGGAAGATGGCCTAGTGTCAAGAAGGGCAGCAAAGAAGCCACTTCTCTCCAAAAACAACTTCAGGGACAGATTGATCTTCTGCAGAAAATATGGTGATTGGACTGCTGAGGACTGGGGCAAAGTCATATTCTCAGATGAAGCCTCTTTCCGATTGTTTGGGGCATCTGGAAAAAGGCTTGACCGGAGAAGAAAAGGTGAGTGCTACCATCAGTCCTGTGTCATGCCAACAGTAAAGCATCCTGAGACCATTCATGTGTGGGGTTGCTTCTCATCCAAGGGAGTGGGCTCACTCACAATTTTGCCCAAAAACACAGCCATGAATAAAGTATGGTACCAAAACACCCTCCAACAGCAACTTCTTCCAACAATCCAACAACAGTTTGGTGAAGAACAATGCATTTTCCAGCACGATGGAGCCCTGTGCCATAAGGCAAAAGTGATAACTAAGTGGCTCGGGGACCAAAACGTTGACATTTTGGGTCCATGGCCTGGAAACTCCCCAGATCTTAATCCCATTGAGAACTTGTGGTCAATCCTCAAGAGGCGGGTGGACAAACAAAAACCCACTAATTCTGACAAACTCCAAGAAGTGATGATGAAAGAATGGGTTGCTATCAGTCAGGAATTGGCCCAGAAGTTGATTGAGAGCATGCCCAGTCGGATTGCAGAGGTCCTGAAAAAGAAGGGCCAACACTGCAAATACTGACTCTTTGCATAAATGTCATGTAATTGTCGATAAAATCCTTTGAAACGTATGAAGTGCGTGTAATTATATTTCACTACATCACAGAAACAACTGAAACAAAGATCTAAAAGCAGTTTAGCAGCAAACTTTGTGAAAACTAATATTTGTGTCATTCTCAAAACTTTTGGCCACGACTGTACATTTGAGCATGAAGAGGCCGACGCCATCTTGATTTCAGATTCCGCGCAAAACCTTGTGCGCTGCATGATGACATCATTATGCTGGCTGGCATGGGATTTTGTTTGGGATCTTCAATTAAGTTGGCAGTGGTGGACTCTTCGCACTGAAATGGATGAGGTGAGTATTATTTTTTTACCGCCATTTCTGGCAAAATTGATTCGTTACCACGAAACACGACGAGGAAATTTGGCTTTGCGGCGAATCAAATTTTAGAAGTCCAGATTCGCTCAACACTAATTATTGGTATATGTGAACAGTGATGGCCAGTTCGCATTGTTTGCCTGCGAACACATGCGGGCTGCCATCTTTTCTCACAAGTCCGGTGAGGCACAGGTAAGCCCTTACTTGTGCCTGTGCGCAAGCCGGTCTGAAACAAATGCGATCACCGAGAGCAGACAGTTCCGAGAACAGCCCGATGAAGGCCCCCGGTGGCTGTTCTCGGAACTGCCTGCTCAGACTGTGCAGGAAAACAGCCTCAACTGGTATCATACAGCTGAACCTTCACTGCAAACTGCTGGTAACTCATTTATAACTTCTAGCAGGAATAATAGAGGAATGGCATAATGTAGAGTGATAAGAATAGATGCTCCAGAATTGTTATTACATAGGGAACGCAAGAAGTTACTAAAACGGACATGTCAGGTCCCCTTTAAATGGTCTGACTGACGTCTTCTCCATACACCCTATTACACATACAGTACAGACCAAAAGTTTGGACACACCTTCTCATTCAAAGAGTTTTCTTTATTTTCATGACTATGAAGGCATCAAAACTATGAATTAACACATGTGGAATTATATACATAACAAACAAGCGTGAAACAACTCAAAATATGTCATATTCTAGGTTCTTCAAAGTAGCCACCTTTTGCTTTGATTACTGCTTTGCACACTCTTGGCATTCTCTTGATGAGCTTCAAGAGGTAGTCCCCTCATTCACATTGGGAGCCCCGTTCTAGAGATAGAAGTGGGACCCCACACCTAATCGGACATTACTGACATATCATAGCAATATTTCACCAAACTGCGAGATGGGTCAACCCCTTTAATGGGTTTGTCAGAATAGTTGTACCTATGAATATGGCTGACCTGTTACATGTGCACTTGGCAGCTGAAGGCATCTGTGTTGGTCCCATGTTCATATGTGCCTGCAAAAATGATATTTAGGGAGGTCTGCAATGCACAGGCACCAACCGTAGGGCCGGTGCATGCGGACGCGGAACCATTCACTTGAATGGGGTCCGCGATCCACATCCAATGGTGCACCCTGCAAAAAAGTAGTGCATGCAAGTGAATGGGTCCGCATCCATGATGTGGTGCAAAAATGGCCGGGGCCCATATGTTGTGGATCCGCTGTGTTCATGGGCCCTTACATATTTGCAAATGAGCTTCTAGGAGCAACGGGGGCATTACTACTACACCTAGAGGCTCTGTTCTTTCTGCAACTTCCGTGCCCTCTGCACTTAGATTACAGGACTAGACATGATCACATTTACACTGTCTGGCCCTGTCAATCAAAGTGCAGAGGGTACAGCAGTTGCAGAGAGAGCAGAGCCTCTAGGTCAGACATGCTCAACCTGCAGCCCTCAAGCTGTTGCAAAACTATAACTCCTAGCATGCCCGAACAGACTACAGCAGGGCATTGTGGAAGTTGTAGTTTTACAACAGCTGGAGGGCCGCAGGTTGAGCATGCCTGGTCTAGGTGTAACGGCAACGCCCCCGTTGCTCCTAGAGGCTCATTTGCATATATTATAACATCATTTTTCTCAGCAATGCAGACACATATGAACATGGGACCAACACAGATGTCTTCAGCTCCCAAGCGCACATGTAACAGGTCAGCCAGTGTCATAGGTACAAAACTGCTGACAGATGCCCTTTCATTTCCCCTATAGTGTCGCCAGTAGTACACCGTCTCTGGCTTAGACAATAGTGGTAGATCAGATCATCATACCGTACAGCAGTGAATATATTTATGAATCACTGTGCAACTTTGTAGTAATGTGCTTGAATATGATTTTTATGAGCCTATTTCATCCATTTCTGTACACCTAATCTGGCATAAAGGTAGAAAGGTAGAAACGCCAGCCGAGGCGACTCTAGTTTTTCTTACGTTGTATTAATGTGATTACTCATTGCCCAATTTCGTGATCCCTTCCACACATTCCTCTGCTCGGTGTTACATGTAATTGGCTCATAAACTTCCCCCAGCACATCCATCTCCCTCCTGCTGTGCCGAGCGGCCCGCACTAAACTCCGATGGCTCTGCCAATTCCTAATTCCTGCAATAACAATCACTATTTCTGCATCAGCCACACACACAAAGCGCCGGCGCACCTCGGCTCTGCCCCGCAGACTGACTTCTTCCACTTTAAACTCCCACTCACGGATCCATGCCAATAACAGCGCCAACCTACCCTGTAGCACAATGTGTCATTCTTATATAAACTCACACCGTCCTTCCCGTCCCTGATATTTTATGTCTTTCCAAATTCAGTGCTTTAAACTTACATTTAGTTCTTAGATTCACAAAAAAACATCCGAAATATTTACTACCCAATTGTTTCGTTTATTTCTGGTGCATTTAGCAGATGGTGATCATTTTTTTTTTTTTTTATTTGGTTAAAGGAACACTCCAGGAAAAATGTTATCCTGGGGAAGAGTTACTTTTCAACAGGTGACAGAATTCTGCCACAATTTGCATCAAAAATACGCCGTGCTCTATAGTAAGTTTTTTAGACACCTTTCTACAAGTGTCTGACATGTCGGCGTGGGTTTGCATGAAAGGGACATGTGGAAAGACAGTTTTTTCTTTTAGACTACATGCACTTAAAAAAACAGCCCTTAAAAACAGCCATTTTTCAACAATTTGTGCATTTTTCACAGCCATTTTGCATCTATTTCTAATGGCCGTTAAAAAGAGCAATTAAAAAATGGTTGATTTCATTGGGTTTTTAAGTCAAAACCCCAACCCCTTCAGTGCCCTCAGTATATATATTATGCCCCCATAATGTCCCTAGTATAAATAATGCACCCCTTTGGGCTCCCGGTAGTTTTAATGGCCTCCATTTTTGCCCACAGTATAGATAATGGCCCCCTTAGGGCCTCCCAGTAGTTATAATAGCCCCCCAAGTTGTGCCCCAGTATAGATATTAGTCTACTGTACATATAGAATGCCTCCGTCTCCTGGTAACAACATAAAAAATAAAAAATAAAAAAATACTTGCCCCACCACTTGCACACAATGGAACTCTTACTCGGCACTGGAGACAGCAGGACCTGACGTTCCCAGCGTTGTGACATCACGATGCTTGGAGCACAGGTCCTGCTGCCTCCAGTGCCGAGCAAGTGCTCCATTGTGTGCAAGTGGTGGGGCGAGTAGTTTATTATTATTATTATTTTTAACTCCTGAACGGCTCTTTTTTAAAAGTGTAGCCTTTTTAAACGGACGTTATATGTGTTCACTCCTGTGTAAACGGCCGTTAAAAACTAGCCCATTTATTTCAGTGGGGTCCTTCTGGCCATGAAAACGGTCAAAAATAGGACATATCCTACTGTATTTTGTAACAGCCGCTATCCACTGGCCATTAAAAAAAAACCATGTCAATAGCCCCATGGACTTCAATTGGTTTTTTAAAACAACCATGTGACGGCATTACAAAAACGGCCATTTTTAATGTTCATGTGCATGTAGCCTTAGTCAGTTACATGATATTGGTTACCTATCCTCAGTATAGTTTATCTTTATCAGATTGACGGGGGCCGGACACCCAGCACCCCTGACGATCAGAGGCAGCAGTGCTTGTGCGAGCGCTGCATCCTCTTCATTAGTTACCTGTCTACTTTGTTTGTACATTTCTGCCATGCATTTTTTTTCTCCTACGGAAAAGAAAAAAGTGCAGTAGCCAGATCATGAGCCTAAAAAAGGCAATGCATATAAAAAATAATGCTGCTAGAACAACATACACAAGTGAAACTCGAAAAATTTGAATATCGTGCAAAAGTCCATTTATTTCAGTAATGCAACTTAAAAGGAATTGCATTAATGCAGCTTAAAATTAGAATTTTGTGAAAAGGTTCAATATTCGAGGCTCAAAGTGTCAGACTCTAGTCAGCTAATTAATCCATACCCCCTGAGCAAAGGGGACCTAAAAATTGTGACTTTGGGGTTTCATAAGCTGTAAGCCATAATCATCCAAATTATAACAAATAAAGGCCTCATGCACACGACCGTTTTTTTTTTTACGGTCCGCAAAAACGGGGTCCGTAGGTCCGTGATCCGTGACCGTTTTTTCGTCCGTGGGTCTTCCTTGATTTTTGGAGGATCCACGGACATGAAAAAACAGTCATTTTGGTGTCCGCCTGGCCGTGCGGAGCCAAACGGATCCGTCCTGAATTACAATGCAAGTCAATGGGGACGGATCCGTTTGACGGTTGACATAATATTCTTGCAATTTCAAACGGATCCGTCCCCCATTGACTTTCAATGTAAAGTCAGGAGTTAATATACCATAGGATCAGAGTTTTCTCCAATCCGATGGTATATTTTAACTTGAAGCGTCCCCATCACCATAGGAACGCCTCTATGTTAGAATATACTGTCGGATATGAGTTACATCGTGAACCTCATATCCGACAGTATATTCTAACACAGAGGCGTTCCCATAGTGATGGGGACGCTTCTAGTTAGAATATACTACAAACTGTGTACATAAGGCCTCATGCACACGACAGTATTTTTTCACGGTTCGCAAAACGGGGTTCCGTTGGTCCGTGATCTGTGACCGTTTTTTCGTCCGTGGGTCTTCCTTGATTTTTGGAGGATCCACGGACATGAAAAGTGAAAAAAAAAACTAAGACAAGTTTGCATTGAAAATGATAGGGAAAACGGACACGGATCACGGACACGGATCACGGACGCGGATGACAATCTTGTGTGCATCCGTGATTTTTCACGGCCCCATTGACTTGAATGGGTCCGCGAACCGTTGACCGTGAAAAAAATAGGACAGGTTATAATTTTTTCACGGCAGGAAACACGGGTCACGGGCGCGGGTGACAAAACGGTGCAGTAGCCGAGTTTTCAATGGACCCATTGAAAGTCAATGGGACCGCAGAAAATCACGTCAAACGGAACAACGGCCGCGGATGCACACAACGGTCGTGTGCATGAGGCCTAACTGCCCCCTGCTGCCTGGCAGCACCCGCACCTAAAGGGGTTAATTGTGCGTATCATATCCCCCTGTAAGAGATCAGGGGCTGCCAGGCAGCAGGGGGCAGACCCCCCACCCTCCCCAGTTTGAATATCATTGGTGGCCAGTGTGCGGCCTCCCCTCCCCCCCTCCGTCGGCCCCCCTCTATTGTAATATCATTGGTGGCCAGTGTGCGGCCTCCGCTCCCCCGCCCCCCCCTCCGTCGGCCCCCCTCCCCCCCTCTATTATAATTTCATTGGTGGCCAGTGGGCGGCCTAAACCCCCCCCTTCCCCCCCGCCCGATCATTGGTGGCAGCGGAGATTCCGATCAGAGTCCAAGTTTAATCGCTCTGGGGCTCCGATCGGTAACCATGGCAACCAGGACGCTACTGCAGGCCTGGTTGCCATGGTTACTTAGCAATATTACAATATTAGAAGCATCACTTCATACTTAACTGCTGGCTTCTGCGATGTGTGTCCGGCCGGGAGCTCCTCCTACTGGTAAGTGACAGATCAATGCGCCGCACAGACCTGTCACTTACCAGTAGGAGGAGCTCCCGGCCAGACACACATCGCAGCAGCCAGCAGGTAAGTATGAAGTGATACTTCTAATATTGTAATATTGCTAAGTAACCATGGCAACCAGGCCTGCAGTAGCGTCCTGGTTGCCATGGTTACCGATCGGAGCCCCAGAGCGATTAAACTGGGACTCTGATCGGAATCTCCGCTGCCACCAATGATCGGGCAGGGGGGCGGGAGAGGGGAGGCCGCACACTGGCCACCAATGAAATTACAATAGAGGGGGGCCGACGGAGGGGGGGGGGGGGAGGGGAGGCCGCACACTGGCCACCAATGATATTAATACAATAGAGGGGGGGCCGGGGGGGGGGAGGCCGCACACTGGCCACCAATGATATTACAATAGGGGGGGGCGCACACTGGCCACCAATGATATTACAATAGGGGGGGGCGAGGGGGGCGCACACTGGCCACCAATGATATTCAAACTGGGGAGGGAGGGGGGTCTGCCCCCTGCTGCCTGGCAGCCCCTGATCTCTTATAGGGGGCTATGATATGCACAATTAACCCCTTCAGGTGCAGCACCTGAGGGGTTAATTGTGCGGATCACAGCCCCCTGTAAGAGATCGGGTGCTGCCAGGCAGCAGGGGGCAGTCATGTACACAGTTCTCAGTATATTCTAACTAGAAGCGTCCCCATCACTATGGGAACGCCTCTGTGTTAGAATATACTGTCAGATTCATCTCTGAAAAAGCTTTTATGCAGACGGACCTTCGGATCCGTCTGTATAAAAAGTAACCTACGGCCACGGATCACGGACGCGGATGCCAATCTTGTGTGCATCCGTGTTCTTTCACGGACCCATTGACTTGAATGGGTCCGTGAACCGTTGTCCGTCAAAAAAATAGGACAGGTCATATTTTTTTGACGGACAGGAAACACGGATCACGGATGCGGCTGCAAAACGGTGCATTTTCCGATTTTTCCACGGACCCATTGAAAGTCAATGGGTCCGCGAAAAAAAACGGAAAACGGCACAACGGCCACGGATGCACACAACGGTCGTGTGCATGAGGCCAAAGGGTTAAAAAATCTTGCTTTGCATGTAATGAGTCTCATATGTTAGTTTCACCTTTTAGGTTGCATTACTGAAATAAATGAACTTTGCACGATATTCTAATTTTTCGAGTTTCACCTGTATGTGTATTGTCTTTTAAAATTCCTATAGACTTACAGCTGGAGTTGGCAACTCATGTCAAAAAATCTAGTTTTAAAAAAAAAATGAAAAAAAAACTACACGTGAAGCCAACCTAAAAACAGCTTCTCAATGTTTATTCTCACAAATTCTCAGTTTATTGCTACATGACATGGAAAGTAACTTGCATAATAGACCGGAACCTGCATCGGCAAAGACCCTGTATAGAATATAAAGCCTCTAGTAGCCAATAAAATACATGATAGCACATTAAAAAGAAAGATGGCATTGTGATGGCTAAGCCTTGAGATAAACATCTCTCTGCAGCACAGGATGCACATCAAGAACTCTTTATCTTTACGATCATGTGTAACCAGGCACACAACATCACACAACATCACGTGGTTCCGCCATTAAGCAGGGTGCTGCGGTGGACCACAAGCGATGTCAACTTTATATCAGTTTCCTGAGATCATGAACGCTGTATCTCAAGCTGAAACAAACATGCAATGCCGAACGCTTAAAGAGGAGTTGTCACCTCTCAAAATAAGGGTTCATGCACACAAACGTATCCCTTTTTTTTTTTGCAGCCCGTATGAGCAACCATTCACTTCAATGGGTCCGCAAAAAAACGGAAATGACTCCATTACGTTTCCGTATGTCCACATAACCTTTCCGCAAAAAAGATAGAACATGTCCTATTCTTTTGCGTTTTGCGAGGATAGGCATTGTTACAATGGATCCACAAAAAACGGACATCATTCGTATTTTTTGCGGATCCGTGTTTTGCGGACCGCAAAATAATACAGTCCTGTGCATGAGCCCTAACACTTCTGAATCATCTATTCTATGATGTACCATTCCATTAATTTTTACTGATAGAACTTATGAATGAATTACTTGCAATCTGTCCCAGACATACGCCTAAGGCCTCATGCACACGAACGTATGTATTTTGGGGCCTGAAAAACACGGATCCGCAAAAAAAACGGATGACGTCCATGTGACATCCGTATTGCCAAATGGACAACAATAGGACATGTTCTATTTTTTTGCAAAATAGACATGCGGAAATAGAATTCACATGGAGTCATTTCCGTTTATTTTTGAAGTGAATGGTCCCACATACGGTCCGCAAAAAAAACAGAACGGACACGGAAAGAAAATACATTTGTGTGCATGAGGCCTTATATAGACGTATTTCTGTTAGTAAATTACCCCCATTACATATACAATAAATGGTTTTTGAGGGTATATACCAAAGTACAGTTCCATTTTACCAGTCTCTTAATATTTTTGCTACAAATTGGCCATTTTTTAAAATGTACTGCATCCAGCATAAGAATTAACAATGATAGGCAGCAATGAAAAGTTATAGTAACCGTCACTATGTACAATACATGAGTAAATTGATAATATATGACTTACAAATATTACTTATTATGGGAACTAATTACAAAAATAAAATAATAAAAAATATATTTATTGGCAATAGCTGCAGTTAAACATCTTTTCACTATAACCGGAAAGCTCTGTCACATTTTCTGGGAAATATGCATCATATAACCTACATTCAATTACACGTTAGAGCACGTCAGCCTGTCTTCTGAAATCTTCACGTTTTCGAAAAGGTTACTTCCTTTATTGCTATTAATAGGCTTTATTAACAAAGCTGTCTATTATCTCCAGTGCTCCAGGTTTTTCAGTCAAATGTTATCATATGCAATTTGGAGTATCAGCCTTGAACTAATATATATATAAATGACCTGTATTTTCCCTCAAAGCACTTGATATTCAGACAAGTTCCCCCATTAAGGCTACATGCACACGACAGTTGTTTTTTGCCTCCGCCAAAAAAAACAGATGCGGCATCCGTTTTTTTTGGAGGATCTGTTTTTTTCCACAGATCCCTTGTAATAAATGCCTATCCTTGTCCGTAAATGTGAAAAAAGTTGGACATGCACTATTTTTTTTGCTGAAGGGAAACGGACAACGGACTTGGAACACAAACGGATGAACTATCAGCATTTTTTTGCTGACCCATTGAAATGAATGGGTCCCCATCCTATCCGCTTTTTTTGGAGGAACCGTTTTTTTCCACAGATCCCTTGTAATAAATGCCTATCCTTGTCCGCAAATGTGAAAAAAGTTGGACATGCACTATTTTTTTTGCTGAAGGGAAACGGACAACGGACTTGGAACACAAACGGATGAACTATCAGCATGTTTTTGCTGACCCATTGAAATTAATGGGTCCCCATCCTATCCGCTTTTTTTGGAGGAACCATTTTTTTCCACAGATCCCTTGTAATAAATGCCTATCCTTGTCCACAAATGTGAAAAAAGTAGGACATGCACTATTTTTTTTTTGCTGAAGGGAAACGGACAACGGACGTGGAACACAAACGGATGAACTATCAGCATTTTTTTGCTGACCCATTGAAATGAATGGGTCCCCATCCTATCCGCCAAAAAAACGGAAGGGAGGCCGAGAAAAACAACTGTCGGGTGCATGAGGCCTAAAAGGCTCATTTCCACCTACCGAAAAAGGCGAGTTCATACTAGTGTTTCGCTTTCTGTCATAGCATTCCCTTCAAATGCGATCAAAACGGAAAGCAATGGAATTGCTATAACGGAAAGCAAAACGGAAGACTTTCAAGACATTCTGTTTTAATCTGTCCTAATAGAGTTGAATAGCCAAAAAAAAACGGAAAGCAGCATTGCATCTGGTTTACGTTATTTTGGACTGAAAAAAAACATCTGCAGACAGGACTTTTGTTTCCATCCAAAATAACAGAAAAATTACGGAATGTTTTTTTCTGTTTATGGACATGAAAGATGGGGGCCTGCCTATTAAACCCACTTTTGTGAACCACAATGGAAAGCCAATTGCAGTGGTCGGGTTTGGGGTGGTCTTAAAGCTACACTGGGCCCCCCAGACACCGTCAAGGTGTCATCAACGTGTTGCTGATCTCCAGAGGGGATGGTAAGGCATGGTGCACCCCAATGGTCCAGAGAGTCAGGGTCTACAGTAAACCAGCGTACTTCTTTACTGGAGGAACTTAAGTGCAAAACAATATCTGCAAGGCACTGAGCTGGCTTCTTCAGTCTCCTCCCTGGCAGAAGAAGGTTATGTGCTAAGGAAAGGCATGAGCTAGCTGTCCATTTCTCTCTCTCAGAAGGCTGGTACCCTGGCCCAAGGACTGGTGGCCCAGGGTTTGTGGCTCAGTCATCTGGCTGGCACTCTTGTCGAAGGGCTGGAGACCCAGGGTCTCCTGCAGAATATTCTCATATAGATGTCTTCTTCTGGTCACTCGTGCAATCTGGCAGAATCTCTTCTACTAAACACTAACAGACTGGAAAAGTCTCTATTTCCAAACACTGGTCCCAATCTACAGACATCTAGGAGCTCTAACTGTCCTCCTTCTATACAGTTTCTAACTGGACTAGAGCCTTTTAGTGGGAGAGACGCAGTGGAGAGGCACAGCCTAAACAGAACCATTGTTACAATTACAGTCTGTCATAGACTTGTACAGAGTTTCAATACAAGTCTATGGGAATGGCTAAGCAGTTTTTTCAGACATAAACAAATGTTCAGATGTAAACAACAGAGCTATACCAGACAGTCAAAAGGTCAGTGTGTCAAGTTTTTTCCACCTACACTTTGGATAATCCCTTATAGCACTGTGGACAATTTCTAGCTACTGTACTTAGTAGATAGAAAGTCTCCAAATCTCTCAGCATTAGTTCACTGGGCATTAACCTTTCCGAAGTGCAGATATAGTGCAATAACAGTGCAAATAAACAGGATATATATTGCAATAAAGATATAAAACGCAGTTCAAAAATATTAAACAGTATAAGTGCACACCACAGCATAAATTACAGTGCAAGTTAACCCTTTAAAGTGCAATAAAGTAGAGTATTGATGGCTTTGCGTAGTAGCAATAGGGGCAAACATCCACAAATGTCCATAGTCCGAATTACCCACTACACTCTATACGAATGGCAACCATTCTGGTAGACTAGACCCATCACTGTATTGCATTGGGGGCCATTCATATGAACGGCTGCCTTGTAAAACTAAATTCCCATTGCAGCAGCCTTTCTCTAAAAAGGTGACAACTATTTGCAAAACACATTTCAGAATTCTATGTACTAAGACCAAATTTCAACTCAAATTTAATTACATTTTTACACTTTACAATATTACTCAGGTTAAAGCGTATGATGTGTGTAATTCCCAATAACATAGTATCATGTTAGGTTAGGTTCACATCTGCAAGGGAGGTTCCAGCAGGAGCCTCAGTCCCAGGATCAAAATACAGCTGCATGCTTGTCTGGCAAGATGCCATTATTCACACTGGAAACCATCTTTCACCGGCAGTTTCCCGCATATGCCAAATCTGATCATTCCTGTATTCTGTTCCTATGCCAGAATCAAAGTGAAGATGTGCAAGTACATTAAATGAACACCCACACAGAGTATTTCCAAACATTTGTGCGTTAACAGCATCCTTCCCGATATCATTATCACTAGGCTGCCTTGAAATTCATGAGAACTGCCATCAGGCTTCACAAAGGAAGTAAATACCCATCATCTAATTGTGCTAAGAGTCAGACGTGTGGCTAAAGAGGTGTAATGTATATGGGGAGCTCCCGACTGTCCTCAGACAGATGAGGATTGAGCAAAGTGAATATTTTTGCAAGATCCACTTATATTGGGGGACCTAAGGAATGGTCAAGTTGGACTGCAACTGCCCTATCCTTTAGTTTTCAGGAAATAATACTATAGAAGATCAATTTGTGCCATCAAGAGACCAGTACTAAATGTCATATAATAGCTGGGGGCCCTGTCCTAGATTTTGCAGTGGGGCCTGGAAGCTTAAAGGGCATCTGTCAGCAGTTTTGTACCTATGACACTGGCCTACCTGTTACATGTGCACTTGGCAGCTGAAGGCGTCTGTGTTGGTCCCATGTTCATATGTGTCCGCATTGCTGAGAAAAATGATGTTTTAAAGAGAACCTGTCATCGTCTTTATGCTGCCCATACTAACGGCAGCATAAATTAAAGACAGGTGACTTGATTCCAGCGGTCTGTCATTTAAAAGTTAAAAGTAAGTGGTTGCCGAGAACCAACATCACAATCATTGCAGACCGGGCCTGGAGAAGAGTCATGGCCACCTGAGAAGAGTCCTGGTTATTCATGACTTCCTGCTCTCCTGCTGATGACTGACTGTCTAATACCGAGTTTTCTCCCTTTCTCTCTAGGAGAGAACTGCCAATCATCAGCAGACGGGCGAGAGCAGGAGATTAGGAATAACCAGGACTCTTCTCAGGTAGACTGGACTCTTTTCAAGGTCTGGGCTCCAATGATTATGATGCTGGTTCTCTGCAACCACTTACTTTTAGCTTATGAGTCACACACTGCTGAGATCAGCATTTCTGTCACTATTTTATGTTGCCCTCAGTGAGGTCAGCATAAAGTTGATGACAGGTTCCCTTTAAGATGCCCTTTAAATTAAAAAAAAGCGCTTATATGGGGCAAAAACACAACATAAAAAAAACTTTTCATGCACATAAGCCACTAGGAGCAACGGGGGCGTTGTCGTTACGCCTCTAGAGGATCTGCTCTCTCTGCAACTGCCGCTCCCTCTGCACTTTGATTGACAGGACTAGACGATAAAAAGGTCATCACACCTGGCCCTGTCAATCAAAGTGGAGAGGACGCGGCAATTGCAAAGAAAGCAAAGAAAGCAGAGCCTCTAGGTGTAACGGCAACGCCCCCTTTGCTCCTAGAGCCTCATTTGCATATATTAAACTGTCATTTTTCTCAGCAATGCGGGCACATATGAACATGGGACCAACACAGATGCCTTCAGCTGCCAAGTGCTCATGTAACAGGTCAGCTAGTGTCATAGGGACAAATCTGCTGACAGATGGGCTTTAAATACCTGTCTGTATAAAATGTTATGATTCCCTAATTATGCCTGACCAGCATCCCATGGTGTGGCTGACACCTAAACCTGCCCATCTTAAGGATGGAAGGGCAGTTTATGACATGTCCTATTGAAATGTTATATTAAAAAACTTACTGTTTCTGGGAAGAAGACTTTCTTACACAATGTTATTCAGTGTACAGGGTTTGGCATATCTACTAGAACATGCTGCATCACATGATATCAGTAGGGGTTCATAGACATAATTTGCAGCTGCTGCAGACTCATTATGACCTTGATTGTCTCCAAATTATCTGAAATCCAAATTCTTCAGAGTTTATTATTGTCTGGTTAAAACTTCGGTGGAAAAATGTGCTCAGCCTTATAAATGTAAAGTCATTTGTATGTACATATATGTATCAAAAAGGTTCTCCAATCACCCACTTCATCACCTGTGAATGTAGTGGCCACAGGGCAGGCATGAGGTGGAGAGGATGGGAGTGGTGGCTGCAGCAAGGATGCTGGTTGTAGTACTCACCCTTGTTCCCTTGAAGCACTCCCTGGATTTGGGGTAATCTCCTTGCTGATGGTGGTTTGGGGAGCCCAGGGGTGCACCTAACCTTTCTGCAGCCTAAGGCGAAAACTGGAACAGCGTTCTCCCCCCATGCCAATTTCTTAACCTAACCCCTTTGCCACAATAAAAGCGCTCATTGCCCATGGCCCTTCTGCTGCCCCCCTCTTGCCCCTACCTGATGCCTCCTCAGATAATCACCTCCCCTGGCCTCATTGGTGGTGCATCCCTGGGGAGCCTCAATGTTACATACTGTAGATAATACAGTTGAAAAAAGACAAGTCTATCAAATTCAACCAAGGGATGGGCGAGGATCAGAATTTTTGAAAAAGGGGAGTGAGACCCAGACTCCTACCCAGAGGTACACTATTAGCCTAAAGTCAGATCTGTTTGGCTGACACAGTGGTTACACACCCACTGACGTAACACCAGGATCGGGGATATGTGTCTGCGCCATGGTGGTTTGATTACTGGGATCTCCAATGTTAATGAAAATAGGGGTCCTCCTTATGAATGGAAGGGCAGGTTGAGCATGTCCACTGCCACTGTCTTTATGAGGTTGCCAGAGATAGCAAGCTTAAAGGGGACAGTCCCTTTAAGGAAAGTATTTTGGAACTTTTTTTTATTGTTGTATTTAGGTTCCAATTAAGCATTTTCCAATTTTGTGAAAACTCTGCTCTTCCTCAACATCAGTGGCAGATGCATCTTTAAAGGGGTTATCCTATGACTATAAAAAATGAAAATAAAACATCATATAGTACATGACAATATTTTTCTAACAAAGCTAGAACCAGCCCTGTACCTCACATGGATCCAGAGATCTCCACATTTATTGCTCTGCTAGATTTTTATCAAGCTGACAGCTCAGGGGGAGTGTCTTTTCTGTTGCAGCTCAGGGGGCGTGTCTCAGCTCTCCCTATCACAGCTCAGGGGGAGTGTCTCAGCTCTCCCTATCACAGCTCAGGGGGCGTGTCTCAGCTCTGCCCATCACCGCTCAGGAGGCAGTTGAAGAAACTGAGCATGTGCGGCCATCTCAGTGAGCAGGTCAAAGAAATAAGAAACAAAAACAGCAGGTGGCACTATACAGACACATTTTATTGAATAACTCAGGGGCTATACTACATTTTTAATAACATGCTATTACAAAAGTATTCAGATTGAGATGCTGGTTTGAAAACTGTGCAATATTTTTCGTGGGACAGCCCCTTTAATGCCCCCCAACATTATGACTTTTATGACATTTCTTTAGAACCAATTGTAAAAGAGATTTTGCACTTTAGACAATTCCTGTTTATTACAATAAACTGATCACCAATGTACTGCTACTGGAATCTCTAATGATCAACTTTGTGGTAATCCAAAAGCAACTGTTCAGTTTCCCTGCAGCGCCACCACAAGAGAATAAGACTGTCACGGTCTCGCTTGTGACTGGGACTAGAAGATCGAGGAGACTGGCTGCACGTGATTGACAGCTACTTTGGTTTCACTTTTCTGTGTTGTTGCTGGGGATGACCACACCTCTTGTCTCAGGTGTAGCTTTATTTGTCATTCCTTATCCTCTATTTAGTCTGGCCTCACCCATCATGCTATGCGGTTAATAGCTCCTTGTTTGTGGAAGTCCTGGTGTTGGTTCTCTCTGAGTTCCTGCTCGTCTGTATACTTCTGGAAGTTAAGTTTATCTTCTTTGTTGTTTGTTGCTTTCCCTACCTGCTGATATTAGACCAGAGGGGGTCTCCTATTCCTTCATCTTGGAAGGAATAGGCCATCCGTGTCCTGACACTATCTGCAGGGCCTTGTTAGGGTGAGATTGGGCTTAGGTTCCTGCGTATGAACATTCCTACCATCAAGGTCTGTTCATACTGATAGCAGTCAGGGTTCTGCGTAGGGACTCACCAGGTGTGACCATTTCCCTTTCCCTAGGTTCCAGGCCTAATACCTTTTCCCTTTCCTTTTGTGTTCAGTGTGGAGTATATTTACCACACTGTGCCGTGACAGAGGCATTACGCAGGTCTCATTGAAATCAATGGGCTGTCCATACACTGTAATTCATTGATGTGCTTGTTCCTTCAGGGTGAGAGATGTCCTTTGTAGCTTCTCTCCTCTCTAGTTTATGAGGAACCTGAACAGGTGACCCCAGATAACTCCTGTGTCAGCTTTGCTTATAGCCTAGCAATTAATATATCCTATATCAACATGTAACAATAGAATAAGCAAACAAAACAAATTGTACAAACAGAATTTTTGCCTTTTTGAACTGTGTATTTAATGTTTGAACACGTCTTCAGATAAAAACCTAAAAATTTAACAATGCAAACTAAGCTAAACAAACACTAGACCAAAATTACCAGCCAGGCAAATAGCAATACAATTGTATAGCCTGTGTGGACTTTCCTACACACCCACATATTCAGATCTATTGAAAGATTGGGTTCACAGACAATAGGTACTAGGTAAAGCTTTACAAAGCCTGTATCTATTGAAACCAAAATGCAATGAACTGAGTGACAGATTATTTTTTGAGATGCAGTTTTAATTGGTAATGTTTTGGGCTATATACAACTTTTTGATCACTTATTAGTCTGTTTCTTTTTTGAGATGGATGATCAAAAAGCTATTTAATCATATTTATATTAGCTTTTTATGCCGTTTACCATGTGGGTTAAATAATATGATACAGTAGTTGTATCGTTTGGTTAATTATGGATGCAGCAATGCCCTTTATGTAAAGCTTATAGTTTTTCACATCTTTTTATTGCTTTCAGTTAAGGCTACTTTCACATCTGTGTTTTTCCATCATAGGATCTCAATTGTGGAGGAAAACGCTTCCGTTTTGTCCCCATTCATTGTCAATAGGGACAAAACTGAACGGAACGGATTGCACCAGAATGCATTCCATTCCATTTGGTTGCGTTCCCATGACGGTCAGAAAACGGCTGCAAGCTGCGTTTTTGAATGCATCATGGGATGCGGAGCGAGGTGGATCCGGCATGAAACACAATGTAAGTCAATGGTGCCAAATCCGTTTTCTCAGTCCCCCGTTGACTTACAATGGTTTTAGAGATGGATCTGTCATGGCTATTTTAGAGATAATACAACCAGATCTGTTCATAACGGATCGGATGCAGATGGTTGTATTATCCAGACGGATGCATTATTGCTGCTCCATGACGGACCCAGCAAAAACACAGATGTGAAAGTAGCCTAAAAAAGGCATTAAGTATTGTAATATAAACTTAGATTTTTTTTTTCTTTTAATTTATT
Organism: Bufo bufo; assembly: GCF_905171765.1. Classification (NCBI taxonomy): domain Eukaryota; kingdom Metazoa; phylum Chordata; class Amphibia; order Anura; family Bufonidae; genus Bufo; species Bufo bufo. The sequence continues at coordinate 195,374,271 of NC_053397.1, forward strand.
TTTCATAATTCTTTATTTAGTTTTTCTTACAAATTTTGTTAGTCCCAAGTGGAAATGTTTGCATGTATGTGCTTACATAATACACTGCACTACTTATGTAGTGCAGTGTATTATTCCTGTCGGTTTTACACTGACAGGGCCTACTAGGCTTTTGTACATGGCAAACCCAAAGGCCAGTGTTAGGTCCCCAGTTGCCAAAGCAACCCCTTGGCACCCTGCAGAAACAGTGATTGGACAAATGTATTTTATGTATTTCAATTTTTATTTCCCTAAAAAAGCAACACCATCCCCTGCAGGCAAAAATAGACGATCAGCAAAATTTTCCCTATATGTGACTGGATATATGGTCATTTTTCACTTTTGTCAGGACAGATGTATGTGAGAAGAGTCTATTGTGTGTCTGAGATGCGCGAGATGAGGACGTTCTGTTATCTGTCTTCTCTCAGAAGTCTGTTATCTGTCTTCTCTCCTGCCACTTTACTTTCAGAAGTTTTTACAGCAAGTTTTGACATAAATTTGACATTTATGAGGTTTTTTCCATGTTTCATGTCAACATTTCAAATTCACTTGTCGTAATGCTGTCACAATTTTGGATTCAGTAGGTAAACAAAAAGGAAAATCTGTCATAAAAAAGAGTTGTTTTTAAGTGGAAGCTCAGTTTAGGAGAATTTTCACTCAATTTTTAGAGGTATAACTGGAAATATAAGATAAACTCAAGTTTCCTTTTAAGACCCTCATATACATTAAGCTACTTTCACATCTGCGGTCTGTATTGCAGTGCCGGATGCAAAGGGAATGCCTGCCAGCCTCATTAAGTATAATGTGGTCCAGCGGGGATCCGGCCAGATTCTGGCAAAAATGCAGAGAATTGGCCAGATACATGTACGGCACTGGCAGTGGCGTATATAGAGAAGTAAGGGCCCCATAGCAAGGATCAAACCAGGCTCTCCCCACAGGACAAAAGGGTTTCTGCCTAAACCCTTTTCAATGACCCTTGGACCCTTTTCCACTGCTTCATTTGCTAAAAGTTGTTCTTTATAGGGTAGAGTCCTGACCAGGTTTTCACCTCCAGTAGAAGAGGAGATAAACCCAACTAAGACTGGACCTCCTCTTGCCCTTGGCCCCGCCCATAGCAGTCGCATGATCTACCGCTATGGTAGTTTATACCCCTGGGCGCTGGTCTGGAAAGGGTTCATGTGTATGGAGAGCTCCCAACTCTCACAAATGGTGTTGAAGGAGCGAGGGATCGGGCGAAATTAATACTTTTACCCGATCCTTTTGTTCTCCCAGGAGATAAGCCACCACCAGAGGTGTCTGGCAGTGGCCTTCTCCGCTCTCCCCATTGATTGTACATACATATTTGGCTATACCGAACATGTATGTGTATGGGGGATGTTGGGAGGGAGTCAGGAGAACATAGCTGTCGAGCAATCGTTCTTCCAACAGCTGTTGAAAGTGTTTGGCCACCCTAAGAGTTTACTTTATCTAAGGCTCCTGGGTCCCAGAATAAAAAGAAGGGGATCCCCACTTACCACGTGCCCATGTTTACCACGTGCCATCAGACACTAGGGTCTGACTGACTGTTACCTCTGCCCCCCCTATAGCTTCCCCCTCAAAATGGACTACAGGCTATAGGGTGAAACTAATAATTTCTGCTTACTAAGGGATTCCCAGAGGCTTAGATTTGGCCAACCAGAAAGCCTATATTTGTCCACTGTAGTCCATTGTAGTCAATAGCCCAATGCTGATCCTGCCACTCTCTGCCACCATAAGTGATGGAAACCTGTGTATAAGCTTGTATAGAGAGGCAGCCATCGCAGCTGTAGAAAGGAGGACGTAGATGATGGAAAACAAGGGACCGCGCGAGGCTCATGAATACAACCGACCTTTTAAGCTACTGTAGCTCTAGGCAGGAATATATGTCCTACTGTTCTAAGACCTATTGCTCTCCAGCTGTTGCAACACTACCGGAATGCTCTGACCAGTCTATAAAGGGCATGCTGGGAGTTGTAGTTATGCGATAGCTGGAGAGCCATCAAATGAGTTGAAGAACATTACTATTGAGATTTGGTGACTAACATGGATAATGCGCAATACAGTATCTTCTACGTATCTGTCTGCTTAGAACTCCTTTTCCATATTGGCATAACTTCAAGTTCCTGGGCCCCAATACAAAGTCTATAATGGTCCCCACACCTACAATGTGCCATTTATAATACTGGTGTCTTCTTATGTTGCAGAAGAGACTTTGGACCCCATGCACAATCAGGGCCCCAGTGCAGCTGCTATCTTTTCACCCCCAATAGCAAAGAATTTTATTATCTGCATACACAAACTTCAGAATCACCTGGCCTAAAGGGGTTGCCCGGGTTCAGAGCTGAACCCGGAAATATCCACATTTTCACTTAGGCAGCCCCTCTAATATGAGCATTGGAGCATTTCATGCTCCGATGCTCTCCTTTGCCCTGCGCTGAATTGCGAAGGGCAAAGGCATTTTTAGGAAATCCGGTGACGTACCTGGCTCTCCATAGGGACTGCTAGGCGGAGGCCGGTGATGTCACCGGAACTAATGGGCGGGCTTTAGCGCTGTCTTAGCCTGTAAAACCCGGACAACTCCTTTAAGCCTGTAGTACACCTGCCAATTTTTCGGCAGATGATCGCTAACGAGCATTCGTATGAACGCTTGTTAGCGATCATCTTGCAGTGTAATACTGCCGCTTAAAAATCATCGTTTGCCGGTGGCAGATCGTGCTGTGTAATCACAATCTGCTGCCGGCAAACCGCTAGACAGCATGGGGACGAGTGATGGCATTACGATCGCTCCTCCCTATGCTGCGGAGGAGATTGCTGCATACAAGCGCAGCCGTCTCCCCACTAGCGAGCAGGCGATTGCCGGTAGAGAACACTTCCCTCCCAACAATCGCTTGCTCAATTGGCCTGTGTAATACAGGTCATTTTGTGATCAGGTTGCATGCATGCAGGACAATTTTCGGGCATTTTTACCATAGTTGCCAGATGTTCAATGCTAATAAATGGAAACTTATAGTAATCCTACTCACCTATTGCTTTTTTTCTGCACTTTTCCGGACTGTAGCGTTTGCTGTGGATTCAACATTATGCTGTTTTGTAGTCATTTTCTTATTTATTTCCACATGGAAACAAAATTCGAAATAAAACAAATGTAACTGTGTATAAACAAGGCACCTGACGTCACAGAATAATATCACATGCATTATTTTACAATGCCTAATTTTTAATATATTTTTACTTATTTCCTAGGGTTGAAACTGCACTCTTGCCTCGCTGAATACAGTGCTGAAACTGTCGTACACAGGTAAGTGGACAACAAGGTTCATCTTGAGTCAGGGCTGATGCACACAAATGTATTTTCTTTCCGTGTCCGTTCCGTTTTTTTTTGCGGACCATATGCGGAACCATTCACTTCAATGGGTCCACCAAAAAAACGGACGTTACTCCGTGTGCATTCCATTTCCGTATGTCCATATTTCCTTTCCGCCAAAAAATAGAACATGTCCTATTATTGCCCGCATTACGGACAAGGATAGTACTGTTCTATGAAGGGCCAGCTGTTCTGTTCCGGCAAAATACAGAATGCACACGGATGTCATCTATATTTTTGTGGATCAGTTTTTTGCGGGCCTCAAAATACATACGGTCGTGTGCATGAGCCCTTAGCAGGTGGTGTTTCATAGAACCTCGTGTGAACCGAGTTTATTATCTTTTTACATATAAAATAGACAATGAAGCAACTTTTAAAATCGTAATGATTGGACATATTACACTGTTTGGGTACACAGTTCCTGTGCAGACCTATGTGTTTCTATAGTTACAAGCTACAAACAAATGTGCTGTGTACTCCTGACGTTATGTGTAACCCCCTTATATCTGCCCCTTTTCTTCTATCTGTAAAGTAGGTTAGAAAGATGCAGAGGTAGAAGCCTATGAGTCACATAGGCAAGCATAGCATCTATATACACAAAAAAACAACATATTTTAATCAAAAGTATTTGCAAAAATGCTTTATCTTTATATTATTATTTCAGTACCCCCTCCACACACACTCTTTAGACTCCCCCACATCATACAGTCATCCAGTCTCCAGCCGCCATACTGTACTTTATTACAGCACTCTCCAGGCATCTATAGATGGCGCTGAGAGTCAGGCTGCCTCTAGTGAGTCCACCCAGCATATATTACACTAAGGCTATTTATAAAATGGGCGCACTAGCCAATCCATGGGGATGATGGGACCTCAAAAATGAACACATAATACCCTATAGCAGGCATGCTCAACCTGCGGCCCTCCAGCTGTTGTAAAACTACAACTCCCACAATGCCCTGCTGTAGGTTGATAGCTGTAGGCTGTTCGGGCATGCTGGGAGTTGTAGTTTTGCAACAGCTGGGGGGCCGCAGGTTGAGCATGCCTGCCCTATAGCAACACCATATACAGCAGTACAGCACAACATACCTCTCCATTAGCACCTAACACTACAGTGATGCACAACAAACCTTCCCAGTAGGAAAAAAGAAACACCACAGTGCCTCACAAAATACCTCCTCTATACTGGCACATAGCCCTTTCCATCCCCCCACCACTGGCATCAGCCAACCCCAGAAGCACAAGACGTAAGACACGGTGCAGCACCACTGGCCGAAGCATTGTTCCACCTCCCACCCCTCCACCATTGGCAGCAGCATTGTCTCAATTCCCACACTGCCACTACTGGCAGCAGCATTGTCCCCCATTCAACTCCTCCCCCACTGGCAGCAGCCAAATAACCCCCCAGAAGCACAAAACGCAAAACACTGTGCAGTACCACTGGCCGCAGCACTGTTCTCCTTCCCACCCCTCCACCATTAGCAGCAGCATTGTCTCCATTCCCACACTGCCACTACTGGCAGCAGCATTGTCCCCTATTCAATTCCTCCTTCACTGGCAGCAGCCAAATAACCCCCAGAAGCACAAAATACAAAACACTGTGCAGCACCACTTGCTGCAGCACTGCTCTTCTTCCAACCCCTCCCCCATTGGCAGCTGACACTTTTACACAAAATAGAGTGCATACCCTTTACCCCTCCAGGTCCAGTCATGATTGCACCACAACCCCCCCCCCCCCCCCCCCCCCACCCCCTGCAGTGCAAGCTCCATTAGGGGTCTCCATTGCATATTTCATTAAAAACATCAAAACAAGTGTAGCAACATGCTTGTGTGATGTATTTTTGCTTGGGATAAAAAAAAGAGCTCCTCTGAAATATCCTACAAGGGTTTTACTACATATGATTTCGGCAGTATCTCCCTGAGGATTTATATTTTAGTGGATTTGGACTCTATATTATTATAGCACCACAATGGACGCTGGGTTAATATTTGATTACCCTGTATTTTACTGTAGTATCTGTTACTGTGAAGTCCACATATAAAAGTAGTGAGCAATTCTAAACTGTATACATATATTGATAATACAAGAGTATTCTTATGCAGTAGAGGGAGCTTTCAGCCCACTTAGGTGCAACTTCTACCTCTGCACCCCCTCTACCTGTGCCATGTGTGTATCCTTCTGGGAAGCACGGACTACACACTGGATGAGCAGATACTAAAAATATACAGTTTTGATGCCATTTGAACTACTAGATGATAGTGAATAATATTGTTGCGGTCTCTTGGTAACACATGCAGATGTAAACGCCACATTCCAGGGCAGGGCTGCGGCTGTGATTCAGGCTGCTGCTATTTGCCAGTTGACTGCACCGGCGGCTTACACAATGTTCTCTCCGAGGTGGTAATTGTCACATAGTTTCAGTTTTTAATCTTGTTTGCTCCTTTCTCTCCCACCGTCCTCATTTGTACAGGACTGTCGTCATCAGTTGGGAAATCCTTGCTCCACTGTCTGCAAGTTTTATTAGATTGTCTTTAACCCCTTTTTAAACTATCACTTTTGACTTACTAACAAACACCATTTACAATTCTATTGAATAAGTGCTCATGCACACGACAGTATTTTGCGTTCAGTATACTGGCCGTTTTTTTTGTTCAGTATGCGGTACATATACTGAACCATTAATTTCAATGGTTCAGTAAAAAAAAACTGAAGTGTCTCCGTGTGCATTCCATTTCAGTATTTCCGTATTTCCGTAGCGTGAAAAAAGATAGAACATGTCCTATTCTTGTCCGCAAATCACGGTGCTTGGCTCCATTCAAGTCAATGGGTCCGCAAAAAAAGCGGAACTCATGCGGAAATGCATCCGTATGTCTTCCATATCCGTTCCGTTTTTGCGGAACCATCTATTGAAAATGTTATGCCCAGCCCAATTTTTTCTATGTAATAACTGTATACTGTATATGGCATACGGAAAAACGGAACGGAAAAACGGAAACACAACGGAAACAAAAAAACGGAACGACGGATCCGTAAAAAACTGATTGCAAAACACTGAAAAAGCCTTACGGTCGTGTGCATGAGCCCTAAGGGACATGTTGTGAGTATAGGACTATTGGTTAGCCTCTTATAGACTTAAGTATTTCCAGACAGCTTCTATTTGATTTTTCATCTCTGCTTTTCATGAGCCATAACTCTCATAGCGAACACCTGGAAGTCCGGGTTTGCCGGGTTCGGCCGAACTTCGGCTCAAAGTTCGGGACGCGAACTTGACCCCGAACCTAAACCCCATTCAAGTCAATGGGAACCAGAACTTTGGGGCACTAAAATGCCTGTTACATAGACATAGTAAGGCTTATTACACACGAAAGTGTGCGCTCCGTAGGCCATATTGCGGACCGCATTTGCGGATCCGCAATACACGGGCACCGTTCCGTGTGCATTCTGCATCATGGATGTGGACCCATTCACTTCAATGGGTCTGCAAATCCAGAGATGTGGAATGGTGCAAAACAGAAGCACGGAACGGAACCCTACAGAAGCACTATAGATTGGGGTTTCGCCCCGTACTTCCGTTCCGTAAAAATATAGAACATGTCCTATCTTTTTCCGGAACAGCCAGATCGCAGCCCCATTAAAGTGAATGGGTCCGCGATCCGCTGCAGCCGCCCCACGGTGGGTGTTCGTGCAATGCGGCCCGCAGCACGGCCACAGGGCGCACACGTTTGTGTGCAAGAGGCCTAAGGTCTGGAGGGCTGCAAAAGGAAGCAAAATGGTGGTAAGAGAAGGACAATTGCCCTGCAAACAAATGTGGATAGGGAAATTACTTAAAATAACATAGAATAGAATTTTTTAAAAAATAATCTTGAACTAGGAGGCGGAGGTCAAAGTGGAGTAGGAGGTTGAGGAGTCGTTAGATGTGGCGGTGTAGGTGGAAGCGGTGGTAGAGGAGGAGGAGGTAGCCAACACTTTTTGTTTTTTGTTTTTTATTTTTATTATTTTAATTAATAAATTTATTTTTTTATATATAAATTTGGGAAGTCCCCAAAAGATTGGGAAATAGAAAAGAGAATGCAAAGAGAAAGTGCGCTGGAGTATAGCAATGGCGGGGTGCAGCCGGTATACTTGTCTACTCAGCACAAGGTACGGACAAGTCCAAGATCCATGCCTGGTTCAATTTAATGAATGTGAGCTATTCCACATACGCTGTGTTCACCGTAGGGCATAATTTATATATTTGTGTAGTGTGGGTTGTTATGGACACAGCGATACCAAACATGTGGGGGAGATTTTATTTTTTACATTTTTTTCATTGAAAAGCATATTTTCAATGAAAAAAGCGTTTTTTTTAATTATATAATATATTTTTTTTTAACCACTTAATGGTCCCACAAGGGGACCATAACAGGGAATCTTTTAATAGCTCCTAAAATACAATGCACTATCCCTATAGTGCAATGCATTTTATTGTCAGTGCTATATTGACATTGACCACCAGGCTGCGCCAGAGAGGCACAGCCTGCTGGAGAACACTCAAGACAGGCTTGGGGCCTATACCAGGTTCCAGTCTGCCTATAAACACATCGGCACCCCGCAATTGCATTTGCGGGGGGGGGGGGGCGATTGGCGACAGAGGGAATACGCTCCCTCTGTCATCGCTTACATGTGGCAGGCGCCATTGCCCACACCGTGTAAGGCGTTAAACAGTCCAGATTGGCACTCCTCCTGGCCTGGGCTGTTAGAGCAGGAGTGCGGCTCTCGTGCAGAGGACTCGTGCATCGCTTAGACCCGACCGCTATGAAAAGGCAGCGGCCCAGCCTAAGGTTCCCTATCGACCGCTGTAAAAAAGTGTATTGGTGGTCGCTAAGGGCTTCATTTTCCATGTTTTTTATGTTTTACTACTTTTGCACAATATAACAACTTAAAAAAAATAACATTTTGCTTTCTTTGTCAATAGACATAACCTTTTTTAAAGAAGCTTTAACGATTAACGTTTATTCCTTTTCTGAGAGAGAGATGAACAGAAAACTGCAATTGTGACTGTGATTTTTATTTCCCTATTTTAATAATATTCATCATATAGGATAAATAATTCATTAACCCCTTACTAAAGACCTTAAAGGGGTTGTGCAGTGTGATAATATTGGGGACCTATCCAAAGGATAGGTCATCAATATCAGATCAGCGGGGATCCAACTCCTGGCACCCCCGCAGGTCAGCTGTTTGAAGGGGTTGCGGCACACATGCGAGTGCTGCATCGTCTTTTTACTTTGACTGCATGCTGTCTAGCTCATAGTGGTGGTGCAGTGTAACTACAGCTGCTCGTTCTGTTTAATTAAATAGAACAAGCAGCTGTAATGAAATTCGCAGCTGCTATAGTCAAGAAGACACGCAGTTAAACATTGAAGAGGACGCAGCGCCTGCTCATTCTGGGCTGTGAAGTCCAGGAGGCGGTCCTATCGGGGATTAACAGCTATATCTGTATAAACAGACATAGAGGAAAGGCTGTCAATCACTGATAGGACCGCCTCCTGGACTGGACAGGAATTTAAAAGAATGAAATATAACTTATCCTAAACCTTTTCCTATAAAACTATATATCAGTCTGCTCAGCTCCTCCTGCTCTATAACATGGCAACTTTTGCTTACATTGCATTTTCATCATGTCAGGTTCCCATTAAAGGTGTAATCCTGTGATAGATATTGATGACCTATCCTCAGGATTGTCAGGTAGGCGGGGGGGTCCGAGTCCCGGCACCCAATCAGCAGTTTCAGGGAGCAGCTGGACTTTGCTCCCATTTTGCATGAGCTGAACTCAAAGATCTGAAACATTTTCTACATACACAAAAGACCCATTACTCTCAAATATTCTTCACAAATCTGTCTAAATCTGTGTTAGTGGGCACTTCTCCTTTGCCGAGATAATCCATCCCACCTCACAGGTGTGGCATATCAAGCTGCTGATTAGACAGCATGAATATTGCACAGGTGTGCCTTAGACTGCCCACAATAAAAGGCCACTCTGAAATGTGCATAGTTTTGCCTTACAGGAGGGGGGTCAGAAAACCAGTCAGTATCTGGTGTGGCCACCATTTGCCTCACGCAGTGCAACACATCTCCATCACATAGAGTTGATCAGGTTGTTGATTGTGGCCTGTGCAATGTTGGTCCACTCCTCTTCATCAGCTGTGCGAAGTTGCAGAATATTGGCAGGAACTGGAACACGCATCGTTTACGCCGATCCAGAGCATCCCAAACATGCTCAATGGGTGACATGTCCGGTGAGTATGCTGGCCATGCAAAAACTGGGATGTTTTCAGCTTCCAGGAACGGTGTACAGATCCTTGCAATATGGGGACGTGCATTATCATGCTGCAACATGAGGTATAGGAGGAAACACCAAACAGACAAACAGGAGGGAAATAGAAAGCCACTAGGCCTCAACGCTAGGGACAGGAAAAGGACACCTCCTACTAACCCTACTCCTGGCCCTGACTCCTAACCATATGGGCACCCCTTGAAGGTAGAAATGCCCATACCCTGAAACCTGGGACCCTGGAGACCCTAGAGAGCCCTAAGAATATTGTCAGAGCTGAGACAGCCCAGTTATTCCCCGATGAAGGAACAGGCGTCTCCCTGAGGCCTAGTAACAACAAGCAAGGAAGGGAAAACAAAACACAAATAAACGCGACACTTAACTTCTGTAGTGATGGACGAGCAGGAACACCAGAGACAACCTCACACCAGCTCAGCCAAACCCAAATGAAGCTATCTACAGTCAGAAGGGTGGGGCAACACTAAATAGGGTAGAGTAATGAGTACTAAGCTACACCTGAAACAGGGGATGAGGTCACAAACAAACACTGAATAAAGAGTAATCAAAGAGGGTGTTAGATTCCTCTATGCTCCGCCAGTCTCCTTGATCTCCTGACATCTGTCACAGAAGGGACTGTGACAGTAGCCTAGGAAGAGGCTGCGGTGCTCACAGAGCTGCCGGCCTCTTCTAATAGCTGATCAGCGGGGATCCCGGGTGTCGTACCCCCACTAATCTTATATTGATGAACTATCCTGAGGATAGGTCATCAATAATTATTACTTCATAACCCCTTTAACTATGTATTATTAGTATGGTTTTAGATTTTTCTAGGATCGTGTTAGATCATTCTTTATTACTCATTGGCATTTTGATTCAAGCCAACAAAAGGTCCGTGCACCCCGAGATTTAGCACATCTTTCCGAACTTTAAAATGTACATGGTGAACCAATATAACTTTTATATTGAGAAATGAATCAATCTAGAATTGTAGAACTATTTTAGATTTTAAAAATTAAACGGGTGTTCAAGGCTGCACATTCATTTTAAGCTTCCATTGTTGAGGGTCCGCCCAGTAGTTGCAATGTGAAAATTAAAAGTATCATTTTAAGACGCCATTGGGAAAACTCTGGTAACACTTTTACATCTTGCCTTGTCCTGCTGCTCTTTTCAAAGCACACGATATGCAGTTTTTGTCGTTTTAGAAAAGTAATAAGACACAGTAATTAATAAAGCAGTCACTATCAGTACTCATGGTACCAGGCGCCTAAGGCAAATGAAAGTCGAGGGAATTTATTAAAAATAAATACATTTAAAACTTCATTAGAACGATTACATTTTAATGATTCCCACAAAGTGCTCACGTATTTCCTACACAGTTTCAATACATTAATGAAAGTAATCTTGCCACTTTCACCACTTTTCATCAGTCAGAGCCAAAATCTTGATGGCAAAATCCAGCTACGGGTAGGTTACATTTCAGAGAGGAGCAAACAATACCAGCTGCCAGGAGGATAAAGAATACTATTATTCCACTACTGACTTCTAGTAACTATAGTGTGAGATCAAGGTGTCTTAAAACCCAAGGCAAGGACATGTTGCATTTGCTATTCCACAGGCTCTCACAATGTAATCAAGGAGAGAAAACCATGGTGCACTGTTTGTGAGGTTAGATAAGGAAGGAAGAAATATTTAACACACTATAGGATTCTGTAATGAAGAAAACCTTGTGGGTATACAGGTGAAACTCAAAAAATTTGAATTTCGTGCAAAGTTCATTTATTTCAGTAATGAAACTTAAAAGGTGAAACTAACATATGAGATAGACTCGTTACATGCAAAGCGAGATATTTCAGGCCTTTATTCGTTATAATTTGGATGATTATGGCTTATAGCTTATAAAACCCCAAAGTCACAATCTCAGGTACCCTTTGCTCAGGGGGGTATGGATTAATTAGCTGACTAGAGTCTGACACTTTGAGCCTAGAATATTGAACCTTTTCAATTTGCATTACTGAAATAAATGAACTTTTGCACGATATTCAAATTTTTCGAGTTTCACCTGTATATCTACCAAGGGGTATAATTACAGGAGACGAAGAGCAGCAGTTGCCCCTGGGCTCTATAGCCTGAGGGTCTCCAGGGATCACTCTGCTACATAGGAGGACACCAGTCTTACACATGGCACATGTTAGGTGAGGAGCTCTCTTGCAGATTTTGAATCAGGATCCCGAAGCGTTAAGTTACTGTACATTTCACTAAACACACTGATAATGCCCTTTTATCGTGGGCCCAAAGATCGAGCAGACTGATATTTACTATCCCACGTTTTCAAGGGCACACTGGGAACTTTAAGTGGCCCTGAAAAAAAACCTAAAAGTGGCCCCATGTTGTAGGTGGGTCCAAATTTACAGAAGGCGGGGACAACAGAAGTAGGCAGGGACAAAATACTCAGCAGAAACAAATAACAGTGCAAGACAAAATACTGCCCCAGCAGAACCAAGTACCACAGTACAGCACAAAATATTGCCCCAGAAGAACCAAATACTACAGACGTGTGTGTTCTTTTTACCTCATTGTGCCAATATTGTATGTGACTGAGCATTAGAAGTCATACTCACAAGTTGCTGGTACAAAACCTTTTGTTTCTCTTTATTTCTTTACTTAATTCCAATATAAAATGGTACATCATGAGGGACGCTGAGACAGACATCGGTCACACCTCCTCCCCTCCACGCGACGTTTCGGGAGAACATGCCCCCTTATTCATGCGTGCAAGTAGAGGGGGAGGTGGGGTATTTATAGCACGAACAGCTGATACATATATACAAACCAAATCTAATATATAAAGCTGAGTGTATGTGTGTGTATGTCCGCTAAAGGAATCCGCACCGTCGCATTTACAATCCCGAAATTTGGCACACATCAGGTGTCCGGGAAGGTTTTAGACCGGGTCTCAGCTCTCTAGCACATACTGTTCCTGAGATATTCCCCAAAAATGCATTAGCCAATAGAAGCCTGGTCACATGACCCTCATCAGCCAATAGAAGCTCGCAGGCCCTTAGTCTCCACATACACACAGTTTTACACCAGGTTTCCATAACAACACAGCCATTTTTCTTCACTGCTGTAGGTCAGCTTTAAAGGGGCAGGGTGCTGTGGATGACACTATTAAGGGAGCGGAGTGCTGTAAAGGTCACAGTTCAGGGGGCAGGTATGAATGGCCACCCTCAAAAGACAGACTTAAAAACCCCGCCCACAGGTCCCGCTAAGCCACAACCCCGACCTGATTAGGCCACGCTCCCTCCTACTCCGCACCCGGCGGGGATTGAAAAAATGAAGGTAAAAATAAACTTTTGTCAGCTGCAGGGGTGGGAGGGAGGGTGACTTTCTCCCTGCAGGCTGCAGCTCACACAGCACAGTGCTGCTGTCTGAGAGTGAGCTGTTCAAAAGGACATCCCTGTGTCCATCCAGGCCCTGCGCCGGACAGAGTACAGAGAGTCTGAAAGCCGGACTGTCCAGCCTAAAACCAGACCCCTGGCCACCCTAGGGGCAGGCTGCTGTGGAGGTCACAGTTAAGGGGACGGTCTGCTATGGAGGTCAGTGTTAAAGGGAAGATTCCTGTAGAGACCACTGTTAAGGGGACGGGGTGTTGTGGAAATCAATGTTAAGGAGATGGGGTACTGTGGAGGTCACTAATAAAGGGGCAGCCGCTGTGGAGGTCACTGTTAAAGCTGCGGGCTGCTGTGGAGGACACTGTTAAGGGGGTAGGGTGTTGTGGAAATCACTGTTAACGAGACGGGGTACTGTGGAAGTCACTAATAAAGAGACGGCCACTTTGGAGGTCACTGTTAAAGGGGAGGGCGCTGTGGATGTTACTGTTAAGGGGGCAGGCCACTGTGGAGGTCACTGTTAAAGGGGCGGGGTACTGTAGATGTCACTGTTATAGTGAATACTGTCGATATCTTTTAATGACACACAAACATTACATGAAATAGATTAAATATACCCGTGCAAAGCCGGGTCCTTCTGCTAGTCCTTTATACAAAATACATATCCATAAATAACCCTAAAACATGAAAGTGATCAATCATATAAATGCACTAAAGCTACATATTTCATGTAACCCTTTAGGTATTAAAGACTGCAGTATCCAAAAGGTCTCCCTTTGTAGCAGTCTCCTACTGTTATCCTCCTCATTGTCTCCACTTTTTACTACCTCCAGAACCTGCCACCTGAGATCTGACACCTGATGGGCCCAATCATAAAAAAGTCGGGAAACCGTAGGGTCACCTTGTTTTTTCACCTCCACTGTATCCATCTTGCACACAAACATGTACTGCCCGTGCCCGTGCTGCAGACCACAAATTGCGGTCCACAATGCACGGACACCGACCACGGGGATGCCGCATGCGGATCACGACCCCGTTCACTTGAATGGGGTCCGCGATCTGTCCGTCCTGCAAAAAGATAGGACAAGTTCTATCTTTTTGTGGAACTAAAGCACGGAACAAAACCGTACGGAAGCACTACGGAGTGCTTTTGTGGGGTTCCGTTCTGTGCTATGGGTGAATGGGTCCGCATCCATGATGCGGAATGCACATGGCCAGTGCCCCGTGTATTGCAGACCCGCCACGGGGAGCACACGGTCGTGTGCAAGAGGCCTTACTTTCCCTTCTGAGTTTCTTCCCAATGCTGGACTTATGCTCATTGATTCTGATCCTTATAGCCCGAGATGTTTGCCCAACATAAATCTTACCACATGAGCATTGCAACGAGCGAGACACATAACGTCATATACTGCTTGAATATTACTCAATTTTAATTACATTGCAAGTTATGCTGCTGTCCTACACAGATCACGTCACTAAAAGGGTTTTTCCATGATATGTGTTTTTTTTTTAAATACCCTCCTTCCCTCCACCGCCCGCTGACCTGAGAACCACAGCATATTTGTAAATAGCTTCCTCCCATATCAATTTCTGTAAAATGTATGAGACACCTATTGCACAGAAAGGATGTCCTCGCTGTGGTTGTGCAACAGCAGCGGTGAAGCACTTGCGAAAACAGGGAGAGAAAGAGGAGTCCATGTACAAACCTGACCACCCTTGCATCGTTAATGCGTTAAGGTCAGTAAGCGCCATAGGAAGAGAGAGCATATTTTTTAAGTCTTGGAATTAGAAATCCCTCTTAACTAGAGTTGAGCAAACCCGGCACCCGGACCCGAACCCGAACATTTACGTAAAAGTTTGGGTTCGGGGTTCGGCGATTTTTATGGTGCTTTTTGAAAGGCTGCACAGCAGCCAATCAACAAGCGTCATACTACTTGCCCCAAAAGGCCATCACAGCCATGCCTACTATTGGCATGGCTTTGATTGGCCAACTGCAGCATGTGACCCAGCCTCTATTAAAGCTGGAGTCACGTAGCGCCGCCCGTCACTCTGCTCGGATTAGTGTAGGGAGAGGCTGCAGCTGCTGTGAGGGAGAGATCAGGGAGAAATCTTATCAAGAACTATTTTTTGTACTCAGCGATCTACAGCAAAAGTGTTTTGTGGGTGCAGTGCACAATTTTTTTAAGCCTGCACTGAGCCAACTACTGCTGAAAATGAACTTTTTTTTCTTCAGTTAGTCAATATCAATACATAATCGGCAGCCATTTTATGCACTGATAGTGCACCAGCATAGGCTATCTGCATGTCTGCAAGTCCAGAAATACAGCTTTGGCATACTGGGGTGAAAAATGCCTCTGATATATTGCACATCTGGGATTAGACAAGCATAAGTGACTGTCACATTTAGGACAGAAATACAGCTTTTTGGTTAGGGTGAAAAAACCCTCTAATATACTGCACATCTGGGATTAGACAAGCATAAGTGACTGTCACATTTAGGCCATAAATACGGCTTTTGCTTACTGGGGTGAAAAAACCCTCTGATATACTGCACATCTGGGATAAGACAAGTATAAGTGAGTGTCACATTTAGGCCACAAATACCGCTGTCATATAGAGTTTTAAAAAAAAAATTGAGTGCAATACCCTACATCAGGGTTTTTATTGGCGGTTAATTATTTTTAACAGACTTAACCACTTTTTACTTTGCTTTGTAAACGCTATGAGAAAAACATCTAATAAGGGACGCGGTCATGGTCGTGGTGGTGGTGTTGGTGGAGCCTCTGGTGCAGAGAGAGGATGCGGCCGTTCTGCCACAGCTACACGTCCTACTGAACCTACTACCTCAGGTCCCAGTAGCCGCCAGTATCTACAGCGATATTTGGTCGGGCCATTCTAAGGATGGTAAGGCCTGAGCAAGTACAGGCGCTAGTCAATTGGGTGGCCGACAGTTGATCCAGCACGTTCACATTATCTCCCACCCAGTCTTCTGCAGAAAGCGCACAGGTGGTGCCTGAAACTCATGCCCATCAGTCTGTCACATCACCCCCGTGCATATCAGGGAAACTGTCTGAGCCTCAAGTCATGCAGCAGTCTCTTATGCTGTTTAAAGACTCTGCTGGCAGGGTTTCCCAAGGGCATCCACCTAGCCCTTCCCCAGGGGTGGAAGACATAGAATGCACTGACGCACAACCACTTATGTTTCCTGATGATGAGGACATGGGAATACCACCTCAGCACGTCTCTGATGATAACGAAACACAGGTGCCAACTGCTGCGTCTTTCTGCAGTGTGCAGACCGAAAAGGAGGTCAGGGAGGAAGACTGGGTGGAAGAATGAATGTCGTGCCACTGACTTTTAGAGTTTGGAGATAGAGGCAGTGGTGAGACCGAGCCAACAGCGTAGCAAAAGCGGGAGCAGGGTGCAAAAGCAGAGCAGCCGTCGCCAAAACAGTTCGCCTGCTACTGGCCACCGTCACCAGGGACCGAGCACACCAAAGGCAGCTTCAAGGAGTTCCCTGGCATGACACTTCTTCACACAATGTGCTGACGTCAAGACCCGAGTGGTTTGCACGCTGTGCCATCAGAGCCTGAAGCGAGACATTAACGTTCTGAACCTTAGCACAACCTGCATGACCAGGCATCTACATGTGAGACACGGGCTGCAGTGGAGTAAGCACCTTCAAAACCAAGAAAGGGCTCAGGCCCCTCCTGCTCCCTCTTCTGCCTCGGCCTCTTCCTCCGCCTCTGGAGGAACGTTGGCACCTGCCGTCCAGCAAACAGAGGATGTGCCACCAATAACACCACCTCCGTCACCAAGCATCTCCACCATGTCACACGGAAGCGCTCAGCTCTCCATCTCACAGACCTTTGAGAGAAAGCGTAAATTCCCACCTAGCCACCCTGGATCCCTGGCCCTGAATGCCAGCATTTCTAAACTGCTGGCCTTTGAAATGCTGTCATTCAGGCTGGTGGAGACGGACAGCTTCAAACAGCTCATGTCGCTTGCTGTCCCACAGTACGTCGTTCCCAGCCGCCACTACTTCTCCAGGAGAGCCGTGCCCTCCCAGCACAACCAAGTATCGGATAAAATCAAGTGTGCACTGCGCAACGCCATCTGTGGCAAGGTCCACCTAACCACAGATACGTGGACCAGTAAGCACAGCCAGGGACGCTATATCTCCCTAACTGCACACTGGGTAAATGTAGTGGCGGCTGGGCCCCAGGCGGAGAGCTGTTTGGCGCACGTCCTTCCGCCGCCAAGGATCGCAGGGCATCATTCTTTGCCTCCTGTTGCCTCCTCTTCCTACTCGGCTTCCTCCTCCTCTTCTACCACCTCCTCATTCGGTCAGCGACAGACCTTCACCACCATCTTCAGCACAGCCAGGAGTAAACGTCAGCAGGCCGTTCTGAAACTAATGTGTTTGGGGGACAGGCCTCACACCGCGCAGGAGTTGTGGTGGGGTATAGAACAACAGACCGACGAGTGGTTGCTGCCAGTGAGCCTCAAGCCCGGCCTGGTGGTGTGCGATAATGGGCGAAATCTCGTTGCAGCTCTGGGACTAGCTGGTTTGACGCACATCTAGTGCCTGGCGCATGTGCTGAATTTGGTGGTGCAGAAATTCATTCACAACTACCCCGACATGTCTGAGCTGCTGCATAAAGTGCTGGCCATCTGTGCGCACTTCCGGCGTTCTCATCCTGCCGCCGCTCGGCTGTCAGTGCTGCAGCGTAACTTCGGCCTTCCCGCTCACCGCCTCATATGCGACATGCCCACCAGGTGGAACTCCACCTTGCACATGCTGGAGAGACTGTGCGAGCAGCAGCAGGCCATAGTGGAGTTTCAGCTGCAGCACGCACGGGTCAGTCGCACTGCGGAACAGCACCACTTCACCACCAATGACTGGGCCTCCATGTGGGACGTGTGTGCCGTGTTACACTGTTTTGAGTACTCCACCAACATGGCCAGTGGCGATGACGCCGTTATCAGAGTTACAATACCACTTCTATGTCTCCTTGAGAAAATACTTAGGGCGATGATGGAAGAGGATGTGGCCCAGGATGAGGAGGAGGAAGAGGGGTCATCTCTAACACTTTCAGGCCAGGCTTTTAGAAGTGGCTCAGAAAGAGGATTTTTGCAACAGCAGAGGCCAGGTACAAATTTGGCCAGCCGGGGCCCACTACTGGAGGACGAGGAGGAGGAGGATGAGGAGGATGGGGATGAAGTATGTTCACAGCGCAGTGGCATCCAACGCAGCTCGGGCCCATCACTGGTGCGTGGCTGAGGGGATACAGAGGACGCAGACGATACGCCTCCCACAGAGGACAGCTTGTCCTTACATCTGGGCAGCCTGGCACACATGAGCGACTACATGCTGCAGTGCCTGCGCAACGACTGCAGAGTTGCCCACATTTTAACGTGTGCTGACTACTGGGTGGCCTGCTGGATCCCCGTTACAAAGACAATGTGCCGTCCTTAATTCCCTGACTGGAGCGTGATCGGAAGATGCGCGACTACAGGCGCACGCTGGTAGACGCGCTCCTGAGAGCATTCCCGACTGACGCCGGGGGACAAGTGGAAGCACAAGGCGAAGGCAGGGTAGGAGGAAGAGGTCACCAACGCAGCTGTGTCAGCGCCAGCACCTCAGAAGGCAGGGTTAGCATGGCCGACATGTGGAAAAACTTCGTCACCTCGCCGCAACAACCGGCCCGAAATGCTGATATGGAGCGTGTGAGCAGGAGGCAGCATTTGAACAACATGGTGGAACAGTACCTGTGCACACGACTACACGTACTGACTGATATTTCTGCCCCATTCAACTTCTGGGTCTCCAAATTGTCCACATGGCCAGAGCTTGCCCTGTATGCCTTGGAGGTGCTGGCCTGCCCTGCAGCCAGTGTACTCTCTGAACGTGTATTTAGCACGGCAGCAGGCGTCATTACAGACAGACGCAGCCGCCTGTCCATAGCCAACGTGGACAAGCTCACGTTCATTAAAATGAACCAGGCATGGATCCCTCAGGACTTGTCTGTACCTTGTGCAGAATAGACATTTATACCACCATCAAACATACATTCTTGTACTCAAGTCAAGTGCAATGATTCTTTGGTTTCTTTTTTTTTTATTTGTCCCAATATTTTGGGGGCTACCTACCCCAATAAAAAATAAAAAAAAACATTGTTGGCTACCTCCTCCTCCTCCATTGCTGCCTCCACCTACAACACCACATTCACCGCCTCCTCAACCTCCGACTCCATATCCACCTCCTTCTCTGAGTTGCAGGTTAATAATTTGTAATTTTTAGTTATTTTATTTCATTTTAAGTTATTTCCCTATCCACATTTGTTTGCAGAGCAGTTGCCATGCTCTTAAGCACATTTTACTGCCTTTTACAGGACTATTTTAGAGCCATTTTAATTTAAAAAAGTGCCAATTTTAGTGCCCTAAATTGAAAAAATTCTATTTTCAATTGTCAGGTGACATTTTACCATTTTTGGCGTATACAAACCCCTGCTGTGCCTGGGTGACAGGGGCCTAAATCTCTCAAAATCCTCTGTTCTATTGCTGGGTGACAAGAACCCCCTTTTGCCGTGAATGAACCCCTGCTGTGCCTGGGTGACAGGGAACTAAATTTAGTGAAAACATCTGTTACTGATCGGAAGATGCGCGACTACAAGCGCACGCTGATGATAGCATTCCCACCTGACAGCGGGGGCACAGTGGAAGCACAAGGCGAAGGCAGAGGAGGAGGAAGAGGTCGCCAACGCAGCTGGGGCAGCACCAGCACCTGAGAAGGCAGGGTTAGCATGGCCAAAATGTGGAAAAGCTTTGTCAGCCTTGGAGGTGCTGACCTGCCCTGCAGCCAGTGTATAGTGTGAACGTCTGTTCAGCACGGCAGAGAGCATTATCACAGGCCGCAGCCATTGTGGACAAGCTTACGTTTATAAAAAAAATGAACCAGGCATGGATCCCACAGACTTGTCCGTACCTTGTGCAGAATAGACATTTATACCAGCCTCAACCATCCATTCTTGTACTCAAGTGCACTTATTCTTTGTTTTAGTTTGTATGTCCCAATATTTAAAACTAAATAAAAAAATAAAAAATAACACAAATCAGTGTTGGCTACCTATTCCTCCTTCACCGCCGCTTCCACCTACACCGCCACATCAACCTACACCGCCACATCCACCGCCTCCTCAACCTCCTACTCCTAGATCCAGATTGTTATTTTAAATTTTTCTGTATTTTATGTTATTTTAAGTCATTTCCCTATACACATTTGTTTGCAGAACAGTTGTCATGCTCTTAAGCACATTTTGATGCCTTTTGCAGCCGTCTATCCCTTTCCAGGACTATTTTAGAGCCATTTTAGTGCCCAAAAGTTTGGGTCCCCATTGACTTCAATGGGGTTCGGGGTCATATTCGGGTCAAGTTCGGGTCCCGAACCCAAACTTTTTTTTTAAGTTCGGCCGAACCTGCTGAACCCAAACATCCAGGTGTCCGCTCAACTCTACTCTTAACCTAAGATTTTGCAGGCAATTGTCCTACCCGGCAATCACCTGCTCATTAGTGGAGGAGTGCGCTGCTATTACATGCAGCAATCTTCTTCACAGTGTAGAGAGGAGTGATAGCTAATGCCATCACTTGTCCCCATACTGACTAGTTGTTTTCCATCGTGATTAGACAGCACGATCTGCCGCCGGTAAGCGATGATTTTTAAACATGCTTAAAGTGGTTGTCCGGGCTTTTAATATTGATGACCTATCCTCAAGATAGGTCATCAATATCAGATTGGCAGGGGTCCAACACCCCCACTGATCAGCTGTATGAGGAGACGGCGCCCACAGTGTGCACGTGCCATCTCCCTTCTCTGTTCCTCCTCTGCTGCTTTGCCATATACAGAGACTGGAGACGGCACGTTCACACTGCAGGCGCCGTCTCATCATACAGCTAATCGGCGGGGGTATCAGGTGTCGGACCCCCGCCGATCTGATATTGATCCTATTCTGAGGATAGCCCGGATTGCCAGATGAATGTTTGCTTGTTCATTGGGTAATCAGCTGCAGGATTACACTGCCAGATCAGTGTAATGCTGGAGTATTACATTGCCCATGATCTGGCCGACAACTGGCCTGTGTAATACTAGTTTTAAGGTCATTTACATAGGTAGATTATTACTCAGTTTGTACAAACACTCATCCCAAACCACTGTTCTGTGTAAATGTGCCACCAATCACCCAACAAATGAGCAAATCGTTGATTAGTGAATGGGACTGATCCTCTAAAAAGTTGATGATGCACAGGTAATTTTGAAGAGAAATCAGTGCTTGCACGAGTGCCGCTACCGCTTCAAACAGCTGATCAGCGGGCGTGCCTGGAGTGGGACCCCCACCCATCTGATATTGTTGACCTGTCATGAGGATCTGTTTTAAGCTACTGCACAACCCTTTTAAGTTTCAGACCATCTTAGGACATCTAATGTTTTTCTCCTTCAAAAATGGAAGACATTTCAAGCATGCACATTGTGTTACATGCACTTTTCCTCTGTCTAATTGCAGCCTGTCTTTATCTGCTGATCTGTAGATTCTAATAAAAAGACCTCTCGTCTGACTTGTTTTACATTGATACCATAAAATAACCATTACTATCGAACGGCAATTAAAATACCAAGCCAAGCAATTATTTCTCCCTGGGTTGATGTCAGGACGGCTCACATTCTGTATCGGCTTTCTAGAAAATTGATCAAACACCACAATGTTTCATTTATGACCTTTTATTACACCGTTCCCCAAACACAATCATTTTAAAACTTTGAGTTCATTATGACTGAAGGCGAAACATCGAAAAGCTTTAACCTTTCCGCTGTAGAGGATAAGTAGGATCGGTTCTGACTGTTGAGCAGATTTTGCATATGACTTGGTGACCTTCAGCAAGGATTGTGTCAATTAATCATTTCTCTGTACAGTCTTGTAATGAAATGTGCGGCATACTGTACATTATGGAGGTTTTCTGAGGATGCGTGTTCATGGTTGCTCTTTGGAGGTTGGGACAACCAGGCCATAATTTAAAATGAAAAATCGCCAATCGATCTCTGCTGTTATTAGAGACTTGGTCTAGGCTTCCACTGATGGGATTCAGATCTATTGTCTACCATGAATGATTTTTCAACTGCAGCACCTGACAATGACCAAGAGAATCCAACAGTGCAAATCAACTGCTGTATCAACCAAAGACCTCTCTTGGGTTGGAGTCTGCGCCCAGTGCTACCTTGAAATAGCTTCCGACTGTTGATTCGATTGTGTGTAGGGGACTGAGTTAATGAATTTCATAGCCCAAAATTACTAGTAAATTGTTAGAAAGGTATAAAAGGTGCTCTGTGATGAACCATTGAAGAGTAAGGGGTCCTTATACCATTCTTTCTCAAGGGCCCAATGCAGTCTGTATCTTGTATGCATGAGACCTTATAGGGATTCCTATAACTGAAACATTTCAAGTGAAACGATAGAATCCTTCAACAGTGTCATGTTCTAGGGGTCAACAGAACCCCTGAACATATCGCGAGTAGAGATGAGCGAATTTCTTAAAAGTTCAATTCGGCTGATTCGCTGAATTTCACAAAAAGATTTGCTTTGGGACGAATTACTTCATCACAAAGCACATTTTTTTTTGTAAGTAGCGGGTGCAATGACAAGGAGCTGCGATAGCACCACCACCATCATTGTACACCTCAGATGTCGTGTTCATACATGATCGCGGCATCTGAGTGTAAAATTTACAATAAATTTTTTTTTTTTTTATCAAACTTACCGCCTCCATTTGCTCGCGACGGGCCGGCCGCCGCTATCTTGCTTGAAGATCTCGGCCGAAATCCTGTGCGGCGCGAGAGTACGTCATCACGCCGGCTGGTGTGATGATGTAATCTCATGCCACACGTGATTTCGGCCAAGATCTTCAAGCAAGATGGAGGCTGGCGGCCTGTCGCGAGCAAATGGAGGCGGTAAGTTTGAATATTTTAGTTTTTTATACTATTTCAGGTTAAATTGATTCGCTGACACGAAGCACGAGGAAATTTGGTTTCTAGGCGAATCGAATTTATCCTGAAATTCGGATCGAATTCCACCTCGTGGGATTCGATTCGCTCATCTCTAATCACGAGCATACAAAAACCAGGCAAACAGATCAGAGAACCAAAACAAAACTTTATTAAACATGACCAAACAAGAAAGACCTGATCCTGGACAAACAGGCAAAGTAAACAGTGTCAGACGGCTCACCACTAAACCAAGTGCACCGGTTTGTTGATTTGGGGCCAAACCCTAAGGGGGTTGTCTAAGTGAACCCTTGATCTTCACAGTACCCCTGATGGTGGGGATAGACTTTCTTGAGGTCGCTACCTCCTGGGATGGTCCCGGTGTACTTGGCCAAAACCTGCAAGATAACCGATGCTGGTGAATAACACCAGCAGCCCAGTCACAAAAACAAAACAGGAACTGGAACCCAAACAACCATAAACATAGGACACAGTACAGACATAAACCACATTCTGAACAGAATACAAGACATAAGGCGAACACAGACAAAGACAGATGCCTGGACCCCATGCGGAATGGATGCGTGGTGGTCCCAGACAGAGTTGCTCAGACATGGACCCCATGTGGAACAGATACATGGCAATCATAGACAGAGCTGTTCAGGCCTGAGACAGGCAGGTTCATGGACACCGTGCGGAATGGATGGATGGCGGTCACAGACACAGCTGTTCATACATGAGACAGGCAGATGCCTGGACCCCATGTGTAATGGATGCATGGCGGTCACAGACAGAGCTACTGAAACATGACACTGGAACCCATGCGGAACGGATGCATGGCGTTCCCAGTTAGACAGGGCCAAAGACATAGAGACATGGTGATATCAAGACATGATGACCTCAATGAATTACCAGGTGACCACACAGATCAGGTTAGAAACAAACACCCAGGCCAGGAGCCTGCACCCTGCACAGAGCCAAGCTGGAGACAGATGGCCTCAGGCACACAGCTCGCAGGTCTATATAGCTGGTTCATGAGGGCACCTGACCCCCTGGTAATCAAGCACAGAGCAAACTAAACACAGAGCATACAAAACACAGGAGACAGTTCACACGAGGCACAGAACACTGTAGCCAGCAAGCACCACAAGCAACCAGCATACATGGGAAATGCCCACAGCCGGTATGCAATATCACAGGCAGCCAGCCAACATGGCAACTCAGAGAACTGTCCTGTGATACAAACACAGGGAATATCCACATACACAGGCCCACGTACAGACACAGAAGACCATAGCCAGCACGCAGCACCCAAGCAACCAGCATACACGGACGAACCCCTTTAAAGAGACGGTTTGCTGGCAGCAGGTTAAGGAAGGTGGATTAGAAGGAAATGCAATATTTTTAAATGCCAAAAGGTATAGATTTGTTTAAAGTAAATGTGCACATCAGCACCTCTTATGTCTATGACATTGGCGAACCAATTAGTAACACAGTCCACAGTAATGCAGCAGCAACCACAGAACTATCATTAACCTAAAGGAAATGTCCCTGAAGGTGGAGATTTCCTTTAACTCATCTTTTTGCCAGGTCCCATTGCTCCATAGTTAAATGTTATTTTCATGCTTACTATCCCGTTGTATAGCTAAGCCCCGTAGCAGTCAGTCCCAGATTTAAAGGGGTTATCCGAGACCTAAAACAGTTAGATTGCTTTAAAATCATCCCACAACTTTCTAATTTACTTACATTTTCAATTCTGCCCCATTCGCCTGTGTGAATTGTGGTCACGTGATTCTCCAGCCTGCTTCTCACCATAACATCCGCTGCCAAGAGTCGTCAGCGCCCATGATGCACAGCGCAGAAGTTGTCGGAATGTCATCAGCCCTGCTCCAATGCCCACTTTGCTGGCCCTCCCCGTCAACCACTCTTCTATACGCTCACTGCTCCCTGTTCCTCCCCGTCAACTATGAAGTGCCTTTTGCGCTGTGGCATTAGAAGAACTTTGATATCTCTGACTTTTAGTCTAACCAGACTGTCTATTACTCTGTAATTTCTCTAGAGCCGTTCTATGGAAACAGTAGATTTAAAGAGCACACCAAATGCTTCAAATAAATTCTTTATTAACTTCAACTTTTCTTCATATTTAACACTGCCGCCTCCGCAGCAGATAGTCCATGTACAAAACACGTGTTGAAAATATATTACAAAATGGCGGTATCCATAAGATGGTGTTTCAACTGTTTAATCTTGTCATTCAACATAAAATGGTGGATATATTTCTCTCTTGAGTATCTGTACTCTCACTTTAAGTTATTTAAGCACTTTATGATCTCTCTGAGAGGGATATCTGCTAACTAATAGTTCTGCTTGGTCAACTTAGTTTGCAATTGCTTATGAGCAGTTTGTATGCAATTTGTATGGAATCTGGTTTGTATGCTTGCAATTTGTATGGACTGTTAAGTAGTTCACAGTTTGCAACTGTAGCTTGAAATTTGGTGGAACTGTAGGTAAACACACATATAACTGGTTCAGTATACAGTTCTAATCACAATACTATATACTAAATACCTATTTTGGCCTCTTGTTCCCATAAAACTGGACTCTGACTGGAACTGTGTGTCTATTCAGCTCCTCTCTCTGGTGAGTAATAATTCTAGCAGCTCCTGCCAGGGGAATTCCCAGACAGGCTGTGTGTAAGGCTGGCTGTGATTGGTCTAGACTTCTTTGCAGCAACAACAGATTAACACTATGCTTTCTGTTGTTTCTGCTGTGTCACTGAGCTTACCTTACATTACAAAATTAATCTTAAAGGCATATTATCTTTTTATGCTTCTGTGAACACAAAATATAATAGTTATATGACATCCAAAACATGATGTCACAGTAAATAACTCTGCTTTTGTCTTTAACACGTAACCATAGAAACTGTATTAAGGCTATTGGCAGGTCTAGCTGTATAAATATATAAGGCATATTAGCAAACTAGGACAGGTCTTAGCTGGCCAGCTACACAGCACCCTGCATCTCCGTCCCATTGCCCCTATCACTGTCACCCAGCACCTCTCTTCCATTGCCCTTTATCCCGGGCTCCTCGCATCTCTCTCCCATTGCCCTGCATCCCGGCACCCCAGGTGCGGGTGCCGGGGATGAAGGGCAATGGAAGAGAGGTACGGGGTGCCGGTGATGCATGGCAATGGAAGAGAGGTGCGGAGTGACGTGGATGCAGGGCAATGGAAGAGAGGTGCGGGGTGACTGTGATGTGGGGCACTTGGAGAGAGGTGTGGGGTGCCGGGGTTGCAGGGCAATGAGAGAGAGATGCGTGGAGCCCAGGATGCAGGGCAAAGGAAGAGAGGTGCGGAGATGCAGGGCAATGGGAGAGAGGTGTGGGGTTACAGTGATGGGGGGCAATGGGATGGAGATGCGGGGTGCCGGTGAGCAGCGTGGCAGTGTAATTGATCTGGAAGGTTGACTGGGAGGAGCAAGGAAAATGGGGTATAGAGGGGAGGTTGACGGAAAGGAGCAGGGAGCAGTCGGTGTATAGAAGAGTGGTTGACGGGGAGGGCCAGCAAAGGGGGCGCTGAAGCAGGGCTAATGACGTTCCGACGACTTCAGCGCTGTGCATCATGGGAGCCGACGACTCTTGGCAGCCAGTGTTATGGTGAGAAGGGGGCTGGAGGGTCACATGACTGCAATTCACACAGGGCGAACGGGGCAGAATTGAAAATGTAAGTAAATTGGAAAGTTGCTTGGGGGACGATTTTAAAGCAATCTAATGTTTTAGGTCTTGGATAACCCCTTTAAGTAAAGGCTACACGTGCCCAAGGCTGGGAAAGCAGGGTCACAACATACATTTTTATTTGCAGCAGTGCAGAGCTATGCTCAACATTTTATTTGTCTTTATATTGTGTCAGAATAAGGTGTTTTTTTATATTGTAAGTATTGCAGCATTGGCTCAATAAGAGCTGAATCACTTCACTGTATCTTATTTATGCTGGTTGTTACACGTTTAGAACCACAGAGACACATCAAAGTTTTATAACTACCCCAGGGACGCATCAAAAGGCAAAACTATAAGGTACAACTCTATGGATCTTTATTGTTTTTTTCTTCTACAAAGGGAAACTTATTTTCTGCAGTATTACTGCGGAGAAAATGAGCACCATTATTATGGTTTGTCATCTGCAGCTAGGGGAGGGAGCAATGGGGGGTGCATTTATTTTGGCTAAAGGTGGACGACACCCTGTTATCAAGAAGCATTAGACAATGAGGCAAAACAAGAGAGGTGCAAATGGAGCATTAATGGTCTACCTGTTGTGTCCCTCTCATATAGGGACTCCAAATAGAGAATTCTAGCCAGCGAGTCACTAAGATGTGAATACCTTTATTTGTTATCTCTAATTGTCACTTACAGATGTCCCCAGTGGTAATCTAAATGTAATTTCCTTGTTTTGGCGGCATTCACACTCTACCAATTTTAAGTTATATAACTGGGAGCAAACTGGAGAACATTCAAGCAAGAACAGAGAAAATCTGCAAATCCTTATAAATTTTGCCCTGATTAAATGGACTATCCCCTAATTAAAATGTGATGCCATATCACTAGGCAGGGGTGGCCAACCTGTGGCTCTCCAGCTGTTGCAAAACTACAACTCCCAGCATGCCCAGAATGCCTACAGATAGCCTACAGCAGGGCATGGTGGGAGTTGTAGTTAAACTACAGCTGGAGAGCCGCAGGTTGGCCATCCCTGCACTAGGGTATACTGTAGCATTCTGATTAGTAGGAGCTTGGCCTCTAGGACCCCTGTTGATCCTGAAATTAACGGTCACATCATTTGTTTAGCTACCAATACAGTTCTGGAGATAGGAATTGTGCACAAGATCTCAAAGGAAATGGTGTCAACCAGAGCTGGGCCACCTCTTGTCAAGGGCACCCTCTCTATGGTACATATGTTCTTGGTCCGAAGCACCCTCTATGTGGCTATATGGTGCCTCTGTACAGCACCCTATTGCAGAGATATTCCTCTAGGATGTTTCCTATGTTGGATTCATAGACAATCTGACCAGGGACAAAAAAAACTCTGTATGCCTCCAAATAAATTTTTAAACATAAAGTAGGCGCAGTAGGGCTCCTATAATGGAGCAGGAGAACGAAAAGGCTGAACGCTGATGTGAACTCAGCCTTAGTAATGGGGAAACAAGAGGTTCCTAATACATGGTCATGTTGAGTTCTCTGGGCTTTCTCCTCTGTTAATAGAGGTCCTGAGTAAAGAATCTCTGTAAGCTCTGTAACGTTAAAGGTTGCTTTGGAGCTGACAACCCCTTTGGTCTGGAGCTGTGCCCCTGAACATAAAAAAGGAAGACTCAACTGTCTGCGGTTCTGCCACTGATCCATTCCTGGCTCCTTATGGTCCCTGCAGGTCCAGGAAGGGGCTTTGTCCCTTGACCACTGTAGCCAATCACAGGCCTCACAGAGGCTTGAACATTACATCACTGCTATGACCTAGCATTCAAACTGCTGCGACCACCGAGGCTTGTGATCGGCCACCAGGGGCGTAGCTATAGGTAGTAGTAGTCGCTACTGGGCACACTCTTGCACCAGGGCCCATGAGCCTTTAGCTACGCCCCTGTTGGCCACAGTGGTCATGGGACCCAACTGCTTCCTGGTCCTGTGGAGAATGAAAGCAGCTGGGAACAGGGCAGCGGAGGGACTGCGGACATGTGAATCTTCTTTTTTTTATGTTTGGGGACACAGGTCCAGACTAAAGGGGTTGTGGGTTCCAAGGCTGGATATCCCCTTTAATATACCCTAGTATGGCATAGATAAAGGTGTTCTCTTTGGGGGCCCTTTAATTAAAAAGTCATAATAACACCTGTCAACATCAGTTAACTTACCAATGTTTTCCAGATACCAGACCTTTTTTTTTACACTGCAAGAAAGCAAAAGCCAAAAAACAGCAAACATTATGAACATGTTGTACAAACCTGCAGACTAACTATATAGCTAATATTAATCTCAGGCAGAGCTTCACCTCATCATTTTTAGTTCTCTTTAAAAGCAAGCACCTGAATGCTTAGTGTTTCGGCTGTCTCATAGACACGTTCCAGCTGGCGTGCTCCTCTCAAGCAGTAAACATGAGAACCGCGGTCCGCTGCCAGTCTTAACATAAACAGGATGTGTAACGCTCCGAGGCCTCAGTAAGAATGGTGAATCCTTATAAACAGGAAGTGCATATTACACTGAATGCCCTCAATCACTGAGAAACCTCACAGTTACCAGACTGGAAGGCCTGGGCTGCAGTTAACAATACTGTATTCTGTTTCTACTTTTAAGGCATTGTTCAGCTTTTTACAAGCGATGGCCTATACTCAGGATAAGCCATCTGTTACTTTGGCTATCGTTGCTTTACTTGCCGGTCCTGAGTTTCTGTATCTCGTCAGCTTGAACTTACCTCTTGCTCTCCCCTTCCGGGCTATCTTAGCCTGCTTGCCAGCCTCTCTTCCTCTGGCCAGGGGTGCATTCGCCCATGGTTCTTCCAGCTCACACACCCAAATCTTCTCCAGCCTATGGCTGGCTATGTTGGGGCAACGTATGCACTTTTTCCTATGAGAGGGTGCCTGACCAATAGGTTCCTCGCCTGCTAGTATCCTGCAAATGTGTGCTGTATTTGTTGTCTGCCCAAGTACCAACTTTTTGCCTGTTTCCAGCTGCTTGACCTGATCTGTACCTGACCTCCATATTGACCCTTCACTGCCTGCCATCAGACTTTTACAGAATGTCATGTACTCTGCCTGCCAAACGGTTTTGTCTGATCCCTCGGTGCTCTGCTATGCTTAACTAGACTTGTTCACTAAACTAGTTCTGTTAAGCTTGACACCTTCAGTTGCTTTTCAATGGCCGGGATATCACAATGGATCAGCTGTCAATCACACAGAGACTATTACTGGAGGTAGCAGCCTGGTGGTTCCCCATAATGTAGTTCAGATCCTTTTAAGGACTGCCAGGAAAACACCCCTTAGGAGTAGCCCAAAGTCAAATCTGTTGGTTAGAACAAGTGGCTCTGCACCCACTGCCATAACACCATCACTATCTGATCGGCAGGGGTTAAACACCCCTCAACCCCGCTCAATGTAGCTCAGGCACCAGAATAACACCCCCCACCCCCGTCTACAGTGTAGTGGACGTAGCCGGTTACTGCAGCACTGCTCCCATTAAAATGAAATGTTTATTGCCATACACAATACTGTGGTGGGATATGGTCTGGTGCTCCTGGTAGACATTGTTCAGAGAGATATCTTTTAGGTGAATATAAGGCCTCGTGCACACGACCGTTGTGTGCATCCGCGGCCGTTGTTCCGTTTTCCTGTCAATGGGTCCGTGGAAAAATCGAAAAATGCACCGTTTGGCTTCCACGTCCGTGATCCGTTTTTCCAGTCCGTGAAAAAAATATGACCTGTCCTATTTTTTTCACGGACAACGGTTCATGGACCCATTCAAGTCAATGGGTCCGTGAAAAATCACGGATGCACACAAGATAGTCATCCGCGTCCGTGATCCGTGTCTGTGATCCGTGTCCGTTTTTCCTATCATTTTCAATGCAAACTTGACTTAGTTTTTTTTTTCACTTTTCATGTCCGTGGATCCTCCAAAAATCAAGGAAGACCCACGGAAGAAAAAACGGTCACAGATCACGGAACAACGGAAATCCGTTTTGCGGACCGCAAAAAAAAACGGTCGTGTGCATGAGGCCTAATAGTAAGGTTTTTTTTTTATTCTAAGAATCATTTTGGGATGTGACTAGGGGCCTCCAAACAACCTTGATTCTACAACAGGTGAAGAAGTGTGCATGTATAGAAATATGAAGTGAATATAGCTCCACAGAATAACACTGCCATATGTGGGGCCTATGTTATATATAAAGAGTACAGATCCAGAATATGCTTGAGGTGTAAATCTTAACCTGTGCCACAAATCTTTGAAAATACCAGTGATTCACAAAAAATTAATAATTTCTCTTTTTAACCATTCAGGGAGAAGTCGGCCTTTGTACGAATAATTGGAATATCGCTTAGAAATGACTACGTGACTGCATTTGATTGCGTTCCCTGTATATTGACTTCTTAGCCAGTACAGAGACTGTCAGAAACCGGGATTCCAGATCTCACTATGGAGTCCATAAATGCATTCTTCCAAAGGATCTATGACATGATACAATATAAACATGAGCAGGGGATATATAACACCATCTGCCTGGGGGTTCTGCTCGCCCTCCCGCTTCTTGCTTTACTCATTGCTAGCATTATTTGTTGTCACTTTTGCTGTTGTCGGACCAGAAAAAGTAACACACTGAAGCCTTCACCAAGTAAGAAGAAAAAAAAGAAAAACGAAGAAGAGGACTTCTGGATACCAAGTCCACAGGCCAAGTCCATCATGCTGGAGAAAGTGCCTTCAATTTCTGTATAGCTATAACTGAAACTGAACAGTTTGCTTATCTGCTGGAGCTGATTACAAAGTGGCCATCAACAGATCTGCCACAAGCTATAATACTGAGTATAATAACCTGCTGCATGGGATGGACAATCTCCAACCGTATTGTAAATCCAGGACTCGGTAGCGGGAATTAGTGCACATTCCCTTTTTTATGCCATGAACAAAAATGAAGGAGCTCAGGGTGGATTTTAATGGAGGTGTAACAGCTACTCAGGCTAATTACACTCCCATATCTCTGGAATAACGGGAGTATGAAGAAGCTTCAAGAGGTGCTTCCAGTAGACATCTCACTGCATTTAGGAGTAATGAGGTCTAAAGTTTTAAAGCAATGAAACTGATCTTAAAACTTGGGCCAAGACTTACTAATACTTCCTAAGATATGGACAGTGTAAACTTGCACTAGCTACATCTGATACATCTTTTGAGTTGTTACCACCTATTAGTTAGCTTACTCACTGTACTCTGCCCCACAATTTTGCCTGGCTTTCTTCTAAGCCATACACCTTTCCCACCAAGCCATGTCCAAGCCTTTAGGTGCAAAAAGTGTCTTAAACAAATGTGGCGTGACCACCGCTACATTCACTTCAATGGGTCTGACTGAGACAGTGCTCGGCTCTATCTCAGACAGAAGTGAATGGAGAGGTGATCGTGAATGTGCTCAACTGCTCGATTCAGATGGAGAATCAGGGACCTTCATTATCATGATCCAGTGAACAGACGCTTATCTCCTATCTTGTGGAATGTGTTCTTTATTGGATGACTGTTTTAACCTAAAAAAAAAGTATTACAGAGGTTGTCTCGCAATTGAATATTCAATTTTCATCAAGCAAAACATAACAACTCTTAAAATGGAATATTTAAAAAACACTTAGGGTGGGTTCACATCTGCGTTCTGGAGTCCGTTATGGCTTTCCATTATAAAATGGTTATAACTGAAAATAACGGAATCCATAAGACGGAAGGATGGATCCGTTATGCTGCCCATAGACTTGTATTATGACGGAATGCAAAACAGACGCCTTTAAAAGGCATTCCTTTTTGCTTTCCGTCTTAATAGAAGTCTATGTGGAAGCATAACGGATCCGTCTGGTTTCCGTTATGCAAAACTGAGAAAAAAGTCCTGTCGACAGGACTTTGTTTTCCGCCTTGTATAACGGGACCCAGACGGATCCGTTATGATTCCCATAAACTTCTATTAAGACGGATCAAAACGGAATGCCTCTAAAGACTTCCGTTTTGACTTCCGTCTTATGCATTACGTTATTTTCCGTTATAACTATGTTATAATGGAAAGCCATAATGGAATCCAGAATGCAGATGTGAATCCACCCATACTTGTTATGGCATCCATTTGGTTACCCTTCAGCACGTATGTCGGTTACCCTTCAGGACGTTCATCCCCAGTAGCTCAATCCCATAAATTAGACTGGGAACCTAAAGTGCCCCCTGGAAAAAAAAACTAAAATTGGCCTCATGTTGGTGGCGGGTCCAATTTGACAGAAGGCAGGGACAACAGAAATAGGCAGAGCCAGCAATACCATAGTGCATCATAAAATACCGCCCTAGCAGAACCAAATACCACAGTGCAGCACAAAATGCCTCCGCCTTGTTGCAGTATTCAACTGCATCCCCGTCCTGAGGACGGTGATGCATTTGAATTTACGAGGACTTCTGTGGCCACCAGTCAGGTGCAAAAGTACCTGATGTTCATGCATTAATTAATGCTGAGAGGTTCAAAACGTTGTGTACCTGGGTTGTGGCTGTGAGGAGGGCTCGGGTATCGGCCAACTGGGAAATTTCACTGTAGGTTCTATGGCCAGTCCACCCCTGCCCATCAACCAGTTGTACATGAGCGGTGGAGTAATTACTAGTAGTGATGGACGAATATCGGCCGAGGCGGTTCACGAACGCGCGTTCACGAACCCCGCATTCGCGGCGGACCCCATTGACTTTAAAGGCAAGCAAACCTAAAAAACCTTCAGGTCATATTTGCAGCCACCAAATACTTACTAGAAGTGCACAAATAGTCCCACAACATGAACAGTGATATACCAGAGGGGGATCATTGGCAAAAATTCCCACAAAAAATAAGTATTTTAATCAGGGGCCACTCTCAAAAATGTGCCCTACTGGAGCCTAGAAATTTTTTATTTTAGGCCACGGGAGTACAGGCCCCAAAAATTAGGCATTCATCTAACAGAAAATAACTTGTTATTATGTGGCTGGAGGTACATTAGGCGGTCACTGGATAAAATTTTTACTGTAGGCCAGTACAGGCCCCAAAAATTTGGCATTCACCTGACAGAAAAAAACTTGTGATGATGTGGCTGGAGGTACATTAGGCGGTCACTGGATAAAATTTTTACTGTAGGCCAGTACAGGCCATAAAAATTAGGCATTCACCTGACAGAAAAGAACTTGTGATTATGTGGCTGGAGGTAAATTAGGCGGTCACTGGATAAACATTTTACTGTAGGCCAGTACAGGCCCCAAAAATTAGGCATTCACCTGACAGAAAAGAACTTGTGATGATGTGGCTGGAGGTACATTAGGCGGTCACTGGATACAAATTTTACTGTAGGGCAATACAGGCCATAAAAATTAGGCATTCACCTGACAGAAAATAAATTGTGATTATGTGGCTGGAGGTAAATTAGGCGGTGACTGGATAAAAATTTTCTGTAGGCCAGTACAGGCCCCAAAAATTAGGAATTCACCTGACAGAAAAGAACTTGTGATTATGTGGCTGGAGGCAGGGGCGTAACTAGAAGTGACTGGGCCCCACAGCAAATTTTTGTAAGGGCCCCTCCAGCGCGCTTCGCACCTTCCTTGTCCTGTGTAAACCCCACTCCTTTGGCACAGACAAGGGTCGGGGGCACAGGTCAGGGGGGCGCAGATAACTTGAAAATAAACTGTCACACACGCTGCTGGGCCCCTTGGCAGCCCGGGCCCCGAAGCAGCCGCTTCCCCTGCTTCCCCAGTAGTTACACAACTGGCTGGAGGTACATTACGCGGTCACTGGATACAGATTTTACTGTAGGCAAGTACAGGCCCCAAAAATTTACCTGACAGAAAAGAACTTGTGATGATGTGGCTGGAGGTACATTAGGAAGTCACTGGATAAAAATTTTACTGTAGGCTACTGGAGTACAGGCCCCAGAAATTTGGCATTCACCTGACAGAAAAGAACTTGTGATTATGTGGCTGGAGGTACATTAGGCGGTCACTGGATATAAATTGTACTGTAGGCCAGTACAAGCCCCAAAAATTAGGCATTCACCTGACAGAAAAGAACTTGTGATGATGTGGCTGGAGGTACATTAGGCAATCACTGGATAAACATTTTACTGTACAGGCCCCAAAAATTAGGCATTTACTTGACAGAAAAGAACTTGTCATTATGTGGCTGGAGGTACATTAGGCTGTCACTTGATAAAAATTTTATTGTAGGCCAGTACAGGCCCCAAAAATTAGGCATTCACCTGACATAAAAAAACTTGCGATGATGTAGCTGGAGGTACATTAGGCAGTCACTGAATAAAGTTTTTACTGTAGGCCACTGGAGTACAGGCCCCAAAAATTAGGCATTCATCTGAAAGAAAATAACTTGTGATTATGTGGCTGGAGGTACATTAGGCGGTCACTGGATCCAAATTTTACTGTAGGCCACTGGAGTAGAGGCCCCAAAAATTAGGCATTAACCTAACAGAAAAGGCCTTTTATGCCGCTGTATATACATAAGACAATGCCCATTCTTTGTTCTGGGTGGTGGCAGATATGTGTGGGCTGGCATGAGGAAATTGAATTACACGTGGTCGTCACAGGTGTTAAATTCCTCCGAGATCCATGCCTCATTCATTTTTAGAACTGTCGTGATCTAGGCGAGTGCGCTTATCGGTCAAGATCCCCCCTGCTGCTCTGAACGTCCTTTCGGAGAGGACACTTGATGAGGGGCAAGCCAAGAGTTCCATGGCAAATTGTGCCAGCTCACCCAGTAGTCCAGGGATTCCTCGTTTCTCAGAGCGTCCACATCAGCCGTTAACCCGATGTTGTCGGACACCTGTCGGTCTAGGCGTTCCCTGAGACTGGATCTGGAGGGCGGCTGTCGATGGGTTGGCTGCAAGAATGATCACATATCTGAAATGACCAACACATCTTCAAACCGCCCTCTTCTTGTAGGCGCGGTAGGATCGGTAGCCGCACCTGTCTTGCTGTGGGTGGAAGTTCCTCTGCCAGCGCCCGCAACAGCAGAATGCAGCACCTCTTGCAGCAAGGCCTGGAAATGCTGCATTCTCCCAGCCCTCTGTGATGCTGGTAACATGTCCGCCATTTTGTGTTTGTACCGGGGTCTAAGTATGATGCCACCCAGTACTGGTCCTTGCCCTTTATGCTTTTTATACGGGGGTCCCTCTTCAAACATTGGAGCATGAAGGCCCCCATTTGCACTAAATTGGAAGCGGTGGAGCACCCTGGCTCCTGCTCATCGTCCAGGAGAATGCCGTCCTCGGTCTCCTCCACCCAGCCACGGACAACACCAGGGATCCCTGAAAAGTTTAAAGTACCCCTCAAAGCCTGTTCTTCTTGCTCCTCTTCCTCTCCCCAGCCACCATCCTCCTCTGACTCCTCTTCAGACTCCTGCTGACTTGTCTCAGATGGACTAGCTCCCCCCTGGGAATTCATTCAGCATTGCGACTTCCTCATCTTCCAGCTCCTGCTCCTTGATGGCTTGATCAATAACACGACGCAATGCACGCTCCAGAAAGAAGGCCTAAGGTATGATGTCACTGATGGCACCCTGGCTGCGACTGACCAGTTTGGTGATCTCATCAAATGGCAGCAGAAGTGTGTATGCATCGCGCATGAGCAGCCAATAGCACGGTGAAAAGAAACCAAGCTCCCCAGAACCTCTCCGGTCAGGTGGTGTCGCCGCTGAACGCAAGCCATGGGCGTGTAAGATCTTCTAAAATGGCCAGAGATTTTCCTGGCCTGTCGCAAGACGTCCTGGACCCGGGGTATTTGGCAACTAATCGCTGCACAACTAAGTTCAGGACATGTGCCATGCACGGCACGTGTGTCATTTTGCCCTGTTTCAGTGCGCTCAGCAGATTGGCACCGTTGTCGCACACCACTTTACCAATTGTCAAATTAAGTGGGGTTAGCCACTGATCGGCCTGTGACCGCAGAGCTGAAGGCAATGCAGGACCGGTGCTCTTGTCTTCCAGGCACAACAACCGCAGCACAGCATGGCAACGTCTCACCTGGGACGTCGATTAGGTTCTAGGGAGCTTGGGACGCAGCGAAAGAGGCGGTAGCAGTGGAAAAGGAGGAGTCAGCCGAGGAGGAGACGGAGGATGGAGTAGGAGGAGGAGAAGAAGAGGCAGGCCTGCATGCAATCCTTGGCGATAACACCAAATCCACACGGGCACCACGATTTGTGGAAGCAGGTATATCGCAGGCCTCAATCAATATTTGGTGGAAACAGGTATATTGAACCCCTTAATCAGTATTTTGTGGAAGCAGGTATCTCACAGGCCTCAATCAGTATTTTGTGGAAGCAGGTATATCAAACCCATTAATCAGTATTTTGTGGAAGTAGGTATATTGCACCCCTTAATCAATATTTGGTGGAAACAGGTATATCAAACCCCTTAATCGGTGTTTTGTGGAAGCAGGTATATCGCAGGCCTCAATCAATATTTGGTAGAAACAGGTATATCAAACCCCTTAATCAGTATTTTGTGGAAGCAGGTATATCGCAGCCCTCAATCAGTATTTTGTGGAAGCAGGTATTTCAAACCCCTTAATCAGTATTTTGTAGAAACAGGTATATCGCAGGCCTCAATCAATATTTGGTGGAAACAGGTATATCAAACCCCTTAATCAGTATTTTGTGGAAGCAGGTATCTCGCAGACCTCAATCAATATTTGGTGGAAACAGGTATATCGAAACCCTTAATCAGTATTTTGTGGAAGCAGGTATATCGCAGGCCTCAATAATATTTGGTGGAGCGGGTATATCGAACCCCTTAATCAGTATTTTGTGGAAGCAGGTATATCACACCCCTCAATTTTTTTTTGGCCACAACAGTTATTTTACACCACCCGGTTTATTTGGGGCAACAGGTATATCACAGCCCTCAATCAGTATTTTGTGGAAGAAGGTATATCACACTCCTCAATCAGTCTTTTTTGGGGCAACAGGTATATCACACCCGTTGCAAATAGTTTTTCCAATAGCGCTTGTCCCTCTATATAGCTGCGGTATTGCAGCAGAACCGCACACAACTGCTGCACAATACAAATGCACTATATACTTTCTATGTTAGAAAGTATATTATAGGTATAATGAGCATATTTAGGACAAAACCTGGGTAAGGTATTATAATAACTAAATAATGCCAACCAAGGCAATGAGACCTATCTTGACCTAGGTGTTATAGGTATATCACACCCGTTGCAATTAGTTGTTGCAGTATCGCAGCAGAACCGCACACAACTGCTGCACAATACAAATGCACTATAATATACTTTCTATGTTAGAAAGTATATTATAAGTATATCACACCCTTCAGTATATCACACCTATCGATAGCACACCTATACCAGTCCTTAAAAGGACTTTTCTGGCCCTATTAGCTAGCGTTTGGTGTCCCTAACAGCCTGTTCCTGCTCCACAAAGCAACCTCCCCCTACACTGGCAAAATGGCTGCCAGATCGGGTTCTTTGATAGGGTGGGGGTGTTTCCATGTACTGAAACATCTCAATTGGCTGTCCTGTCCCACCTGATGGATGTGTCATGGGTCAAAGTTCGGCGCTTTGCCAAAGAATATGGCGCCGGCGGACGTTGCCACATGTTCGCATGTCCGGCGAACTGCAAACGCGGAAAGTTCGCCACAAAATGACCGCCGGGCAAACCGCAAGGCCATCTCTAATTACTAGCCTTGACTTCTCCCTGGACCCATTAGTTAGACATTCTGAGACAGAATTTAAAGGACATCATGGAGAGCTATGACCATGTACTGTATATAAGCAATATCTAGACACTGAAGACATTTTTTTCAAAGATGATTCCAGGTGAGAACTTTTTATGTTGTGTGTGATCTAACAGAGAAATGTATAATTTAGCCGTGGGACTTTATGAGGTCAGTGAAAGAGCACCTAAGGCAAAAGGTCAGTTTTTTTTACCTTTACGTAAGTTGCATCCCTTGGATCTAACGTGTCAAGTTCACAGCACAGATGTACATTAAAGTAAGTGGATCGTTGTATTAAAATATTCTAAACCTTATGTACTTTACACACAGCTGTCAAAATACAGCTAAAACTTAACTCTACTGGATAGTTCATAAGTGTCTGATTGGTAGGGGTCTGACCGCTGGGATCTCCACCTCCGATCACAAGAATAAGGGACTGTGTCCTCCTGAATGAATGGAACAGTGGTCAATTATGCACATTGCTGCCCAAGAGAAGCTGAGTCCAGAGCCCAGTTATCTCCATCAGTCCCATAGAGATCCATGGAGCCATAGCATGCATTCTTAACTGCCACTTAATTTATATAGTGAGTTTTTAGGACTCCTGTTTCTGTGATCAGGGGGGGGTCCTACTGGTCAGACTCCCACCAATCATATTCATATCACCTATTCTGTGGATAGGTGACTAGTTTAAACCTCATTATTTAGTATTAAATTCCATTGGAGAACATACAGTATGTTCATTTCTCTTGCAGCCCCTTCCCCTCTTGGATGATTTGCTGGATATTACCTGGCAATCACTGCATTTCCTGTTTCAGTGACCACCATTTGAGTACATGTTGCTGAATGTACAAAAGTGGTCAAAACAAGTTCTTAAAACAAAAACAACACAAGTGCAAGTCTATAATGTCCCTCACACTTTGGTAGCATGAAAAGATTTCAAAAAGAAACCACGCAGCTTCAGGATGTAAACATGCAGGAAAAATGGTGGGGTCAGGGGTCTAAGGGTACACCCACATGGTCAGACTTCTGATGTTTTTGGAAGCCAAAATTAGGCATGGACCATACAAGAAGAGAAATTATAAAGGACAGATACAACTTCTCCACTTTTTTTGAATTTATTCCTGGTTTTGGCTTCCAAAACTGCATCAGGAAACCTGACCGTGTGGCCTTACCCTCAAGGATCAAGAATGTGTGTGTTCTCTGTGTGTGGTATTGTGTACTGAGCAGAGATGGACTTTAACCAAGCAGCATTGCACTGATTTAATGTGAATTGACAAGTTTTAGTGTCTGCAAACGTTGCATGTAATAAAAATGTTTCAAATTTAACAAGTACGTATTCTTAATTGTATTTATCAGTATTGTCTGAGACGACCACAAAAAATTGCAGAGAAGTGACCCTATTGTTAAAGAGATATACATTCAGTAGGGCATTAGGGTGTATTCAAGTATTGTGATGCAATTTTGGAAGCAAAAACCAGGAGTAGATTCCAAATATGTCCTTAATACTTTCTCTCTTATGACTTTTGGTTTCAAAACCTGCATTAAAAAAACCTGCACACGTGTCAGCATCTTAAATAGGTTGTCCAAAACTTGATTTTCAGCATAGATTATCAATATCTGATTGGCAGGGGTCCGACACCCTGCACCTTTACCAATCAAAATTTACACTGCCTGGAACTGTCAATCAAAGTGCAGAGGGTGTGGCAGTTGCAGAGAGAGCAGAACCTCTAGGTGTAACGGCAACGCCCCCATTGCTCCTAGAGAATCATTTGCATATATAAAATTTAAAAAAAAATCAGCATTGTGGACACATATGAACATGGGACCAACACAGATGCCTTCAGCTACCAACTGCAGATGTAACAGGTCAGCCAGTGTCATAGGTACAAATCTGCTGACAGATGCCATGTAATGGAATGACTCAGCTCATAAATTAGACTATGGAATTGCTTTTTACGCTATGTGTAACATGACTTCAAAGTTAAGCTTGACTTTAAAGCCTCATGCACATGACTGTATTTTCGATCCGTGCCTGATCCTCAGTCTTTGCGGATCACACACACTGACCCATTCATTTCTATGGGGCTGCAAAAAATGCGGAAAGCACACAGATGATATCCGCGTGCATTTTGCATCCGGCCAGCCGTATGTCCATCCCGCAAAAAAAAATTTTTTTTGAACATGTCCTATTTTTGCCAGACAAAAAAGTGGCTACACTGTTCACATTTCCTTTCGGGGCCGAACTTGATGGACCCCATTATAAGTCAATGGGGTCTGTCAGGCGTCACTGGTGTCTGCCATATGATGGATCCAGCACTCCACATTTTCCGTTTCTGCTTCCTCTGACAGAACAGAAAAATTGAAAAAGTTCCAGATATGTGAACAGAGCCTAAAGCTCTATTCATGCTGCATTTGCAGTACACGATGTATACCAGATGCAATGGATTGGCTACATCACTTAATAAAATGGTAGACCATTTTTTTTTGCGGTATGCCTCGCTATTAAATAGCATAGTTGACTACACTATTCAATAGAGTAAAAAAAAAACAAAAAAACATGCCGAGTGGGCATTGTGTGGGCACACGTCGGGTCAGTAGGGCTCTATGGGCACATTTAGCACATTACTGCACATATGTCCAACATACACTGCAAACGCAGTATAACTAGACCTTTTTACATATATCTTTTATGTATTTTATAGGAGCTTCTCTCTTGTTATTCCAGTGAACTACCACAGTTCTACAAAACAATATATGTGTAACCCCAAATTTTCACCATAAAATGGGCTTTATTGTCTTTTTAGCTCGTGTACAGGTAAAAACCATTAGTCCTCCTTTATCTAAACTGACTGTCAGAAAAACTGTCCTTGTTGTCAGTATCAACCAATCACAGCGCAGCTTTCATTTCTGAAGATCAGTTTAAGAAATGAAAGCTGACATCTGATTGGTTGCCATGGACAAACTGTTTTGATAAATGAGGCCTAGATTACCTGCTTCTAGAGCCATGATGGCCTGACCATAGAAATACATGTACTATTGCTTCATCACCAGAAGATACCTAATGTAGCAGTAGCAGACTTATGTTTTTAGTCTCCTACCACATTAGGAACGTCCCAGCAGAAAAATTATAGAAAGTTAATAAAACAATCCTACGAAGGAAGGTTCTGTAGTAGAGAATATCTCATGGTTATTTCTATACATAAGCTATAGGTTTACAGCCACCCCATGTCATGTACAGATATTTATTCACTCCAAGGGCTCATGCACACGAACGTGTGCTGCCCGTTGCCGTATTGCGGACCGCATTTGCGTATCCGCAATACACGGGCACCGTTCCGTGTGCATTCCGCATCATGGATGTGGACCCATTCACTTCAATGGGTCCGCAAATCCGGAGATGCAGAACGGTGCGCAACGGAATCACGGAACGGAACACTACGGAAGCACTATGGAGTGCTTCCTTGGGGTTCTGTTCCGCACTTCCGTTCCGCAAAAAGATAGAACTTGCTCTATCTTTTTTGCGGAACGGAAGAATGCAGACCCATTCAAATTCATCCCGGCGGCTGTATGGAGGTTGCCCATGCATTGGGGACCGCAAATTGCGGTCCCCAATGCACGGAACGGCCAACCTACAGCCGTGTGAATGAGCCCTATTGGTGGGTTCATATCACGTTTTTACCATCTTTTTAACGTATACAATAAATGGATGCCTCAGACTGATGCCATACAATGACATCTGTTCACCATAGAGTTCCATTGTAAAAAAAAAAGAAAAAAAAGAAAAAAAAGCACTGTACTTTTTTTTACCGGACTGCGCAGGACACAAGAACGTGGTGTGCTGCATTTTGTATCTTTTTTTTTTTCTAATGTATACGTCAAATGGAGGCATAAAACATGATGTGAACCCAGCCTTAGATTTCATTGTCTATTTTTAACCCTTCGGTTTTCAGAATGCAGTTATTTGAGGAAAGTTCAAAAAAATGAATTTATTTTCTTTTCAGTTGAGTTTTCCTGCAATGAATAAATAAAACATGTAATAAACTGTTCCTGCGTCATTATCTATCATGTTCTTGTCGCTAACACTGACTCAAGATTATTTCCTCGCAAATCCGAGTGCTGTAATCCATAGCAGCTGACAGACACGGCCTATAGCTGCCTTGTGAATCACTGAGGGCGGCCATGGATTACCATAATTTAATAAGGGAATATGTCATGAGAAAATGACATGCTGTTTAAAATTGGGTTTTTAAAGGGGGTTTTCTCATCTGAGACAATGGGAGCATATCGCTAAGATATACCCCCATTGTCTGATAGGTGCCGCTCCTATATCGAGAACGGAGCGGACAAAGTGGTTGCTGGAGAAATCCGGTCCGGCCACCACTCTCCCCATAGAAGTGAATGGGAGCACACCGCGCATGACCGACCACTGCTCCTGTTCACTATTATGGGCCCGATGGAAATAATCAGTGCATGGCTGTTTTCGGCGGCCCCATAGAAATGAATGGAGGGCAGCTGCACATGTGCAGTGCGCCCTCCACCACTTTTAGGGACCTGCATCTATCAGACAATGGAGACATATCCTAGCAATATGCCCACATTGTCTCAGCTGAGAAAACCCCTTTAAGTTAGGCTAGTCTCACACTAGCGTTAGACATCTCCATCATGCTGTTCCTCAGGGAGCAGCCTGCCTGAGATGTCTGGATCCGACATTGCTGGACGCTACCTGATACTCGCTGGCCCTATTAAAGAGGACCCTTCATGGGTCCAGACATTATAAACTAAGTAACAGAATACGTAGGGGATAGTGCAGGGATCTAATAGCGCTTACAATTTTTTCTGGGCACCGCTCCGTTCGCCTGCTGTGGCCCCCGTTGTATTCTCCCGCCTGGTATGCTAATTTTAGCATCGGAGAAATGAGGAGGAGACTGAGTCTTTCTCCCTGGGCGTTCCTTCTCCCCTGGCCGTAGCGCTGTCCAATCGCAGCGCAGAGCGTCACAGCCAGACAATAGGGACATATCCTAGCAATATGTCCACATTGTCTCAGCTGAGAAAACCCCTTTAAGTTAGGCTAGTTTCACACTAGTGTGAGAGAAGGATTTATTATTGTATGCATATATAATTAGAACATTCTGTAGTACACATTTTTGTCCACTAGATGGCTGCAAACCATATGTATGAGAAGGTCAATAAGGGAGGGGGGAAGAGGGGATTACATTACAGTTTTCAAATACACCTATAAACTCAGTTGAAGTTGCTGAAACCACTCCTATCAGGTTAAGGAGCCAATAGTCTCTTCTTAAGGAACACCCCTTTTGTGATGTCATGTCTGCTATTTAAGTGAATGTACTGTGAATAAAGGGCGCTCGCCTGCTCTTCTACCATGGCTCAGGGAAGATGAGAAGATGCTTTCATGAAACCACCCACTGTGTCTGGTCTCATTATAAAGCTGTATGGCATGCACATACTTATACTTCTAATTGATTTGGCA
The DNA here is from genome assembly GCF_905171765.1 of Bufo bufo. NCBI lineage: Eukaryota > Metazoa > Chordata > Amphibia > Anura > Bufonidae > Bufo > Bufo bufo. Next base: position 195,418,354 of record NC_053397.1, read on the forward strand.
CCACACAAAGAAGAAGGAGAAGCGCATGAATTGCGCTAACAAAATGGCGCCCAACGTGGGGCAGACAGCTTGCGTAACTTCCGATTCAAACGCCACGAGAGCGACTTAAACGGAACCATCAGACGAGATCACATGCCGGCAAGGTAAGAAAGCTTTATTTCTTACGAATCTCCTCTGTAACTTCCGCTTTTGTGGGTTCTCAAGAGTTGAATTGGTGTTATCGCGATAGAAGGGTTCAAATTATAGCTGATCTGTCTGTTAGAAAGAACCTGTTGAAATATTCCTTCTTTGTGTGGTAGAACATGCTGGAACTAAACGGAAGTTGTTAGACAGCTGAGTCGGATATCCTGTGACGTAGAATTGGATCCCAGCCCAAGATTCTGACGAGAATCTGGAGAAAAGGGTTAACACCAATTGTCATAGGCAATTGGAAGTTATTAAGATTTTGTATCCCGGTGAATTGACTAGGGGTCTTCACTTTGAGAGATTGTGGGTTCAATACTATTATATCATTTGAGCTTTGTGCAACCGCGCTTGAGTTAGTGGGTTCGGTGGCGATTACTTATAGTAATCAGATACCGTTTGATCTTTGTGCAACTACGCTTAAGTTTGCGGGTTTGATAAGTAGCAATTGTTTGATCTCCGTGTAACTACAATAATGGGAAATTTGAATGTTGCAGGACAGAGTGAAAAGAGATATTAACAGCGACTCAGTTGATGCGAGAAAAAGAAAGGAAAAGTTTCAGTTAGGAATAAAAGTTGAAAGCATTCTGTCATACTAAGTAGCAGCGATTTCCGGTATTATCCGTAAATATGCAGTTTTGTGTAAAAATTCCCCCTAGAGATTGCAAATGCAGTAGGAGATAGATTAAACTAAAGTTTGTGGATAAGTGTGTAGATGGAAAGTAGAAAGAAATTGAGAAGAATGGACAATATTGGTATAATAAAATGGAGGATTTGGGTGTGGTAGGGAACAGAACAAAGAAGTTTGCCATGTGGCATCCCCCCCCCCCCCCCCCCCACCACATCTGTTGTAACTTAAAAAAAAAATAAAAAAAAAAAGTAATCCTGGGTCTTGTGGTCCATCAAAGAATACTATTGCTTTTTTTTCTGTCAGCTCCTCCTCTACACCATGTACTGGAATGTGCTAATCAGCACCACCCACTGTGCCTTCTGCTCCCTCTAGCCTTTCCCCACCCTCCAAAACTCTTTCAACATCAACCCCCCTTATGGGGGATGGGAGTGTGGGTGCAGGTACAGGAATGCTAAAATGAGTAACGTGTTGTTTGTCTGTGGATCTCAAAGACAGGACACAATCTTATCATAGTTTCCAACACTGGATTATATCCAGTGATGTCTGAAAATAACCCTTCCCAATTGTATGTCCTATCAGTTAAAAATGTACCTGCAGTAATTGCCCCTATGATGCCTACTAGAAATATTCCAGACCAGTCTACTCAATCTAGAATGCACCCATTCTAAGTCCTTAGTCAGATATGAGTGAAAGTGTAGGGATATCTGCATCATTATATGATGTATGACATATACTACACCCAGTAGTAACATCAAGTTTGCCATGATGAATAGAATTCCCAATTCAGAGGACTTACTTATGCTGCTTTATAGAAAATTAGTTAAAATATGGAGAGTTTTCTCATATTATTTATGAGATTTGGAAAATTGAGTCCAATGTAGAGCTGGGGATTTAATGCATAGTGAAGATCAGTGAGTCTGGGAGGAAGTGTTTAGATCATCAGTCAGTCACATTGTCCTCAGGACAGAGAGTGTGGAGAAAGTTTTCACTAGACTCCAGGAAAGTTGGGTGGATTTGGATTTTTGAGCTTACTTTATCTATGCATGAGAAAATCCTAAATACTGCCTATGTGTATGATCTTGAGAATCATCTAGAAAGGTCTAGTGTTGGCTAGGCTTGAGAGAAGTTCATTTTGTCCCTATTTTGTCATATTGTTAAAATTAAATCAAACAAAGACCTAAGGCGGGCGTGGCTGCCTATCAGTCCTCCCCACAAGGGGGGGAGGAAGACTTTGTATGTACTTGCCCACTTCCTCGCCTGTGGGAGGAAGACAAATGTTCAGCCCCTTCAAATGAAACACCCATAGGGAATTTAACAACCCAGAATCAAATACTGGATCCCTATTATTTATATAATCCTTGGGATCTAATTACATTGCCTCATAGCAAACATGTTCCAAGATCTCTCATGACTGAGGGTAGTATCACATGTGTAGGAGCATCTAGTAATGCAATTCCTACTCCTCTCACCAATTAATCACCGTCTTAAGGGTGTGCAAAATTAGATCCGATTACTCTGCTGCATCTGGAGGGGGGGAGGCTGGGAGTATAAATACAAATACTTTTTCCCACCTCTGTAAATAAAAATAAAAAGTGCTTTCTGGGAGTAGTAAATAAAAATATAATTCAAATTTAATGTCTCCAATTAATAACCACATTTTTGAGTTTCTGGTAGATCATTTCAGGTTCCTGGAGGATGGATCATTTCGAACAGGATATGCTGTTCCTACTTAATCTGATGTTGTCAAGAAAGAACCACTCCGTCCAGCAATGGTAGTGCAGGAGACAGAGCTGAAGACACTCGCTGAGGTTGGTAAGATGGCTGAGGGTAAGACTACTAACATCCAGGTATGCCTTCGGTATCACTCATTATTATGGTCTAATCTAGTGAAGCAGAGATTTTGTTTGATCCATGGCTAAGCCCATCAATAATGAATGCTGAGTGTATGAAAGATGTTTGATGCCCTGATACTGCCTCAAAAGGTAGAGGCTACATTATTACCTGAAGTCTACGCTAAGTTGAAATCTGTGTGATATGGGATGGCTTAAGGCCAGTGGACTTCCAAAAAGTTTGCCTTTTTCAGATACAGGCTACAGAGGATGGATTTAGAACATGGGCAAATCGAGAGAGAGAAGGTGTGTTTGGGTTTCTGTGTTGGATGACTCCTGGGTTCAACAATGCTGCCACTAGGTGAATGCTGTAATAATGATAGGAGAACTATGGGAGTTCCAGGAAGGCATATGCCAAGGTCATCTTACCCATTTCAGAGACTGCGGATTGACTACATTCAGAACAAAGGTGGAACAGTGTGAAAATGTCTGTGTCTGTATTGATCTCTTTCCAGGATATTCGGAGATTTGGCCTGTAGCGAAGGCTACAGCTAAAAGATACTGACTGAGGTGAGAGTACCTATCCCTGGGGTTTTTCTTCATCCGATATACATCTAACCGAAAGATAGGCCTAAGTCCTTATGAAGTACTCTTTGGGAATGCTCCTGGATTAGGTGTCTATTTCCCCAATAGTTCCAGATGCAGCATATTAGTTTTCCAAAATGATGTTGTCTGTCGCACAAGTTATTGTCTAATGTGTATTTCCAAGTTTTAGTTGTTTCCTAGAATCCAGACTGTATAGAAGCGATTCATTCTTTACAATCAGGAGATTGGATAGTGGTGAAACAAGAGACGTGTGGAAAGTCCTAGAGCTACAGTTTGAAGATCTACATCAAGTCCTGATAACCACTGCCACTGCTGTTGAATTGCAAGGAGCAACTGATCGTATTGCAATCAAGTGCCAGGACTATAAGAGCCATAATGTTGTTTCATGCCTTATTGTTTGTTCCATATTGTACAAAGGGGAAATCACAGTCAAATCAAATTCCAACGGTGTTATATTATCAAGATGAGTCAGGAACAACTAAGTTGACTTTTGCAGTATAGTGGACTGTAAGACAGATGACAGATAGGACACTTGGTTTTGGTCTGATAAGTACATCTGTGTGACTGGAACTGACCCAGTCTATGGTAATTGTGTTTAGATATGACCATACCAACTGTGGATATTGGAAATTAACAGAATGGAGTACTAATCTGAAATATTGTGAATATAAACTAGTGGAAACTACCTCTAGAGTCAGAAAAGCTGAAGGTTTGTTGCAAAGAATGACTATCCTGAAGGGAACCCCACCAAACAGTTGTAAACATGATGAGTGTAATCCTCTGTTCCTGTCCATTAGAAATCCTATCCAATAGGATTCGGGGATATATGTGTTAGGAGCATGTGTAAGTGACCAAGATCCCCTAGGCAAATTTAGAATGTTGGTAAGGGAGAAACCTCAAAGTTCAGTAGCATCTGTGGCTCCTACATCCTTACCTATAGTTGGCATTAAATATTTGGCCAAATTTAAAATATAATGACAAACTGACCTTAGAGACAGGATTTATACAGGAAAGCCCTTTGGTGTTTTCCCTCCAGGATATTGTTCTTACATAATTCATGAACCAAAATTATCAAAACGCAGATATCTGGTGATTGTGTGGAGATTTGAAACTCCAACCCAGGATGCAGGTGGAATGAAGTGGCCAATGTACCCTGATCAAGTCCTGATCGGGTACTGATGCCATTTGTTCTATTCTCACCTCCTGAGTAGGATCAAATCAGAAAACATTGTCCGGTCACGACTAAGGAGGTCACTCCCTACATCCTTTGACTCACGTTTATACATGGATGCCATAGGAATCTGCAGAAGAGTTTCTGATGAATTTAAAGCAAAAAGTCAGATAGTTGCAGGATTTGAGTCATTAACTCCCATGATTAGTAAAAATAAAAAAATATATATTTTTTTTTTTGATTGGATTAACATATCTATTGTCATCAACAGAGATTTGTGAATTATATCTGTGGTGCTGTGCAGAGAATGGTGGAACAACTGAGCTCTTTTCCAGTGATGACTCTACAGAACCGACTGGTCCTTGACAGCAGAAAAAGGAGGGGTCTACAGGAACTGCTGCATCTACACTCCGGACAACACGGCCCCTGATGGAAGGATCACCAAGGATCTGAAGAAACTGATGAACTTTATCAAATGAACTGATGGGAAAAATTCTGAAATTAATATCATGGCCAGAATAATGTTTTAGGAACTGGTTCAGCGACTACAATGTTATTAGAATTTGGTTTTAACAGGCTGTCATATAGTTCTACATTTTAGGAAAATTGTTTTTGAAAATGTATAATACATCCATGCCCACACTATGTATATGTGCTGTGCCCCTGTCAAAGACACAGATTATTCCATCCTTAAGTAAATAAAACCTTGTTGATGGTTGCGGGGTAAATAGGACAAGGTGAAGGCAAACCCGAAAGGGAGTTGAGGGGACCTGGTGAAGCAATAAGGAAAGTCCAGCTCTTCGCTGTTTAGGGCGTTGGGAGAGTACCTCACTTTGCCTGTTCACCTTTGGTCTATTTCCCGCAAAAGGAGGGATTTGTGAGAGAAGGATTTATTATTGTATGCATATATAATTAGAACATTCTGTAGTACACATTTTTGTCCACTAGATGGCCGCAAACCATATGTATGAGAAGGTCAATAAGGGAGGGGGGAAGAGGGGATTACATTACAGTTTTCAAATACACCTATAAACTCAGTTGAAGTTGCTGAAACCACTCCTATCAGGTTAAGGAGCCAATAGTCTCTTCTTAAGGAACACCCCTTTTGTGATGTCATGTCTGCTATTTAAGTGAATGTACTGTGAATAAAGGGCGCTCGCCTGCTCTTCTACCATGGCTCAGGGAAGATGAGAAGATGCTTTCATGAAACCACCTACTGTGTCTGGTCTCATTATAAAGCTGTATGGCATGCACATACTTATACTTCTAATTGATTTGGCACCACACAAAGAAGAAGGAGAAGCGCATGAATTGTGCTAACACTAGCGTTAGACATCTCCATCATGCTGTTCCTCAGGGAGCAGCCTGCCTGAGATGTCTGGATCCGACATTGCTGGACGCTACCTGATACTCGCTGGCCCTATTAAAGAGGACCCTTCATGGGTCCAGACATTATAAACTAAGTAACAGAATACGTAGGGGATAGTGCAGGGATCTAATAGCGCTTACAATTTTTTCTGGGCACCGCTCCGTTCGCCTGCTGTGGCCCCCGTTGTATTCTCCCGCCTGGTATGCTAATTTTAGCATCAGAGAAATGAGGAGGAGACTGAGTCTTTCTCCCTGGGCGTTCCTTCTCCCCTGGCCGTAGCGCTGTCCAATCGCAGCGCAGAGCGTCACAGCCAGACAATAGGGACATATCCTAGCAATATGCCCACATTGTCTCAGCTGAGAAAACCCCTTTAAGTTAGGCTAGTTTCACACTAGCGTTAGACATCTCCATCATGCTGTTCCTCAGTTGTATTCTCCCGCCTGGTATGCTAATTTTAGCATCGGAGCAATGAGGAGGAGACTAAGTCTTTCTCCCTGGGCGTTCCTTCTCCCCTGGCCGTAGCGCTGTCCAATCGCAGCGCAAAGCGTCACAGCCAGGGAGAAGGTGATTTTTTTTTTCTCCCTGGCTGTGACGCTCTCTGCTGCGATTGGACACCGCTACGGCCAGGGGAGAAGGAGACGCCCACGGAGAAAGACTCAGTCTCCTCCTCATGGCTCTGATGCTAAAATTAGCATACCAAGCGGGAGAATACAACAGGGGCCACAGCAGGCGAACGGAGCGGTGCCCAGAAAAAATTGTAAGTGCTATTAGATCCCTGCACTATGCCCTACGTATCCTGATACTTCGTTTATAATGTTTAGATCCATGAAAGGCCCTCTTTAAATTTAATTGGGGACCGATGGAAATATGGCTGCAGCCCGGCAACTATGCACAGTACTAGTTGAATTTAGTGTAGGTACACTCTGACATTCTGACTTTTTCGAAGTGGAGTGTAGGTGAGAGAATTTTTTTACACAATCCCTATAAGATAAAAAAAAAAGGCTAAATACCAATGTACTAAACAGGAACACCCACAAAAAGCTAGATTTCCACAGGAGGAGCAAAAAATAACTGTGGCCTGTGGCAGAATATTGACAAATTTGCCTTACAAGTAAAAGGATATGAGTCACCATTTACTCCAAAGCCTCTTTCACACGAACCTGTGCGCCCCGTGGCAGTGCTGCGGCCGCAAATTGCAGGCCGCAATGCACAAATACCCACCGTGGGGCAGACGCAGCGGATCGCGGAGCCATTCACTTTAATGGGTCCATGATCCGGCCGTTCCGCAAAAAGATAGGACATGTACTGCAGAATGGAAGTACGGGACCGTAGGGACATGTACAAATAAAATTGCAGTATAAATGTAAAGTGATCAGTTATCCATCTTCCCAAAAATTATTTGATGCTTTGTTTTAAGCAGTAATCCAAATGGGTTATTTCGAAACCGTGAGTGGATAAAAAGGCCAGATGTCCACCTGTGGAGGCCAAGCTCGCTTGTATGTGTTTCTAAAAAATTGGGAATTTTGATAAGGGTCCAGGAGAGATCTGGCAAGAAGTCCAAGTTAATGTTAAATTACGGTTCACTGGCCAGCCAGGGCACAGGGATGGCCAAAGATTTTTAACTCATTGCTCCTGATGTTCACTAACCCTGGATTTTCCCCATCCAATAAACACAGGGTTTTAATCAGAGCTTAGTAATCAAGTTTAATGAGGCGGGATATTTTATGACAAGGCGTCTGATTTTAAGATGATATTGGCCTAGGTACAGTGAGGCGTTCAAGGTAAAGCCGCATGCAGAGACCTGGATGCACATTTTTTAAAGGTTAGGAGAAATTTATTTTCTTAACAAGTAAGTGCGGATGCTGATTTCACACCTCATATCTCCTGAGAGCAATATAGCCTACTCAAGGTGAAATTGTAGATTTAATGAGCAACAGAATACATTTTCACTGTAAGAAAAAAGTATATATATGATGTTTTTAACAAGCTAGTTATTCGGCCACCCTAGATATTAAATTACATTTTTGAAATTAATCTTTTAAGCATCCCCCACAGTACTGAATAATAATGACATTTGTAAAAAATCAATAACATGCATGCACTCCGCATTCTTCATTTCTACTGAAAGCGATCAGGAATGTAATCAGTCAGAGCGGCTGCATGGGAAACCAATATTAGATATGTTTATGGTAATTTTATATGTCACCTAAATTTTCTTCATATCTTTGGAATTCAGGATTGCCTTGGGGTTATGTGAAAATCCATTTTTGCCACAATGCTTTTCTTAATTGCTGTGAACAGCCTTCGCTATGACTTGGGGTCAGTGGTTGCTTTTCTAAACGTGCAGGTCTAGATTTGTACAGAAATTCTAGATATTACACACAAATCTAAAGGAAACTGGCAACAGTTATGCTCTATTCTATAGTGAGCAAAATGGTGTTCTAGGTGGATTGTGTTGTGGGTTCCCCGACGATTTCACTCATGTTTACTCTCAATGCATTGAAAATCCACAGCATGCTAAGTATTGTACTGTAAATTATACAGTGAATTTTGGTGAACAGGGTTCAAAGGGGTTTCTGAGATTTTGATACTGATGACCTATCCTCTGGATGGATCATTGGTATCTAAGAATCAGTCCTGCTACATTAAAGGGCAATTGAATGCATGAAATACCCCAGATAGGGTATCTTCAATTGTTTATTACATATTGTAATGTCATGTTATTTTATGTATCAGATATATACTTCAGGAATTATATGGTAATGTTGGCAGTAGGAATGAAACTTACCATTCCATTCGTCCTTTCTTAGCGAGACTGGGCTGGTCCTGCTTCCTGCCAGAAGAGGGAGCTCTAGAGAATTCGTGAGTTAGCTGAGCAAGCCTGGAGTGAGGGAGCATATGCATCTGTTCCCACTCCAAGGGTCCTGGGACTACGAAAACAGCTTGTCCTTGAAGACCACTTCTCCACGGAAACTGCAGGGTCCCAGGCCACCAGAACTGCAAGCTACAGTACAGTGTGCAATGTCAGCAGAGTGATCAGCACTATAGCTATACAGACTGTTCTGGTAGGTGAGGGATAACAAGTTAAGACACTCATCAGCACATGCAAAAGCCACAAGTGTCAGCTTATTGCTGTTAGTGAAGGGAAATCAGGAGAGAGAGAGAAGGACTACTCTAGAGTGCTATTGTCTTCCATCTTGCCTGCCATCATACCTCATCATCTGAGGATAGAGACATTGCACCTTGTACAGACGACAGCTGGATGTACTTTATCCTTTGCACTCAGTAAAAATGTTTGTTGTTTTCTACATCTGCCTGATCCTTTCACAACACCTTTTCACTACACCGAATCCCAACATCTCATCAGCGCCACTGCCACTCCCAGGATGGATGGAGGGGTTGGATTGAGAATTTGGCATGGGTGAAATCACCATTTCAGTCTTCACATTAGGCAGAAAAAAAGGCTACGAGCACCCCTGAAAGTTCCCTCCAACCCACATCCTGCTATTATCTCCAAAATATTTATAAGCATAAAGGAGAAAAAAACAGCAAACACAAATATGTTCCATTAAAGCCCGAGACGTTTGACAGTTATAATTTTACAGCAGAAGTAAACTATAAATGGATATATAAAAGCAGTATTACCCATCTTTCATAAATAGTCATTAAATGCCTGTGACCTTTAGAAAATGGTATTAAAACGAAGGAGGAATCTTTCGCTGAAACTGCTTTTAAACAAAGAAATTGCAGCTAAGAAAAGCATCTTTAGATACAAGGGACAAGCATCGCTATAGCTTCAGTGTTTTATTGTACATTATGTTCTCTGAAAATGCTGCAATTAAATTGTAAGAAAGTTACTACTGCTCATATTGCAGAAGGTAATCTGGGATGTTAGCCAGGTGCATACAGAACCTATTTACCGTTTTTTGCAGATTTTCAGTGGTTATATTGGTTCTCATTTTTTGATCCCTTCTAGGAGCAATGAGATTTCATCTTACTCATTTACTTCACAAATCCTCTATTTACTCACTAATAGACTGGCCAAGTCTTGTAGTGACCCTTCCACCATGTAGAACATATAGCAGCTGCTATAGAGCACTGTAGTATATGCCATGAATATTTTAGATGCAATAGTCCTTTAAAGGGGGACTTTCAGCAGTTCTAACCCCTACAAGATGCTGATAGTGCTACATGGGTGGCAGAGGGAGCATAGTAAGTATACATGGGGTGATGGTCCTGCAGGTTGCTTGACTAAGAAATCCAACTTTTGATCCCCTGGGACCACAATTATGCATGCCATTAAATTTGGTTCCTTCATGTTCAGTAAGGACCCTTTTCCATAGTGCCAAGTCAAGTATGAAGATACAAAGAAGGGCATCATGTGCAGAAGGGTTGCAGATGAATTGGTGTAAGTGTCTCTGGATAAATTGCACTCTTCTCAATCTTCTATTGTTGCACTGTCAGGCACAATAGCTATTAAGACATACATGAGAATCCCTTGTTATGCTGCAGCCTTAGGGCACACTGCACACATTGCAGGCAGTTTTGGAAGCTAACATCAGGAGTGGATCATAAAAGGAGAGAAAGTCTACAGGGCAGCTCCAACCTATCCTTTTATTTCACTCCTGGTTTTGGCTTCCAAAACTACATCAAGAAACCTGACCGTGTGGCCGTACCCTTAGGCCCCTTTTCAGACAAGCGAGTTCCACACTCCGGAGTATGAGTATGCAGCAGCTCCCGTCTTGACCTCCCAGCACTGACAGGTTGCATAGCATTATATTGATTTATGATGCTATGTAACCCTATATAATGCTGCTATAAAGACATAATGCTGTCAATGCTATCCAATACATGCCAGGACTGTAAGGGTTAGATAGCATCACATATCAATGTAATGCTGTGCGACCCCGGCAGTGCAGGGAGGTCAGGACGGGAGCTGCTGCACACTCACACTGCGAGTCGGTCGCGTGGAGCTCGCTCGTCTGAAAGGGGCCTTAGGGTTCTGAATTGGTATGCAATAACTAGTGAACAAGATAATGCCTAGCGGACCAAAATCTAGGTCCTTTAGAGGGGATCTTTCATCAGGAAAAAAGAGTAATTTCTTTATAGCGAGAATATTTTATTAGTTAATAAAGAATTGTACTTTCAGGACTGAACCGGTCCCTTCATCAGGCTGAATAAAAATATAATTACGAATGAAAGAACATGGGTCGGCCATCCACATGCCATGCATTGATATATTGCTTCTCAGCATAATTAATAAACTTTACATGTGTTACTTCTTGATCAAAATGCATAAGCCCACTCACCGACTCACACGGCGGCAAGACAGCAGCAGAAGGTGGCGTGACCCAGCAGTCAAACAGCACCCCTGCTGTCAGACTAAGCCCCCCTGGCACTGGGCCCCACCACAGACATAGCACCACAGCAATGACAGCAACCACACTGTACTGCAGCATGTGAAAAGATATCAGAAGCGCACCTTTCCACGTGGTCTCAGAAACTAAACTGAGACCAAGTAGGTTTTAACCCTTGTGCAGTCTCCTGCTACTTTAGTGCCTCGCTATTTCTCTTGGTATCACCACTCCTTCCACCCAATTCAGGTGTTTTTAATTAGTAGAAGACTGAATAAGGGTTCAAACCTACTTGGTCTCAGTTTAGTTTCTGAGACCGTAGCATAGCATTTCCTTTTTTCGTAATTAAATCAACATAATGCAGGAGCCTGCAGGGGAGGAACAAGGCTGAGAGGATGATGGTAGCAGTAGTACTCATGGTGGCTATCCTTCTCCAGCTCTCCTCCAGGCCGTGCAACAGTGAAGCGAGGGTGCAACCTTGTTCCCTCAGAGGCACACCCTGGTTTGTGGGTCTCCTGCCTGATGGTGGTTGGGGTGCCCTTGTTGTAGGGGGATTTTGGGGTGCAAGGCAGGGATCTCCTAAAGCAAAAGAAGCCAAGGCATACATACAGTACATACATGTTGTCACAGCAACAGTCACCGTTCAGACTATACACGGACCAGCAGATCTCAAATATTCCGCAGTTCTTACGCATCTTGCAGTTCTGGAGTCTGCAAATAAGGTTGACAGGCCTAGTTGTTCATTCTCTGAGTTGATCTTCCGATATCCTGGTACTTTCTCTCTCTCAGCCACAGACAGAGATGCAATCTCTATTCTCTTCATAATGCTGTACTACGTATACCACACTGGGGGGTGAAGTCTCTTAGCAGATGGACAGTCTGTACCTATCCTCCCAGGTAAATATACTATGGAGTCCAAAGACTGAATGCAGGTTATCTCCAATGACGTTTTATATTGCACCTCCTCCCAATGGCTGCTATACAGTTCTGGTAGTCAGACATGGTTCCTCGGAGGCTGGTCTAGGCTCTGTCTCTCAAGCTGGCTGGAACTCCCCAGAGCTGCTTCTGGTTTCCTCTCTATTTACTCTCTCAAATGCAACTCACCAAATCGAAGCCACTCTCTATAAGGAGGGTAGAGCAGCCCCCACCTACTGTAGCAACCATAACCAAGGCCTGTTAACCCCATCTGCAAACTTCCAGATGCATGATGCAGAAACAGTATTCTCACACATTATTAACCCTTTATGCAGTGGGCAGCCATCACACTGCACTAATATATCTCTCTCTTTCTCCTTCTTGATTGGCATGGTCGGGTGCCTGCACAGTCATACAGCAGAACCCCATCAATCACAATATGGGGAAGGAGGGGCTAACAGAGGAAGCAGGCAGTTGAAAGGTGCACAAAGAGGCTTGGACCTACCCTCGATACACTTAAAGGGGTTTTGTCACTTTAGCAAATAGCATTTATCATGTAGAGAAAATTAATACAAGCCACTTACTAATGTATTGTGATTATCCACATTGCTTGCTTTGCTGGCTGGATTCATTTTTCCATCACATTATACACTGCTCGTTTCCATGCTTACAGACCACCCTGCAATCCATCAGTGGTGGTCGTGCTTGCATGCTATAGGAGAAAGCACTAGACTATGTGAGCTCCCGCTGTCCCAGTCACCAGTGAGGCTGGCACTTTTTCCTATAGTGTGCAAGCACGACCACCACTAATGGATTGCAGGGTGGTCGTAACCATGGAAATGAGCAGCATATAATGTGATGGGAAAATGAATCCAGCCAGCAAAGGAGGCAATATGGAGATAATAACAATACATTGGTAAGTATTAATTTTCTCTACATGATAAATGCCACTTGATGAAGTGACACAGCCCCTTTAACTGCTCATTTGCATATGAACTTAAAGTACTTTTTCTCCAGAATGAAGCATTAGATCAGTAAGTTAAAGGTATCATTACATTCAGATGGGCTAACCCTACAAATCATTGTGTCTGGTTTAGGGTTCATGCACAGGACGGTATGTATTTTGCAGTCCGTAAAGCACAGATCCGCAAAAAATTTGGATGATGTCCGTGTGCATTCCGTATTTTGCGGAACAGAACAGCTGGCCCCTAATAGAACAGTCCTATCCTTGTCCGTAATGCGGACAGTAATAGGACATGTTCTATTTATTTGCGGAACAGACATATGGAAAGGCAATGCACACGGAGTAACTTCAGGGTTTTTTTTTGCGGACCCTTTGAAATGAATGGTTCCGCATACGGTCCGCAAAAAAAAAATGGCATGGACACGGAAAGAAAATACGTTTGTGTGCATGAGCCCTTAACTATGAATTTCCTAGTGACAGACTCCTTTTAATGGGGTTGGACCATGAGCTACATTTATTACTTATCCACAGAATAGGTAATAAATGTAAGATCTGATATGGTTTGATCAATGGGTCCAATACCTCCTATTTGAACGGAGTGGTCAGCAGGAGACAGGCTCACCATGAGACCAGGGTATTCTCATCTAGAGGGCTCTTTAAATGAAAATAAAACTCAATATGCTGCCTTGGGCTCCTGCTAGCAAAGAAGTCCTGCCCACCCACGACAGGTCTTGTATAGAGTCTCCTGGCCCTACTAAAATCCCCCATGCATCCCCAACGCCGCGCCTGGGCACTTACTTGCGAGCCCTCATTTGCATATCCTACTAAGATGATTTTTGCCAGTTTTATAAGTCCACGATGGCTTATAAAGGTAACGTTTTTATCAACTGTAATGCTGCTAGAAAGCTATGGGCCGGGTTAAAAAGGTGAAACTGTGATGACAGACTCCCTTTAGGGTCCATTCACACGTCCGTTGTTTCTTTCCTGAACTGTTCCGTTTTTTGCGGAACAGATCTGGACCAGATCTGTACCCATTCATTTTCAATGGGTCCTGAAAAAAAATCAGACATTGAGCTGTCCGATTTTTTTCAGGACCCATTGAAAATGAATGGGTACAGATCTGGTCCAGATCTGTTCCGCAAAAAACGGAACAGATCAGGAAAGAAACAACGGACGTGTGAATGGACCCTTAAGGTTTGAATCGTCCTTCTTTCCTGTATGTTGATGTTGAATGTTTCTTTTATATGTTTGTCCAGTATTGCAGACTGTACTACATTTCTAAAGGAGTCAATATTCTGGTCCAAAATGGTATTGCGGCCAGGGGGGGGGGTCCAGTCAGACTGTTTTTTGTCCACCAGTGCCAATTGTGTTTGGGGTATCAAAAACGCCATTCACCTACATTGGAAAAGGATTGTGAATGCATTTCCTGTGGATTTAGGTGCAAAATCCGGTACTGATATCCTCTTGAAATCCTCAATGTGGGAACATGACCTAAGTGTGGATTTATCTATGTCCGTTCAATTAAGTGAGCTCAGCAATAAGCTGCCTATAACAGGTGCTGATATCAGTAGTGCTGTTCTGTGCTCTTATGAGATATTGAAGGAACAGTCATTTATACATTAGGAAAATGCTTTAATGACACTAGAACTTAGCTTTTATGTAAAATGGTAACAATAAAAATAAATATTTGACTGTGGAATTTAGTGGACATGAGTATGTCCATAAAATTTTACTAGCTCAATTATCTTAGCCCAAAGAATGAATGCTATTTTTTTTATGTGTCGCCTTTGCATAGAAAGTAATTTTATCCTCCCAGGCATTCGGTTTTCTGCAGGATCCTTGCTCTTCCGCTGAGCTCTCATCGCAGAGTGTGAATTATTCATAATGTTTCTCATAATTTGATCAGAAACTTTGGATATAAAGTTAAACATTTTCAGGATTTTTTGGGTGTTTTCACGCTTTTCGGAGCATACAATATTTATTCAGAATTGTCATGATTTAGGAGTAGATGCTAAATGCGGGAAGTAATGTGAAGAAGGTATTGGCGGGTGGATGTCTGCTCGTGAAATTATTAGTTTTCCACAAAATGCTAATAGTTAAAGTGCAACTGTCATTTCATTTTTTTAATGTATAGGAGCAGTGATATCAAGTGGTTTTCTAATATAATTCATTGGGGAATTATGTATAACTGAGCATTGCTATGGAAATTCTGTCTTCAGTACAGTATTAAATGCTAAAGACAAGTGCCTGAAAGACACTGCTTAATATTGTGACTGTGTTTCATGTAAAATGTGCTTGTGCCTGAGTTCCCATAAAGTTGCACAGGGAGGCAGGTTCTAACAAGCCTCCCAGGGCTGACTCCACCCTGTAATGATGTCATGTAACTGTTCACATGTAATGTACCTGGTTCACCAGCAGATGGCAGCAAGCATGGCAGAGCTACCTCACCTCGAATGGAACCTGCTTTCCATTCTAGCTCTCTCTCTAGTGAGGGAGGAGTTTAGCTAATTAGGAGCAGGTCGAGTCTACCCCTGCCAAGGGAGGGTGTGCAGCAGGCGCACTTCCCTGCTGGACGAGCCCTGCAAAAGCCAGCCAGAGTACCTTCAGCTCTGCTGGATCCAGAGGCAGAAGCCTAAAGCCTCAGAAACTAGGAGTAAAGTTCCCTGGATAAAGACAAAGCTACAGACCAGATTACAAAGTTAAGTACAGCAGAAAGGAAGAGGTCCTATTTAAGCCGGTTAGCACAGCAGAGCCAGAGAGCAACAGATGTAGCAGAGCCGAGTGTGTTTGCCTGCCAGAGTTAATGCCAAAGCCTGCTGGTAACCAAGACAAAGCTGAAATATTGTTTCTGATGAACGTTTATGCAAGTAAAGCAAATTTAACACAAGGTCTGGACTCAATTTATTTCATCATCTCCTTCATCAACTTTTCCTTGCTCTGCAGCCCACGATAACGCCTGGGGTTCCAGTGTATCCAGGTAGGAGCACCGTGACGCGTGCAACACCATTAAGGGACATTTAGGCCACCCTATACCACTCTGGCATTCCTACACCTGGGTACCACCACAACACTAAAAGGGGTCCTGTGCCCTTGTTGCTTCATCGCAACTGGCGTCACAACAAAAACACTAAGAAAGGACCCCTGGCCGCCGCCGTGCGCCTAACCAGCAGTACTCCCCTCTCCCTTCTCAGCATGACTGTTGTTAGTGCTGGGTAGATTTGAGAGAAGTGGGGTTTTAGCATTCAGCACTGACAGTAAGGCTGGGTTCACACGAGCATGTCCGGATTAGGTCCGAATGCGTCCCGGTGTATTGCGGCAAACCCACCGTGGTGATGGACCATGTGATTGGAGCATGTGATCTGACGTCACCACAGGTCCTTTAGCCCACAGCTCATCATTAAAGAAGTAAAGAAGAGACCGGCAACTACGCGATCAAGAGGAGAAGGTGAGTTAATTATTATATATTTTTTAACCCTCAATTGATCACCTACTATGCATTCTGTATTCAGAATGCTATTATTTTCCCTTATAACCATGTTATAAGGGAAAATAATACAGTGAATAGACTGTCACCTAGCAACCATGCGTGAAAATCGCACCGCATCCGCACTTGATTGCGGATGCTTGCGATTTTCACGCAACCCCATTCACTTCTATGGGACCTGCGTTGTGTGAAAAACGCAGAATATAGAGCATGCTGCGATTTTCACGCAACGCATGATCACATGATCTTTTACCATGGTGATGGATCATGTGATGACCGGAGTGACGTCACCACAGGTCCTTGACCTGTAATGAATGCTCACCACAGGTCCTGTTCCGTAAAGGAGACAAAAGGAGATGCCGGGCATCGCAATCAAGTGGACTAAGGTGAGTTAAAAATTTTTATTTTTAACCCCTCCAGCGCTATTTTACTATGCATTCTGTATTCAGAATGCTATTATTTATCCTTATAACCATGTTATAAGGGTAAATAATACAATCTACAGAACACCTAACCCAAGCCCGAACTTCTGTGAAGAAGTTCGGGTTTGGGTACCACTCGCGCGGAAAAATCGCGGGTGTTCCCGTAACGCCCGTGTGAAAGAGGCCTAAGTGCACTAGTTTCCCTTATACTTTCTGTCAGCACTGATCACTGCAGCCTCTCCCTATGTTCCCAGTGCGTCTCTGGTTTGCACTGGGAAAACAGGGAGAAAGAGGGGAAAACTGCTGGCAACAACTGACAAATAGATTATACAGTTGCTCATCTGTAAATACAGCAGGTCCTGACCAAACACGTTTTGGGGTTTCTACTGTACCCCTTCCTCAGTGCACACACACTTACCTTTTAAACCTGAGGTGGAAATTTACCAAACAGTATTGATTCTGTTTTTAACCCCTTGATGTGGGAGTATTGACTGACAATATATTGGAGTACACTGTCGTATTTGGATCCATTTAATGCAGAGGATATTTTAGAACCTATATGTCATTTTATGTCAGTATATAATGATTTATTGTTTTTTTGATTGTATGTACCTTGCAGGGATTAAACATTTTTAATATTTAAACTCATCACTTGGTATATGTGTATTATTCCAGTTTTTGAGTGCTCAGCCCACCTTTTATCTTTTTCAAGATGAGAAGCCTGCCTCCACAGCTTATAATTATCTATCTTTAGAATTCAGTAGATTGCTAAAGATGGCGTTTCCTTAGCAATGCTCCGTAAGGCTACTTTCACACTAGCGTTCGGGTGTCCGCTCGTGAGCTCCGTTTGAAGGGGCTCACGAGCGGCCCCGAACGCATCCGTCTGGCCCCAATGCATTCTCAGTGGAGGCGGATCCACTGAGAATGCATCCGCCTGCCAGCGCTCAGCCTCCGCTCAGTGAGCGGACACCTGAACGCTGCTTGCAGCGTTCGGGTGTCCGCCTGGCCGTGCGGAGGCGAGCGGATCCGTCCAGACTTATAATGGAAGTCAATGGGGAAGGATCCGCTTGAAGATGACACCATATGGCTCAATCTTCAAGCGGATCCGTTCCCGTTTGACTTACAATGTAAAGTCTGAACGGATCCGCTCAGGCTACTTTCACACGTTTTAATGCAGACGCATCCGTTCTGAACGGATGCGAACGTCTGCATTATCGGAGCGGATCCGTCTGATGAAACATCAGACGGATCCGCTCCGAACGCAAGTGTGAAAGTAGCCTAAGACATAAATCTGGTACGCAGCAAGTGTGGACCTACTGTGTCACTTTAACAGATTTGGCTTGGGGCTAGTTGCAAGTGGCCCCCCTGGTTTTCACTGAACTTCACTACAGGGGAATCACCAGGCTGCTACCTCTCAAAGTAGTCTCTGTTAAAGCGACCCCTGACCCACAGGCGTGAAAAGTCACTGGTTCGGAGCACTGAGGAATTAGTCAAAACTGTAGTCAGGAACAGGCTGAGGTCAGGGCAGGCAGAGTACGTACAGCTGAATAAACAGTCCAAGATCGGGCTGAGCAGCTCAGGGCCAGTACCTAGATCAGGCAGCAAAGGGACAAATCTGAAAAACAGATAGAAATCAGTACACAGGCAGACAAATGTATAATAGCACACCTTTTGCAGGACACTATCTATCGCACCGGCACCCTCCCAGAGAGTAAGGTGCTTTAGGTACCTTTGGGTCATCTGCCACAGGCTGGGGAAAATTTAGGGGCATGCACTGGCCCTTTAAGAGCACACTTGTGTGCCCTATGGGCAGTCAGAGGCACTGCTGGCAAGATGCCACGACCTGCAAGGATGAACAGCCAGGCAGCTCCAATGGTGGGGCCCTCCAACAAGGAGTAGAGGGGCAGGTGAGCAGAGCGGTGCCTGGGCCAACTAGGAAGAGTGGAGAGGCGGTATGCATGCCCGTGCCGTTTCCCTTCTCTCTTCGTGCTCACCGCTGCTTTGCCATAGACAGCAGCGAACAGGAAGAGAGAAGGGAAATGGCACGTGCACACTGCGTGTGCCGTCTCCTCCTACAGCTGATCGGCGGGGATGCCAGGTGTCGGCCCCAGCCAATTTGATATTGATGACCTATGCTGAGGATAGGTCATCAATAGTAAAAGCCCAGACAACCCCTTTAATATCGAGTCAGTGGAGGTACAGCACCCACAATCCACACCAGTCATCTGTATTAGGCAGCCACACTAGGGCCAGAATCTATACAGTAGATGGAAGGCTCCACTTAAAGGGGAGCTAACCTGCAGTACCCAGACACGGGCAGTACACAGCGCTCAGAAGCTTGCGCTTCGTCTCTCTCCGCTGTATAGTTCTAGTCAGCTAGCCAAGACAACTAAATGTGGGGGGGAAGAGGTGTCAGAAGATAGGCCATCAATATCTAAGTCCTGGAAAACCATTTTAAGATGTTTACTGCTACACTGTATGGGACTGTTAATAATAATAATTTTTCCCAGGGGTCTGCTAATCTAAATTCCATTTTCCCTGAAAATTCTTTCTCCTCTTGGAAAATCCTATTCCTTACTATAAACAAACCAGAACTCATTTATATGCAAATACCAGAAAAGGCAAAACGAGAAAGGAAGTAAAAGTTCATGTCTAATAATAAAATTGTGACCATAACTATATTAAGGCTGCTGGAAATATGAATATTTGTATAATGCAAAGCTAAAGGTTGCACAGAAACCACGGAAATGCAAAATAATTGAACTCCAATAGAAATTAAATAATTCAAGAAATAAACAGCGTTTGCAGTTGTAGCACACGGAAGGAATTAATAAAAAAAAAAAAAAGCAAAGTAATCAACGGCACTGGAAACAAATACTTAGGAGGCAAATTAAAAGACAGCAATTACTATTACAGACTGTAGGTAGCACAGTAGCATATAGTAATGCTGAAACAAACAACTGCAGGATAATGACCTTATTACTGTAATATCAAGGATGTGATTAGTCTCATAAGTTACTGCCTGAAGTGAAACTTTTGTCAAGCAAATAAAATAAAAGATAACAACTGTGACACAGTGAAGGGTATGGTCTGGGAAAACAGGTATTTTCCTCCGGGCGTGTGCTGCTGGGCTGATTTGCAGCCAGGTGGGGTCAAATACCGGACTGGATTTTAAGTGGCGGTCTGGGTTTTGACAGCATCTAGCTGTCCTTAAATAGGCAGCTGGGCTCAGCAGCAAAGTGTGTGTGTGCTGGGATCTGAGGCTTGTGCCGTGGTGGAGGGGCGAGACCCATGTTTAGGGGAAACAGGCCCCCTAAAAGCCTGCTATGGACTGCTGGAGATGGAACTGCCAACAAGGTGATTTTTGCTATGTGGACTTTCCATTGTGTGTGAACTAACACCAAGACTGCAAAGTGATGTTTTGTTTTTGCCTTATGTGTGAATAAACATGGAAGTTTGATTTAAGAACTGGTAATTTGCCTCTGTACTGCGTCCGCACACCCTGTCTACCAGAGCGAATCCCCACACAACCTACATTAAGATAATCTTCCAATGGCCTTATTTGCTATGGAGCAATGAGGAGGCAATGTTTTCTGCACTTTTATGCATGGTATGGAACAGTGGCATAACTAGAAATGGGGCCCACAGAAAATCTTTGAAAGGGCCCCCTTCCCCCAGCAACTTCTTTGCAACTCTCGACTCCTGTGCAACCCCCACTCCTGAGGCTAGTAAAGATCGCTGTCTCAGACGAGGCCCGGCAGCTGCTCCGTCCGTTTCCTACAGTGTCAATGTTTGTGTATGTATAATACTGTTGAGGGGGCTTTGACAGTAAAATATTTTAGTCCTCCTCCTGGGTGGGCCCGTTTTGAGTTCAGACCCCAAAGCAGCCACTTCCTCTGCCTCCCTTATAGCTACGCCCCTGTTCTGGAAGACCACCAAAGGTTACGTCTGGGCTCTCCAATGGAGTGAATGCACATAAGATCTGCAGGAATTTCCGTGCAGATTTATGTGTGCTCCGGCAGCATATCTGCACAAAAATCCACAATGTCTAACAGCGGTTTTTGGTGCAGATTTCCATTGAAAGGGGTGAAATACGCAGCTAAAACTGCAAACATAATTGGAATGCTGCAGATTTTGGAATCCGAACAGCAGGTCAATTTCTGCACAGAATAAATCTGCAATGTGTACATGAGATTTGTGCAATCTCATACACTTTGCTGGTCTGTACTATGCTGCGGTTTTTCTGCATGGGAATCCGTGTGGGAAAACTGTGCATATTCCGCAATGTATGCAGGTGTCCTTAAAGCTGGCCAGTGTCCATGCTTCCAAATCATTCACCAGCCGATAGCTCTGGGTCCCTGGGTATTTAAGGCACCCTCTCCAGCTGGAGGGTGCCTGAGCTCTAGGTTCCGTGGTGACCAGCAAAGTTTTTATGATAGTCCTGTGCTATTGCGAGTTACCTATGTTTATCCTGTGTTTCTTCCTGTCTGTGCTCTAGTTTGTACCTGCCCTGCCCTCTGTGTTCCAGCATTTCTAGTTTCACTTTCACTTCTGTCTGTATGTGCATTCTTTCATAAATTAAGAGCATCCTCCAGCAGTCCATGCACCTAAACTAAAATCTACACCAGCTTTCAGTCATCATTTACGCCAGGAAATTAACGTAATGAATGTGCCAAGGCAGGGGACCACAACTCTTCAGAAAATGCCGAAGGCAGTGTAGAAACACCATTTGAGTCTAGATTTAGACACAATGACATTTAGGGGTCACAAATCAGCTGTTTGAAACTTTTTTCATGCCAGAAAACATCCCTGTTTGGTCTAATTTTATTCCAGCAATTGTTTGGATTACTTTGCAACAAAATTTTATGTCGGCATTGTGGAGCAATACGTTGCATCGTAGGCTATGCTCCTTTCCCACCAATCAACACCTTTATCCATTAAGCCACAATCCATTGCTGAACAAGCTGCAATAAATTTTTTCAAAAACTAGATGTACCAAATTGTATCAAACTGTGCTACTGTAAAATTTTGGTGCAATTTGCAACATCTAGGTGCATTCATATTTGTAAGCCTAGTTTGACACATGAGTGTTATGACTGTAGGTAGGGACAGACAAGGACAGTGAGCCTTAAGGCTAAAACACAGCCCATATTACTTTGCCCACTTGCAGTGCAAGCCCTAGATAGCTAGACCACAACTGGTCAACAGTCCCTATGCTATTTAAGTGCAGAGATGGACAAACAAAGAAGACAGACAAATACAATACCAGAGTCATATGTAAAAGGGTCAGAACCAGACAAGTTATGTAGTACCAAATGAGAGACAGAGAGTGGTCAGAAGACAAGCCAAGATCAGAACCAGATGGACAACACAGTACAAAACAAGAGCCAGAGAGTGGTCAGAAGACAAGCCAGGGTCAGAGGAACAAGCAATCCAATAGGCACAGGAACAAGGAAACAGGAACACAGCTAGTAAGTCAGAGACTATCATTGGGACTGATGTATGGCAAAGAAGGGGTTTAAATAGAGCGCCGAGTCCCTGGATCAGAACTTGATAGGTCCATGACTCGGAGATCCATTAGTCTGAAACACTAGCACACAGTAATAGAGCAGCTGAGCAATCAGCCCACTGCTTATCTCCCCCAGCACACGCCCCCTGCAGGGAGAAACAGAGCATTGCATCCTGCTGCTAGTGGGGGTGTGGCTCAGCAGTGCGTCTCTCCCGGCGCAGCCATGACAGTTAAGCTTCTTACAATGAGTCAAAGAAATCCAACAGGCTACCCCTCTGTATATCTACTCTTGCGATGCGCTTCCTGTTTTTTGAACGCATCGCTTTCCTATTTACGGCCGCGCACCATCATGCGCAAGCTCGGTTTATTCCTGCGATGCGCTTCTGTCCTTTGGAGCGCATCGCCTCTGTACTTCTGGCAATGCACAGAGCGCACGCTCGATGTATATGATTGAGACGCCGGTTCTCATTATGCGGCGCCATTATGAGAATGTGGGTCTAAACCAGGTTTACCAACCCCACCCACCCCCTTGCCCTTCGCGATTCTAGTCTCAATAGGTGAATTGTATACAATAATTTTATTCTGTGGGTTTTGTGTTTTCTAATAAATTATATATTTTTACAATTAGAGGTGCATCCTTGTATGCGGTATTTCTTTTGGTTTATTCTATGGTTGCACTAGTGTATTTGGTGTGCCCCCTGCATTTGGTTTCTTTACAGGCTATCCCGGCAAATAACAGCCTGCCAGAGTTCTCTGGATCCAGGATAGCCGGATACAGGACCCCATTCGGAAGCGGAGGTGGAATGGCTGCCCCCTGGCATATATGTCAAGATTCAGCTGGACAAAAGCCGTTGCATGCAGCAATTTTTGCCCAAATCCTGGCTGATATGCCGGGGAGCGGCCAGATACCTGCAGCCTTCCATTGTAGTCTATGGGGTCCATCAGGCACACAGCACTATCTGGCTATGCCAGATCTGTAGAGCTCTCTGCCGGAACAGCCTGCCAGATTTCTTTGTCGCGTGTGTGAAAGTAGCCCAAATGTGGCCAATTATGTTTTTCTCGAAACATTCTGATACCTTTATATTTTCTTGACCATTAAAGGGGCTAACCCATGATTAATGTAAAAAATTAAAATCAGACATCACATAGTACGTGACAATCTCTTTCTAACAAAGCTAGAACCAGCCCTGTACCTCATTGCTCTGCTAGATTTATATCAAGCTGGCAGCTCACTAGGAGTGTCTTTACTGCTGCAGCTCAGGGGGCGTGTCTCAGCTCTCCCTATCACAGCTCAGGGGGCGTGTCTCAGCTCTCCCTATCACAGCTCAGGAGGCGTGTCTCAGCTCTACTTATCACAGCTCAGGAGGTAGTTGAAGGATGAAACTGAGCATGTGCGGCCACCTCAGTGAGCCGGACAAAGAAATACGAAAAAGAACAGATGGCGCTATACAGATACATTTTATTGATTAACTCAGTGGCTACAATTGCTAATTACATGCAATTAAAAAAGTATCAGATCCGTTGCTGGTTTGAAAACTGTAGAATATTTTTTGTGGGTCAACCCCTTTAACTGTCATATGAAGGTGTAATAAAACTGTTCAGTGGATATATGTGGTATGTGAAAGTTCATTTTTAGCTGTATTTATTCTGACATCAGCCCATTATGAGGTTTTGTTGTCTATTTTTGGTCATTGCAGACAGAATTTCCTTCTCTGCTTTTATTCAAAGGGAATTTAGAGATGAGATGCCAGTGTTTATACATGTGGGCAGGGTGAAGGGGGCACACATCCAGCCAGGACTTGGCACTCAGTAAAAGAGTACTTTATGCATCAGAAAGAAGTGTTCAGTGCAGAAATACAGACAATGGCTGGTGACAACTACATACAAATTGGTAGGGTAAGGGGGGATCATTTTGTGGTATTTTAAAGGAAATGTGTCGGCAAAAAATGTATCTGCCGGTTAAAACGAGATCCACCCATATCCTTTTTTCTAGTCAGTTTTTATTTTCTGATTATAGATTATTTTATTCTATTTTCTGAACATGATTATGGTGGCGGCCATCTTGCCTGAGCTGTTCTTAACAGCATTTAGAAAGCATTAAGAAAATTGCTTTACGGCAGCCCCATGGGCCATAGACACAACGGTCAGGAGGGGAGCTTATTGACTTCTATGGCAGAGTTTTCTGGGCATGCTCTGTGACCTGTGCAGAGGTCATTGTACAAGGAAAGAATAGATAAGCTTTGATAATCACCTATTGTGAATTGTGGATCCTGTCTTATCTATACACAGGGGTGATATCATTACAGGCAGGATTAGAGTGACAGATAAGCAGGTGACTGCAGTAAAGGGATCTGTACAGACCAAGAAGTGACGCCTGTTGTGAGTCTAAAGCTGGGTTCACATCTGTGCTTTTAACTCCAGCAGTCTATTCCGGCAGAGGAACAGACTGCTGGAGTTTACAGTATCTGGTATAGCCGGTACCACCGTGCAGTGCTGGATCCCCACTCACTGTAATGAGATTCGGCGTTGATCTAGCCACTTTCTGGCATACATGCCGGCTTTCCTTCTGACAAAAAAATGCTGCATGTAGTATTTTTTTGTCCAGGTGAAAGCCAGCATTTACGCCGGATATAGTGAATTCTGTCAGTCTGTTCCTCCGCCGAAACATACTGCCAGAATTAAAAGCACAGATGTGAACCCAGCCTTAGTGGCCAGTGTGAAAAACTGCAGGCTTTTATCGATTTTGTTTAAATATAGATGTTCACATGGAAAATGAAAAGTAACTAGCAAAAACACAAAAAATATGTTAAGCATAAAAAACATGATTTAAGCAATTTTCCCTTTAAGTGGAGATGTTCTGATGCTTTCAAGATGTTCACGATGTGTCTCATAGTTTTTGAAAATGGTTTTATGACATCTTTCTTGTCTGTAATTACTACACACAACCACACACACCTTGGAAGAGATACGGCATAGTCAATCCCCTCCTAACCCATACAGCGATTAACAGATTCATCAACATTAGTCTTGAGTGAATCGAAGTTCACGAAGTGGACTTCGATTCGAATTTCAGGAAAAACTTGATTCGCCGTGAAGACGAATTTACTTGTGTTTTGTAGTAACAAAAGAATTTTTCCTGAAATGGCAGTAAAAATTTTTAAAAATCATACTTGCCTCATCCATTAGAGCGCGAAGACACTGCCACGGGCATCTTGCTTGAAGATCCCACGCAAAATATTGTGTGCGTTGACGTATGACGTCACCACGTCGGCCGACGTGATAGTGTCATCACTTGCCGAGCAAGATTTCGCGCTGGATCTTCAAGCAAGATGGCTGCAGTGACTTCTTTGCAATCAAATGGATGAGTGTAAGTGCAATTTAATTTTTTTTAATTAGCAATCACTAAAATGCTTTAATATGGACCTCAGATGATGCGATCAGTGATGAATGTGGCATCTGAGGGGTTCAATGACGGGTAGCAGTGCAATCGACTTTCCCTGTCATTGCACCCACTACTTACCAAGAAATTAGCTTCGTGACGAAGTAATTCTCACAAAGCAAATTTTTTTGTGAAATTCGACTAAGCAGCCAAATCAAATTTTTGAGAAGTTCGCTTATCTCTAATCAACATTATGTTCTGTGAATTGGTGAAACTTTTGTAGGTTAAAGGCAACCAAAATGCATCATAAATGTGAGACCCTACCAAAACACTATGGGGGTCATTTACTATACTGAAATATGCCTAAATTAGGCGTATTTCAGGCGCAGGTGGCAGCTCAACATTTAGTTGCACCGCTATCTATGACTTCGCCCCGCTCACGCCAGGTCTAAAATTTGGGGCGGGGGAGGGGAGGCCCTCCTCATTTACCATTTTCTACGCCAGCTCAGAAGCTGTCTTACATTTAGAACTGGCGCTGGTTGCGCCGAAGTTATGTACAGGTCTGCGGCGGATCCACTGCCAGCACAGGGCCCTTAAGTCTTAATAAATGTGCCCCTATCATTTTCTATATATCTATATATCTATACCAGAAAACTGCCATCATTTCTTTATATTTACTTAAATATATATGCCACAAAAATATTCTACATTTTTCAAACCAGCACCTGGATCTGAATACTTTTGTAATTGCATGTAACTAAAAATTTTGTATAACCACTGAGCTATTCAATAAAATGTATCTATATAGCGCCACCTGCTGTTTGTTCTTTTTCTTATTTCTTGTCCACCTCACTGAGCTGGTCGCACGTGCTCAGTTTAAATGTTCTACTGTCACCAGACATATCTTCTGTTAGAAACTGTGACAGTTATAGAGAAAGAGCTACAGCAGAAAGCGCGTGCTCTCTAAACTGCCTGCCTGAAGTAAATCTAGCAGAATATTTGGAGCAGTGAATAGGAAGATCTCTAGATCCATGTGAGGTACAGGGCTGGTTCTAGCTTTGTTAGAGGTTGTCGCATTCTCTGTGATGTCCGACTTTCATTTTTTCACATCCGTCAAGGCATAATCCGTTTTTTGAAACTAAGAAAGAATAAAGCAATGCGATATTTACAGAGGAGGAGCTTCTTTTCAGCCTCTATTATATGTATTTGACCAAAAAAATAATATATGGCTGCTTTTTTTTTTTT
This sequence comes from Bufo bufo, assembly GCF_905171765.1. Lineage (NCBI taxonomy): Eukaryota > Metazoa > Chordata > Amphibia > Anura > Bufonidae > Bufo > Bufo bufo. The sequence goes on from NC_053397.1 coordinate 195,445,415, forward strand.
GAAACAGTGCCACTCCTGTCCTCAGGTTGTGTCTGGAATTGCAGCTGAGATTCATTGACGTGAAGGAGGCTGAGCTACAGTATCACAATATATATCAAAAATTGATCAATGTGTTGTTGCCTTGCACAGAATTTTATGATGTTTATATCCTTTTTTTTTAGCAGAACTGTATAAGGTTGTACTGTAATGTAAGTGAATGGCTACCGAAATGTGGCAAATTTTCACAATATTTCATATCTCACATGATGATGGTCTGCCGTAGCAGAAGTCGTCGGATCCTCAGCTTTCGCTCGTGCTGTCAGCCACATATACTTATAATTATCTCCTTAGCAATCGCTTCTCTTGACCTCCTACAAATTGGAATAATTGGTCTGTCGGGTCGTATTGATTTTCAGTGAGTCTCAGTGATTTCGAGCTGCTCTCACAATTTTTTTAGCGTCAGCAGTTTCAAGGGTTCAGTAGTCGCCTCTGTTTAAGACAATATCCTTCATTTCCATCAAGATCCTATTTTCTTCCCGATTATTCAGATTTCATTCATTTATACTCAGCGCTGGTCACATGCCAGAATCCGGCACCAGCTTAAAGGTGAATAATGAGATATTTCTGGGCAGAAAGATTCCAGTACTCAGGAAATTATAACTGTAAGGTATTACATTACTGCAGATGTAGCAGAGCTGAATGTGTAATTGAACTGTCCCCTTTTGTGCTTCGTTAAAGGGATTGTTGTAGTTTTCAAACCTGGATTTGAATACTTTTGCAATTGCATGTAATTAAAATGTAGTATAGCCCCTGAGTTATTCAATAAAATGTATTTGTGTAGTGGCAGCTGCAATAGTCTTATTTCTCTGTCCACCTCGCTAAGGTGGTCACACATGCTCAGTTCCATCCTTCAACTGCCTTCTGAGCTGTGATAGTGAGAGAGCTACAGCAGAAAGGACACACACCCTGAGCTATGATAGGAAAAGAGCTGCAGCAGAAAGGACACACCTACTGACAGGCTCAGACTGGCCCACCGGGGAGGCGGGGGATTCCTCGGTGGGCCCCTAGTCTCCTGCGCCCGAGATAAGATGGAGGAGTAATTATTTCTCCTTTCTCAGGAGAGATAATTATTGTAGCCACTAGGTGGCAGTATCGCACAGTGATGCAGCCTCCTACTGGTGTACATTGCACAGGAGGTCCTGCAGTATCTTCTAAACTTCTGGGGCTGCTGGCTGTGAAGGAGGAGAGAAGGTGTCTGCCTCCTCCTGCCCTCCCTGCTGTCAGGAAACTGTGGCTGCTGGAGAGAAGGACTCCTCTGCGGTGCTGGGCTGATTTCTCAGGTGTGTGACAGTAGTGAGCTGTAGGAGACTGTAAGGGGGAAATAGGGGATTTGTTTATAGTAGACACAGATCTGTGTATGTGTGCTGCTCTTTACAGAGTTCAGAGTGGCATTGGGGGGACTCTGCCCTAGGTCCCCCCCAATGCCTCTGCTTTAGCTGCACCCCTATTAGTGCCACAGCTCCAGATGCCCCCCAATGTCTCCACTCTATATGCACCCCTAATATTGCCTCTTCTCCAGTTGTCCCCCTAATACTCCTACTGCGGCTCCTGGATCCCCACTACTACCCTGCCTCAGGTGACCCTAATGTCTCTGCTTCAGTTATGACCCCCCGTTTGTGCCCTTTGCTCACGTTGCTCCTCTAGCACCTTTGCTTGGGCTTTGTTAAAGGTTGTGACCTGCAAAGGGGGTTGGAGTTATGCCCGAAAAATTCTGCACAGTGCGTCACATTCTCCAGTATTGACACGTATGGTTTACATGGCGGCAGTGATGATATTCCGAATTTATAGGCATCACTGCTGCCATGTAAAGAGATACTGGTGGTGGAGTGGTGGAGGATTTAAAGGGGTTGTGCAGGTTTTCAAGTTATCCTCTCCACACCATAGGGCATAACTATATGATTAGTGGGGTCCGATTCTGAGAACCCCACTAATCCCAGGAACGGGTCCTGTTCTCCCTTTTTGATGGTGCGCCAGGCCACACATACGCCCTGCTTCTCCATTTATTCTTTTTGGCACCACTGAAAATAGCCAGCGCTGTACTCCGCCATCGCCAGCGACCCCATAGAGAATGGATGGAGAGGCAGGGCATATACTCGACCTGCCACTCAATCAAGAAGGGGGATCAGTGGGGGCTCCAGCGTTCAGACCCCTACGGATCTCTTAGTTATCCCTGATCCTCTGGATAGAGGATAACTAGAAAAGTGGACACAGGCCCTTTAACAGGCGAGCATTTCTATTTTAGTTTGACACATATTTTGGGCCAGACTTTTAATTTTTATTTAATTTTTTTTTTTACACCCAAAGAAAACCTTCAAAGATAGGGAATGTGGAAAGGTCCAACAGCTATGACACGACAGGTGATAAGTGTCTGATTGGTGTGGGTCTGACTGCTGGGACCCCCAAGATCAAGGGAACGTGGTCTTAAGACCCTTGTGTACATAGATTGGCGGTAATGTAATTGAATGTCTCAGGACCCCTTTTTTCATGATCAGTGGGTGCTCCAGCAGTCAGACCCCCATCAATCTGATATTTATCACCTATCCTGTAGATAGGCAATAGGTCAGTATGGTAGGAGAACCCTTTTAAAAAAACTGTAGATTATGTGCAATCTGAGGAGGTTAAGATTTGATAAATTTTATGCCAGACATTTATGCTTAAAGGGGTTAAAGGGGTCGTCTCACTTCAGCAATTGGCATTTATCATGTAGAGAAAGTTAATACCAGGCACTTACTAATGTATTGTGATTGTCCGTATTGCCTCCTTTCCATCACGTTGTACACAGCTCGTATCCGTGGTTTTGACCACTCTGCAATTGTCACGGCCGCTATCCCAGCAGCGGTCGTGTCACACCAGATGGAGGGGAAGGGGGACCCTTATCTACGGATGGGAATAGTATGGCCACCCCTGACTAACCCTAAGCTGGCACCTGTCTGCCCTGATACCCTAGACGAGGTGTGAACCCGTGCGGCGAGCTGGATGCCTAAACCCTCAGTCACCCTAACAAGCCTAGAGTGGGGAAAGGCCGATGGGAGCACTAGTCACCATCACTCATGTCTAGGAGAACAGCAGGGGAAGACAGCAACAAACAAACTATAGCAGAGATAGACTTATCCAGTCACGAGCAGAGAAGGCGATCCCAATCACGACAGTCCACGCCGGACAAGAGCTCCACAGCAACACCATCAAACGATCTCCTTCAAAGGTCAGAATAGTACTGGAAGTAAGGACTATATCTGGCAATGACTGCAAGTAAAACTGAAACTAATATAGTAGCTGGGAGTGGCAGACAGGACTCACCTGAGAAGGATGCCTACAAACTCCCAGTCAGGACAAAAAGGTTCACAAGGCAAAACCCAGATGACATACCCTGAACCACGGAGCAAACTCACAAGCTATCGCGAGTAGCAAGTCGCTGCGACCTTCTCCTCCCAGACCTGTCTGGATCAGTCACAGTCGTGACAGTAATCCAGCAGCGGTGGCCGTGCTTACACACTATAAGGAAAGCCTGGAAGTGCTGATAGGCCAACACCTTTACCTATAGTGTGCAAGCACGGCCACCGCTGCTGGATTGCAGAGTGGTCACAACCATGGATACGAGCAGTGTATAACGTGATGGAAAAGAGCCAATATGGACAATCAGAATACATTAGTCAGTGCCTTGTATTAACTTTCTCTACATAATAAATGCCATTTGTTGAAGTGAGACGACCGCTTTAAGTGTGCTACACTTAATAGGGTTACCTATCAGAAAAATGTGTATGTCCAGATCATCAAATAGTCAAAACCAAGTTTATTAATATCACATGAAAGTATTAAAAAACATTTGGCCTTTGGACATATTATGTATTGTGAGACAGTCGGGTGGGTCTTGGTGAATGGGCTTTTTTTATAGGAGGTTTTATAAGTAAATATATTTTAGTTATTTATGCTCTTGTACTTATGATATGTATGTTATACCCCTGATACAAATGCCCTGTATTATCAATATAATGCATTTTATGTAATCGATACTTACCTCTTGTGGTTAATGGGCCTTTTCTTTTATACTCAGGTGGTCCGATAAGTATACTATAGCCATTTGTGTTTTTGTACTCAGGACGATATGTATGCTATACCCCCGATATAAATGCCATGTACTGCCTATATAATGTTATGTCCCCAATAGAGGAAATGATATGTACAGAGTATGACATTTGTCCAGCCCCTTTCCAGTTGTCCCTTCTTCATGTACTGTGCGGATTTCTAAATGTTTTTTTAATACTTTCATGTGATATTAATAAAGATATATATTTTTAACTATATACTTGGTTTTGACTATTTGATGATCTGGGCATACACATTTTTCCAACAGGGGCATAGCTAACGGCTCATGGGCCCTGGTGCAAGAGTTCAGCTTGGGCCCCCCTTCCCTCAGTGCGTTGTGTGTCTTCTTATGTGGCACAAGGGTCTTTGGGCCCCCTCAGGCTCCTGGGCCCGGTAGCGACTGCTACCTCTGCACCCCCTATAGCTACGCCCATGGAAATATAGTATTGTCTTTGTGGCCCTTATAGGTTAATTAATAGGGTTAGGCAAAAAATGTCTTGGTGCGTGCATCGCATGTTTCCGATGTGTGATAGGAGCTGCATGTGTCTTGTTCTGACTGACTTAAGAGCAGGACTTCCATATCTGTGTAAGGCTACTCTCACACTTGTGGTAGCAGGGTCCGGCAGGCTATTCCAGTGGGGGGAACAGCCTGCCAGATCCATGCTTACTCTAAGCCCACCGTGCCGCAGGAGGTCCGGCAAACATGCCGAGAGGCGGCCGGACAAAAACTACAGCGGACTTCCGGCAGGACGGTGGGCTAGCGTTAGCAGAGATGCGGCAGGCTTTTCCCCCGCCGGAACATCTTGCCGGACACGGCTACTGCAAGTGTGAAAGTAGCCTGAATTCTGCCACATGTATGTTTGTGCATTTTGCTGTGTCCGCCATCATACTTCATCTTTAATATTTCTGTTATTACTCTAAGGGCGCATGAACACGATTGCGGATCTGCAAAACATGGACACCGGGTATGTGCATTCCACATTATGCGGAACAGAACAGCGGCCCCTAATCCTATCCTTGTCTGTAATGCCGACAATAATAGGACATGTTATATAATTTCGCGTAGTGGCCATGCGGACATACAGACACGGAATGCACATGGAGTCATTTCCGTTTTTCGCGGCCCCATTGAAGTGAATGGTTTCACATATAGGCCACAAAAAATAAAAATGGTACGGACACGGAAGAAAAATAAGTTTGTGTGGGCCCCCAGAATCAGTTACACTGGTGGGCCCTAGGTACCCCAGTCCGACACTGCCCACTGAGCTGCCGGCTTGATATAAATCCAGCAGAGCAATTGGAGCAATGAATGAGGAGACCTCTGGATCCATGTGAGGTGCAGGGCTGGTCCTAGCTTTGTCAGAAAGAGATTGTCATGCGCTAGATGATCTCTGATTTTCATTTTTGACATTCGTCATGGGAGAACCCCTTTAAGATAATTCTGAAGGTTTACTTGAAGCCCTATGGAAATAGCACATGAGGGTGAGTTTGCCTAATAACAAACTCAGCACTGCTACATCGATCTTCTACACATGGAAAATGAAGGTCTAAAAAAAAGGTGAAGGAAGGAAACAAGAGCGCACCTCTACGGTACTATAGTATTGTTATAGTGCAGAGGAGACGGCCAGACTCATCCATATGTTTGTAGATCACCTGGTTGGGTTGTGCTGTGATATTTGGCACAGCTAAATACATTTCAGCCCTGGTAACCGGGCAATCCTATGGGTTCTGGCACTGCAACTGTGTCTTCACCAGTCCTAAGGAAGGCACTTACCTGCTTCTTCTTCTCCACTGGACTCCCTCAATGTAAACATCCGGTTTGACATCGCCGCAGCCAATCACTGGCCATATCTTGTGACCATTTGTCATGATGTAAGGGGAGCCGGTCGCTGACCCCCGCCCCCCGCGCGTTTTAGACCGCTCAGATCAGGTTATAGACTCTTTGACCCTCATTACAATCGTACCTTTCTCTTCTGTGTCCCTCGTCTGAGATCATGAAAATAACACTTTTTAAAGGTATGCAAATGAGCTTCTGAAGGTGCCCAGGGGCGGCGTTACTCGGCGATGTGCCCAGAAAAACACACCTCCAGCCGGCGGACGTCACGAGCGGCACCAGAGGACGGCGGGCTGGGAACTGACCCGCACCTGCGCGCTGCTCTGCCCATTATGGGCAGAGGAACAGCTTTTTTATATTGCGCATGCGCAGGTCGGCGGTCTTTAGTTGGCTGGCGCATACGTTTAAAAAGTGTTATTTTCATGATCTGGACGAGGGACGCAGAAGAGAAAGGTACGATTGTAATGAGGGTCAAAGAGTCTATAACCTGATCTGAGCGGTCTAAAACGCTCAGATTAGGTGAAAGACTCCCTTTAAGAATGTGGGCAGTACGGTGGCTCAGTGGTTAGCACTGGTCCCTTCCAGCGCTGGGGTCCTAGGTTCGGATCAGACTAAGGACAACATCTCAATGGAGTTTGTATGTTCTCCACGTGTTTGCGTGGGTTTCCTCCGGTTTCCTCCCACACTACAACGACATACTGATAGGGACCCTGGATTGTGAGCCCCATAGGGGACAGTGTGATGCTGATGTCTATAAAGCGTTGCGGAATATAGTAGCGCTATATAAGTGCATAAAATGGAAAAAAAAGTTACGCCACTTGGGATATAAACCAGCACCTACAAGCGCTGCGGAATATGTCCGCACTATATAACTAAGTAAAATAAAGTAACTAAAAAGGTGTTTCCACTTTACTTTTCGCCCTAACGCTCTCACGCCCACATGGCACATACATGGTCTATTTAGACCCTAATGAATGAACTTTACATTTTTTAAATTACTAGCTGTAAAATTGGTTGTCAAGAATGTGCGTACTTGCTTGACGGGTACACTTTAAGTTGTTTAGCCACGAGAAGCCAGACGACCTTGCCTTCTGCCAAGCCAATTACTTCTTAACAGATTAAAATATGCTACTTTGTATATGAAAAACACAAGGTAATGTTCCTGACTGCATTAAATAAGGAGTAAATAGGACTTCATAAACAGATGACTAGGTCCGCATGTCACAGAGAATCACATTTACCGGAGCACCTGCTGCTTTCCTTTATTTTACCAAAGTGATTTTAACAAGACATAATACAAATTTACATCAATCCTGTATTCTGATAAGCAAGCGTGCAGGAACGGGGACATCCTGTGGTGACTTTGTGTACTGCAAGTCTCTGTAACTACCTGAATTCCTTATTTATTAATATTTTTTGCATTCCTTATCAGAGATGAGCGAACTTCTGTTTTAAGTTCGGCGTCTAAAGTTCGGCTTCCGGTTAGCGGAGGATCCCGATATGGATTCCGAATTCCGTTGTGGTCCGTGGTAGCGGAATCAATAAATCGGCCATTATTGATTCCGCTACCACGGACCACAACGGAATTCGGAATCCATATCGGGATCCTCCGCTAACCGGAAGCCGAACTTTAGACGCCGAACTTAAAACAGAAGTTCGCTCATCTCTATTCCTTATATAACGGCAACATAATCTGCAGCGCTGTACGGAGCTTGTCATTATCTACATCCGCTGCAAGATAAATAGCAGGGAAGGGAAGCACGTGGCCTTCATGCTGCAATGGCATTCCTCCCCCCCTGCCAAATTCTTGACCTAACCCCTTCCCTCCAGCCAGAGGTGTAACTTGACCTGCATGTACTTTCTGTAATACTGGTGTTTTCTTATGCGGCACAAGGGTCTTTGGACCCCCACAGACTGCTACCTCTGCACCCCCTATAGCTACGCCCCTGCATCACCTCCATTAGTTCAGTGGTCTGCAAACAGGAAATAAAGGCAGCTCTCTAATAGATGCAAACCAATGTGGCATCTGTCAGCAGGTTTGCCCCTATGAAACTGGCTGACCTGTTCCATACCTCCCAAGTGTCCCTCTTTTTGACCCAAGTCCCTCTGTCCCTCTTTGCTCCTTAAATGTCCCTCTTTTTGATCAGAGGTATAGATTTGCATTATTACATTTACAATATTGATCCAGAATGTGTTTCCCTGGTTTCTATCTATATCTTAAAGCCCATCTTGCATATTATTTCCTTATTTGAAATCATTTTGATTTTAGAAATCTTTATATTCAGATAATTGTTGTGCTATTGTGTAAAAAAAAAAGCTATTAAAGTATATAAATACGCAGGAAAAGTGGACCTTCCACATAATAAACCATAAGTGTCCCTCTTTGTTCAAAAAGTTGGGAGATATACTGTTCATATGTGCCCACAAATGAGCTTCCAGTACCAACGGGGGCGTTGCCGTTACTCCTAGAGGCTCTGCTCTCTCTGCAACTGACGCATCTTCTGCACTTGGATCGATAGCGCCGGGCAGTGAAAACTTCATGACGCCTTGAGCCAAGAACCAAGAGATGCTATTCAAATTGTGAGGGTCAGCACTGTTGGCTTACAGCATTGAGTCTTTAGTTTTGAACCTTACCAAGGAGACACAGGCAATAGCTCTAATACGGAAGCAACCAACAAGATCAAGTGATTGATGCGGATCCGACTTCTGGCACTCCAAGCAAACAGCTGATTTTGCTAGGGGAAGCTGTGGCCATCACAGACACATTACCCCGGAATGGCCATTGATTGATTAGTCATTAGTTTGGCTCTTGCAGCAGTCTGTAATCTGCCATTGGACTCGAGATCACAGGCAGTCAATAAACAGTCTGTTAGAGCAGGCATGCTCAACCTGCGGCCCTCCAGCTGTTGCAAAACCACAACTCCCAGCATGCCATAATAGCTGTTGGCTGTCCGGGCATACTGGGAATTGTAGTTTTGCAACAGCTGGAGGGCCACAGGTTGGTCATCCCTGTGCTAGAGAACCTACAAGGCAACCGTGGGGAGAGGATTAAAATCTTGAAATCCCACATAGGGCTCCTGGTTAGTACTGGGACAAGGTCTACCACCAACAGAGGCTGAGCTGCCCAAGTGCGCCCCCCTCTACCGCCATTTAGATATGTATGTTTGTTATTAATCAGACATCCACCCCAACCCACCCAACCCAACTGCGTACAGCGCGTCAGGTCAAAGTGTGCGCTGTACGCAGCCAGTCAGGCAAGCGACTGAGCAGAGACCAGAGTAGCGGAGCGGCCGAGCCAGGAGGCGGAGCGGGGAGGGACCATGTAAGTCAGTGCCAAGTGCTCACTACTCCCTCCGTCCTCCAGCACGGCCGGCAGCCCGACAGGCGCGGCAGCAGCAGCGACGTGGTCAGTGGCCTGCCTGCCGCCCAGAGGCTGGGGAGCTGGCCCTCGGCCTGAGGCTGGAGCCTCCCCAGCCTCTGTGTCGGCCCGGCCCTGACTGGAACATGACATACAATGCATTCAAAAAGTCTTCAGACCCCTTCACTTGAGTTCTCCCTAAGCTGCTCCTGTGTTGTCTTGGCTGTGTGCTTAGAGCCATTGTCTTCTTGCAAGGTGAACCTTTGGCCTAGTTTGAGGTCTAGAGCACTTATCATTAAGGCCTCTTTCACACGGGCGTCCCGGATTTGCTCCGGATGCGTCGCGTGTGCATTGTGGGAAAACCGCGCGAGTAGGCACGCAATTGCAGTCAGTTTTGACTGCGATTGCGTTCCGATGTTCAGTTTATTTCAGTGCGAGTGCAATGAGTTTTGCACGCGCATGAGAAAAAACTGAATGTGGTACCCAGACCCGAACCCGGACTTTTTCACTGAAGTTTGGGTTTGGGTTAGGTGTTCTATTCATTTTATTATTTTACCTTATAACATGGTTATAAGGTAAAATAATAGCATTCTTAATACAGACTGCTTACTAAAATGTGGATTGAAGGGTTAAAAAATAAAAAAAAATCACCTCATCCACTTGTTTGCGCAGCCGTCATCGTCTTCTTTCTTCATCTTTCAGGACCTGCGAAAGGACCTTGCTTATCCTATCATCTCCTAGCAACCATGCATGAAAATCGCACCTTATCCGTACTTGCTTGCGATTTTCATGCAGACCCATTCATTTCTATGGGGCCTGCGTTGCGTGAAAAACGCAGAATATAGAACATGCTGCGATTTTCACGCAGCGCACAAATGATGCGTGAAAATCACCGCTCATCTGAACAGCCCCATTGAAGTGAATGGGTCCGGATTCAGTGCGGGTGCAATGCGTTTCACTCACGCATTGCACCTGTGCAGAAAACTCAACCGTGTGAAAGGGGCCTAAGAATATCTCTTTAAGGCAAATGCACATGATCAGGATTGCCTGCAGTTTTTCCACGAGTATTTGCGTGCGGAAAATCCACACCGTAGGTCATGCACATGATGCAGATTTTTTCCGTGCAGATTTTTAAAAAACGGTCTCCTTGGCCCAGGAACTGAAAAATTCCCACTATTCATGATGCTACCACCACCATGTTTCATGGGCGGGATGGTATTGGGCAGGTGATGAGCAGTGCCTGGTTTCCTCCAGACATGAAACTTAGAATTTAGGCTAAAAGGTTCAATCTTGTTTTCAACAGACCCGAATCTTGTTTTTCACAGTCTGAGAGTCCTTTAGGAGGGCTGCAGTGATGGTTGACCTTCTGGAAGTTTCTCCAATCTGCACACAGGATCTCAGACAGTTACCATTGGGTTCTTGGTCACCTCTCTTACCAAGACCTTCTCCCACGATTACTTAGATTGGTGGAGCGGCCAACTCTAGGAAGAATCATGGTTGTTCCAAACTTCTTCCATTTAATAATTATGAAGGCCACTGTGCTCCTGGAACATTTCAGTGCAGCAGATATTTTTTTGTACTCTTCTCCAGATCTGTGCCCCCCACACAATCCTGTCTCTGAGCTCTACAGGCAGTTCGCTCCTCTCATGACTTGGTTTTTTGCTCTGAAATGCATTGTCAGCTGTGAGTTCTTATATAGACAGGGCTGAGTCTTTCCGAATCATTTCCAGTCACCTGAATTAACCACAGGTGGACTCCAGTCAAGGTGTAGAAACATCTCAGAGATGATCAAGAGAAATGGGAGGCACCAGGGCTAAGTTTTTAATTGTCCCATCAAAGGGTCTGAATACTTATGTCCATGAGAAACTTTAGTTTAACTTTTTTAATAAAATTGCTAAAAATTTCTAAAATTCTGTTTTTACTTTCTCATTATGAAGTATTGCGTTCAGAACGATGAGGAAAAGTTTGATTTTTTTAAAAAAAAAAATTGGCAAAAGGCAGCAACATAACAAAATGTGGAAAAAAGTGAAAGGGTCTGAAGACCTTCCGAATGCACCGTCTCCATATATTCTGTTGTAATGCAATCTTTGATATACAGCGACGGCTTATATTATATACAGACGTATATCTATGGTCAATAGTGAGGATCGTTTTACCTTGAAACCCCTAGGGGCTGCCTAATGTGGCTTTACGCCGTCATTTCTGTGTTTTTGTGCCACAGCTATGCGGCAAATGCGTTGTTGAGATTGAAGGATGAATAGCGCATCTCTCATTGAATCAGGGTGCAGCCTCAGGTAATAATCAGAACATCAGATTAAGCAACTACTCACATTTAAATAACCATTAGACAGCGCCGAGCTAATGTGATATTTGCAGCTTTATAATGGCCATTAGCGAGCATTAATAAACAGGAATGATAAATGGCCCATTTAGCCTCCATTTTACATATATTTTCTCACTCGGGGGCTCATAACGATTTGACTTTGTGAAAACACTTAATGTAGGTACATGCGCTGCACATGTTAAAGTGGCAGGAAACCCTCGACTTTGTCAAAGCGATTAATTACAGTGATTACCGAGGCTTTGACATAGAGGCGGCTTTTGTTTCCATTGTATGTAACCAGCAGCTCTAGGCTTTGGGCAGAGGTAGTCCTCCCTTTAAAGAACAATTCCATCTACAGAAATGTACTTATCAGTGGACACTTACCCTACTAGGGTGCTCAGAGTTTTTTTGTGCAACGTAATTATCTTTTTAATACAAAATTAAAATCCTCCTCCCTCCCTCAATCAGAACAACTTGTGCCGCCTGATCCTAAAGTTTTCAATGATATAGGCGGCGGCAGAGACGTCTGGCAGCCACTTATCTCCAAGTCCCCATTGAAATAGCAGGCATATTCGGCCCTGCATTTTTAGGGGGGAATCGAGGCCGAAAGCTGCCGGCGCAGTGATAGTTCAAAGTGCATCTTTTACATATATAGGACCAGGTTAATGAGGAAATATAAACAATATTGATCCATAATCTCCAATAGGGCGTGCAAATCTATAGGGCGTGCCAATCCCTTTTTGCGGTTTTGCATTTTGCATCTCTCCGTGAGCGGACACCTGCCTGCCATAGTTTCCCGGCAGTTTGCACAAAGAAATCTCACCAAGAAGAGAAATGATCATAGAAAGATTATAGAGGATTTTACTTTTTTTTACATTTTTCATGGGATAACCGCTTTAATAAAAAAATATTAAAAATGAATGACTCCAGTCAGGTCATTTCTGTGAATGTCTTTATTTCTCAGTTTCAGTACAGATGTAGCTTGCAGTTCAGTATACAGCTATATACATATGTACGGATGACAGTAAGATGAGTAGTTAGCTTGCCAGCGAAGGGAGACTTGGAGGAGACGGACTATTCACACATCCTGCTTCTACGCTCCGTCACAATCACTCGCTAGATTTATAGGTAGTTCAGGAAATAACAAAAACACAACAACAAAGTCATGCTGCATGGATTGTGCATTAAAGGGGTTCTGCAGTTTTTTAAAACTGATTGATGATCTCTCCTCTGGATAGATCATCAGCATCTGATCGGCGGGGGTCCGATACCCGGGACCCCCGCCGATCAGCTGTTTGAGAATTCAGCGGCACTGGCAGTAGCTTTTTATCCAGAGTTTAAAAAAACTGCAGAACCCCTTTAACTAAACATGAAAAACTTGGAATGAGGTTAAATACTAACAAATAATGGTGCATAAAATTAAAAAAACAGCAAATGATGGCGGCTCCTGCTGGGGCTTAGCGGACTATCGGAGCCCGTGTGGCATAAATAGAACACAACAAGTAAAAGAGGTAATGGAAATGTATTTCCTAGCATCCTTCCAGAGAAAAGCCAAAGACTAGCCTTAAAGGGAACCTGTCACCAGTTTTATGGTGTCCTAACTAAGGGCAAAATAAATAAGTGACTGATTCTCTTAGCACAATGCTGGGTCACTTTCTTTAATTGACCCAGTCAATCTGCCAACATCTTGTATTGAAAAGCTCCAGCTGATAATGATGAGTCCTGAATATTCATTAGCTCCTGACTCTCCCCGCCCACCTGCTGCTGATTGACAGTTATTTTCCATATGAATCAGCAGCAGGTGGGCAGGGGAGTGGCTATAGCTCTGAATTAAATATACGCTGGACTCAATGACATCACGCTGGACTGAAATCAGCTCATTAGCATGCGGCATCTTTGTGTGTATATTACGAGGTAACCATCTGTCACACCAGTAAGTGAATACATCTAAGGCACTTTTTAGTAGTTAATGATTGTATATAATTAGTTAGATTATAATCAAATATCCACATGACAGGTTCCCTTTAAAGGGAATGTGTCGCCTATGATTTGTTCTGCCACTTAAAACCAGATAGTGACACATATCTTTTTTTTATTTTCTGATTGTACATTTTTGTTTTTTCATGAACATGATTATGGAGGTGGCCATCTTGTCTGAGCCGTCATTAGCATTCAGAGACATGCTTTGCTGCAGCCATCATGGGCCATAGACACAATAGTCTGGAGGGGACCTCACTGACTGCTATGGGGGAGCTTTCTAGGCATGCGCTGTGACTTGTTTGTTTTGCTCACTTCTATAGCGCTGACATATTCCGCAGCGCTTCACAGGCATTATTATCACTCGCTGTCCTCAGTGGAGCTCACAATCTAAATTCTCTATCGGTGTGCCTTTGGAGTTCAGATGTCATCTTACAAGCAAGTAGTAGATAAGCTTTGACAATCATCTATTGTGAATGGTGGATGAGGTGTTATCAATTGATAACTGACATATGTCATTGTAATCCTGTCGCTGATGATAATGAGATGACTACTGAAAGGCTACTGAAGAGACGTGACACCGCATATTATTAGGCTTAGCGGCCACTAGGAAAACGGCAGGATTTTTTTCTAAATATACTGTAGATATAGTGAGATGGAAAATGTAATATGATGAGCGAATCAACTTCGGATGAAACATCGTTAGTCAATTCGCATAAAACTTCCTTAGAATACTGTACAGGGCGAGCGCTCCGTACAGTATTAGAATGTATTAGCCGAAGTTATTACTTCGTGAAGTCTCGCGGGACTTCAAATAATAACTTCAGAAATGAATTTCGACTGTTAAAAATCTTTAAAAAACTGAGTTCTGTAAAAGTTTTTTTACAGTAGATAATAATTTCTGAAGTTATTACCCGAAGTCCCGTGAGACTTCGCGAAGTAATACCTTCGGCTCATAGGAGCCGATACATTCTAATACTGTACGGAGCGCTTGCTCCGTACAGCACTCAAATGAAGTTTTAATGCGAATTGACTTCAGATGTTTCATTCAAAGTCGATTCGCTGATCCCTAAACACCACCAAAAATTCTTTAACAATATGTTTAACATAAAAAAAAAAACTTGATTTAAACAACAGCTCATTTTCTGACACATTCCCTTTAAAGGCGAAGGTTTCATTTGAAGTCAATATAACTATCACTTGACGAATATAACATTCTACATCTTTTTATATCATTTATGCTCCACTTCTTTGCTATTTTAAAGGGGCTATCCCTTCTGGGAATTCACAGCATAGCAGCATCTGATGGGCGCAGGTCCCACCTTTTGGACCCGCTTCTGTCCTCAGAACAGGGCCCCAAAATGAATGCTCATGTGCATATCTCTATTCACCCCTATGGGACTTCCAAAAATAGCCAAGTACACCTATCAGATATTTATGGCATATCCTATCAATTAACCATAAAAATCCAGAAGGGAATGCCCTTTCATATATTTGCTGTGAGTGAATTAAAACATTCACAGGCTGCAAACCCTGTACAGAGCCAGTCCTGCTGAAAAATGGATAGAACTGCGTCCAGTCTATAGAACTGTATTTATTCAGTATTTTGTGTGCTAAACACCCCACAGCAATAGCTTGCTACAATGTATCAGACTGGAATCTACTGTTATGCTTTGCAACAATGTATCAGCCTGGAGTCTAGATCGTTATACTTTGATACAATGTATCAGCCTGGAATCTAGCCTGTTATACTTTGCTATGTTGTATCAGCCTGGAGTCTAGATTGTTGTAGTTGGATACAATGTATCAGCCTGGAGTCTAGCCTGTTATACTTCGATACAATGTATCAGCCTGGAATCTAGCCTGTTATACTTTGCTACGTTGTATACGCTGTGTACAACTTTGCAGCAGTCTTCTCATTCGCTAACAGCAACTATCTTGCAAAGCATAAAGTATATTAGAAAGTTTGTAGAGCTTTACATTTGTTTGGTGATTAAGTTTCATTTATATAAAACCAGAAAGGGTTGCATGAAATTAGAAAAACATAGCTGCTATCTTTCAGAAACAGCGCCATTATTGTCCATGGGTTGTGCATGGTATTGCAGCTTAGTCATTGTCATTTAAATGGGTATGAGGGGCAATACCAGAGACAGCCCACAGACACGAGTGGCGCTGTTTCTGGAAGTAATTGAATTTTGTAGTGAATTCCGCTCTCATGCAGACAGGTCCAGAGGTCTCATCTTCAGTTCTATAAACGGAATGGAAAATTCATGACCTTTCCAAGGCTCCCAGTTAACTCCCTGGAAAACAGAAAAGAACTTTTAGAAAACTTGAGCATGTGTAGAAGCAAATACACTGACAAGTAATAAGTCACTTA
This sequence comes from Bufo bufo, assembly GCF_905171765.1. Taxonomy (NCBI): domain Eukaryota; kingdom Metazoa; phylum Chordata; class Amphibia; order Anura; family Bufonidae; genus Bufo; species Bufo bufo. The sequence continues at coordinate 195,461,406 of NC_053397.1, forward strand.
AAAGGGACCCGACAGTTTGTCTTATCTGTTTGCCATGTAGTTGGCTGCAGTCTATTCTGTCCTATTATTAGCCATTTCAGGCTGGGAAAAGGATGATTGTTATGTTCCTACATGGGATTGCAGTCAGGCTGTCATGAACAACATGTACTAATTGGCACATAAAGACCCTATTACCCGACGTCAGCCGACGAACAAGCAAACGACTTCATCGGCTGATTGGCTGCTCAATCATACAGGCCAATTATTGAGAACGAACTCCCATATGAATGCTTGTTCCTGATAATTGGCCCAAAAAGCATGCGGTCTAATAGGGGCTTTAGAAAACAAATGAGCAACTCCACCAGCACACTGCATGACCCATATGAGGCACAAGCATGCCGGGGCATACCTTTTGCCTCCTGTTAAAACAAAGTATAGATTTATGTATTAGGCTACTTTCACACTTGCGGCAGAGGATTCTGTCGCCGGAACTGCCTGCCGGATCTGTCAAAACGCATGCAAACTGATGGCATTTGTCAGACAGATAAATGCATTGAAATGCCAGATCCATCTCTCCAGTGTCATCCAGAAAAACGGATCCGGCATTTATTTATTTCTAATTTTTTGCGGTCTGAGCATTTGCAGACTGCAATGCCGGATCCGTTTTGCCGCAAGTGTTCCGGAATTTTGGATGGAGATAAAACCGCAGCATGCTGCGGTATTATCTCCGTGCTGAAAAGTCTGAAATACTGAACTGAAGACATCCTGATTAGTGTTGAGCGAACTTCTGTTTTAAGTTCGGCGTCTAAAGTTCGGCTTCCGGTTAGCGGAGAATCCCGATATGGATTCCGAATTCCGTTGTGGTCCGTGGTAGCGGAATCAATAATCGGCCATTATTGATTCCGCTACCACGGACCACAACGGAATTCGGAATCCATATCGGGATTCTCCGCTAACCGGAAGCCGAACTTTAGACGCCGAACTTAAAACAGAAGTTCGCTCAACACTAATCCTGATGTATACTGAGCGGATTTCTCTCCATTCAGAATGCATTAGGATAAAACTGATCAGTTCTTTTCCGGTATTGAGCCCCTAGGACGGAACTCAATGCCTGAAAAGAATAAAGCTAGTGTGAAAGTAGCCTTAGAAGTTTAGCATCAGTAGGAACAGCCTGCACATTTCAGGCTATGCAAAGACCTTAATTATAGTTTAGTTCAGAAACTCAGAAATCAGCACTATATGTAGGGATGAGCGAAGCGAGCTTCGGATGCTACATCCGAAGTCGCTTGGTTCAAAGCTTCAAATTGATACTGTACAAAGATTCGTCTCCACACGGTATTAGAATGTATGGGCTCCGATGAGCCAAAGTCAGTTATTCGCAAAGTCGTGCGAGTGGAAAACCACTTTAAAACTTGGAACCGAACTCTCCTTTGGTTCTGACTGCCACCTCTGAGCCGAAGTTCGGTTCCAAGTTTTAAAGTGGTTTTCCACTTTAAAAATCAACTACCGAAGTGATTCAACGAAGTCACGCGTGACCGCAAATAACTCACTTCGGCTCATCGGAGCCCATACATTTTAATACTGTAAGGCGGAACTCCGTACAGTATTAATCTAAAGTTTTGAACAAAGCGACTTCAGATGTAGCATCCGAAGCTCGCTTCGCTCATCACTAAGTCTTACATATATTGTTCGCTTCTCATTTAACTTACATGTATCCTTCTCAAACAAATCATCTAGAAGTGGATCAAGCCTCCAAAGCGAGAAGGTTGCCTAGAAGACCCAAACCCTCTAAGCAAAAGAGTCCAGCAAAAGACTGGGAAAAGTGTCCTCAAATCGAAAATGCTTTGACACCCGTCTAGGCTGTTGATGAAGCCTTCCTCAGAACACCAAAAATGAAGTCCTGAAGGAGCTATCAAGTTTCCAGGAAGTGAGGAACCAAAGGGTCACCCCCCACCACTAGACCGCTAGGGAGGACATCTACTGTATAAGGACAAATAATCCTGTGAAATAAAGACACCATGAAATTGAAAAGAAAATAAGGTGCCACTTTCCACTGGTCGGCATGCTAAAAATTCTTAAGTGCCGAGATGGAATTCAAAAGAATGAAAGAATAACTGCAAGTTCAAGTACATCCTGCAGATTAAATGGGTTTACCATCCACATGTGATTTTAAAGTGCCATTGGATTATGAATGGGGGGGGGGGGCACACTGCACCCCAGACAAAGTACTCAACATAATGGTGTCAATCAGGGGGTCTTCAGGTAGGTACTCAAAGGGCTAAACCAGCGTATGCAGTGCTACATCTCAGTGATACCATTCCTAGTCACTAATAAGAACAGGTGCTACACTTGATCTTAGCAAAAACGCATCAAATACTGTACAAACGCAGCAACAACAGAAGAAAAAAAGTTATTTTCCTGGCCTATGTTTCTCCTCATTTGTGCTTGTAGGAAAGAGAAGTGACCTAGCCTAAGGCCCCCCAACACCACCTCCTCCAGGGGGTCCCTTGGAGTACAGTATAGAAGCCAGTTTGTGTATGCATAAATGCGGTATTTGTGTGAATACTTCAGCTTTACAGTATGGAGATCGTCTGAATTCATATGTCTTTAAAGTAAAAGTATATTATGTTAATGGCTTTGGCAGAGAGAGGGAATCAGCAGTGGCATTATGTAAATGTCTAATTTCCCATCAGTCTTCTCTGCAGCAGCCTGAAACCAGCAGCACGTCCATCGTCTCCAGTGGAGATCAGACCCTAGACCAACTGTTTTTGCAGTTTTTACAAGGCAATAGAAGTGACAGCAAATCTATTCTGAGCCATTTTCTGGAGTGATATACCGTGATAAGGAGCCTCAAGTCTTTCCAGAGATGAATATCTTAAGCAAAACGGGAATACTTCTAGAGAAGCCATAAAATAAACATAAAGTTGAAATTTTATGAACAAACCCTGTTGGGCATACAGTTTATGCCACCTGGAAACTCACCGAAATATTTATTCGACACACAACAAACCCAAATATTCATAGCTGTCATAACAGCAGTCCAAGGGCCTGTACACCCTCGTTGTAGGTGGCGAGGACTTTCACAACAGCATAATACTGAACCAGAGGAGTGCACAGTAAGGGGCCACATAGCCCAGTGGCATAATTGTGCCCCTGTCTACCATAGGCTATTTAAAGGGGTTTTCCGGGAGTTTTATACGGATTACCTATCTCCTGGACGTACATAGTGTAGTATAGCGACTGTGCTTGGTATCACAGCTCAGCCTAGGCCATGTGACTGATAAGGGTGATATCTCATGGCCAAGGCTAAGTTGTGAGAAGGCCGCGTCACTCATGCGAGCACCGTTGCCTTCTCAAATAGCTGCTCGGCGGGGGTCCCGGGTGTCAGACCCCCATCGATCAGATACTGATGACCTATCCATCAGTATAAAAGTCTCAGAAAACCCCTTTAAAATACCGTCCTGTGTGGCAGAGTCATTTGTTACTACCCCTATAACTTCGCCATTGTCATGAACAAAAACAAATACATTTCCCTCACCTCTTCGCTGGTGCTGGTTTTTACCCTCACACCTTGCCATCTCTCAAGATCTAAAGCAGTTCTTAAAGGGGCTGTTGCACAGTGTCTTACATAGTATAGCGGCTGTGCTTGGTATCACGCTCAAACACATTCAGGTCAATGGGGCTGAGCTTCGCCTACGTCATGTAACCAATGAACATGACGTCAAATGGCCTAGGAAAAGCTGGAGAAGGCTGCGGCATTACCGCGAGCACAGGTGCCTTCTCCACCAGCTGATCGGCGGGGGTCCTGGGTGTCTGACCGCCCCTGATCAGATACTGATGACCTATCCGGAGGAAAAAAATACACTTGGAAAACCCCTTTAACCTCTTAAGGACATAGGGCGTACAGGTACGCCCTTGTGCCCTGGTACTTAAGGACACAGGGCGTACATGTACGCCCTGTGTATTTTCGATCACCGCCGCGCGGCGGGCGGTGATCGGGACCCCGTGCCTGCTAAAATCATTGAGCAGGCACTTGGCGCAAATGCGTCGGGGGGTCCGGTGACCCCCCCATGTATGCGATCGCAGAAAACCGCAGGTCAATTCAGACCTGCGGTTTTCTGCATTTCCGGGTTATTCAGGTCTCTGAAGACCCGATAACCCGGAACAGGATGGCGATGGTGGTGTGATTTTACCCCACCAATCACCATCCAGCGATCCTGAGTGGTGATGGTGACATCACCACTCAGGATTGCTTTCTGATTGGTCTGTGGGCGGTCCGGCGGCAGATTCAAAAGAGGCAGGCGCTCCTCTCCTCCTCCTTTTGTGTTCCGGAGCCGGAGGGGAGAGGAGCTGCCTGCACGTGTGTCCGCCATCGCTGCCAGCACCCACAGGACCCGATCTCTGCCCCCAGGACCCGATCTGTGCCCCAGCACCCCCCATCAGGTACATAGGGACAGCATAGGGGAAGTTTGGTTTAGGCAGGGAAAAAAAAGGGAAAGTTAGTTTCTGAACTTTGATTGCATCACCCTAAGTTATGGTGTCTGGGGTCCACAGCACAGCTGTGTGACCCTAGACCCCCCAGGGGTGCTACCACTTGCCACTTGTATACTCTTATACAGAGTTGAATAAAAAGAGTAAAACTCTCGAGCTATCGCGGGAGTGTTGATGAGTCGGGAGCCCGTAGCTGATTTAATCGCTGAAATAAAGGATCTGTTCCTTTGACCTTTTAAAAGGTTAGAGACTAATTTGGAGCCCCTATTCCCATGTAAATATTGCTTGAAGCGCAATGTCTTCAGTGGTCTAGCCGCTCGCACATTCAGCAGGTCAGTGACCTCGTATCTTAATCGTTTAAGAGATTCCAAGACCTCAACTGATCTCACCTTCTTGTGCAAGATTTCAAGAGTAGAGATCTGCTGAAGGAGGGAGTCTAATTGTTTCTGCCTATTTCTCTTAACTCTAGAGCCCAAGCTAATAAGCTCCCCTCTAACTACTACCTTATGAGCTTCCCATAAGGTCGTCCCATTAGTTAAACCTCTAGCATTTTCCAAAAAGTAGTTTTTGAGACATTGTTCAATCTCCTTCTTGTGTGACTCGTCTTCCAGGAGCGTCTCATTCAATCTCCAGACCCAGGATCTCGGAGGGATGTCATGCAATCTCATCTTCACATTCACCGGCGCATGATCGGAGACAACTATGTTTCCAATACTGGCCTCAGAAACCGAGGGCAATAATTGGTTAGTTATAAAAAGATAGTCAAGGCGTTGATATGTATCATGCGTCCGCGAGTGGAAGGTGTAATCCTTATCTTCTGGATGTAGGATGCGCCAAACGTCCGAGATCCTGAGATCCGTGAGTGTGAGAAGAAGCCTTCTCATTTGCTTTTTAGAGGGGGGGCGGCCTACAGAGGTTGAGTCCTTAGAGGAGTCAAGAGTAAGAATGAGGTCTCCACCTAGAACAAGGTGACCTTCTCCAAAGGTCTTTAGAACTCTAAGAGTGCGGAGCAACCATGTGAATTGGCCCACTATTCAGGGCGTAGAGGTTGACTAAAGTAAACATGGAGTTCGCTACCTTACCTTTTAAGAATAAATAGCGGCCCTCAGGGTCTACCAGCTTGGACACTAAAGTGAATGGGAAATTTTGCCCTATGCCTATTGAAACTCCTCTAGCTGCCGAGGTATATGCAGCATGATACCAAACAGGGAAATTTTTGCTGATTACATTAGGGACGTGCAGGTGTCTGAAATGGGTCTCTTGTAAAAGAACCAAGTCAGCCCTTTCTCTGCGAAGCAAATGGTAGATTTGACTCCTCTTTTGCGGTGTGTTCATGCCATTTACATTAAATGACACGATCTTTAGATCAGACATGGTGACATTTTGTGGATCTGTTCGGAAGAACTAGCCAGGAGGTGACACATGGTAACATAAAAATGAAAATACATAAAAAGAAAAAATATAAACATTGTACACTGTAGAAAGTCATCCTGCAGTGTCTATCTATGAGGTTAAAAATAAACCTCAGTAGGGGGGGAAAGTAGTGTGGAAGTATCAAAATAACCAGGTCCCACACACTAAACCCAACATGTAAAGACAAATGCATAGAGTGGACATGTATGAAGCAATAAGAAGCTTAAACATGAGGCCCCTAGTTAGAAGAGTGTTCTACAATTCCATCAAGCATTATCGCTTTCTACTCCAATCACACCTGGATGGGTCAAATCTCGTAAGCAGCTGCCAGTGTGTAAATGAGTAGAAAGAGTTGTAGAGCGAAAAAAGGAAGGGGGGGGTGTAATAGGAGATGGAAAAGGTATGAAAAAAGGCATGAGGGAGGGGGGGGAGGGAGGGGGGGGAAGGCAGATGGAAAGCAAATAAGGAGAGGTGGGTAACGGTCTAAGCAGCAGAAAAAACAAAAGCCACAAGCTAGGCGGCTAGTGTAAATAACAAAAGATCTAAAAGAAGGTAGCCCCATAATAAGGTGCTGGGTTAAATGAGCTGAGTAGAACCTGAGTCCTGCCAGATGGCAGTGTGGTTGTACGATCTCAATGACGCTGGATCTCAGAGTTTCTATTTATGTCAAAGATTTTTTCTTATCTTTGGATAGAAGCATTTCAAAAGGCTCTTTTTTTCGGCAATTTTTTCTTCTGTGCCAGACGCCATTCCTCCGGCTGCGGAAGGCCAGGAAGGTCCGGGGATGGATTGCAGGGGAGCCAAGACGAAATGTCCAGGGCCTCGATTCCCAAGGCCTCCCACACAGACGGTAAGTCCTCCGGTGTTCTCACCGTGAATTGCTTCCCTCCGATCTAAGTAAATAAGCCGAATGGAAAGAGCCATCTGACCGGCAGCTTCTTATCCCTCAATAACAAGGTTAACGGGCGCAGGTTCCTTCGTTTGGCTAATGTACTAGCCGACAGATCCTGAAATAAAAGAACCTTATGGCCATCTAGGATGGTGTCTCCTTTTTCTCTGGCGGCTCTCAAGACGGCCGCTGTGGCCAAAAAGGGCACATACCACGTCCCTAGGTGGATCTCCCGCTGCAGGTTTGGGCCTAAGAGCTCTGTGGGCCCTTTCAATGGTAATGGCGGCAGCCTGTTCCTCGCCTACTAAGGTGGCAAATAGGCGGCGGACTGTGTCCATCAGGTCTTCAGCCTGTATTGATTCGGGTATACCCCGCAGCCGGACATTTTTCCTCCGGCCTCTGTTTTCCTGGTCTTCCAGGTTGAAAAAGGCTGTATTTATCATTTTAGACATGGCCGATAAGTGGCAGTGAACCCCCCTCTCGTGCTGGAGAAGGAGATCGTGGCTGTCCTCCAGGCGTTCAACCCGATGGCCTAGCTGTAGGAACTCGGTCTTGATATCTGAGAGTTCTTTCATGACCGGTGAGAGGGCTTGGGCCAGGGACTGCTGCAGAAAGCCGCAGGTGAGAGGGAGAGAATCAACCTCACCTCCAATGTAAGTTTCAGCGTCTGAGCTGTCGGCCTCTGAGTCAGCTCCTTCTCTCTCTGAGTTGATTCGCGCCTCCCGCGCCATCTTGCCTCCTTCAGGGTGCGAGGAAGATCTCCTGTTGAGGTATTTCGTCAGGCCCCCCTGCGTCTTTTTTGTCTTCAGGGTGTTCCCTGATGCACCATCTTTATCTCTAGAGGTTTTCCCCATGTTGGATCTGTGTCCACTCGATTTAAAAGCTAATGAAGCTGGGATAGCGGTGAGGAGCTCCGGCAGACACGTCCTACACCATGACTTTCTGGCTCCGCCCCCGGAGCAGACGAATCTGCACGCCCAACAGTTCGTCGCTCAACACCTGGGCTCCTTTTTGGCCAGGCCCGGTGGCTGGACGCCGGTCAGTGCAGCCGAAATGAGGACATTTTGGGGCCTCGTGCTGCATATGGGCCTGGTCAAAAAACCCAGTGTCAGGCTGTACTGGAGTGGGGACGTCCTATACCAGGCCCCACTTTACAGTACAGCCATGACACGCTCCCGGTTTGAGGCCATCCGGAAATGTCTGCATTATTCCGATAATGCAGCATGTCCCCAACCGAGGTGATCCTGCCCATGACCGTCTGTATAAGATACGGCCGGTCATCGATCACTTTGGGGCCAAATTCATGGAGGCCTATGTACCTGGAAGGGAGGTCGCGGTTGATGAGTCTCTCATTGCGTTCAAGGGGAGACTTATTTTCCTCCAGTATGTGCCCTCCAAGCGGGCGAGGTATGGCGTGAAGCTATACAAAATTTGTGAGAGTACCTCAGGGTACACTTACAAATTTTGTGTATACGAGGGGCGAGATTCCCGGATTCAACCCCCAGAATGTCCCCCCACTCTGGGTGTTACCGGGAAACTTGTGTGGGACCTTATGTACCCACTGCTGGATAAGGGTTACCACCTTTACGTGGATAACTTTTATACCAGTATCCCCTTATTCCAGTCCCTTGCCGCCAGATCCACGTCCGCTTGTGGGACTGTGCGGAAAAATCAACGCGGCCTCCCTGCCCCCCCCCTCCAGGTACCTATCCCCAGGGGTGAGACCCGTGCTCTTACCACTGGAAACCTGTTGCTGGTCAGGTATAAGGACAAGAGGGATGTCCTTATGCTGTCCACTATTCATGGTAACGGCATCACCCCTGTCCCTGTGCGAGGTACCGCGGCAACGGTCCTCAAGCCCGATTGTATCGTCGACTACAATCGGTATATGGGAGGAGTTGATCTCTCGGATCAAGTCCTCAAGCCATATAACGCCATGCGCAAAACCCGGGCATGGTACAAAAAAGTTGCGGTCTATTTGGTACAGGTTGCCATGTACAACTCTTTTGTACTATCCCGAAGCGCTGGCAGCACAGGGACATTCCTCCAGTTCTATGAGGCAGTCCTCAAGGCCCTAAACTTTTCAGACCGAGAAAGAGCAGGCCGGAGTACCTCGGGAACTGTAGGTGCCCGGATCGTCCCTGGCCAACACTTTCCAGGTGTGGTCCCCCATACTGGAAAGAAGGGACGAACCCAAAAAAAGTGCAGAGTGTGTCGCAGGAGGGGGATACGGAAGGACACGACTACTCAGTGCGACACGTGCCCCGATCATCCGGGCCTCTGCATTGACGGTTGCTTCAGGGAGTATCACACTTCCATGGAGTACTAAATTTATATCCCAATTTAGCACTGACATCGGATAAAAAAAACTGGTTCTCAGACTTGAGACACCCAAAAAAACTAAAATAATTTATTAAAAGTAGACATATTAGGTATCGCCGCGTCGGTAATAATCTCCTCTATAAAAATACCCCATGACCTAATCCCCCAGATTAACACGGTCCAGAAAAAAAAAAAAAAAAGTTTTTTTTTTGTCACCTTACATAATAAAAAGTTTAATAGCAAGCGATCAAAAAGTCATATATCCCCCAAGATAGTGCCAATAAAACCGTCGTCTCATCCCACAAAAAATGAGCCCCCACATGAGATAATCAGATATAAAAAAAATTTAAAAAATTACCCTTAAACCTTAGAGATACCCAAAAAAAAAATTGTATCAAAAAAGATAATATAGTCAAAAACCTAAATAATTGTAAAAAAAAGTAGACTTATTAGGTATTGCCGCGTCCGTAAGAATCTCCTCTATAAAAATATCCCATGACCTAACCCCCCAGATTAACACGGTTAAAAAAAAAAAAAAAACGGTGCCAAAACCGCTATTTTTGGCACTTTTCCATTTCAATCCATTTTTTCCGGTAACAAAACAAGGGTTAACAACCAAACAAAACTTAATATTTATTACCCTGATACTGCAGTTTACAGAAACACCACATTTGTGGTCGTAAACTGCTGTATCAGTAAAAGGGAGGCGGCAAAAGGAAAGGACCGACATGGTTTCTGAAAGGCCGATTTTGACACCATGTCCCTTTTGAAGCCCCCCTGATGCACCCTAGAGTAAAAACTCCCTAAAAGTGACCCCATCTAAGAAACTACACCCCTCAAGGTATTCAAAACTGATTATACAAACTTTATTAACCCTTTAGGTGTTACTCAACAGGTAATGGCAAATGGAGATGAAATTTCAGAATTTACATTTTTGGTAACCTTGCCTCACAAAAATGTAATATAGAGCAACCAAAAATCATATTTATCCTAAAAATAGTCCCCAAAATAATGCCACCTTATCCCGTAGTTTCCAAAATGGGGTCACTTTTAGGGAGTTTCTACTCCAGGGGTGCATCAGGGGGGTTGAAACAGGACACGGTGTAAATAAACCGGTCCATAAAAATCAGCCCTCCAAAAACCAAACGGCGCACCTTTCCCTCTACGCCCCGCTGTGTGGCCGTACAGTAGTTTATGGCCACATATTGGGTGTTTCTGTAAACGGCAGAGTCAGGGCAATAAAGATACAGTCTTGTTTGGCTGTTAACCCTTGCTTTGTTAGTGGAAAAAATGGGTTAAAATGAAAAATTAGACAGAAAAATGAAATTCGCAAATTTCATCCCCATTTGCCAATAACTCTTGTGCAACACCTAAAGGGTTAACGACGTATGTAAAATCAGTTTTGAATACCTTGAGGGGTGTAGTTTCTTAGATGGGGTCACTTTTAGGGAGTTTCTACTCTAGGGGTGCATCAGGGGGGTTGAAACAGGACACGGTGTAAATAAACCGGTCCATAAAAATCAGCCCTCCAAAAACCAAACGGCGCACCTTTCCCTCTACGCCCCGCTGTGTGGCCGTACAGTAGTTTACGGCCACATATTGGGTGTTTCTGTAAACGGCAGAGTCAGGGCAATAAAGATACAGTCTTGTTTGGCTGTTAACCCTTGCTTTGTTAGTGGAAAAAATGGGTTAAAATGAAAAATTAGACAAAAAAATGAAATTCGCAAATTTCATCCCCATTTGCCAATAACTCTTGTGCAACACCTAAAGGGTTAACGACGTATGTAAAATCAGTTTTGAATACCTTGAGGGGTGTAGTTTCTTAGATGGGGTCACTTTTAGGGAGTTTCTACTCTAGGGGTGCATCAGGGGGCTTCAAATGGGACATGGTGTAAATAAACCAGTCCATAAAAATCAGCCCTCCAAAAACCAAACGGCGCACCTTTCACTCTACGCCCCGCTGTGTGGCCGTACAGTAGTTTACGGCCACATATTGGGTGTTTCTGTAAACGGCAGAGTCAGGGCAATAAAGATACAGTCTTGTTTGGCTGTTAACCATTGCTTTGTTAGTGGAAAAAATGGGTTAAAATGAAAAATTTGACAAAAAAATGAAATTCTCAAATTTCATCCCCATTTGCCAATAACTCTTGTGCAACACCTAAAGGGTTAACAACGTATGTAAAATCAGTTTTGAATACCTTGAGGGGTGTAGTTTCTTAGATGGGGTCATTTTTGGGTGGTTTCTATTATGTAAGCCTCGCAAAGTGACTTTAGACCTGAACTGGTCCCTAAAAATTTAGTTTTTGTAGATTTGCTTCTAAACTTCTAAGCCTTATAACATCCCCAAAAAATAAAATATCATTCCCAAAATAATTCAAACATAAAGTACACATATGGGGAATGTAGAGTCATCACAATTTTTGGGGGTATTACTATGTATTACAAAAGTAGAGAAACTGAAACTTTGAAATTTGCAAATTTTTCCAAATTTTTGTTAAATTAGGTATTTTTTGGTGCAAAAAATAATAATTTTTTTGACTTCATTTTACCAGTGTCATGAAGTACAATATGTGATGAAAAAACAATCTCAGAACGGCCTGGGTAAGTCAAAGCGTTTTAAAGTTATCAGCACTTAAAGTGACTCTGGTCAGATTTGCAAAAAATGGCCTGGTCCTAAGGTGTAAAAAGGCTGTGTCCTTAAGGGGTTAAAATATCTTATTCATTCCATAAATTATAGAGATAAATGACATAACTATGTCCATACACAAACTAAGAATGCATTCACTTTGCCTGGGTGGTAAGACCCCCTGCTAGTGGAAACCCCTTTACTATATAGACATAAGGAGTACTTTCTGTGGCTGTTATACAATAATTATAAGGTATTTATATAGTGCTACAATAGACTTCCAGGGATCTAAGTGAGCTCAGGCACTGACCACTTCTCGTTATTATTATTATGTTAAGGATCCATTCACACGTCCGTAGTACATTGCGGATCCGCAATACACCCGGCCGGCACCCCCATAGAAATGCCTATTCTACAAGAATAGGACATGTTCTATTTTTTTCCGGACAGCACACTGTGTGCTCTCCGCATCCATTCCTGCCCTATAGAGAATGAATGGCTCCGCACCCGTTCCGCAATTTGCGGAACGGATGCGGACCCATTATTACGGACGTGTGAATGGAGTCTAAAGGGATTGTTCAGAAGAGGAAACCTGTTTTCATAAACCCTATTAGGGAATTCTGGGCTCCTTTATTCAAAATCCTTATCTCTTGGCCAAAGTGGAAGATGGTTACAAAAAGCATCTCTTTCCTTGGAGGACGTGTCCTGCTTTACACAATTAACCCATTAATTTAAGTGGACACTGTAAAATACTTATTTTCCCCTGTGGTGGCGCTGCAAGGAAATTAAACACCTTAAAATGCCCAGGCACTTCTTACAGGTTATAATCACCCTGCTCCACTGCACCCACATCGCTTCTGCTTCCCGCATGGCCGCCGCTGCATCTTCCCGTCGCTGGATGTTTTGTAGGCTCGTTCCCTCGCAGCCTGCTGTTGGCTGCCCCTCCATTGCCGGATGTTTTGATCCGCACGACCAGGAGATGCAGTGGCGGCCGTGCGGGGAGCAGAAGCGACGCAGGTGCCGGGGATCAGGGTAAGTATAACCTGTAAGAGGTGCCCGGGCATTTTGTGGGGGCATTATAGGTTTCGGATAACCCCTTTAAGCCTGTATCACACAGGCCGATTGAGAAAGCGATTGTCAGGAGGGAAGAGTTCGCCTGGCAATTGCCTGCTAGCTAGCGGAGGAGATCGCTTCTATTACTATGTCATTGCTCGTCCCCATGGTGTCTAGTGGTTTGCCGGCAGCAGATTGTAATTAGGCAGCATGATCTGTTGCCGGCAAATGATGATTTTTAAGCGTACAATTGCCTGGCGAATGAGGGTTTGCTCGTTCCTCGGGCAATCGGCAGCAGTATTACACTGCAAGATGGCTGCTAATGAAGATTCATACGAACACTCGTTAGCGATCATGTGCCCAAAAATCGGCAAGTGTAACACAGGCTTTACTGCCAGGTTTCTCCAGATATTACAGAGAAACTTTTTGCAATCAGCTTACTGTGAAGGAATCCTTCCAATTAGTAGTAATTATCCACAGCACATTCTAATTTTAGTTCTATGATCCACCCAAACATTAGTCATTGATGTAGTTATCATTTAGTTAGAATCATATCATTACGGAATGAAATAAAAATAAAAAAATCTCGTCCAAATGCTATTAAGTCTGTCTCGGAGAGCAATATACCGTACTTACTACGACTTGGGACGAAGAAAATTCTCAACACAGAATGGCACCATTGACAAGCCTGCAGCAAATCGTTTTTTTATTCAAATAATGACAAACATTTTTGAGTATTTTTTATGTTTCCTTACCATACTGTGATTGTTATCACCATACTGTCCATTAGGATTGGCGAGGTGGCAGTTCTTGTACCAGAAGGCCCCGCGATGTGATAGAGCACAGTTAGTGAGAGCAAGGTCATTGTCCTTATCCCATGTAGTAAATTTTAATCCATTGTGATAGTTAAGAGCATCACCTAAAAAAAAAAAAAGCAAAGAATTATAAAAAAAAACTTTTGCAAAATTATTAAACTTTAATCAGTTTAACCATAAATGATCAGATTATTCCCAGAAATGAGACCATGATTTATGAAATATTTTCTGTGATATGTTGACGATGTTAATGAGTTATAAGGTCTCCTTGTAAGGCCTCTTGCACCGTGTGTTCCCCGTGGTCGTATTGCAGCCTGCATACGGCGGGTCCGCGATACACTGGACACCGGCCGTGTGCATTCCGCATCACAGATGCGGATCCATTCACTTGAACGGGTCAGCAAATCCAGAGATGCAGTACAGAACGGAACTGCGGAACGGAAGAACAACGGAGTGCATTCGTGGGGTTCCGTTTCGTGCTTCCGTTCCGCAAAAAGTTCTATCTTTTTGCGGAATGGACGGATCGCAGACCCTATTGAAGTGAATGGGGTCACGATCCGCATGCGGCAGCCCCGCGGTCGGTGCCTGTGCATTGCATACCGCGAGTTGCGGTTCACAGCACGGCCACTGGGGACACGCGTTTATGTGAAAGAGGCCTAATGCCTGTGACACATTGCTGTTGACTTTCTAGGGTCAAAAATTGTAATCAAGTATTTACCACCTACTGTATATGTGGATATGTTGTGCATTTTTATTTATTTTTTTACAAAAATGAGTGGATGCTTTTCTGGATATAATATAATAGCATATATCACACCATGTATTCTACTTCCTGTACTGGCTCTCAGCTTCCTCCATTGTTTGGACCCATGGCAAACAGCCTCACTTAAAGGCTATGAACATCTTTTGGGAGCAATTTTTTTCACCATAGAATTTTGCTCTAAAAATCATTTTTTTCAATAGATAATGATTAAAAAATTTCAACAGTTTTGGGTCTACAGCCTACCCACAAATCATTTCTTTCTGCTTTACACTGAATCTTTATTAAGGGCTCAATCAGTAGCCCTTTTACCCTTACGTTCCCAACAATAAACACTTATTATAGCAAAATGCTTATTCGTTTCCTAAGAATTTAGCTATATTGGGTGTTTATGAGCTGTCATGAGTTCAGAGATAAAGGTTACAGATCAACCCATGAGAGCAGCTCCCTGACAGATTCAGTGTAAAGCAGAAAAAAATGGTCTGCAGAGGCACTGAAAGTAAAGTCTATAGAACAAAACGAGCTGAAAATTTTTAATAAAGATCAGTTGAAAAAATGATTTTAAGCCCAAAAGGAGAAGAATGGAATAATTTAAAAAAGATTGTCTCCAAAGGTGTCCTTGGCCTTTAACTGCAGCCAGAGAGGGAAGGGGGCTGAAAGACTCATTTAGAGCATCACACATTACACTGATAAGTGCAGTGCAGTTACCCCGGATATGGTTGTGCCTAAAGCTGGATTTATACGGTCCGACTCAGTGGCCGATTGTTGGGAAGGAAGCTTTCCTTCTAGACAGTCGGCTGCTTGCTCAGTGAAGAAGACTGCTGCACTTACATGCAGCAGTCTCTTTCACTATGTGAGGACGAGGCATCAATCGTCCTCATACAGAATCATGGTTTCTGAGCAGCAGATCGCTGTTTAGACCACACGATCTGCTGCCCAGAAGCCATGATCAGTGGTCCCTGCATGAACGACAGGTCATGTGATCAGCGGTACATTTACATGGCCAGATTGTCGGACGATTGAACGGCGATTCGCAGGAACGGTTGTTCCCGATATTCTGCCAATTCTCGGGCCGTCAGAACTCTGCAGAGAGCGTACAGATCTGAACAGGGTCCAGACGTCAACTGGTTGCAGCTCCACGGAAACTGAGGTTTCGATATATTGCAGGTAGGTAAAAATAAATAACAAAAATTGAGATTCCAGAGCGCTCCTCAAGTGAACAAATTTATTAAAACAAAATAAAGTGAAAAAGTCCTACGCATTTCGAGAGTGAAGCACTCTCTTCATCAGTCAGCGGTGTGCCTGATGAAGAGAGTGGTTCACGTTCAAAACGCATAGCATTTTATTTTGATTTAATAAATAGGAGCGCTCCAGAGCCTCAATTTTTTATTTATTTTTACCTACTCGCTATCAAGAGAACAATAGAGCTCTTATACTGTTATCCAAATTCTATTAATCTACTATTCTACTAGTAGATAACATATAACCCTTACAGCAGCAGTAAAAATAACAATGGGTTATCTAACTATATAGGAGTTTTTCTCTGTGATAACTGATACAGGAGGACAATATTTTGTATTTGAATTTTTACTGCAGAAATTAAAAATTAAAAAGAGCCAAAAATGATTTAATAAAGGTTTTCTATGACTATTGAGTTTAAAAATATGCCTTTTTGACAGAAGTTCCCCTTTAAGAAATATATTTAGTAAGGGACAGTCTTACCTGCTGTGCCGGAGTAGCCACCAACTATCAGTTTGTATCGGTCCCTAGAAGTACCTACATTGAAGGTGCTATAAACAGCATATGCAGACTCATCCCCAACCCGGAGGTCCACACGCAACTCATACTTGACTGGAGTAGAGGTAAGTTTATGAAGCCACTCCAGACCTGCACAGATTACAAACATAATTAATATTAACGAAAATCGGGGATCTGTCTGTAAAATTGTTCCTATTAGGTTTTCCCATGGCGCTGCTCTAGTGGATGTGGAAACAATTCTCTTAGCATAATCCCTAGAGGGGTTGTCTCATGCAATCTATCCCTGTCCATATGGACTATTAAGATCTCCTCCGACTATAGCAGGCCCGGCCCATCCATGCATTACATGGTCAGTCAGTCATTTAAACGCTGGCCAGATAATACTATATTTTCCTTGTAGAGGAGATGAGTGACTAGGTGCAGGCTACCCCTGTGCTTACAGCGGGAAGCCTGACTCACCAGGCTGCCTTCTTTCTGAAATGTGGCTGTCATGGCGAGACAACCCCTTTAATTTAGCATTATAGAAAAGAAAAATATTTAAGCCGACTCAATAAATATAACAAGCAAAAAAACTAGTTTCTGGAGTAAATTATGTTAAAGGAAATCTGTCATAAAAAATGACTTACTGTTTAAAGAGGACCTTTCACCAAAAAAAAACTATTTATGTTATTTTTATTTTTCCATGTCACTTATATATTTAAACTAAAACCAAAAATCCTGCAGTTTTTGCTCTAGCCACTATATCTAATAATTGGCGTCACTTCTTGGTTTGTACAGATTACTTTACTGCAGTTATATATTATTCTAATCCTACCTGTAATGATATCACCTCTGTGTATAGATAAGACAGGATCCTCCATTCACAATAGGTGATTGTCAGAGCTTATCTCTTCCTTCCTTGTACAATGACCTCTGCACAGGTCACAGAGCATGCCCAGAAAACTCTCCCATGTAAGTCAATCGGGTCCCCTCCTGACCTCAAAGCATTTTTTTAATGCTTTGTAAATGCTGTTAAAAACAGCTCAGGCAAGATGGCCGCCCCCATAATCATGTTAAGAAAATTAAATGAAAAAATCTACAATCAGAAAATAAAACAGATTAGAAAGAAAGGATATGTGTGACTATCTGGTTTTAACTGCCAGATAAAAATTTTAGTGACACATTTCCTTTAAATGTGTTAGGTCAAGAAAGCCCTGCTCCTTATGCTAAGACCCAACCACTTTTTGTAATAATCCCATGAGTGGCAGAAAATGTGAAAAAAGCCACACATTTTTGCAAAATGCCTTTGCACAAAAAATCGCCAATTTCCTACACCAGAAAACTGGCATATACAGTAGCTTTAGTACACATGTCCCATAGAGCTGGATTTTAATGACTATGGCCCAGAATTAACAAATCCAGTAGACAGTGTAGGCTGATCCTCTGGCCATCATGCCTGTGTACAAGTACCCTGCAATGTATGGTACACACCTACACTCACCTAAAGAATTATTAGGAACACCAAACTAATACAGTGTTGGACCCCCTTTTGCCTTCAGAACTGCCTTAATTCTACGTGGCATTGATTCCACAAGGTGCTGATAGCATTCTTTAGAAATGTTGGCCCATATTGATAGGATAGCATCTTGCAGTTGATGGAGATTTGAGGGATGCACATCCAGGGCACGAAGCTCCCGTTCCACCACATCCCAAAGATGCTCTATTGGGTTGAAATCTGGTGACTGTGGGGGCCATTTTAGTACAGTGAACTCATTGTCATGTTCAAGAAACCAATTTGAAATGATTCGAGCTTTGTGACATGGTGCATTATCCTGCTGGAAGTAGCCATCAGAGGATGGATACATGTTCTCATTCTGTTTACGCCAAATTCGGACTCTACCATTTGAATGTCTCAAAAGAAATCGAGACTCATCAGACCAGGCAACATTTTTCCAGTCTTCAACAGTCCAATTTTGGTGAGCTCGTGCAAATTGTAGCCTCTTTTTCCTATTTGCAGTGGAGATGAGTGGTACCCGGTGGGGTCTTCTGCTGTTGTAGCCCATCTGCCTCAAGGTTGTGCGTGTTGTGGCTTCACAAATGCTTTGCTGCATACCTCGGTTGAAACGAGTGGTTATTTCAGTCAACGTTGCTCTTCTATCAGCTTGAATCAGTCGGCCCATTCTCCTCTGACCTCTAGCATCCACAAGGCATTTTTGCCCACAGGACTGCCGCATACTGGATGTTTTTCCCTTTTCACACCATTCTTTGTAAACCCTAGAAATGGTTGTGCGTGAAAATCCCAGTAACTGAGCAGATTGTGAAATACTCAGACCGGCCCGTCTGGCACCAACAACCATGCCACGCTCAAAATTGCTTAAATCACCTTTCTTTCCCATTCTGACATTCAGTTTGGAGTTCAGGAGATTGTCTTGACCAGGACCACCCCCCTAAATGCATTGAAGCAACTGCCATGTGATTGGTTGACTAGATAATTGCATTAATGAGAAATAGAACAGGTGTTCCTAATAATTCTTTAGGTGAGTGTATATGCACATGTTACAGTCCCAATGATCTGGGCATGTGTACATACATTAATAGTCATGTACATTCAATTTCACATACCAAGCCAGAATTCATCACTGGGATCGCCAAATCCTTCTATATACGTCCTCCAGCGCTGGTAAAAGTCAAGTTTCCCATTAGTCCTTCTCTGGAATACCTACAAGTCAAACAAAAAGGAGGTGGTGATGACAGAATAATGGAGATAATTTGTGTGAATAAACTTAAATAAAATTAATCCCACAATTAATGTAGAAAATAAAATCAGACATGACAATCACTTTCTACGAAAGCTAGAACCAGCCCTGGACCTCACATGAAACCAGAGCTTCCCTCATTCAGTGCTCCAATTATTTTGCTAGCTTTGATTTAGGCTAGCAATTTAGGGTTTGTGTAATTTTCCAGGAGGCATGTATTTTCTGCTGCAGTTCTTTCTCAGGGGAGCGTGGCCTTTCTCAGTTTTTGTGTCCTTTCTGCTGTAGATCTCTCCCTGTAACTGTCATGGCTGCTAACAGTAGATACAGCTGGTGGCAGTTGAAGGATAGAACTGAGCATGTGCGTCCACTTCGACAATGTTAGGCCTCATTCACACATACGTGGATTTTCACGGACCACGAGCGCACGGCGTCATTGGTTGCTATGACACCGTGCGCTTCGTGCCGCCGCCGCTGTACAGTAATACACTCGTATAGATCATACTAGTGTATCACTGTACAGCGGCGGCGGCACGAAACGTACGGCGTCATAGCTACCAATGACGCCGTGTGCTCGTGAACTCAGCAGAATGGCAGTCTGGGTTTTCACGGACTGTGGTCCATTAAAATGCACGTATGTGTGAATGAGGCCTTACTGAGGTGGACGAAGAAATAAGGAAAATAACAAACAGCAGGTGGCGCTATACAGATACATTTTATTGAATAACTCAGTGACTATACTAAATTTTTAATTACATGCGATTACAAAAGTATTCAGATCCAGGGGCTGGTTTGAAAACTGTAGAATGTTTTTTGTGGGCCAACCCCTTTAACCATTGAGTACTTACAGTCCATCCACCTCCATCTGTATCCTGGTCACAATACACTCTGACACCTGTTGTGTCCTCTCCCCCGGGATAGATGGTATATATACCACTTTCTCTGTTGCCAGCTTGTCGGACTTGGGAACAATCCACAGGGAATGTAATTATGATTGTCACTGGAAAAGAAATAAGAGATGAACATGTCCTTCCAAGGAATGCAACTAACCGTTTTAGGGTACGGCTACGCGGCAATTTTGGGCGTAACAAGTGTCACGCGTCTATTTATCACAGTGTAGCAGGACTGCATAGGAATGAATGGCGTTGCAGCACTGCTCGTACGTTTGCTGCAACCGCAACACATGAATCACAAAAATCCAGCAGGGTGCTGTGACCCCATTAATTTCTACAGCAGCTACAGTGCAATATTTGGGCTTGCGGCACGTGTTGAGCCCAAAATCGCAGCGTAGCCATATCTTTAACCTGCAGCATTTGAAGTGAATGCATTGACATCTTTAGCAATCTCACAAATTCAAACAATTCGAAAATGGATATATCCAAGGTGTATAATAGAAAAGTAGATATAACAAGGTAAAAAAAAGTATTCCATTACATACTAAGGGTGGGTTCACATCAGCGTTATGGATTTTGTTAAGGCTTTCCGTTATAACATGGTTATAATGGAAAATAACGGAATCCATAAGACTCCTTTTAAAGGCTTCCGTTTTGATCCGTCATAATAGAAGTCTATGGGCAGCAGAACGGATCCGTCCTAGTTTCCATTATGCAGGTGTCCAGTCCGGCATAACGGAAACGAGGACGGATCCGTTCTGCTGCCCATAGACTTGTATTATGACGGAATGCAAAACGGAAGCCTTTAAGAGGTTTTCCGTCATAATAGAGGTCTATGGGAATCATAACGGATCCGCCCCGTTTCCGTTATGCAGAACGGACAAAAAAAGTCCAGTCGACTGAACTTTGTTTTCCGTCTTGCATAACGGGAACCAGACGGATCTGTTATGATTCCCATAGACTTCTATTATGACGGATCAAAACAGAATGCCTCTTAAAGGCTTCCGTTTTGCATTCCGTCATAATACAAGTCTATGGGCAGCAGAACGGATCCGTCCTGGTTTCCGTTATGCAGGACTGGACAACTGCATAATGGAAACCAGGACGGATCCGTTCTGCTGTCCATAGACTTGTATTATGACGGATCAAAACGGAATGCCTCTTAAAGAATTCCATTTTGACTTCCGTCTTATGGATTCTGTTATTTTCCGTTATAACCATGTTAGAACGGAAAGCCATAACGGAATCCATAACGCTGATGTGAACCCACCCTAACTTGAAATGTACAACCATATACAGTATACAAGAATACCACCCTAGTATGGTTAACAAACTCCTATGTACCCTTAAAGGGGTCATCTCACTTTAGCAAATGGCATTTATCATGTAGAGAAAGTTAATGCAAGGCACTTACTAATGTATTGTGATTGTCCATATTGCTTCTTTGCTGGCTGGATTCATTTTTCCATCGCATTATACACAGCTCATTTCCAGAGATTACAACCACGCTGTAATCCAGCAGCGGTGGTCGTGCTTGCACACTATGGAAAAAAGCTCCGGCCTATGCGCATTCCTGCGGGTCCCATCCGACAGAGAGGCGCCCTTTCCTATAGTGTCCAAGCATGGCCACTGTTGCTGGATTGCAGGGTGGTCGTAACCTCTGGAAACGAGCAGTGTATAATGTGGAAAGGCTCTCTTGGCCACCAAGTGGTATTAAGCAGTACTGCAAACTTTCTTTATTCGGTTGAATTCCAGGCACCAGTGATGGTGATCTTAAATGTAAAGGTTCTCAATATTCATATTTTTAACCCTTACCAGTGAGGAACGTGGTGGTGGCTTGTCTACTCTTTTGCTCTCCTTTGTAAGCTCTCAAGAATACAGTGTACTGTGTTCCTTTCTTGAGACCTTTCAGCTCAAAACTCTTGCTTGCAGCATCTAATTCAATCTCCTGTAGTTGACAGATAAATTCATATTTTTCAGAACTATTGCAATCTCAGCATCTACTACAGAACCAACATGAGGGAGGGGAAGAATCCCAATTCCCAACAGATCATCTGGAAACTTTTCCATGCAGTCTTTTTAGGGCTATACAGAAGATTTGGAGTCCTGAATCAGAATAAAATGATCTCCAACTACCATTAAAGGGGTTGTCTGACCAATTAAAGGCTTAGGGCGAAGTGAAATAATAAAAATAGGTCATACTCACCTTACCAATCCCCGATGCTCCCCATTGCTTCCCGGTTCTCTGCTGATCTCTACTTCCTGATCCTTGTTGAGACACAGGGAATGACCACTCAGCCATTCATCTCACTGAGGTGGTCACCATCGCGGCCAGTGATTGGCTGGGCAGTAATTTCCTGTGTGTTGACAGAAGGCAGAAAGTAGAGACTGGTGGGGAACCAGGAAGCATATGCCATTCTGAGCTTTTTTTAAAAAAAAAAGGAAAAAAAGAAATGTAATCAGCCAGACAACCCCTTTAAGATAAAGAAATTAATTTGCACATAACTTTGTACATATTTAAATTAAAAAACAAAATCTTGTTTGAGGGGAAAATGAATATAATGGTAATTAGCTCTTAGCACCAAGGGGCCAGCCACAAGGCTTGGAGCACTGCTATCCCAACATTACAATTGATCATCCATTAAATTCTTTACCTGACGGTTGCCATCTGCATCCTCATAGGTGAGTATATAACCATCTATTTGAGATACTGGAGGAGTCCAAGTCAAGGTGGTTTCTGTCTGTGTTATTTCAGACGCCTCCAGATTTCTGGGGGCATCAATGTCTAAAGTGAGAATGCATAAAATAATTTAGAATATGAAAAGCCATTTAGAGGTTGCATTAGGGAATTGCATTATGACATGCTTGCCTAGTCTCCCATCTTGAAAAGTCATAGAAAATTGGAAGTCCTTCTGGATCCTCAGAAAGGCAGATGTTTCTCCTACTTGCTGGAAGTGCTTAGATAGTCTGCCTCCCTGTCAAGTCTATGTTATGGGCCAGGTCAGTCAGAGGGAAGTTCTTGGTGTGAGTGCTTGGGTCTGATCTGAAGGGTTTTTGGGGTCTGAAGGGTAGAGTTCATGTGCAGTTTTCATGATGCAAGGGCCGTTAAGGGGTCATAACTAATACATGAAAAGGCAGGGCTTACCGTGTGTTTAAAAATTTAAAATGTGGTAATCCTGGCAAACATACAATGTAATAATAACATAGGGTTTAGAATGACTCAATGGTGAAAGCTCCTTTGAAATATGTTTTGGGAACTTTACCCCGATTCTACAACGAACTGTAAGTTTTTGGTTATCTATTACTTATCTGAAACAAGTCCAACCTCACCTGTCGTGGCTGACACGGTGGCCCTCTTACTCCTCTTGTTTCCTTTTTCTGCCCATACGTTGAATATATACTCGATACCGGGAGTAAGGCCTGTCAAGAAAGTACTGGTCTTCTCCTTGCTCACTGCCATCTCCTCCCTGTGTCCATCAACTGATGCATATGTTAAGATATAGCGATCTATTTGAGATTGGGCAGCCTCCCAGGACAAGCTAGCTGTGTCTTCACCCACGTCTGTAGCCACCAGGTTTTTAGGACCATCAATTCCTAAAGATATTTGCCCATTATTAGTCCCTTCAGTCATATATTACAGCATTATACATTTTTATTATTCCTTAAAATTAGAAAATCTGATCACAAACACCATGCTGGTCTCCTGCCATGCAGAGGACTGACCATTACTGCTTTCTTCTGCTTGTAAATGTGTTCCAAAATATTATTTCAGTGTCTTTCATACACCTTTTGAAATGCAGCAGCCTTTATACCTGAATTACCACCATGAATACCGATTAAAGCTTTCATTTTCCACCTCGTTTCATAAAAATTGCAGTACTTTTTTTATGAGTCTTGTCTTGAATCAAAAAGGACATAAAAATATGCTTGATATGAAAAAGCACATAAGAACCTGCACTATAAATATGGTGTGAATGATTAGTTCTTTAACTATAGGATTTACTTGTCGTAAAGCTAATATAACTAATCATATCTGGGCAGCATGATAATGAACTTCTGATACACAGTCACTTAAATTTTTATTAAATTTCCATTGATACAATATCCATAGACAAGACAGAACGTATATCTGCATTATCTTACTTTTTACTTCAAGGCTACGTTCAGAAGGCGATGATTTCCAGATATCGGCATTGTACATCCACATGTGTGTTTGCAAGAGGATTCACATGCAAATACCAATGAGATGTTGGATGTTGGAGGAGAATAAATCTGACAGGTACATGGACGATGCTAATCTACCACAGCCCTTAGAGAACGAATACATTTTGATAGGCCAGGCATGTACTTTAATGGTGTAATTGGATATCCTTACAGTGAATCCAGTTCATTATAGAGACATGAAAATGTAAAGTGTATGTCACGTTCAGTAATGTCACCCATGAAGAGACAGGCTGCTTATTGCCTCTATGGCCACAATTGACTACAAGGAAGAACTGCAACTTTTGACTATGGAGCCTCTTCCTTTCCTCTACATGAAGATTGTGTTGGCACTTTCTCAAACTTTGGTACTTTTACAGTACCCCAGTACAAGGGGGCATCTGCAAATGGTTTGTTATGTGATGATATGTTATGTAATGTTGTGTTATTTAATGTACACGCAGCATGAAATGGTAGGGTTGGCAGGGACAGGGTTAATCACCCTGTTGCTCCCCTCTGGTAGGAGAGGGCTGGTCCCACTTCCTGTATAGAAGTGAAGACTAGTGGAGAGTGGAGAGTGTCTATTGAGTAAGTGAGGAGTGAGGAAGCAAGCCCATGTGCTCTTACTCCTTAGATCTCAGGATCCAGAGACTAACCGATCTCTGTGAGTTTCTACTTTTGCTACAGAAAGAGCAAGAGAGAGAAAGAAAGACAAGAACTTGGAATGTGTGCAGCTAAAGCATAGGAGACACTAAAGTAACCTGCAATTAAAACTAACCAGACTTTGCTGCGTATGAGGGTCTACAATTAACAACATCCTGGCCAGGCTTGCCTCTAAAGACTCCGCAGTAGACATTACTGCCACAATTGCCAGATTACAGTTACCAGACAGAGATTCTAGAGAGAGAGACTTTAGCAAGATAGCATACCAAGAGTGCCATTATTTGCCACTTTGCCAGCCTCCATATTTCACCATCTAGCAAAAGGATTTGCACTGTTCCCAGACTGTTGTTGGATGTACTAAAACTCATATTTTGCACTCAAGTAAAAAGAGACTTTTATTCTTCTACCTGTGGTCTGGTTTCCTGACTCCTACCACACCATACACTGGTCATTGCACTACTACACCTCCTGCCAGGCACCCATACAGCCACCAACATCAAGGGCACCCAAAACTACCATCAGGCAGGACCCCAACTAGAGGAAGTGCCCTGAAGGAAGAAAGGATGTGCCCTCCTTTCACTGCACCAGTCCTAGGGAGCAATGGCCTGAGGGCAACCACTGTGACACATCCTAAAGTCAAAGCCACTACCACTTTGATCCTCCATTCTGGCTCTTTAAGGGCTCGCTGCACTTGCAGGGTTACATGTCATGTCTGTGGGGGGCACTCAAATTGCACTCATGCTGTGTTGTTAATAGGCAGCACAGTGTAGGATCTTTGCTTTGGGGGCACTTTAATATAATTTGTTCGAGTAAGGGGTCCTTGGGGCTTCCTTACACGTTTAATAACTGTTGGCTCAGCTAGCTTTCTAGGCTCCCACCTTATACATACATGTGATTTCAATGGGAAGGAAGGAGAAAACCCCTGCCAGACACTTCTGGTGGCAACTTATGTCCTGGGAGAACAAAAGGAAAGGGTGTTAACATTCAAAGCACCCAGTCCTTTTTTTCCCCATCATCACCTATTTGGGGAAGTCAAGGAGGGGGGTGGGGCCATATACATTACACTGTTGGCCAGTACAACTAATAAATGGTGCAGTTTGGCCAGCAAAACCAAAATGTCTATGGGTGCTTTAGGAACTTTGAGCAACTAGTCCTAGGATAACATAGCTTTGTGTGATAGAGTGGGAAGCAGCGGAAGGAATGGGCACAACTCAGGAGACAACTACCATTCTCGATGTTCCTTTTACCTATCCTTCTATCCTGGGTTGAAGAACGTGAAGAACACATGGGGCCAAGTGTTACCTGTTTTAGGCCTCTTTCCCACGGGCGTGGCGGGTGCATTGCGGGAAAATGTGCGATTTTTTTCACGCGAGTGCAAAGCGTTTTAATGCGCGAGAAAAATAAGCATGTTTGATACCCAGACCCAAACCCGGACTTCTTCACAGAAGTTCGGGTTTGGGTTAGGTGTTGTGTAGATTTTATTATTTTCCGTTATAACATGGTTATAAGGGAAAATAATAGCATTCTTAATACAGAATGCTTAGTGAAATGTCCATTGAGGGGTTAAAAATAATAAACAAATTTAACTCACCCCATCCACTTGATCGCGTAGCGGATCTCCTCTTCTTTCTACTTTCTTCAGGACCTGGCTAAAGGACCTTTGATGACGTCACTGCGCTCATCACATGGCCTGTCACATGGTCCATCACCATGGTGATGGACCATGTGATGATCGCAGTGACGTCACCACAGGTTCTTTTCATTAAAAAAGAAAGAAGACATGCCAGGCTGAGTTTATTAAAGTAGATTAAGGTGAGTTTATTAATAGTTTTTTATTTTTTAACCCCTCCATCACTATTTTACTAAGCATTCTGTATTCAGAATGCTATTATTTTCCCTTATAACCATGTTATAAGGGAAAATAATAAAGATCGGGTGTAACGGTCGCACACACACACACACACACACAGGGGGAAGGATAGTGACCACTGTGCTCCACCCTCACCCCTGGCTCTGCCTACTTGTCTCACGAGTCCTGATGACAGGGGACAACTGGACGACAGTCCCTAACTTAGGATATGTGCAGGGAAGACAGACAAGACAAAATACGGAACATGAACGGACCGGGTCAGAACCAAGAGAGCTACGCAGTACAAAGGATTAAGCAAAGAATGGTCAGGAGAAGCTGGGGTCAAATACCAGGAGAGCAGAGAAGTACAAGAGGAGTCCAAAAAGTGTAGTCAGGTGGGAGCCGAGGTCACAATACCAGGACGGAAGCGCAGTACAGGAGGAGAAGGCAAAGGATCGTCAGGGAACAGGATCAGGTAAGTATTCAGTAGTCCAACAAATAGCCAGGAACCTAGAAATTAACAGGCAACCTGTGGCCAGCAGCCTGCCTGTATTTATAGTGGGGAGTGAGGGTCATGTGACGTGGCCAGCGTCACATGACCGACAGACCAACCAGTCGAGCACCGAGTGATCAGCTCGGCACTCAAGGCAGACTAGGAGCAGGGAGCCACCCAGCTAGTAAAGCCGCGGGTAATGGGGGACCGAGTGCACCTTCGGAACCCTGTGACATCGGGTCCCCATCCCAATCGTCTCCTAGCAACAATGCATGAAAATCGCACCGCATCCGCACTTGTTTGCGGATGCTTGCGATTTTCGCGCAGCCTCAGTCACTTCTATGGGGCCTGCGTTGCATAAAAACCGCACAATATAGAGCTTTCTGCGTTTTTTACACAACGAAATGCACCCGCACCGAATTCTTGCCCGTGTGAAAGGGGCCTTAGAGTCTAGCTGTGCTATTGTGAGGACCTACATGTGCAAGCTAGGCCCAAGCTCAGAGAACATTCATCTCTGAGACTTCTACAGCCAAGGAAGCAACTTTATCATTAAAGGTGCTCCATAAAGAAGGAAGTCCAAAAGGTCAAAAATTTTAAAAGCCATGCATTGGAGTCAGTCAGCAAGGTATCGTGCACGTTTATGGCAGCGAGACCTTATTTCTATGGGAAGGAACATTGCTGATGCACCCTTACCTACTTGGAGACACTTTGGCCAGCTGTGCCTTAAATCTGCACCCCTCAGCCTGAGAATTTGCAGAAGCAGCTAACAAGTACCTGATTGCATCCCTAAGGTTCTGCGTAGAGACTTTATAGAGGGATAGAGAGAAGGAGTATTACGACCCCTAATATTGCTACCATCCATGCACTGCTATTAGGTAAGGACTGTACTGCTTTGGAGCTGTGCCTTGGTACTGTTGAATGTACTACTATTCCTAGTAGACTTATTAATTGATACCAACTGGCCCACTTACTGATTCCACCAGTTGCCGGCCACTGCACCTGCCCTCCTGCCTTGTACCCAGACCAACACTTAACATCAAGGGCACCTCAGCTACCACCAGGCAAGAACTCCAATACCAGTGTTTCCCAAGTAAAGAACGGGGGCACCCTCTAGTTACTGCACGGTACAATGCTACCACGTTACAGCGAGCAGGGATGCGGCATACCAAATGGGCACAGCTCAGAACACAATTGCTATTCTCAATGTTCCTTTTATCAATCCGTCTCCCAAGTGGGACCCAAGAAATGGAAGTAAATCCGCTTTCCCTTCACTCTTTCAACATCCATTTCATGACAAAAGAACACAATGAGAAGTTGTCACAACAAAGATGACAGATCCTCTTTAAGCCATTTCCATGCTTTATCCCGGAGCGGCCCAGACTAGCGCCACGCACTCCTCTGCAGCACTTCCCGCCTATTATAACTCACTTGCTTTATTATGCACAAGTTTTCTTAATTCAATTAATCATTGCAAGTGATATTTACGCGCCAGCCTGGAGTATATAAAAGAAAATAATTAGGATTGTTTAGCACCAGGAAGAAATCTCGCTGCACCGAGCATAAACTATTGCTTCGCAGATGGGGTTAAAAGATACATAATTCAAGGATTTATGGAGGGAGGTTGATGCCAGAGATGGGAAAACGCAAATAATGAAATTGTACAAGACTGCCGAATAAGCGATATTTATCTGAGTGATGTACAAGGCAGCCTGCTGCTGATATAGACGCTACGATACCCATGAGTACTTGTGTGCCCTGAGATAGATATTGCAAATAAGGCATTTTCATGTGGAGCTCGCCGGGTAAACAGTACTGTTTAATGAAGAATCGCAGAGAAGCCGGAAATCATAGCCCTCAGAAGATCCCATCTAAATTTACATGAAAGGATAGATAAAAAATAAATGTATGTCCGTGTGGCGGCTGCGCTATAATTTGTACACGGAGGAGTGTAAATGCCGTATTTAACGTCTCGCGGCTTCCTCATGCAATATTCATCGGTGACACTTGCTCAGAGAGTGTGTGACAGGTCGTAATATAAATATCCAGCGTGTATACTGATTAGACTGGCGAAGGCATTCAGGAGCCACTGTCAGCGACGGGAATGATTGCCTGTGTCATGAAGTGCTTGTTTGATCAACTGATTGAATGAGCGTTCGTGTCGTTTAGTGATTGCGCAAATAAATCACAAAGGATTGCGCGAGTAAAGAAACGACTTCATAATTACCGGACACGGTCAGATCCAAAGAAGCCCGTTGAAGGCCATAGTGGAGAAGTGTTTTATAGTCCATGCATATGATCTATAATGTGTGGGTCTCCATCGTGTCACATCAGTCACAGCCACCAGGAGGTGGCTTTGATGGTCACGCAATGGGACAAAGAGGTCATTTCTGAGGTAGGTGTATAATACTCATGGGGCACTAAGTGCATAAAAAAGAAAGGTAAGTACTCCAGAACCAAAGACATTTAATTCCAAACCTCCTCCTCACTCAGCCATTTCAAACTCGCCAAGGGTTTTTAGTTATAGGGCGTGATATTGACCTTTCATCTGTACAAACCATGGAGCCACCTCAGGCATCATTTCCCAGGTGCAACTGCAAACTCTGTAACCTAAAATGCACACAGTGATGTCGCTGCTGCAGAAGAATAATACTTAAAGGGGTTGTTCGGGTTCAGAACTGAACCCGGAAACAACCTGATCTTCACTCATTCACCATGAATGTGTGCAGCACTGGAGCATTGAATCACGCAGGGATAGGGCTGTTTGTTTACATTTGGACACTGCTAGGAAGAGGCTTCCGCCTAGCAGTGTTCCCAGTGACATCACCGACTCTAAAGGGCGGGCTTTAGTGTTGTCCTAGCCTGAAAAATCTAGCTTACCCATGGAGAGCCCGGTATGTTAACGGATCTCAAGAAAATTCAGCACAGGGCAAGTGGGGCTCTACTCATTTATGGTGAACGAGTGCAGATCGGGTTGTGTCCAGGTTCAGCTCTGAACCCAGACAACCCCTTTAAAGTTATGTCCCAGAATCTGGATAATGATACCCCAACAAAGGGATAATAAGCACAGAGATGATGTCACAGCACAAGGGTAACAAGCACGGTGATGTCATAGTACAGAAATAACACACACAGTGATGTCACAGTACAGGGATAATAAACACAGTGATGTCACAGTACAGGGATAATAAACAAAGTGATGTCACAGCACAGGGATAATAAACACAGTGATGTCACAGTACAGGGATAATAAACAAAGTGATGTCACAGCACAGGGATAATAAACAAAGTGATGTCACAGCACAGGGATAATACACACAGTGATGTCACAGTACAGGGATGATGAACACAGTGATGTCACAGCACAGAGATAATAAACACAGTGATGTCACAGTACAGGGATAATAAACACTGTGATGTCACAGTACAAGGATAATAAACACAGTGATGTCACAGTACAGGGATAATAAACAAAGTGATGTCACAGTACAGGGATAATAAACACAGTGATGTCACAGTACAGGTATAATAAATACAGTGATGTCACAGTACAGATATAATAAACACAGTGATGTCACAGCACAGATTTATTAAACACAGTGATGTCACAGTAGAGGGTTATTAAAGGGATTGTCTCACTTCAGTAAAGAGCCTTTATTATGTAGAGGAAGTTAATACAAGGCACTTACTAATGTATTGTGATTGTCCATATTGCTTCCTTTCCTGGCTGGATTCATTTTTCACATTGATGTTATAGTACAGGAGTAATAAACACAGTGATGTCATAGTACAGAGATAACACACACAGTGATGAACTAGACCAAATGAAATGAAGCAGATGCCAGGGAGCTATCCTCAAAAAGAAAATTAAAACGTATTAAACAAAAAAACATAAAACCAAATGGAAGCCTGGTATAACGCGATTCCTTAGGCCACCTCTTTTTCATCAGATATATCAGGTATCTGGCCTAAGCACAGCTCAGCCCCATTGAAGTGCCTTCTCAAACATCTAATCGTCGGGGGTCCCAGGTGTCGGACCACCAGGGGATAGGTCATCAGTTAAAATATCTCGGAAAACCCCTTTCAGCTATAATTGAGCACTGGAGATTTCCTTTCAGTTGCAGATATTAAATAAATCTCATGTTTTTTTCTAGTTTTCCCGTCAACGGGAGAAAAGGAAGGGTTTTGTGATATTCCTTTCTTTATACAATATTCGTGGTGGCTCCGCTCCGCTCACCGTCTCCAAAACAGGTAAGAAAAATCACATGTGAAAGAGGCCTAAGAAATGTCTGCCCTGACGTAGCGATCATATAGGCAGAAGCCTATATATGACCCCCTGCCCCAGTGCTTTCAGGTGGTCATCTGGTATCCATCATTCCTAGTACGACCTTAAGGGGTGCAGTAAAGTTTACCTCTTGTCAAGACCTAATCAGGCATTCCGATATCACATCCATACACTGCACACAACAGATGCACCGCCATACCTGTTATTCCCATTGCAGACGAGGCTTTTCCTTCCTGTCCTCTTCTCACAGACTGGACGCTGATGTCGTACTTTGTGCTGGGCTGTAGGCCTGAGGAATGCAAAGGAAATAGGAATATGTGATATGTCTGTCAATAACTTCTGTTGCTGGAATATAGTATATAGTATCCTGCTGTGCAATACTGGGGCGAATCACAGAAGCATAAGGCCTCTTGCACACAACAATGTGCTGCCTGCGGTCGTATTGATGGCCCACAAATGGCGGGTCCGAAATACACGGGGCACCGGTCGTGTGCATTCCGCATCACGGATGCGGACCCATTCACTTGAATAGGTCCGCAAATCCAGAGATGCGGTGCGGAACGGAACCACGGAACGGAAGCACTACGGAGTGCTTTCTTGGGGTTCCGTTCCGTGCTTGCGTTCCCGCAAAAAGATAGAACTTGTCCTATCTTTTTGCGGAAAGTACGGATCGCGGACCCCATTCAAGTGAATGGGGTCACGATCCGCATGCGGCTGGCCTACGGTCGGTGCCCATGCACTGCGGACCGCAATTTGCGGTCTGCAGCACGGGCACGGGCAGCACACGTTCGTGTGCAAGAGGCCTTAGTATGATAAAGATCAAAAGACAGTGATGAAGTATTAGGGAACACTACTTTTTCTAGATTTAAGACTATTCATGTGTTTGCACCAAACGGGTTGTACGGTGGTGCAGGTTGTGAGCGGTATTGCAACTCAGCTCATTGACTTCATAGAAGCTAATCTGCAATACTACACTTAAAAGGGTTTTTCCGAGATTTTAATACTGATGACCTATCCTCTGAATACGTCACCAGTATCTGATCCATGGGGATTTGAGAAGGCACCGGCAGTATTAAAATCTTAGAAACACCCTTTAACCCATGAACAGGTGCGGTGCTGTTTCTAGACAAATGGAGAAATGCCTTTCTAACCCCTTTAAGACTAAATTTCCATTCTATTGCTTTACTAACTGGTTCTGAATATTTTTTGGGAGATACCTCTTTTCATACACCTACCAGCAGAATAGGGACTAAGAATCTGACCCGTGGGATAATCTTATTATGAGAAAGCACTGGTTGAAGTTTGAGGCTACCACCAAATTTTAGGTAAAAAAAAATAGAGGAAATTGATCTATGAAGCAAAAAGCACAGAAACAGATTACATTCTTATTAGGAAAAAGCACTGACTGAAAAGGCTACTTTGAGGCTACCACTAGGGGAAAATATTATTATGAAAAATGACTGATTGAACAGTTTGAGGCTACCACCAAAAACTCAGTGGATAAAAGAGAGGAGAAAATTGATTTATAAAGCACAAGCACAGCAACAGATATATATATAAAAAAAAATCTTATTAGGAAAAGCACTGATTGAGAAGTTTGAGGCTACCATTAGGGGGAAATCTTATGATTAAAACACACTGATTGAACAGTTTTACTCTATCGCCAAAACTTAGTGGATAAAAATAGGGGACAACTGATCTATGAAGCACAAGCACAACAATAATAAATCTGATAATGAAAAAGCACTGATTGAAAAGTTTGAGACAACCACTAGGAGAAAACCTTATTATCAAAAAGCACTGATTGAACCTAATGGACAAAAAAAAAAAAGGGGGAAAATCGATCTATGAAGCACAAGCACGGCAAGAGACAAAAAATCTTATTATAAAGAATGACGGATTGAAAATTTGGCGAATCAGACCAAAAATTAATTTCGTATAAATGCACTCATCTTTAAGGTGTACCTTTAAGTATCTTCTCAGTTGTCATTGGGACCTATCAGAAGATGCTATTGGTAGAGTCCACGAGTCTCCCAGCAGTTGCTAGAACAAAGACCCTCCATCGAGGACCATGTCCCTTCAAATTCTATCGACTTCACCCAAAGTGATGCTAATGGGAAATGTAATTCAATGGAGCTCCTATACTGCAGTCTATTTGTGAGATACCATTTCGTGTATCCCTACTTACTACATATCTCAGTGAGGTTCCAGAAGATGGTAATGAAATAGATATTTGTGTCATGAATGATCCATTGTACAAAGACACAATTGCTCAATGATTACACCAGGTACCCCTTTAAATCCAATGTCATCAGCCATGTTTTACGATGTTTTACAGGAGAATATATTAGGAAAAATGTCCCTATAGATACAAAAGCATCTGGTTATATAAATGATATCTTCAGAACAATCTCTCTTTCCCCCGCGTGCATACGCTCCGCTGCAGCTTTATATTTTCAGTGAAAAATTGAGGTCAGGTCACAGCAGAAAACGACAACTAATTTCTATTGTGTTGAGACAACTTTATTTTGTGAGTCTCCTATGTTACAAGAACAAATCCTTGATGAATAACCTAATTTATACTTATCTAAGTAGAATTTCATCTTTTCCGGGCTCTGCCAGATGCATCTCGCTGCGGCTGCATTTATCTACAGCTTGTACGCACATTTTTTTTTCCACTGTCTCATCAGATTGGATAAATTGTACAAATTTACAATTGTATATTCTAAGCCACATAATAGGTAGGAAAGACTCAGATAAAGATATTTTCTTATTCTCTCCCAAAAAATAGAGCTACCATTCTTCAAAAGTATGTAAAAAGTAATTTTTAAAAAGAAAAAAAGTATTCTTTTACAATGGTGTCTCCATCTCCCTTTTTAGCCACACATCGGGTTATACAATAATAAGGCCCCATAACATATTGTAATGGGTTCCAATTTGTAGCTGATTCACAGCACCACACATATCCTATCAAAATCACAAAGGACCCAGTTCTTTTTTTTACTATATTCCATCTCTGACTGGTTGTTTCCTTTTAGCTTCAAATTTTTCCCTTTAATTGCAAAAAATTACAGTGTCCATGGAGAAGTGAAGACTTGCATAAGTTCCCATTCATACGAGTGCTATGGGGCCCCAGGGGAGAAGGTGCTAAGCTGCTCAGAAGTTCTTCTCTTCCCCACAAAAAAAGCTCAGCATTTTCATACAGCTGCCACTAGGGGAAGCACAGGGCAAAGAGGTATACATTACTATGCACTGAGCTCCCCCTAGTGGTGGCTGCAGAGAGCCAGTTTAGTAATATACAGTGCCTTGCAAAAGTATTCACCCCCTTGACTTTTTTCGTGTTTTGTTACATTACAGCCTTAAGTTCAATGTACTGTTAATCTGAATTTTATGTGATGGATCAGAACACAATAAGTTAGACTATTGTGTTCTGATCCATCACATAAAATTCTTAAAAATATATAAATAAAACTATTGTTCAGAAATAGAAAACAGAAAATTGGCATGTGCGTATGTATTCACCCAATTTGTTAGAAAGCCCATAAAAAGCTCTGGTGCAACCAATTACCTACAGAAGTCACATAATTAGTGACACCTGTGTACAATCTAAGTGTCACATGATCTGTCATTACATATACACACCTTTTTTTAAAGGCCCCAGATGCTGCAAAACCTAAGCAAGAGGCATCACTGACCAAACACTGCCATGGAGACCAAGGAACTCTCCAAACAAGTAAGGGACAATGTTGTTGAGAAGCAGAAGTCAGGGTTAGGGTTATAAAAAAAACATTTCAATCTTTGATGATCCCCAGGAGCACCATCAAATCTATCATAACAAAATGGAAAGAACATGGCACAACAGCAAACCTGCCAAGAGACGGCAGACCACCAAAACTCACGGACCGGGCAAGGAGGGCATTAATCAGAGAGGCAGCACAGAGACCTACGGTAACCCTGGAGGAGCTGCAGAGTTCCACAGCAGAGACTGGAGTATCTGTACATAGGACGACAATAAGCCGTACGCTCCATAGAGTTGGGCTTTATGGCAGAGTGGCCAGAAGAAAGCCATTACTTTCAGCAAAAAACAAAAAGGCACGTTGTGAGTTTGCGAAAAGGCATGTGGGAGACTCCCAAAATGTATGGAGGAAGGTGCTCTGGTCTGATGAGACTAAAATTCAACTTTTCAGCCATCAAAGAAAACGCTATGTCCGGCACAAACCCAACACATCACATCACCCAAAGAACACCATCCCCACAGTGAGACATGGTGGTGGAGGCATCATGCTGGGGAGACTGGGAAACTGGTCAGAGTTAAGGGAAGGGTGGATGGTGCTAAATATAGGGAGATTCTTGAGCAAAAACCTGTACCACTCGGTGCGTGATCTGAGGCCAGGACAGAGGTTCACCTTCCAGCAGGACAATGACCCCAAACACACGGCTACAGTAACACTCTTCTGGTTTAAGGAACACATGTAAATGTGTAGGAATGGCCGAGTCACAGCCCAGATCTCAATCCAATAGGAAATCTGTGGTCAGACTTAAAGATTGCTGTTCACAAGCACAAACCATCCAACTTGAAGGAGCTGGAGCAGATTTGCAAGGAGGAATGGGCAAAAATCCCAGTGGTAAGATGTGGCAACTGCTCATAGAGACTTATCCAAAGCGACTTGGAGCTGTGATTGCCGCAAAAGGTGGCTCTACAAAGTACTGACCTTAGGGGGGTGAATAGTTATGCACATTGACTTTTTCTGTTATTTTGTCCTATTTGTTGTTTGCTTCACAATAAAAAACAAACAAAAAACATTTCATAGTTGTGGGCATGTTCTGTAAATTAAATTATGCAAATCCTCAAAAAATCCATGTTAATTCCAGGTTGTGAGGCACCAAAATACGAAAAAAGTCAAGGGGGTGAAAACTTTTGCAAGGCACTGTATTTGAAGCAGGGACATAGAGCTGTATGGAGGAGATTTATTAATGTATTGTCAGTTGTCTGATATAAATACATTGAGAAACATGATGCTCAGAATGAGTGCCATATTTTTGAAGATCCTGTTCCACTTTTTCCATGGCCCCATAGCAGCTGCCTGGTCTGCCTCTTTAGTACCTACTCCGATATCCCACTGCAATAAGCACAGATCTCATAGGACTCCATAGCAAAACTTAGTATGGTCCCCCTGACCCACCTAGTTTCCCAGTACACCTACATCAATCACTCTGAGCACAATGCCCAAGATGTCTGGTTAATTTCTAATGAATTCAATTAAAAAAAAAATGAAATTTATTTAATACAAATTGTAATAAATAAAAAAATCACACCTGGCCTCACCCACTTTACCAGACGTCTACTTCAAAAAAAGTGGAAAAGGTGCTTCATAAATATGGCGCTCATTCTGAACATCACACATCTCAGTATGTTTACATGAGACAGCTAGCATAAATACACTGATAAATCTCCTGCTTCTCATCTATTACAATGCTGGCTGTCGCAGTCACGACTAGGGGGAGCTCAGTGCATAGGAGTTTATACAGTTACTATTGACTGAATTAGAAGCTGTAATAATATGTTTGCACTGAGCACCCCCTAGCAGAGCTTCGTGAGAATGCAGTTTTTTAGAATGCAGTGTCATGCCTCTATTGCAGACTGATCACCTGAATGAATACAATTGAGAGTGCAAATTATACAGTATACAGTCCTTTTTACAAAGAGGAAGGCGTTTTGCAAGAAAGCTCTTGGCAGAGTGTAACTTGAAGCTCCTGGCTCCAATGTACAGTCTTTACCAAAGCCCCTTCTATCATGTGCCATTGGGAAACAGGCCCTGGTGCAACTGCTATCCTTGCTGTTCCTCTGACTCTTGGCAGCATACTGTCCCTGTGATTGGTAAGGGGCGGCACAGTTGTCACTGTAGCTGTAGTGTAAACTGTTAGGCCCTCACACCTTGAGATCTACATTTGGCGCAAAGCCCTTAGTACATAAGCTAAAAATGTCCATAGAGCGCCATTCACTAGGAATATGCCAAAAATATGCTGAGCCAGTATGTATTGCCATCCTTTTCAACTACACTCTCTTTGGCGGTATACACTGGCAGAGATGCTGGATTACACAGCTGGATTACACACTTGTGCTCCCCCTTCTGGCAGCAGCTATAATTATAAAACATAGTAGAGATTTAGTAACCTATCATCATTCTGTTAGCGAAGGTTGTTAGGTTGTTTACATATTATATCAGAATTGTTACATTTCTTGACAGCAGGTGCTATCGGCTGTTATAACTGTATGACATGCCTCCCTATCGGCTGTTATAACTGTATGACATGCCTCCCTATCGGCTGTTATAACTGTATGACATGCCTCCCTATCGGCTGTTATAACTGTATGACATGGCTCCCTATCGGCTGTTATAACTGTATGACCTGCCTCCCTATCGGCTGTTATAACTGTATGACATGGCTCCCTATCGGCTGTTATAACTGTATGACATGCCTCCCTATCGGCTGTTATAACTGTATGACATGCCTCCTTATCGGCTGTAATAACTGTATGACATGCCTCCCTATCGGCTGTTATAACTCTATGACATGCCTCCCTATCGGCTGTTATAACTGTATGACATGCCTCCCTATCGGCTGTTATAACTGTATGACATGCCTCCCTATCGGCTGTTATAACTGTATGACATGCCTCCCTATCGGCTGTTATAACTGTATGACATGCCTCCCTATCGGCTGTTATAACTCTATGACATGGCTCCCTATCGGCTGTTATAACTGTATGACATGCCTCCCTATCGGCTGTTATAACTGTATGACATGCCTGCCTATCGGCTGTTATAACTGTATGACATGCCTCCCTATCGGCTGTTATAACTCTATGACATGGCTCCCTATCGGCTGTTATAACTGTATGACATGCCTCCCTATCGGCTGTTATAACTGTATGACATGCCTCCCTATCGGCTGTTATAACTATATGACATGCCTCCCTATCGGCTGTTATAACTGTATGACATGCCTCCCTATCGGCTGTTATAACTGTATGACATGCCTCCCTATCGGCTGTTATAACTGTATGACATGCCTCCCTATCGGCTGTTATAACTATATGACATGCCTCCCTATCGGCTGTTATAACTGTATGACATGCCTCCCTATCGGCTGTTATAACTCTATGACATGCCTCCCTATCGGCTGTTATAACTGTATGACATGCCTCCCTATCGGCTGTTATAACTGTATGACATGGCTCCCTATCGGCTGTTATAACTGTATGACCTGCCTCCCTATCGGCTGTTATAACTGTATGACATGGCTCCCTATCGGCTGTTATAACTGTATGACATGCCTCCTTATCGGCTGTTATAACTGTATGACATGCCTCCCTATCGGCTGTTATAACTGTATGACATGGCTCCCTATCGGCTGTTATAACTGTATGACATGCCTCCCTATCGGCTGTTATAACTGTATGACATGCCTCCTTATCGGCTGTTATAACTGTATGACATGCCTCCCTATCGGCTGTTATAACTCTATGACATGCCTCCCTATCGGCTGTTATAACTGTATGACATGCCTCCCTATCGGCTGTTATAACTGTATGACATGCCTCCCTATCGGCTGTTATAACTGTATGACATGCCTCCCTATCGGCTGTTATAACTATATGACATGCCTCCCTATCGGCTGTTATAACTGTATGACATGCCTCCCTATCGGCTGTTATAACTGTATGACATGCCTCCCTATCGGCTGTTATAACTGTATGACATGCCTCCCTATCGGCTGTTATAACTATATGACATGCCTCCCTATCGGCTGTTATAACTATATGACATGCCTCCCTATCGGCTGTTATAACTGTATGACATGCCTCCCTATCGGCTGTTATAACTATATGACATGCCTCCCTATCGGCTGTTATAACTATATGACATGCCTCCCTATCGGCTGTTATAACTATATGACATGCCTCCCTATCGGCTGTTATAACTGTATTTCTTGCCTCTTATCTCCTTTGTTACCTTGGGGGCCGAGAGTACATTGGCAGCCCTTTACAAGATGTTCAGCACAGCCGGTTCACATATGGAGCCAGTTAAATTCCTGCTACTGACAGCCGTAACCAGGCCTGCCCATATCTGTGTGAAACTTCATCATCTGTGTCAGAAGTCACGAAAAAATTCCGCTACTCTGCATGACACATGAAAAGGCTTTAGATTTGATATTCAGATTACAGGAGACAAGATGCACAAGAGCTGTTATGTAAAAACTTTAAGGAATAAATAGAACCGTAATAATCTGAATTGGACTTGGAGAGTATATGGTAATCTAATTTAATCATTTGATTTCAAGCATTCACAGATACGCAACTTTAGGCCCATTTCCTATCAAAGGAAACTGCAGAAAGATGGAACACTGTGTTACAACTAGTGCAGGATTTGTGGGGGCAGTGCATGACACAAAAAGAGGGAACACCAAAGACAGAACTCATGCCCTGACCTTCAAGCTCTGCACTAAATATAATACAGTGCATTAGCTCTTCTTGGCATGTTCCTTTAAAAGGGTTGGTCCATCTCACTAGTGGCATATTACTAGGGTATGCCACCAATAACAGATAGTTGAGGATCCCAGAGGCAGGACCCGCCCCTATCTCTAGAACGTGCCTCCAAAGAGAAGGAGAGCTCCCTGTCCATGCACTGCCTGCTCTCCTTTCGCTTCTTTAGGAGTTCCGAAAAGAGAGCCAAGAGAGCGCGCTCGGCTATTTCCGTAACTACCATAGAAGTGAATAGAAATTGCACCGTGCAAGCGCTGCCACCCCTCCATTCACCACTATGGTTTTAGAATGCTCTCCAGCTCAAATTGTAACCTGGTGGCAAGACATTGGGTCTAATCAATGTCCCACTATGTCATCAAATATAATTACATTAAAGTCCCATTCACATAACCATATTTTCGTTCCTCATCCACATTTTTTTGTGGATCAGAGGCAGAGCCATTCATATAAATAGGGGCCGCAAAATATACGGACAGCACATGGTGTTCCACGGCCCTACAAAAAAAAGATAGAACACGTCCTATTCTTGTCCATTTTGCAGACAATAGGCATTTCTATCACAGGGCAGGACGTTCCGATCGGCAAAATGCGGAATGCACATGGCCAGTATCCATGTTTTGAGGATCTGTAATTTGCGGTCCGCAAAAACATATACGGTCATTATTCTGAGTTTATGAAGAACCCTCATGATTACCCACCTTTAATGAGGTATCTGGTCTTGGGGTCATCGCTTTGTGACACTTGAACCTCTGTCTCCACTCCTCCAGACTGGGCAGCATACTTCAGTATAAAGTAGTCCACTCTAATATTAGGGTTCTCCCATTCCACCTCCAAGGAATCTTCTGTCTCTTCAGTCACCCAGAGAGTTCCTACAGCACCAGCATCTGGAAATGGAAAGTAAAGATGACTTCTACTACACGGAATTCTATTTATTGTAGACCTCGTATCCATACAGTGCATCAGTGAAGAACATGGACGTATGAGTAGACACCAAACTGGTCTTGGTAAACCTGGTCACACAAACTGAGATGTCAAAATGAGACATCTTGTTGTCAAGTTCCCTGGATCCGTACAACAAATGGCATACTGACTGTCTCTTTTCTAGAAGAAATGAAAAAATCTATTTGCATAAGTTTGATCATTGAACATCAGAAGATCACTTTGAAGGGATAGGATAGATAGATAGACAGACAGACAGATAGACGGTCCCGAACGTTTGATCAACAGTTTTATAATAAAATGTCAGTGTGTATATACTGTATAATAGATGTCACTCTCTATATAATGTTACGGCCCCCCTTCCCTCACCAGTTTGGCCTTGAAGTTCGGCTGGATCGCTGGTCACCCCATTCTTCACTTGGTACATCAGTATTTGGTACAGTGTGCTAGGTCTCAGGCTGCCAATCTGGTAGAAGTCTTGGTCTGCAGAAACTTTAATTTGCTGTTTCAGGCTTGCATCTCCATAAGGATAATAACTAATAAAATAATAGTCCACATCCACCAGTACATCCCAGGCAAGGCTCAGAGAGTCCTCTGTTGTGCCGACGAGACGCAAGTTCTGCACGGCCATTACTGTCATAAAACAGAAATGGGTAAATTACTTTTAATACCCGCTGATTCTGAAACAGCGACAACTTACTTTATCTTTGTACTTCTGATGTGCCCCTTTTATCAGACAAGAAAGTGTTTACTCTGATCAAGATGAAAACCAAAAACACATGTGAATCTCATACATAAAGACTTTAGTGTTTTAATATATTCCCAGGGCACGTCATCTTGCTGAAGGGAACACAACAGATAAGCTGGCACCAAGGCTGGTGACATTTATGCAACTTAAAGGGAACCTGTCACCGGGATTTTGTGTATAGAGCTGAGGACATGGGCTGCTAGATGGCCGCTAGCACATCCGCAATACCCAGTCCCCATAGCTCTGTGTGCTTTTATTGTGTAAAAAAAACGATTTGATACATATGCAAATTAACCTGAGATGAGTCAGAGCTTGAAAATATGACTCTTCTCTGGTCACACAAGTAATGACTCTTTTATGTTAATTTGCATATGTATCAAATCGTTTTTTTTACACAATAAAAGCACACAGAGCTATGGGGACTGGGTATTGCGGATGTGCTAGCGGCCATCTAGCAACCCATGTCCTCAGCTCTATACACAAAATCCCGGTGACAGGTTCCCTTTAAAGGGAACCCGTCATCAACGTTATGCTGACCTCACTGAGGGCAGTATAAATTAGTTTAGAAATGCTGATCTCAGCGGTGTGTGACTCATGAGCTAAAAGTCAGTGGTTGCCGAGAACCAGCATCATAATCATTGCAGCCCAGGCCTTAAAAAGAGTCAAATCTACTTGAGAAGAGTCCTGGTTATTCCTAATCTCCTGCTCTCTCGCCCATCTGCTGATGATTGGCAGTTCTCTGCTAGAGAGAAAGGGAGAAAACCCTGTATTAGACGGTCAGTCATCAGCAGGAGAGCAGGAAGTCATGAATAACCAGGACTCTTCTCAGGTGGCCGGGACTCTTCTCCAGGCCCGGTCTGCAATGATTGTGATGTTGGTTCTCGGCAACCACTTACTTTTAACTTATAAATGACAGACCGCTCACCTGTGTCTACTTTATTCTGCCGTTAGTATGGGCAGCATAAAGTTGATGACAGGTTACCTTTAATATTAATGAATTATTATAAGTTTTATTTATACATTGTATGGCAGTATTACTAGATTACTGTATTATTAGATTACTGTTTGTGCAGTACCCCAGACCTGTGAGTATCTACAAAGTTTGGCTTGTCGTTCCAGCATGAGCCAGGCAAGGGTAGAGTTAACAGTCCTGGCCTAGCCCTCTCTGGAGCTCAAGGTGTGGGCTGGCTCCACCCCCTAGGTTTCCAGAGGTTTCCAGTCAGATTGGCTGTAAAGGGGGAAGAAGAAGGAGCAGTCTCCATGTCCTCCTCTTCCCTATACTCCAGCTCCAAGACCTGGAGCCTCGGTCACTCCCAGGAGATGAAAGCAAGCAATAACTAAAGGAGAAGGATTTGCATGGCTACAAAGAGAGAGTAACTCAGCTCAAGGTGATCCAGCACCTTCTGCTGAGGGATTACAAGTTAAGACACCTTATAAACCCCAGAATAGTGTACACTACAGCCACAGTTGCCAGAGCACAGCTATTAGCCAGAGATCCCTATAGCAGATATTGTAGCCAGAGTAATCTGAGGGCCAACACGCATTCATCTGCTTAGTTCATGCTGGTACATCTGGGAGGACTTTGCATTGTATACAAGCTACTGCTGGATGTACTACAACTTCACTCCTGCATACAGTAAAGAAAGACAATTGTTAAATTTCATCTGGCCTGGTCTCTAACTATCTGAACACCACATGCTGGCCATTGCATCTCCTACACATGTTGAAAATGAAAGACGTTTCCGGCACTGTAGATTCTTCCCATAAAATCTTCCTCTTTATTAAATCACAGCATATGCGGACAGTATCACAAACAAGCAGTTGTTTCCGCATTTCGGAGACCTTCTCCTTAGT
Organism: Bufo bufo; assembly: GCF_905171765.1. NCBI lineage: Eukaryota > Metazoa > Chordata > Amphibia > Anura > Bufonidae > Bufo > Bufo bufo. The sequence goes on from NC_053397.1 coordinate 195,504,713, forward strand.
CGTAACAATGTGGTCTGAGGGTTTGGAAAATTTAAAGACCCATGTACCCTCCCCCAACTAGTGGGTGGTGGTAACATGATGTCATAACTTGATCAACCCAAAGACTCACACACTTTTTTTGACTGAAACATATTTGCATGTTTTACAAGGATGGCTACCACATTTTGTGAAGCCTTTGTAACTGCTCCACGTGCTCTGTAATTTTGTATCTTTGTTGGCCATGTACAGGGAAGGGGAAAGGGAACTCGCCATGGTTGATGCTTTTCTGGACACTATTTTACAGCCATATTTTAAAGCATTGTATAGAATATTGTCATCAAATAAAATAGGCAGACACTTCTGCACAATACTTCGTATTTTATTGAACTGCCGAACTGGACCCAAAAATACCTTTAAAAAAATTGCAGACCAAAAAGCCAGTGAATATGTGAAAATAGCCAATCAAACCAGTAAGAAAGCTATGAATAGAGATTATATGCAAGCCAAGGATAAATATAAACGGGAAATAGTAAAGAAAGATCCACCAACATTGGTTTTGACATACAGCCGGCAGTTCAATAAAATACGAAGCCTTGTTCAGAAGTGTCTGCCTATTTTATTTGATGACAATATTCTATACAATGCTTTAAAATATGGCTGTAAAATAGTGTCCAGAAAAGCATCAACCATGGCGGGTTCCCTTTCCCCTTCCCTGTACATGGCCAACAAAGATAAAAAATTACAGAGCACGTGGATCAGTTACAAAGGCTTCACAAAATGTGGTGGCCATCCTTGTAAAACATGCAAATATGTTTCAGTCAAAAAAAGTTTTCATAATGCTGACCATTCCACAACCTTCCCTATAAAGAAATATATCAACTGCAATAGCACGGGGGTGGTCTATGTTATACAGTGTGTGGAGTAGGACTTGATGTATGTTGGCAGCACCATACGCAAGTTCAAAAACAGAATTTTAGAACATCTGAACTACATTTCAAATCCATCTATTCCTAATATATCTGGTGCTGGCAAACACTTCATCCACGCACACAATCGTGGTACTGGATCCCTCCGTGCATTTGCAATTGAGAAGGTAATGGTGCCAGCTAGGGGAGGGGGCTACCAAAAGAAAATACTTTTGAAAGAGGCCTTTTGGATTTTCCTTTTAAATACAAGGGTGCCAACAGGTCTCAATCAAAAGAAAGAACTGATGTATATTTACCAATAATTTCTCATATCTGAAGCCAGCATCTAACCTTTTAGTTGTGATTGGATGATAATTGCAATATTATAGGTCTGTCTACCATGGTTCATTTATTTATTTATAAGTAAATTCCAATATGTCTATTTATATCACAATAACTAGAAGATTGTGGCCGAGTATAATCCACCTTTCCACCCATTTCGCATGTAGAGTTCTCTACAGGTTATATGTATGTATATTTTATTTGTCATTGATATTCTGTATATGCCTTATTCACATGATGCGTTCCCCACACCTTGCGCTTGTGCTTACTCCCTTGATATGCAAAGGCTTCCAGCCATGATGACATGCATAGTCCAAGCGCATGGTAGTGAGGAGCACATCGTGTGGGGCCATTTTAACCTATGTGTTAACTGAGAATGATACTTCAGGTGTGAGTCTTTGGGTTGATCAAGTTATGACATCATGTTACCACCACCCACTAGTTGGGGGAGGTTACATGGGTCTTTAAATTTTCCAAACCCTCAGACCACATTGTTACGACTAAGGAGAAGGTCTCCGAAACGCGTAAACAACTCCTTGTTTGTGATACTGTCCGCATATGCTGTGATTTAATAAAGAGGAAGATTTTTTGGGAAGAATATACAGTGCCGGAAACGTCTTTCATTTTCAATTTGCCTACACATCCAGGAACTTGCTGGTTTGACTCCGGGCACACGGGATATTATATGCCGAATAGGTGAGCTGGACAAACGTTTCTTATATCTCCTACACATGCCCTGCCTACCACCCACATGTACATTAACACTATGGGCACCCCTAAACCACCATCAAGCAGGGAGTCCACAGCTGCATGGAGTGTCCCAAGGGAGAACAGGGTGCCCCTGCTTCACTGCACCAACTAGTGTTGAGCGAATCGAAGTCTATAAAGTGGACTTCGATCAGAATTTCAGGGAAGCCGAATTTCCTCATGCTTCGCGGTAGAGAATCGATTTTCCATGAAATAGTGTGAAAAACAAAAAAATTAAACATACTTTATCCATTTGCTCACGAAGAGCCAGCCGCCTTGATTAAAAATCTTGCACGAAATACCATGTGTGGTGACGTATGACGTCACCACACTGATGACGCCATCACAGGCCACGCAAGATTTTGCGCTAGATCTTCAATCTAGGTGGCGGCGTCATCAGCAAATGGATGAGGTAAGTATGATTTAATTTTTATTTTTTATTTTACACCCGATTATTGTTTTCAGATGCTGCGATCATGTATGAATGCAGCATCTGAGAGGTACAATGACAGGCAGCGTCACAATCGCAGCTCCCTGTCATTGCACCCACTACTTACAAACAAATGCGCTTCGTAACCAAGTAAATCATCACAAAGCAAATTTTTTTGTAAAATTCGGTGAAGCAGCCTAATTGCAATTTATGAATACTTCGCTCATCTCTAGCACTGATCCCAGGGATTGAGAGCCTGAGCGAGTACACCGTGACACATCATCATCAGGGTCACTACCACTCTCATTCTCTGCTCCGGATCCTCAGAAGTTTGCTGCATTTGTACAGCACTGTATGGTGGTACGTATATTGTGTGGCACTGCTATCTCTTTTGCAGAGTATGGTGGTGTCAGCACAGTATAGCATTATTTGATATACTGGCAGGCAAACAAGACTATAATGTACCTTTGCAGGAAACTAGCTAACTAGAACCTATTGCTCAGGCACTGTCACGGTACCTTCTGTGACAGAGGTTAGAAGATCAGAGAGACTGACTGCATGTGAGGTTAACTGACAGTCTCTTGATTCTCAGTGTTGTGGTTTGGTAATGACCACACCTCTTGTCAGGTGCAGCTGGCGGTCATTACTGCTTCCATATTTAATTCTGTTGCACACTTCATACCATGCGGTTGATATTCTCTGCTTGGATTTGGAAGAGTTGGTGTGGACCTTATCTGTGTTCCTGATCATCCATTTTCTATAAGATAAGTTGTACGGCTCATTGTATTTGGTTGTTCCCTTGTGCTTGTTGTTACTAGGCCTAAGGGAGACGCTGGTTCGTTCACCTGGGAAGGAACCAGTAGTCTCATTCTCTTTCACTACCTCTAGGGTATCTCAGGGCTCCTAGGTTTTAGGTTCCGGCGTATGTTTTTTTCTCACCTTCAGGGTCTATACACACTGACAGGAGTCAGGGCCAGATCTAGGGGTTTCCTAGGAGGTGACCTTTCCCTTCTTCCTAGGCCTAGATCTTTTTCCTCTCCCTTCTATTGCTTTCTGGTGTTCCTCCTCTCCCCATTATTCATGACAGGCACTTTCCAACAGGGCAAGGTGCCTTAAGGTGGACAGCCATAAACTTGGAAAAATTAAAGTGCGCAAAATGACTCTTTGAGTGCCAAAGGGAGTGCGCACACCAGCCCTACACTGCAGAAAAAAGGCAGGTCTCACCCTGCGTGCAGTGGACACACCTGGCAGCCAGAAACACTCGGAGGGAGTAACAATATTGCTGCAGCCCCAAACCGCCAGAGAAAGCAGGTGCGTACAGCCATACCTGCCAGGCAGAGTCGGGCCTCAGGTACAGACGCCAGTATAGGAAAAATGTCTTGGTGCACTTGAAATTTTATGATTACAGGAAGTTTTACACCTGTGAGTTTAGTTCTGTCTCCAGCCAGAAGTTTAATAATGCTGATGGTCCACTTTGCAAGCGCAACCTTATAATGTGGAGGCCTCCTCTGCAAAGCTCCTTTTTTTCTGAAAGCTATATCTATATTATTAGTTGCTTATATAATGGTAATAAAAAAGTGGTGTACACCAAGGTTCAGTGCTGGGTCCTCTATTACCTAATTTATTTATTAATGATATCGAGGACAGGATTAATAGCACCATTTCTACTTTTGCAGATGACACTAAGCTGTATAGTACTGTGCAGTCTATGGAAGATGTCCAAAACTACAAGCTGACTTGGACACTCTGAGTGATTGGGCATCAACTTGGCAAATGAGGTTCAATGTGGACAAATGTAAAGTTATGCATCTTGGTAGTAATAATCTCTGTGCATCATTTGTCCCTGGGGATGTAACACTGGGAGAGTCACTTATAGAGAAGGATTTGGGTGTCCTTGTAGATCATAAATGAAATAACAGCATACAATGTCAATCAGCTGCTTCTAAGGCCACCAGGATACTGTCATGCATTAAACGAGGCATGGACTCGCGGGGCAGGGATGTAATATTACCACTTTACAAAGCTTTGGTGCATCCTCATCTGGAATATGTAGTTCAGTTCTGGGCACTAGTGTTGATCACGAATATTCGAATTACCAATTTTTATCGCGAATATCGGCACTTCGAGAATTTGCGAATATTTTGAATATTTTTTTTAAATCAGTAAACATGATCCCTCCCTGCTTCTAGCTTGTGGGCCAATGAGAAGGCTGCAATATCTTTGACTTTCGGAGTAGTGTTGATTGCGAATTTTCGTAATGCGAATTTTTCAATTGCCGATTTCCGCAATCAAGAAAATAATGACTGGAGATAACGAATATATATAACGAATATCACGAATTCAAATATTGCCCCTGCCGCTCATCTCTACTGGGCACCAGTCCACAGAAAGGATGCCTTGGAGCTGGAAAAAGTAATGAGGAGAGCGACTAAACTGATAAGAGGCATGGAGGGCCTTAGTTATGAGGAAAGATTAAAATAATTAAATGTATTTAGTCTTGAGAAGAGATGTCTAAGGGGGACATCATTAACCTATACAAATATATAAATGGGCCATACAAGAAATACGGTAAAAAACTGTTCCATGTAAAATACCCTCCAAAGACAAGAAAAAGTTCAGTGACCAGAAGCATCAAAGTTTCTTTACAGTAAGAACTGTGACTCTTCCTCAGGACGTGGTCACAGCAGGAACAGTGGACAGTTTTAAAAAGGGTTTAGATGAATTCTTAAAAGCAAATGACATTAAAGCTTAAATGCTTATAAAAATGTGTAGAAATCTGAATCTCACTTCCTTCTGGGATTCACGCCCCCACCGATCCCTTGGTTTAACTATTATTTCCTATCCTGCCCATTTATATAAAGTAACCTCCCCAGAAACATATTATTTGATGCCTTTTAATGAGATACAACCTAGCTGTGCTCTTTGCAGTAGATACAGTTGCACAGTGATGTTCTAGGTCACATCCAAGGGTAGACCAAACTAACCAGGGAGCTGCGACTGCTATACTACACAGACAGACCAGAGTCATTATTGGTTAGTTGCCACTCTACCTAAAAGAGTGCGTCTTGAGTCGGGGTACCTCTCTATGCCTCTCATGTGCCAGAAGGAAAGGGTGTTGCCTTCATGAGACAACCAATTGTTAGGGCTCAATGAAATTTTTTTTTTTAAAAGCACCTAAAACATGATCTTACCTTCTGAGCACGATTCACCAAAGAATCCCTCTTCACAGAAACACTGGCCACCATCACAGCGGCCATTTTCACCACAATTGACGACACAGTCCTCCTCTCTGCAAGTCAGCCCCGTATATCCGAAGTTACACTGGCAGACACCGTCAACACACTTGCCGTTTTCGCCACAGTCCGGGAGGCACTCCTTCTCACTGCAGTCAGCACCGGTGAAACCACTTGCGCACTGACAGACACCATTGACACATACTCCATTATTGGCGCAGTTGTTAGGGCAGCTTTTCTGAGAACAGTCTGGTCCTTCCCAGCCTTCATCACACACACAGGTACCAGTTTTAGTGTCATATCTGCCATTATAACTGCAAAGACTAGCAATTTCTGGGGAAAAAAAAGACATATTAAAGCAGAGTTAGTACGAAAAGATCAAAAAAGAATATTTGGTGATAAATGTGACATTTAATTTTTTTTCCCTAAACAGCACCTGTCGCCTCTTCTGACATGTCTATTTTAGTACATACTTGAATTTCCCATAATATAACAATTCTTTTCGGATCTCTGTCTTCTGCTGCTCCTCTGTTAGTCCTCCTAGAAATAAATGAATAAATTAACAACTGGGTGTTACCAGTTGGGGGGGTGTCCATGCACACTCTGAAACTGTCCAATCAGCGCTGCCAGTGTCAGACTGTTTAAGGACACACCCCTTTTGACAAGGGGAATTATGGCACCCAGTTGTTAATCGATTTATATATTTCTGCATATTTAGATTTATCTATAGATTTATATAACAGAGGAGCGACACAATGAAGATTTGTAAGATGTTCCAGAATTGTTATTTCGTGGGGACTTCAAGTATTTTCTAAAATAGCCATTTCAGGAGCGCTGATAGTTGCTCTTTAACTCAATGTACACTTTTAATCACAATTTTGTAAGAAAAGGAAAAAAAGTTTCAATTGGTTTTCACTGTGATTTCTAAGGTTTTCACTGTGATTTCTAAAGCATTGTGCTTCTGCAGCTTGCACATTTTTCAATATATAGCAAACTTCAGAATGCCGTTCAGTGCCAAATCTGCCAAACAAGCGTTCTGACAACTCATATCCAGCCACTGTACCTTCTCCATGTAGCTGGGGGGGGGAAAACATTTTCAATTGGCTTCTGCAGCTTGCACGTATTCCAATATATTGCAAGCTGCAGAATACATTCAGTACTAAATCTGCCAGACAAGCTTTTTGACAACAACATCTCCATCCCCTCTCTCTCTTCCATCTAGCTGAATTTAATAAGATCTGATCAATCAATTTCATCAAGATTTGGAAAATAAGCCTTTACAAATAGGAATGTAATATAGCCTCTCAATAAAATAAGCTTTTATGACTATGATGAATATGACTTATTTGGATAGTTCAATTTAGATTCAATTGTTTAGTGCCACTAATAACTTTGATCCCCTATCCATAGGATAGGGTATAAGTGTTTGATCACTGAGTCCGACTGCAGGGAACCTCACGAGAACAGAGAAACACAAGTGCCATCCCAAGGAACAGAGCAGTGGTACATATGTGTGAGCACTGTTCCACTCACTTCTATGGGACTGCTGCAGGTGCAGTACTTGGCAGTCCCATAGAAGCGAATGTAGTACTGTTTACTACGTGCACCCTACTGATTCATTCTCATGGAGCAGCTCCGCAGCACTTGTGGACCCTCATTCTTGGGATTGCTGGGGACCCAGTGGTTGGACCCCTCAGAGATCAATGATTTATCCTCTTGAAGTTAAGTGTTATTAGCAGCACAACCTCCTTAAAGGTCTGTAACGGGGATTCGGCGACACGCTCTCCCTCTGCAGCACCGCTTCATGAGGCATCCCATTTATGAGGAGAAGCGAAGACGCGGCCGGCATCCGCGTCTCCATGGTGACAAGAGGGCGGGGAGGACCCGGGGCGCACATATCTCCTCAGTGCGGCTGGCGTCCTCCATCTCCTAGACAACGAGCAGGTGGGGAACTGAGCGCCGATGTTAATGAGTCGGCGCTCAGGTGTACTGAGATGCTGTACATGGGTCATATGACTCTGGCCACATCATGTGACCCATCAAGAGGACCTATTTAGGCAGGTAACCTGCTGGCCACAGGTTGTCTATGATTGGTATTACTAACTCACTAGCGTTTCCTGCGTGTGCGACTTCTGTCTGTTTGACCTCAGCTTGTACTTGACTCTGACCTGGTGTTACCCCTTGTACTGAAGCGACCTCTTGGCTCCTGACCTCGGCTTGTATTTGCCTCTCACCTGGTGTTACCCCTGGTACTGACGCGATCTCCTGGCTCTTGACCTCGGCTAGTACTCTTGTTATTGTTAGACCCCTTGTGCTTGTGTTACCTCCTGAACCTTGTCCTCGGACTCCTTGCTTCTATTGCTATTCTGTACCGGCCTGGGAAGCTCTTGCTTCGGTGTGATCTGTCTTGTTTATTGTTTTCCTTTCTTTATCACGCTGCACGTACGTAAGCTAGGGACTGCCGCCCAGTTGTACCCCGTCGGTTAGGACAGACCGTGCAAGTAGGTAGGGATAGGGGTGTGGGTGGAGATAGGGCTGCACTTATCCCTACCTATTTGTGACAGGGTCATTGAGTTTTCAGAAAACGTATGTCATAGAGGTATATCAAAAGTTTTCCTCGATGGGAGTCTGACACTGAGACCCCAACTGATTGCTAGAAAGAGGAGAGAAAAGCGCTTGTCACGGAACCATGAACCAGACGTACAACAAGAGATACGTGAAAATAAGAAGGCTTTATTGAAAATAAAGCTGTAAAGCAAAAGTCCAAACGGATGGTGAAACCGAGCAGAGTCTTTGCGAAGCCAGAGGTCAGGAACCAGAAGGGTAGTCAGACGAAGCCAGGATCAGGAACCAGCAGGGTAGTCAGACGAAGCCAGGATCAGGAACCAGCAGGGTAGTCAGACGAAGCCAGGATCAGGAACCAGCAGGGTAGTCAGACGAAGCCAGGATCAGGAACCAGAAGCAGCAGCAGTCTTAGAAGCATGTGAACACAAGAGGACCAAGCAAGGAACTGAAGCCACAGACCTCCTATATATATGAGCTAGGCATCCAGCTCCTCCCAGGGGAAGGAGGAGCCGCAGGGTGGAAGGCTACAAGAAACCCAGGACCCAAGATGGCTGCCAGCACATGTCAAACGAAGGAGAGCAGCAAGCAGGTAAGACCATGACAGTACCTCCCCCTCAAGGGCCCCTCCTCCGCGGAGCACAAAACGGTTTCTGAGGGAAGCGTGCGTGGAAGGCTCGGAGCAAGGCAGGAGCATGGACATCTGCGGAGGGAACCCAGGAACGCTCCTCTGGACCATAACCACGCCAATGGACCAAAAACTGCAACCGACCGCGGACCAGGCGTGAGTCCAGGATATTGCTCACCTCATATTCCTCACGATTGCCCACTTGGACCGGACGAGGCCGAGGAACCGAGGAAGTGAAACGATTACACACCAGTGGCTTCAACAGGGAGACATGAAACACGTTGGAGATCCGCATGCCAGGAGGAAGCGCAAGGGCATAGGCTACCGGGTTTACCCTGCGAAGCACTCGGAAGGGACCAACAAAGCGAGGCGCCAGCTTGGGAGTGGGCACTCGAAGGTTGAGGTTGCGGGTGGACAACCATACACGGTCTCCGACCTGGTAGGAAGGAGCAGGCGCTCGTCTGCGATCAGCCTGGAATCTCTGGCGCTGCGCAGAGACCTCAAGGGACTTCTGGATCTGTACCCAAGAAGCACGTAGGACGGAAAGGTGATCCTCCACAGCCGGAATATCCTGGGGAGAGAATACCTCCGGTAACACGGCAGGTTGGAACCCATAATTGGCCATGAAGGGAGACGTCCCAGAGGAAGAGTTCACCGCCGTGTTCCTGGCAAACTCAGCCCAAGGCAGGAGGTCAACCCAATTGTCTTGGTGATCGGAGACATAGCAACGAAGGAATTGCTCCAAGGCCTGATTGGATCGTTCTGCGGCCCCATTGGACTGAGGGTGGTAGGCCGAGGAGAAGGAGAGATGAATCCCCAACTGGGAGCAAAAGGCGCGCCAGAACCTGGACACAAACTGACTCCCCCGATCCGACACAATCTCCTTAGGCAAACCGTGCAACCGGAAGACCTCCCTGGCAAAAATCGTGGCCAACTCTTGTGCAGAGGGTAACTTCTTGAGAGGAACACAGTGGCACATTTTGGAAAACCGATCCACAATCATGAGAATGACCGTATGGCCTCGGGATGCAGGGAGGTCCACAATGAAATCCATCCCCAGGTGTGACCATGGGCGCTCCCCGGTGGCTATGGGTTGCAGAAGGCCCAACGGAAGGTGCCGAGGGGACTTACTCTGGGCACAAACGGAGCATGCCGCTACATATGCGGCGATGTCGGAACGTAGGGAAGGCCACCAGAACAGACGTGAAACAGCCCAGGACAGCTGATTCTTTCCAGGATGCCCCGCGGTCTTGGAGTTATGGTAGGTTCGCAACAACCGAGTGCGCAACTCCTCAGGCACAAAACATCTGCCGTTGGGTCTCCCAGAGGGAGCACCAGATTGAGCCGCCAAAATCTGCTCACCCAGGGGAGAGGTCAGGCTGGTGCGAATGGCGGCCAGGATCTGATTCGGAGGTATGACCGAAGTCGGAATCGACTCCTCCCTGGACAGCTCGGAGTACTGCCGTGATAAGGCATCCGCCCTGATGTTCTTGGAACCGGGTAGGTAGGAGACCACGTAATTAAAACGTGACAAGAACAGAGCCCATCTGGCCTGACGTGGTGTCAATCTCTTGGCCTCAGAAAGGTAGGTCAGATTCTTGTGGTCCGTCAGGATGAGAACCGGAACCACCGAACCCTCGAGCAAGTGCCTCCATTCTTTAAGGGCCTGCACGATGGCCAATAACTCCCTGTCACCAATCTGATAGTTGCACTCCGCGGAAGACAGTTTCCGGGAGTAAAACCCACAAGGAAGCAGAGGACCCTCTGGTGTTCTACGCTGAGACAGAAGGGCGCCTACTCCCGTCTCAGACGCGTCCACCTCGAGGACAAAGGGCAACCCAGGGTTGGGATGCGACAGAATCGGAGCCGACACAAAGGCGGACTTTAGGGCCTCAAAAGCTCGGATGGCCTCGAGCGGCCAGACCTGGGAATTACTGCCCTTCCTGGTCAGATCCGTGAGAGGCTTGGCCAGCATGGAAAAGTCCCTGATGAACTTCCGATAATAATTGGCGAAGCCCAAAAAGCGCTGCAGGGAACGAAGACCACTGGGCTGGGGCCACTGTAAGACAGCCGAAACCTTCTCAGGATCCATGGAGAACCCCTCAGCGGAAATGATGTAACCTAAGAAGGTTACCTGGGATCGGTGAAATTCGCATTTCTCAAGCTTACCGAACAGCTTGTTCTCTCGTAACCGTTGCAACACTCGTCTGACATCCAGAGTGTGGGCCTCCATGGATTCAGAATATACCAAGATGTCATCCAAATAGACTACCACACACTGCTGCAACAGGTCACGGAAAACATCGTTGATGAATTCCTGAAAGACTGCGGGCGCATTGCACAACCCAAAGGGCATAACCAAGGATTCGTAATGACCGGTCCTGGTGTTAAACGCGGTCTTCCACTCATCGCCCGCCTTGATCCTTACCAGGTTATATGCCGCCCTCAGGTCGAGTTTGGTAAAGACCGTGGCCCCTTTAAGGCGATCGAACAGCTCGGAAATCAAGGGTATCGGGTAAGCGTTCTTGATCGTGATGCGATTGAGACCCCTGTAATCGATGCAAGGCCTCAACTCACCGCCCTTCTTTTTCACAAAGAAAAATCCAGCCCCTGCCGGGGACGAAGATTTGCGAATGTGTCCGCGTGAAAGCGCCTCCCTCACGTACTCCTCCATGGCCTCATTCTCCGCTACCGACAGTGGATAGACTTTGCCACGAGGAGAAACGGCACCAGATTGTAACTCTATGGCACAATCGTATGGGCGGTGCGGAGGTAGGGCAACCGCGCGCACCTTATCGAATACATCCCGGTACTCCTCGTATTCAGGAGGCAACAGAGAGTCCGAGGAAGTACACAGCAACTTGACAGACCCATGGATGCAACTAGCCCCACACTGCGGTGACCACGAGAGGATCTCGACCGATCTCCAATCGAAAGTCGGATTATGCTTCTGGAGCCAGGGGTACCCCAAGACCACCGAGTAGTGTGGAGACGAAATAACCTGGAGGCAGACCGACTCTCTGTGAACGGCACCAATGGCTATCCCCACTGGAAGGGTCTCATGAGTCACGTGTGGCGGCAGAAGGGGTCTGCCGTCTATCGCCTCAAGAGCCAGTGGGGAACCTCGAGCCTGCAGAGGAATGGAATTGGCGGCAGCGAACACACTATCAATGAACAAACCACCAGCACCAGAGTCCACCAACGCCTGGGTCGTCACCGAGCCCCCGACCCAGGAGAGGACAACAGTGATCAGTGGTTTGTCAACACGGGAAACCGGGGACGAGGAGACTCCACCCAAGATCTGCCCCCGACAGGATCTCAGGGTACGAGCGTTTCCCGGACGGTTCGGACATGCCAACCGAAAATGCCCACCGAGACCACAGTACATGCATCGGCCCTCGCGTCTCCGGAGTGCCCTCTCCCCCTCGGACAGGCGAGCAAACCCCAGCTGCATGGGTTCACCCCCAGACAAGTCATCCCCAGGAGGCGTGGGAGGAGAGGGAGGCACGGGTGGGACAGCAAACGTAGGCACCAATCTGTTAGAAGACCTCCGCAGGTTCTCCTTAAAGGAAGGTCTCTCCCTGAGTCTGGTGTCAATCAAAATCAGGAAAGAAATAAGAGACTCGAGCTCAACTGGTAGGTCCTTAGCTGCAACCTCATCCTTCAAGGCATCCGAGAGACCATGAGAGAAAGCAGCGACCAGAGCCTCATTATTCCAGCCCACCTCTGCTGCCAGGGTACGAAACTCAATGGCGTATTCAGCTACGGATCGTGAACCCTGTCTGATGGACATAAGGAGCTTCGCAGCAGAGGCAGCACGAGCCGGCACATCGAATACCTTCCGAAGAGAAGCAACAAAACCGGAAAACTCGGCAACCACCGGATTGTTGTTCTCCCATAAAGGGCTGGCCCAGGCCAAGGCCTTGTCCGAGAGCAGCGAGATCAAGAAGCCCACCTTTGATCTCTCAGTAGGAAAGGCATGTGGCAGCAACTCGAAATAAATGCCCACCTGGTTAAGGAAACCTCGGCACTGAGTTGGCTCTCCCCCAAAGCGCTGTGGAAGAGGGGCAGAACCGGTCATACCCCGAAACACCGCAGGCGCAAAAACAGGTGTCGGGGTAGACTCTGGCGCAACAACCGGAGCGGCAGTAGGAGCGAGCCCAGGAGCGACAACCGACCCATCGGCAACGGGAGCGAAATGAGCCGTGCGTTCAAGCAGGGTTTGCAACGTCACAGCGAACCGACCCAACAGGTGATCCTGCTGATCAAGTCTGGCAACCAGCGTGGGTAGCGAGGATGGCCCTGTACCGTCAGAATTCATAGCTTGGTCCTAATGTCACGGAACCATGAACCAGACGTACAACAAGAGATACGTGAAAATAAGAAGGCTTTATTGAAAATAAAGCTGTAAAGCAAAAGTCCAAACGGATGGTGAAACCGAGCAGAGTCTTTGCGAAGCCAGAGGTCAGGAACCAGAAGGGTAGTCAGACGAAGCCAGGATCAGGAACCAGCAGGGTAGTCAGACGAAGCCAGGATCAGGAACCAGCAGGGTAGTCAGACGAAGCCAGGATCAGGAACCAGCAGGGTAGTCAGACGAAGCCAGGATCAGGAACCAGAAGCAGCAGCAGTCTTAGAAGCATGTGAACACAAGAGGACCAAGCAAGGAACTGAAGCCACAGACCTCCTATATATATGAGCTAGGCATCCAGCTCCTCCCAGGGGAAGGAGGAGCCGCAGGGTGGAAGGCTACAAGAAACCCAGGACCCAAGATGGCTGCCAGCACATGTCAAACGAAGGAGAGCAGCAAGCAGGTAAGACCATGACAGTGCTTGAGTAGCGAGAGGAAAGAGATGGACTCAGTAGAAAGTCTATGGGCCCATCTCGCTTCCATCTTCTGCAGTGAGGAGAGCACTTCTCTCTTCTCGTTCTGTTGATCGCGGGGATCTCAGTGCTCAGACCCCCACCAATCAAACAATGGTGTAACTAGAACTGACTGGGCCCCACAGCAAAGTTTTAACCGGGCCCCCTCCCCCCAGCAACTTCTTCGCAACCCCTAACTCACGTGCAACGCCCACTCCTGTGGCTAGTCAAGATCGCGCTCTCAGACGAAGCCCCGCAGCCGCTCCATCCGTTTCCTACAGTGTCATTGTATAATAATGTTGAGGGGGCCCTGGCAATAAAATCTCCTCCTGAGGGAGCCCCTTGTGAGTTTGGGCCCCAAAGCATCCGTTTCCTACAGCTACGCCCCTGGATCAAAACCTTTGATATGTCTCTATGACAATATAAAAAATGTTATAAAAACACAGTGACCCTTTAAGGCTACCAGCTTCCCAGATCATTTACAGTGCTGAAAAGGAAAGGCAAGAGAGACACAAATGTGTCTCTCTTGCCTATATTAGCACATGGAAAATAATACTGTAGGTTACAGCGATCAACTGTAAATTTGTACCTTTTTTAGTGAGATCTGTATGAAGAAACAGGCAGGAGAGACACAGATCTTGTCCTCCCTGCTCCTACCTACCCCTAAGTTAATAGATATCTTATATCAATAGGACACCATGGGTTTTTCAGGAGTGGAGCAGTAGATTAAAAAGCAACAGATTTCTCACTATTAGGGCTCATGCACACGGCAGTATGGCTTTTTCAGTGTTTTGCGGTCCGTTTTTTACGGATCCGTTGTTCCGTTTTTTGTTTCCGTTGTGTTTCCATTTCCTATCCGTTTTTCCGTTCTGTTTTTCCGTATGCCATATACAGTATACAGTAATTACATAGAAAAAATTGGGCTGGGCATAACATTTTCAATAGATGGTTCAGCAAAAACGGAACGGATACGGAAGACATACGGATGCATTTCCGTATGTGTTCCGTTTTTTTTGCGGACCCATTGACTTGAATGGAGCCAAGCACCGTGATTTGCGGACAAGAATAGGACATGTTCTATCTTTTCACGGTACGGAAATACGGAAATACTGAAACGGAATGCACACGGAGACACTTCAGTATTTTTTGCTGAATCATTGAAATGAATGGTTCAGTATATGTACCGCATACTGAACTCAAAAAACGTCCAGTATACTGAACGCAAAATACTGTCGTGTGCATGAGCCCTTAGTCCCAGCATTTTACAGCTCTATTATCTCAGCACAGTATTGGATTCGGAAGCCAGCGTGCCTGTTTGTTGTGGGAAAGGCCATTATTTTTTCTTTGCCCTGGTTTCCATAAATCATCTCGTTGCTGACATTTAAGACAGAATTGCCTTTAAATGTCAATATTAAAAGGCGCTTTTTACTGCTGGGCTACCAGAAGCTCAGAAATAAACAAAATTGCAAAGCAAATCCTGTATTTACCTACGTGTCAATCCACATCCCGGTACATGAAGTCACAGACAAAGTGTGACAGCCATTCAGGATTCCTAATAAAGGGCTAATTCCCACTACAGTGAAAAACAGCCATTACACGGCAGTTTTCGGAACCATTGCGGTCTATGGGGCTATTCACATGGCCGTTTTTTTTAAAGGCCACTGAATAGCAGCTATCAAAAAATAGGACGTGTCCGATGGACCCCATTGAAATCAATGAGCCAGTTTTTAATGGACGTTTGGATAGATTGCACCCATCTAACAGTTGTTACAAATGGGCAAACTATCGAAAAGAGACTTAAAAAAAAAAAAAGATAAAATACTCACCTCACCACTTGCAAGCATGGAGACACTCGCTTCACACTGCAGGCACTGCACGTGCAAGTGGTGAGATGAGTATTTTGTTTTGTTTTTTGTCGGCACTAGCAGAATAAGGGGTACAAATGGGGGCATTATGTATACTGGGAGGGCACCATGGGGGCCATTATAGATACTGGGGGCAGATAGATCCTGGTTGAACCTAAAGGAATTGGTTCTATCTACAGAATTAGGCCCCAACGAGAATGGAAAGCACACTGTGCATGCACGGCATACTCTCCATTCACTGTTAGTGGACTTGCAAAAATAGCTGCCAAGTGTGGCCACCCTTCCATTCACCACTATGAGACTTGGAAGTCCCATAGCACTGAATGGCGGGTGGCCACGCATGTGTGGCTTACTGTCCTTTCACTCCAGGGGCTCATTCTGGAGATAGGAGTGTAACGACTACCAAACCACAGGGGAAACACGTGAGGCTCACGGTAGACCGATGGGTGTAATAGTTCATGTACTCACGGTTAGCAGATACCTCCCTGGTCTGGCGTACAGTGTATGGGAAGACAGCATTAAATCTTCCGGGGCACTCTCTGTTGCAGGGAACACTAGCCAGATGTTGGTTGAGGTGCCCTTGATGGTAATTGGTGTTTAAGGTTGCTTTGGTGGCTGGGCCCCTGGTTCGTGACGCCAGCACCGTAAGGTGCAAATGTTGAGTTTAGTAGTGGAAATGATGAGGAGTCAGTTGTTATCAAACAGTTGAACATTTACTAAATCAATTGTCTTCAAGTAGTCAGTACACAGTTTACTTGTATGATATAGGTTAAGCAATTGTCAGTTGAGGAGTTCTCTTTAGGATTGACTCTTTACAGGCAAGACTAAATAGTCCAAACTATAGCACACTGGTACTAAATATGCTGTTTTATACTTATCTTGAGCTATCCAATTAGGGGGCGATCTCCCTCGTGGCAGGCAAACACTTCTGCTTCATTATTTGCCGGATACTCCACTAAAAAAGGTTTAGATTTTTACACTATGTCCCAGAAGGCTTGTGTAGTGGATAAGGACAACTATGGCCTTAATCATCCAGTTGTGTCCAAGTACTCGGAAAGCTACTCCTGATCACTTGTGCTGATTAGGTCCATAAGCTAGATTCAGCTGTAACCCTCACTCGGCTTGCTTCATATTTAGACATAGACTTACTGTCTTGTGCTTGGCTGCTGTAGATAAATGTTAGATGTTCTCCCTTAGCCTGGCCATGACCAAGGGGTAGAAATAGCAGACTACATGGTGGACGATGCCTGTTTCTCTCCTCCATATACACTGTACTAAGCAACTTCACTTCCTGTCTACTCTCTGTATTCTGCTCTAAGCTAGACACACCCCAGCTATATATATTATGTAGTGCCAGCACCACCTAGGGGCGTATGGGTGTAATGACATTGCCAGCCTGATAATAGGAAATACCATACAATGCAAATACATAGGCAGATGTTTTTAAAGTTTCCCATTTACACACTGATGTGGGACGCTGCAGGAGCTGTTCCCAGAGGTGGAACTTGCACCTTTCTGACATTTATATCACATCCTAACGATATGCATCAATTTTCCAGATGGGAATGAGTTGTCAGAAAGCTTCTCTGGCAGGTTTGGTACTGAATGTATTCTGCAGCTTGCTATGTATTGGAATAGATGCAAGCTGCAGAAGCCAATAGAAAATGTTGTTTTTCTTCTAGCTACATGGAGGAGATACAGGGGCTGGATGGGAATAAGTGATGCCATATCCTAGCAATACGCCATCACTTTATGAGATGTGAATACCTCATTAACTCTAGTCACAAACTGAAAAATAGTCTCATGTCCAACCTCCCAAAACCTTCCTTACCTGGGGTTCTGAGAAGTGCAGATCATGGTAACTTCAGCGCTTGCCTGCAGATTGCACTTATGGAGGATAATTTGTCACTGTGAAGTTACGTGTTGCACAAAATTGTGATATAATGGTGTCTACTTGAATGCAAAGGTTCGAACATATCATGGAACATTTAAAGGCAATTTTTTTTTTTACTGCATTTTACTCATTTTGGGCTAAAAAAAATATATATTTTTTTCAATTACTCTTCATCAAAAATGTTCAGCCATTTCTGAGATACAAGGGTTAAAAATCAGTCTGTTTGCAAGCTTATTTAAGACATATTTTTATCAGTTTGCTAGAAATTCAACTATAATGAGTTTATGAGGTCAGGAGATCAGAGATAAGAACTACACGTGAGCTGTCAGATGACTGGATTCAAAGAAAACAGACTGTGACAGTTTGTAAACAGAATTATTTTGAACCCTTCTTTCTAAGAAATGGCAGAAAATTTTTAATAAAGACCAATTGAAAAAATCTGGAGAGTAAGGCTACTTTCACACTTGCGGCAGAGTGATCCGGCAGGCAGTTCCGTCGCCGGAACTGGCTGCCGGATCCGGCAAAACGTATGCCAACTGATGGCATTTGTAAGACTGATCAGGATCCTGATCCATCTTACAAATGCGTTGAAATGTCGGATCCGTCTTTCCGGTGTCATCCGGAAAAACGGATGCGGCATTTATTTATTTTCACCTCTTTTTCGGTCTGCGCATGCCGATATTTTGAATGCTGGATCGAGCACTAATACATTCCTATGGAAAAAAAATCCAGCATTCAGGCAAGTGTTCCGTTTTTTGGCCGGAGATAAAACCGTAGCATGCTGCGGTTTTTATCTCTGTCCTGATCGGTCAAAAAGACTGAACTGAAGACATCCTGATGCATCCTGAACGGATTCCTCTCCATTCAGAATGCATGGGGATAAAACTGATCAGTTATTTTCCGGTATAGAGCCCCTAGGACGGAACTCAATGCCGGAAAAGAAAAACGCTAGTGTGAAAGTACCCTAGCAAGAAAAGTGGACGTGGTCTCCCCCAGAGAAATAGTTAATGCTCCATTAATCAAGTGCAGTGGGGAGAAAAGGTATATCATTTCAGTAAAAATCTAGAAGATGTGAAAATATTTTGTGACTATTGGACATTTCAAGCGTGCATCTCAACGGGTCTACACCTGGACTGACAACCTTTAGGGGACACAACCACTGAATTGATGATAGTCCCTACACCGGTTACAGTACTATCCTCATGCATGAAGCATCCAGCAGGTATCAGGAAACATGCAGTTAGTCAAATAATGGGTGTCACGACATATTTGGTTAAAAAAGACTCTTACCAATGGAACAGTCAGCTCCCATGAAGCCTTCATCACAGACGCATTCCCCGTTAACACAACGGCCATTGGGACGACAGTCGATAGCGCATTTTTTCTCTTTGCAGTCAGCTCCCATGAAGCCTTCATCACAGACGCATTCCCCGTTAACACAACGGCCATTGGGACGACAGTCGACAGCGCATTTTTTCTCTTTGCAGTCAGCTCCCATGAAGCCTTCATCACAGACGCATTTCCCATTAACACAACGGCCATTGGGACGACAGTCGACAGCGCATTTCTTCTCTTTGCAGTCAACTCCTGTGAAGTTTTTATTACAGACGCATTTCCCGTTAACACAACGGCCATTGGGACGACAGTCGACAGCGCATTTCTTCTCCCCGCAGTCCACACCAGTGTATCCCTCTGCGCATACACAGGCGCCATCAACGCATTTCCCGAATTCACCACAATCGACAGGGCATTTCTTTATGGAACAGTCAGGTCCTTCCCAGCCCTTATCACACTGACAGCGGCCTAATGCTGGCACATAATTGCCATTCCCATTACAGTTACCGTAAAGTGCTAAAAAAGAGATGAAAAGGAATATCAGTGTAAATTCTTTATGAAGTCAGGTACAAATATTGCTGCCTCCTCTGTGTGAAGGTTTGTCTGACTTGACTAGACCCGAGTTTGAATTCCTTCGAGTTCCTACTGCTCTTCTCCTCCTGGGGATTTCTTTAATCTCCTGCCCTGTCTCCATTTATCTCTCCTGGACTTTACAGATTTTATTACGGCCTGTGTTCCGGCTATTGTCCCTCTAAACCCTGCTTATCATCTACCTGGGTTCCTCTACCTGCTCCTCTCCCCCCGCTCTCCGTGCTGCCTCTTCCTGAGCTGCTGTACCCTGCTGAACACTGCGGATTGGTGAGACTTTTCCTTTTTGGACTTCTTTTAGTTTTTTGTCTTGATTTATTTTTTCTGCGGGGTGCAAAAGGCATCTTCTTTAACAGACCAATAGACTAATATATAAGTACTATTCTCTATAACAGACTAACACACAAGTACTTCATTTTAGGAAAAAGGAGAAAGTGAAATTTAAGAAAAGGGAGAAAGAGGAGGGAGGAGAAAGAAAGGGCGGAAGGGAGAAAAGAAGGGAAGGAGAAAAAAAAGAGAAGGGAGAGGAAAAAGGGAAAAAATAAAAATAAAATGGGCCCTAAGCAAAATAGGCGTTTAGTGGATTTTTCCGGGGTAAAATCAGCTCCGAAACATCTGATATCAGCAAAAATTGATCCGTTTTTTAATTCTCCAAAGATCAATACCAGAGCAGGACAAAAAGGGCTTCAGGAAATTAATCCTAAAAGAAATAATAAGTCTGCAATCGCGGTGGAGGAAACACTGAATGAATTCTCCTAAGTTGAGGAGATGCAGAGGGTGGAGGAAGGAGAATTATCCAATATTGAATCTTTTTCTATAAAAGAAATACTGCTGGCAGTTTAAAAAAAAAGGGGGAATTAATACAGGCCATTTCAACGCTGCTCGGGTCGATCCAGTCTGATGTAGCCCTGATTAGGGATGATGTATCGAAGATTCGTGATAGAGTTAATACTATAGAAAAGTCCATAGGTGCTTTACAGAATGAACTTAAAGTATCAAAAACTGAAATTTCTACTCTGAAGATGGACTTTAATTTGGTAAAAAAAAAAGTTGTAGACTTGGAGGACAGGTCAAGGAGATGTAACGTGAGAATTCTGGGGTTACCTGAGGGTGCGGAGGAAACAAATCCTGCAATCTTCCGGGGGGGTCTCTCGCTCCATCCTATCCTTGGATGCTTCCAAGGCATTTGACAGGGTGGAGTGGAGATTCCTCTGGAAGGTTTTGGGTAGGATGGGGTTTGGAGACAGAATTATAGATATGATCAAATTGTTGTATAGATTCCCTTTGGCAAGATTGAATATTAATGGGAGTTTGACAACGAGTCTTGCTTTAAATAGGGGCACTCGCCAAGGCTCTCCTCTCTCCCCACTGTTATTTGATATTTATATTGAGCCCTTAGCTCTAGATGTTAGGCAAGGCTCTAAGATTGAAGGGTTTGGAGTAATGGGTGTAACTCTCCAACGAATGTGGACCCGCTGTGCCACTTACCGGTTTGGCTTTGGGACAAACTTGGGAGCGGAATCTAAGTGTTCCCCTGGTTTTCACCCTTTATCCCACTCCAAGATGCGGAAGCTGGTCTTAGCTGCAGGGGAGACACCAGGTCGCTACCGCAAGAGTGGTCCCAGTTAAGTGGCAGCTGGCAGAGAAATGGGGATACAGGCAGATGGAGCGAGCTGTCAGTGGATGGAAGGAGTGCAGCAGCAGAGTCAGATGAAGCAGAGCTGAGTTCACTGTAGAAAACTACAATATTGCTCAGGCATCACAGGAAGGGGGAAGGACCCTTATAAAGGTGGTGCCTGGCTGGGATTGGAGAGAAGCCGGAATCAGGGGCGTGCACGAACCCTTAAAGAAACAGGACGCATGCGGCTCCTACAAGGTGCAACTGAAGCTGTCGCCGCCTGCGACAGTGCAGGAAAGCGGGTCTGGAGCCTGCAGCGGAGAAGAGGAGCCTTGTGTGCAGTTCGACCGAGGAACATAGCAGGATGCGCTGCACACTGGCGGCTGCCAACTGACATTGTTACAATGGGGGTGGAGGACCGCATTTCTTTATACGTAGATGATTTATTATTTTTTTATAGATCATACTAATACAACTCTTCTAAGACTCATCCATATAGTGAATTCTTTTGGCCAGGTTTCAGGCCTAGATATAAACTGGTCAACTATGCCAGTATATAGTTTTGTACACTCTACTGAGGGATCTTTGACTATATTGAATGTTTCTAACTCTTTTCAATATTTGGACATGACTATATCTCCTAAGATTAAAGATTTTTCACAGCTTAATTTGATTACATTAATAACTAAGGTGAGGTAAAAAATTGGGATTTGGCTCCGACTTCCGTTATCTAGAGCTGATAGAGTCTCCCTGGTTAAGATGGCGATTCTGCCCCAGCTCCTCTATATCCTTAGGAATTCACCCATACGGATAGAGGATACGTTTTTTAAGCTTATCAAGAGAATTATCAATGATTTGTTGTGGGGAGGAAAGAGGGTAAGACTTAAACTGGAATATTTATATAAAGCCTTGGATCGGGGAGGTTTGAATCTTCCCTACTTCAAGGGCTATTTTATAGCCAGGCAACTGTGGCTATATGCGAATGGAAGGAGGTGAGGAGATCTCCGTGTAACAACATATTCATATTCTTTGAATCGTGTCAATTGATTAATATCCGACAGGAGTACAGAGAGGCTAAAAAAAGGCATGGGACACTATTAGAAGATGGCTGGAAATAATAGGATCTCTTCAGTGTACTCTCCTCTGGTATAATTTTCAACTACAGGCCTTAGATAAAATAGCCGGGGACCAGTATTGGCAAAAAAAAAATTATTTTGTATGTTGCACAAGTGGTGAAGAATGGAGAGATACTTCAGTTCTCGGTGTTAGCACAAAGTGAGACTATGGTTGGTTTGTCTTGGTTCAGATATCTCCAATTACGTTCAGCACTTTCTAGTGTAAAGAATAAACTGTTGGAAATGATTTTCTAGGGAATTTAGACTACAGGGTTAATATTGCACATTTGTATATATTACTACTATAAATTACTACTCAGGGGCCGGGGAGTTGATTGCCCAAGGATCCAACTAGAGGGATGGGGAAATATATTAGCGAACTTTAAGCACGTATTGATACAATTTAATATTTTACGTTATATGTTACGCCTTTGTGGCTTAATAAATGTGTGTTAAGAGATAGTTCTAAGTGTCCACAGTGTGGCCTTTTTGGGGCTTATCACCTACATATGCTTTGGTCGTGTTCAGAATTAAAAGAATACTGGTTCGCGATTAATAACTTTATTAATCAGAAAGTGAGACTCCCGATTTATGGTTGAATGTTGCATACTGAGCGATCTCTCCGAGGTGAATTGCCATAAGTATCAGATGATTCTTTTGAATAGAATATTGTTCTTAGCAAGACTTTTGATTACTCGAGTTTGGTTCTCACGAGATGTTCCAAATTTGACTATATGGATATATAGGGTTAAAAACTATGAGAATGTCCTATACAGGCAAAGAAATAGTCAGGAGAAGTGGACTAAGATATGGGAGGCCTAGATGCCTTACGCCCCTTTCACACGGGCGAGTTTTCCGCGCGGGTGCAATGCGTGAGTTGAACGCATTGCACCCGCACTGAATCAGGACCCATTCATTTCTATGGGGCTTTTCACATGAGCGGTGATTTTCACGCATCACTTGTGCGTTGCGTGAAAATCGCAGCAAGCTCTATTTTGTGTGTTTTTCACGCAACGCAGGCCCCATAGAAGTGAATGGGGCTGCGTGAAAATCGCAAGCATCCGCAAGCAAGTGCTGATGCGGTGCGATTTTCACGCACGGTTGCTAGGTGACGATCGGGATGGAGACCCGATCATTATTATTTTCCCTTATAACATGGTTATAAGGGAAAATAATAGCATTCTGAATACACAATGCATAGTAAAATAGCGCTGGAGGGGTTAAAAAAAATTAAAAATTATTTAACTCACCTTAATCCACTTGCTCGCGCAGCACGGCTTCTCTTCTGTCTCCTTTGCTGATTGCAGGAAAAGGACCTTTGATGACGTCACTCCGGTCATCACATGATCCATCACATGATCTTTTACCATGGTGATGGACCATGTGATGACCGGAGTGACGTCACCACAGGTCCTTTTCCTGCAATCAGCAAAGGAGACAGAAGAGAAGCCGTGCTGCGCGATCAAGTGGACTAAGGTGAGTTAAATATTTATTTATTTATTTTAACCCCTCCAGCGCTATTGTACTATGCATTCTGTATTCAGAATGCTATTATTTCCCCTTATAACCATGTTATAAGGGAAAATAATACAATCTACAGAACACCGATCCCAAGCCCGAACTTCTGTGAAGAAGTTCGGGTTTGGGTACCAAACATGCGCGATTTTTCTCACGCGAGTGCAAAACGCATTACTATGTTTTGCACTCGCGCGGAAAAATCGCAACGCACGCGGACCTTTTCCCGCAACGCCCGTGTGAAAGAGGCCTTAATCCTTCTCGTCCCCAATTTTACGTTTCCACTCCTATGACTTCTTTTTCTTTTCCTCTATCCTCTTTTTTTCCTTGGTATTTTTTCTTTTTTCTTCTCTTTTGTTGAGTGGGATGATAGGGTAGGGAGGGGTGGGAAATGGGTGGTTATGGGGAACTTAAAATAATAATAATTTTATACTGTAATATTGAATGAAAATTAGAATGGTTTGTATATGTTTTTTTTTTTTACCAATAAAGGTTTATTAAAAATAAAAAAAGCCTCTTACCAATGGAACAGTCAGCTCCCATGAAGCCTTCATCACAGACGCATTCCCCGTTAACACAACGGCCATTGGGACGACAGTCGACAGCGCATTTCTTCTCACCGCAGTCCACACCAGTGTATCCCTCTGCGCATACACAGGCGCCATCAACGCATTTCCCGAATTCACCACAATCGACAGGGCATTTCTTTATGGAACAGTCAGGTCCTTCCCAGCCGTTATCACACTGACAGCGGCCTAATGCTGGCACATAATTGCCATTCCCATTACAGTTACCGTAAAGTGCTAAAAAAGAGATGAAAAGGAATATCAGTGTAAATTCTTTATGAAGTCAGGTACAAATATTATAATGCAGGACTTTCACTATTCAATTGCCTTTTGGCCAAAAAAGGTCTAAAAAGAACTAGTCATAACTCCTGATGTGCCTTTGTACTAGATAATTGTATTCAGGGGCGCACCACCAATGAGGCGAGGTGAGGCGAATGCCTCATGTGGCACCACATAGGAAGAAGTGGATGCATCCCAACGTCCATTGTGGAAGCGCTCATCTCTTCACATTCAACTGTATTGCCGTATTCAGGCCGCTAATATATCTGAATGCTGCGGCAGGGAGTGAAGAGGCCTGTGTCCTGCACCACATCCAGCAGTATTGAAGTATTTAAGTTTGTTATTTAAACTTTGCAGCATAGAGGGGGTCATTATTTATTACTGGGGGGAGCACTATGGGGACATTGGTTCTACTGGGGGCTGTAAAAGGGAGAATTTTTGTGCTGGCACATATTATACCAGGGGGACGTTTGTCCTACTGGAGGCAATAAAAGGGGACATTTTTGTACTGGCACACATAATAAGGGGGCAGCTATGATAACCACCCCCACACAAATAAATACAATAATAGTAACCACCCCTGCACAAATAAGTGCAACAATGGTAACTACCCCTGCACAAATGCAGCAATGGTACTGTAACTGCCCCCGCACAAATAAGTGCAACAATAGTAACGATCCCTGCACGAATAAGTGCAACAATAGTAACCATCCCTGCACGAATAAGTGCAACAATAGTAACCATCCCTGCACGAATAAGTGCAACAATAGTAACCATCCCTGCACGAATAAGTGCAATAGTGGTAACTACCCCTGCACAAATAAGTGCAATAGTGGTAACTACCCATGCAAAAGTGCAACAATGGTAACTACCCCTGCACAAATAAGTGCAACAATGGTAACTGCCCCTGCACAAATAACTGCAATAATGGTAACTGCCCCAGCACACGTAAGTGCAACAATAATAACCACCCTTGGCCAAGTAAGTGCAACAATGGGTATCTCCCCTGCACAATGATAACATGGTTGAACTTTGGCTTTAACTTTGCTGTCCCTGGATCTACATGATGAGGCAGAGGGGTTTGTTGGCACTTATTTGTAGCACGTTATTCACGTTAGCCTCGTTTGCATATTTGATGGTAATCTTACTGTACGGTCTTAAACATTTCTTCCCTTATTTTTTTACAAACTTTAGTGGAGATTTATCAAAACTGGAATAAAGGAAAACTGGTTTAGTTTCCCATAGCAACCAATCAGATTTTAAAGAGGTCCTTTGGAAAATGAAAGGTAGAATCTGATTGATTTCTAGAAGCAATTAAGGCAGTTTTCCTTTACACCAGTTTAATAAATCTCCCCCTTTGTATCTAAAAATAAGCCGTCATTATGCTTGCCCATTTGGGACATCATTTCTTTGAGATTCCAAAACTGCCAGCAGGTTACCTATGGAAACTGCGAGAGAATGACAAACATAAAAGGGAATAAATATAGATAATTAAGAAGCATCGCTAACACCTGTAATTCAAACAGATCCCAGAATCCTTTGCCTCTACCTAACACCGCAGCAGGAGCCTCAATTAAAACGTTATTAAATTGCATCCGTTTAGAGCCTTCGAACTAGGGGAAGCATTCAACGGAACGCATATCTTTTATCAAAATATTTTACGCGGCCAATTTACAAAGGATCTTCTTGTGCATTTACCTTCTTTTCTAGAATGATGCTTGGCATGATATTATTATAGTGGTTGATTTGTAGAACTGGTGGAAAAATAGAGGAATTTTATGGGAAATAAGGCTGAATGTACCAGGTCTGTAAGGCATTTCATGGGAGCTTGAGAGATGTTTTTCAATTTACAATGTATTTTTTTTAAAAATATTGCCTACAGTTTATTTTCTTCTGGTGCAAGGCGCCATCTATTGGAGCGTTTGAGAATTGCATGATGTCTATGTGGACTGTAACTCCTGCTTTAATTACTGCAAGCAGCATCTAATACTAATTAGGCAGAAAAGTCAACTAACCCCAGGTCACCATTGAGATAATGATCAGGTCTTGGCTCCTTTAGAGCTTTTTCTTTTTCTTTTTTTACAAACTCTTCATTAATAGAGGGTATTAATAAAAACTTGAACTAAATTGTTATCTTGCCATTTCCAGTACTTAGTCTGACATGTTTGATTGGTTTTCAGCCTCTGAAGAATGTTATACAGCGCAACGGTAGCAGGCGAATCGCAGAAGAAACAAATGGTCCTGTCTCTTTCATTTTTCTGGTTATTTTTCTGATTTGTGACAAAAGGTTGCAGTTACATAAATCAAAAACTACAATAAAAGTAGAAGTAGCATTTCCATTATATAAGCCAAGCATGCACAGAAATCTTTGATATGGGGGCACCATGTGGCATCAAGGGTAGGAGTATTTAAATCCTGAGGGAAAGCTGGAGTTCCGAGAGGAAATATAGAAACTCCATGTAGATAGTCCAAAAAGTTTTCCAACACCACGACTTGTCATAAGCAGACAGTAGATGATGACGCATTTTGGGCCTCAAACTGGACCCTACGCAATAATTTGGGATAATTTCGGTCCAATTCTATGAAAAGTTGTAGTGCTGGAAACAAATTTGGGACTATTTCTGAATCAATGCCTCTACACCTAATGCAGGTGAGCAGGGACAGCCACTGGTCATTTCACTTTCTAAAATCCATGCAATCCAATCCAATGCAAGGTGAAACCTCACCAAAATATGATGCACCAAAATGATGACCCCCCCCAATAACCGGGCATCTCATATAAATTATACTTACTCCGCATTGCTCCTGATCTCTGCACGGCCGCCACTGCATCTCCCTGGTAGCCAATAGCAGGCCGTGATGGGGAGGATCCTCCATAGCGTCACCCGTGATGCCAGGGAAGTTCTAGCACGGCCTGCTATTCGCTGCCCCCCCCCCCCAAACACCCCACCCCCGTTGCTGGATGTTTTGATCCACGCGATGGGGAGATGCCGGGTAGCTGTGTGGGGATCAGTATGCAGGGCGGGTGCCCGGGCATCGGGGGGTTCATTATAGGTGTTGGATAACCCCTTTAAGAAAAACCTCCTAATCCAACTGTTTGCATAGACACATAGCTGTGGTTCACCTGAGGAAAATGTTGTTTTACTTTTCTTGATCTGATGCTCCCTTCCCCAGTTTCTTAATATGCAAATTAGGCCTTTAGTGCAATGAAGGCATCACCGTTGCTCTTGTTGCACCCAAGCTCCACTCTTTTTGTATCCACACCCTTCCTGGCTGTTTTGATTAACAAGGCCAGGCAATGGCAAAGCAGCGAGGGAGGGTCTGGCCACAGAAAAGAGCGGAGCTTGGGTGCAACGAGAGCAAAGGTGACATTGCACCAAATTTGCATATTTAAAAAAAAGTATAATAAGGCTACTTTCACACTTGCGGCGGAGTGATCCGGAAAGCAGTTCCATCGCCGGAAGTGCTGCCGGATCCTACAAAACGTATGCCAACTGGCAGAAAAATGCATTGAGATGCCGGATCCGTTTTTCCGGTGTCATCCGGCAAAACGGATCTGGCATTTATTTTTTTTACCTTTTTTTTAGGTCTGCGCATGCGCAGACCAGAAGGACGGATCCGGCATTCTGGTATTTTGAATGCCGGATCCGGCACTAATACATTCCTATAGAAAAAAATGCCAGAACCGACATTCAGGCAAGTCTTCAGTTTTCTTTCACCGGAGATAAAACCGTAGCATGCTGCGGTTTTATCTTTTGCCTGATCAGTCAAAAAGACTGAGCTGAAGAAATCCTGATGCATCCTGAACGGATTACTCTCCATTCAGAATGCATGGGGATATACCCGATCAGTTCTTTTCTGGCATTGAGCATTTTGACGGCACTCAGGGCCGGAAAAGAATAACGCTAGTGTGAAAGTTCCCTAACTCAGGACTGAAGCCTCGAATCAACAAAACAAAAACAGTGTTTTAATCAGGTGAACTCCAGCCATGTGTCTATGCAAACAATTGGACAGGGAGGTCATTGGTGACAGATTCTCTTTTGGCACTTCCCCGAAAAGGTCCATGAGCCAGTAAATACATTTTTTGCCAGCAAGGAACTGGAGTAGATTTCAGGTGTTCCAGTTTTCAATTAGTCAAGGTGTCAGGGAGTGCAATTTTACAAAAGAGGGAAAAGTTGCTAATTTTGGTGCAAAGTATCACTTACACCAAAATCTGTGCAGGGTCGGACTGGCCCACCAGAATACCAGCCCAGGCTCTGATAATATAATGGGCCCCAACGATCCAGAAGAAAAACCCATTTGGCTGCCTTTGGAGAAGAATTATTTGCACTAGGGTCTATTTCTTTGATTCAAAAATCGATTAAACTTGATTGATGATACAGAGGTTTGGCCTTGAGAATAATTTCCATTGGTGGGCTAGATACAATCAATGTTTCATGTCTTCATTTTTTTCTGTGGGTGATTGTAAGGACAATGCACAACCTAAAGCAAGAGTTTCCTTTGGATGTAGCAATTTCACCAACAAGCTGCACCAATGGGCATCAAAGCAACTGTCACCTCATGGGCGTAGCTATAGGGGGTGCAAAGGTAGCAGTCGCTACCGGGCCCAGGAGCCTGAGGGGGCCCAATGACCCTTGTGGTGCATACAAAGACACTGGTATTATAGAAAGTGCATGCTGGTCAAGTTACACCTCTGGCGGGAGGGAAGGGGTTAGGTCAAGAATTTGGCACGGGGATAGGGGGGGGTGCTGTTTCAATTTTTGCCTGAGGCAGCATGAAGGCAATGTGCTTCCCTGTCCCTTACCACTAAGCATTGAGGGAAGGGGGGCCCAAGCTGAACTCTTGCACCAGGGCCCATAAGCCTTTAGCTAAGCCTCTACCTGAGCCCCATTTTAATTTCTGTTTTCCAATTGTAGAGTTGTGCAATGGGGAAGTGTAGTTTGGTGTGACCCCATCCCTTTCACATACACATGTCCTATGCCTGTCTACCACCAACATTGCAAGGACCTGCTGCTCAGATCCACAGCACTGTCAGAATTAGTAGAAGGGGGCCATATTGAATTTGCCACACAAAAGTCTATAGTGATGTAAAAGTGCTTGTCCGGCCTAGGAGCAATCCTAACTGGCGGTTGCAAGCCGTAGCGCATGTAATTGCTGAGGCCAGTGATTGGCTGCAGTGGTCATGGGACAAAGGCATGTCTAGTCCATCAAGAACAGAAAGCGGATGAAAATGGGACAGTAGCACTTAAACAGTAGGACTGCAGAGTTTTTATTTTTAAATTGGTCAGCACAGGTCGAAACCACTGGGCTTGCCGGCTTCTAGGCTAGACAAGCTTTCGAACTCCATATTTTTGACCAACAATCTGTTGTCACCCTACAATTGGGAAATCCATCTGTTGAGAGAAGGTTGCCAACCTCCCATAAAACCCTAAAACAGTCTGCAAAAACTTTTTTGCAGTGTCCAGCCAAAAATAAATGTGTCTGAGATTTTGTAATAATGAGGTCATTATCATTGAGACAATGACACGTATCAATCATGTACAATCTTTATCCTTCATTATAGTTTTCTGATTTTTGTCCAGGAAAAAATGTTGGCTGACCAAGAAAATCTGTCCAGGAAAAGGAAAAACTCAGGTTTCCCGAAAGGGAAATATCAAACAGCAGAATTCAATTATACTAATTTAACCAGCTATCTGTTCGAGAAAATGTCATAAAAATTTATCTCCAGACACTTTATCTAGAGATATATCATCGAAGATTAAAGGAAAGATTTAAGATTCGCGTCAGGTTTTAATTATTCATCTTATAATTGAGGTCTTGATGTATTAATAGACATCGGTGAGACAGACGACACAATGACCAGTGTCCTTGAAAGAACCGTATTCACAGCAGATGTATGACGTCCAGGACAGAGCTGCCTCTCCTGCCCGTGTGCTTCCAGCTCACTCTGCGGAGATGTTCCATATTGTATTAATGGAGGGATAAAAGGTGAATATTTGGATATAATTAGCCATTAGTTCTATTCAAGACTAGAAATGGTTGGGTCTGACGAGTACGTATAATGGGAATGGTAAAATAATTTCTTTTCCTGCTTTTATCTGTCCTGATCATGAGGTTTTCATGTGAAATATATAGAAAGGTGTCATTTGTTTCTGAGCCCTGATGTAAACTCATTTATATCTGTCATAAAAAGTATGTTTCAAAAATGATATCAACATGAGGGCTCATGCACACGGCCGTTGCCTGGCGGTCCCCTTGTTGCGGCGCGCAATCTGTGGGCCCCGGCTTTGTGGTTACCGCATCACTGATGTGGACCCATTCACTTGAATGGGTCCACAGTCCGGAAGGTCTGGTGCGGAAAGGAGGCACAGAACCCCACGGGAACACTACGGAGTGTTTTCGTGGGGTTTCTCTCCGTGCCTTCTCACCGCAAAAAAATAGAGCATGTTCTATTTTTTTCGCGGTGCAGACAGATCACGGACGCATTCAAGTTGAATGGGTCTGGATCCGTCTGCGGAATCCGCACGGTTCACTTGAATGGGTCTGCAATCTGGAAGATATGGTGCGGAGGCACAGAGTGGAAGGCCACGGAAGCACGACAGAGTGCTTCCTTGGCATTACGGTCCGTGGCTCCGCACTCCAAAAACAAATAGAACATGCTGTATGTTTTTTGCAGTGCGGATGTGTCGCAGACCCGTTCAATTGAATGGCTCTGCATCCGTTAGTGCCGGCCGACACGGATAGTGAACGTGCATTGGAGATCGTAATTTGCGGTCCACAATGCACGGCATGGGCGGCACGCGTTCGTGTGCATCAGCCCTTAAATGCACAAATTTTCTAGAAAATTTTTGTTATATTTCAAATTTTTTAAGACAAAATCACAAAACATAGCAACCCCGAGTCAGAATCAGTTGGCTATGTAGGAGTGTTCCAAAGTGATGGCCAGATCAGATTTAAAAAAAGATGTTGCCCTTAACGGATGAAACTATTTTTTGATCAGTGATGGCGATGAATGTTAAAGGGATTTCCAGGATTTTAATATTGATCCCGCACCCTCACAATCGGCCTCAGAGTCTCTCCTGCACCGGAATTTGGAACTACACAGCTCCACCTGTTGTGTAGTGGACAGAGCTGGTTACTGCAGAGCTGAACCTAACGAACAGAATACTGCAGTAACCACTGCAAAGGAAGCATCTGTGTAGTTCTGGCGCAAAGGGCACTCTGAAACAGCTTAATGCGGGATGTCGGAACCCCGCCAAACAGATATTGATGGATAAGCTATAACAACTACTTGTTGTATCTCTACCCAACAGAAGTATAAAAACCCAAAATATTGGTGATCCTTCTGTACATCTAAGGGCGGGTTCACATCAACGTTATGAATTCCGTTATTGTTTTCCGTTATAACATGGTTATAAAAGAAAATAACGGAATTCAAAACAGAATCCTTTGGAAGCATTCCATTTTGATCCTTCATAATAAAGGTCTACGGGCAGGATTCTCTTTTCCGTCCTGCATAATGGAAACCAAATGGATCTGTTATGCTTACCCATAGACTTCTATTGTGACGGATCAAAACGGAATGCCTCTAAAGTTTTCCGTTTTGAATTCCGTCTTACGAATTCCGTTATTTTCCATTATAACGAAACGCATAATGGTGATGTGAGCCCAAACAAAGTTTTTACTTTTTTAGTACAGAATAAGAGCACAATCCAGATGAATGCATGTCTTGGGGTGAATGCGAGCCAATACTTTACGGATGGAACATCGAAAAAAAGACAGGAGATCCCCAGATCCAGTTCTTAATAATATGGACCATGCATGGAATGTCCTACATCAGCATGAGGTTAATTACCTGCAGCTCCACAGCATCCTTCATACTGCTCCTTCATTTCCTTCATCCCTAGTTCTAATGCTTGAATCCTGGCAAGGAGGTCATCTATCAGTTCATTCCTCTCGCAGTCTGCAGCAGGGCTCTGGAGCCGCAGCTGGTGCCTGAACACCAACTTGTTATCATCGGATTCCATGGTTTGGAGTTGTTCGCCATCCTCCCCGGGCGCGCTGTAGATGTGGGTGATGGTGAGTGCCTTCTCGCTGCTGCAGCCCTTGCTTGCTGTGGGTTTAATGGCAGCAGCAGCGGTCAGAAGGTCATAGGGACAGCAGAGAAGAAGGCCAGCCAGGAACCTCCAGAACGATAAGTGGTCCATTTTGAGTCCTCACCAGGAGTGCTGTGTGTTAGGAGAAAGACAAACGAATGGATGAATTTTCCTATAAACCTTTCTTGAAATGGCTCTTTTAATAACGACTTGCATTCCCCATGTGATAACGATTCTGGAGCATCTATTCTTATAACTTTATGATGTGCCATTCTTTTATTATTCCTGTTAGAAGTTATGAATGAATTGCTAGCAGTTTACAATAAAGGTCTAAATGGGTCTAAAACGTTACACTCAGGCACCCTGCATCCCTTATGGTGTTAAGTTTTAGACAGTGTTAGCGGGTAAGCTCAAATATACGAGCGGTTGTATAGCTACACAGGGGGCAGCAGAAAAAACCACAGTACAGGCTAGTAATATCCGTTGATAGGAAATAATAGGTGTAAAGCAGCAGTGGTGGTAACGACAGCGATTGGCAATATAGTAAAGATTATACCACGACCCCATAGATGAAGGTAGCAAACCTCACCATAGGGGCATATAAATAGCTATACAGGTGACAGTAGTAAGAACACCGAAAAAAGAATAGGTCAGAAATAACTGACAAAAAAACAGTAAATAATATAAACAATAAGACAGAGGTAGCCCGCACCACTGATAATTTCAAATTGTCTATAAAGTGTTGATGTTTATATAGAGATAAGAAATGACAAAGTGTATTAAATAAAACAATAAAAGTGAAGTATTAACTAAAAAACAGTACATGAACTGATTGAGGGGTGCAATATACCTGCTTCCACAAAATACTGATTAAGGAGTTTCATATACCTGCTTCAACAAAATAGAGATTGAGGGGTGCGATATACCTGCTTCCACAAAATACTGATTAAGGGGTTTTTATATACCTGCTTTCACAAAATACTGATTGAGGGGTGCGATATACCTGTTTCCACCAAATATTGACTAAATGGTTCTATATACCTGCTTCCACAAAATACAGATTGAGGCGTGCGATATACCTGCTTCCACAAAATACTGATAAAGGGTTTTTTATATACCTGATTCCACAAAATACTGATGAAGGGGATTTATATGCCTGTTTCCACCAAATATTGATTGAGGCCTGCGATACCCCTGCTTCCACAAAATACTGATTAAGGGGTTTGATATACCTGCTTCTACAAAATACTGATTGAGGGGTGCGATATACCTGCTTCCTCCAAATATTGATTAAGGGGTTCTATATACCTGCTTCCACAAAATACAGATTGAGGGGTGCGATATACCTGCTTCCACAAAAAAACTGATTGAGGGGTGTGATATACCTGCTTCCACAAAATACTGATTGAGGGGTGTGATATACCTGCTTCCACAAAATACTGATTGAGGGGTGTGATATACCTGCTTCCACCATATATTGATTAAGGGGTTCTACATACCTGCTTGCATAAAATACAGATTGAGGGGTGCGAAATACCTGCTTCCACAAAATACTGATAAAGGGTTTTTTATATACCTGCTTCCACAAAATGCTGATGAAGGGGATTGATATACCTGCTTCCACCAAATATTGATTGAGGCCTGCGATACACCTGCTTCCACAAAATACTGATTAAGAGGTGTAATATACCTGCTTCCACCAAATATTGATTAAGGGGTTCTATATACCTGCTTCCACAAAATACAGATTGAGGGGTGCGATATACCTGCTTCAACAAAAAACTGATTGAGGGGTGTGATATACCTGCTTCCACAAAATACTGATCATGGGGTTCTACATACCTGCTTCCACAAAATACAGATTGAGGGGTGCGATATGCCTGCTTCCACAAAATACTGATTAAGGGGTTTTTATATACCTGCTTCCACAAAATACTGATTGAGGGGTGTAATATACCTGCTTCCACCAAATATTGATTAAGGGGTTCTATATACCTGCTTCCACAAAATACAGATTGAGGGGTGCGATATACCTGCTTCCACAAAATACTGATTGAGGGGTGCGATATACCTGCTTCCACCAAATATTGATTAAGGGGTTCTACATACCTGCTTGCATAAAATACAGATTAAGGGGTGCGATATACCTGCTTCCACAAAATACTGATAAAGGGTTTTCTATATACCTGCTTCCACAAAATACTGATGAAGGGGATTGATATACCTGCTTCCACCAAATATTGATTGAGGCCTGCGATACACCTGCTTCCACAAAATACTGATTAAGGGGTGTAATATAACTGCTTCCACCAAATATTGATTAATGGGTTCTATATACCTGCTTCCACAAAATACAGATTGAGGGGTGCGATATACCTGCTTCCACAAAAAACTGATTGAGGGGTGTGATATACCTGCTTCCACAAAATACTGATCAAGGGGTTCTACATACCTACTTCCACAAAATACAGATTGAGGGGTGCGATATACCTGCTTCCACAAAATACTGATTAAGGGGTTTTTATATACCTGCTTCCACCAAATATTGATTAAGGGGTTCTATATACCTGCTTCCACAAAATACAAATTGAGGGGTGCGATATACCTGCTTCCACAAAATACTGATTAAGGGGTTTGATATGCCTGCTTCCACCAAATACTGATTAAGGGGTTTGATATCCTTGCTTCCACCAAATACTGATTTAGGGGTACGATATATCTGCTTCCACAAAATACTGATTAAGGGGATTGATATACCTGCTTCCACCAAATACTGATTGAGGCCTGTGATACACCTGCTTCCACAAAAAACTGATTGAGGGGTGCAATATACCTGCTTCCACAAAATACTGATTAAGGGGTTCTATATACCTGCTTCCACAAAATACAGATTGAGGGGTGCGATATACCTGCTTCCACAAAAAACTGATTGAGGGGTGTGATATACCTGCTTCCACATAATACTGATCAAGGGGTTCTACATACCTGCTTCCACAAAATACAGATTGAGGGGTGCGATATACCTGCTTCCACAAAATACTGATTAAGGGGTTTTTATATACCTGCTTCCACCAAATATTGATTAAGGGGTTCTATATACCTGCTTCCACAAAATACAGATTGAGGGGTGCGATATACCTGCTTCCACAAAATACTGATTAAGGGGTTTGATATGCCTGCTTCCACCAAATACTGATTAAGGGGTTTGATATCCTTGCTTCCACCAAATACTGATTTAGGGGTACGATATATCTGCTTCCACAAAATACTGATTAAGGGGATTGATATACCTGCTTCCACCAAATACTGATTGAGGCCTGTGATACACCTGCTTCCACAAAAAAACTGATTGAGGGGTGCAATATACCTGCTTCCACAAAATACTGATTAAGGGGTTTAATATACCTGCTTCCACAAAATACTGATTTAGGGGTGTAATATGCCTGCTTCCACCAAATATTGATTAAGGGTTCTAAATAACTGCTTCCACAAAATACTGATTGAGGAGTGCGATATACCTGTTTTCACCAAATATTGATTGAGGCCTGCGATATACCTGCTTCCACAAATACTGATCTTCTCTAGGGACTTTGGCACAGGGTCATTTTGAAAATGACAGGCAGAGGAAGAGGCAGACAGTTCTGCACGGGGGGTAGGGGTCGGGCAGGTGCAAAAGGCGCAGCAATTCTTGCCATCGGATGAGGAAGAGGAAGTAACAACGGCCGCCACCCAGCGGTCTGACGACAGTACCCAGATCCGCCCAAGAAGGGTGTTCCCCGCTGTTGCTGCCTACTCCGAGATCTCTGTCAGTGGTGGTGAAGTTGACGATGATGACATGTCGATGGACGTCACGTGGGTGCCCACAAGAGAGGAAGAGGAGGGGAGTTTAGAGGAAGAGATGATGCAGCAGATATGGA
This sequence comes from Bufo bufo, assembly GCF_905171765.1. Taxonomy (NCBI): domain Eukaryota; kingdom Metazoa; phylum Chordata; class Amphibia; order Anura; family Bufonidae; genus Bufo; species Bufo bufo. The sequence continues at coordinate 195,541,187 of NC_053397.1, forward strand.
AGAGAAGAAGGAGAAGCAGGCAGAACTCGCAGTGCACAGGAGGCAAAAAACAGACTGAAAATGTATCTGGAGTGAGCCATCCACCATGCACGGTCACATCTTGCGCTCCCAGGACGCCGGCACATGGCTCTGCAGTGTGGGCTTCTTTTAACGTGTCAGCTGCTGACAATAGTGCTGCCATCTGCAGCATGTGCTGTCAACGCATAAGTCGCGGTAAGCCCAACACTCACCTAGGGAGACCGCCTTAAGAAGGCACCTAGCCTCCCATCACCAAGCCCAGTGGGAGCAATGCCGTCAGAACCCACAAAGTCACACTCCCGGCGCTCCATGTCCTGCCTCTTCTCCTTCTCCTCTCTCCTCCCATTTGTCCTCAACTCCACCTTCCACCATGTCGTTGTCACGTTCATCTGGCAGAAGGCAGGCTTTCGTGGCGCAAATGTTCAAGCGTAAAAAGTTGATGACGCCGGATAACCCTCTTGCCCAACGGCTGACCGCTGGCTTGTCGGAACTGCTAGCCCGCCAACTACTGCCATATAAACTGGTGGACTCGGAGGCCTTTAGAAAATTTTGGACCAATGGCACACCGCAATGGAAGGTCCCAGGAAGGAAATATTTCTCCCAGAATGGCATCCCAGAGCTATATGGCCACGTTCAGCGGCAAGTGAATATATCTCTGGCACACAGTGTCAAGATACATCTGACCACAGACACGTGGTCTAGAAAACACGGGCAGGGAAGGTACATACCGTTTACTGCCCACTGGGTGAACCTTCTGACGGCCGTCAAGCATGTAACCCGTGGCACCCGTGTGGATTTGGTGTTACCGCCATGCATGGAGGCCTGCCTCTTCTTCTCCTCCTTCTACTCTATCCCCCGTCTCCTCCTCGGCTGACTCCTCCTTTTCCACTGCTACCGCCTCTTCCGCTGCACCCCCAAGCTCCCCAGAACCTATTCGACGTGCCAGGTGAGACGTTGCTATGCTGTGCTGCGGCTGGTGTGCCTGGAAGCCAAGAGCCACACTGGTCCTGCACTGCTTTCAGCTCTCCGTTCATAGGCCAATCAGTGGCTAACCCCGCTCAATTTGACAGTTGGTAAAGTGGTGTGCGACAACAGTGCCAATCTGCTGAACGTGCTGAAACAGGGCAAAATGACACACGTGCCGTGCATGGCACACATCCTGAACTTAGTCGCGCAGCGTTTCGTTGCCAAATGCCCTGGGGTCCAGGACATCTTGCGGCAAGCCAGGAAAATCTCTGCCCATTTTAGAAGATCTTACACGATCATGGCTCACCTTGCTGACGTTCAGGTGACACCACCTGCCAATCAGACGTCTGATTTGTGACAGCCCAACGCGCTGGAACTCCACCTGGTATATGCTTAATAGGCTGCTGCAGCAGCAACGTGCCGTTAACGACTACCTGTACGAACTCTGCAGCAGGACAGGTTCTGGGAAGCTTGGTTTCTTTTCACCGTGCCAGTGGCTGCTCATGCGCGACGCATGCAGACTTCTGCGGCCATTTGATGAGATCACCAAACTGGTCAGTCGCAGCCAGGGCACCATTAGTGACATCGTACCTTACACCTTCTTTCTAGGGCGTGTATTGCGTCATGTCATTGATCAAGCCGTCGAGGAGCAGGAGCTGGAAGATGAGGAAGTCGCAATGCTGAATGAATTTCCAAGGGGGGCTACTCCATCTGAGACAAGTCAGCAGGAGTCTGAAGAGGAGAGAAGGATGGTGGCTGGGGGGAGGAGGAGGAGCAAGAAGAGAAGGTTTTGAGGGGGACTTTAAACTTTTCGGGGATCCGTGGTGTTGTCCATGGCTGGGGGGAGGAGACCAAGGACGACATTCTCCTGGGCAATGAGCAGGTGCCAGGCCGCTTCCAATTTAGTGAAAATGGGGGCCTTCATGCTCCAGTGTTTGAAGAGGGACCCCCGTATAAAAAGCATGAAGGGCAAGGACCAGTACTGGGTAGCAATGTACTTAGACCCCCGGTACAAACACAAAATGACGGACATGTTATCAGCATCACAGAGGGTTGGCAGAATGCAGCATTTCCAGGACTTGCTGCGAGAGATGCTGCATTCTGCTTTTGCGGGCGCTGGCAGAGGAATTTCCACCCACAGCGAAACAGGTGCGGGTACCAATCCTACCGCGCCTGCAAGAAGAGGGCAGTTTGAAGATGTGTTGGTCACTTCCTATATGAGATTATTCTTGCAGCCAACCCATCGACAGCCGCATTCCCAGCCTCAGGGAATGCCTAGACCGACAGGTGTCTGACTACATCGGGTTAACAGCCGATGTGGACACTCTGAGAAGCGAGGAACCCCTGAACTACTGGGTGTGCAGGCTTGACCAGTGGCCATAGCTGGCACAATTTGCCATGGAACTGTTGGCTTGCCCCTTGTCGAGTGTCCTGTCCGAAAGGACGTTTAGCGCAGCAGGGATGGATCGTGACCGATAAGCGCACTCGCCTAGCTCACGACAGTGTGGACTACCTCACATTTCTAAAAATGAATGAGGCATGGATCTCAGAGAAATTCAACACCTGTGACGACCACGTGTAATTGAATTTCATCATGCCAGCCCACACATATCCGCCACCACCCAGAACAGAGAATGGTCCTTGTCTTATCTATATACAGCAGCATAAAAGGCCTTTTTTGTCAGGTGAATACCTAATTTTTGGGGCCTCTACTCCACTGGCCTACAGTAAAATTGTTATTTAGTGGCCGCCTAATGTACTTCCAGCTACATAATCACTTGTTCTTTTCTGTCAGGTGAATGCCTAATTTTTGGGGCCTGTTCTCCCGTGGCCTAAAATAAAAATTTTCTAGGCTCCAGCAGGGCACATTTTCGACAGTTTCCCTTTAAGACGCATAAAAATGGCCCCTGATTAAAATGCATATTTTTTGTGGGAATTTTTGCCATTGATCCCCCTTTGGTATGTCACTGTCCATGTTGTGGGGCTATTTGTGGACTTCTAGTAAGTATTTGGTGGCTGCAAATATGATCTGAAGGTTCGCCTGCCATTAAAGACAATCGGGTCCGCCGCGAACGCGCAATTCGCGAATATTTGATGTTCGTTCATCCCTACTGGTGACAAACAGGTAAATAAGATGACCCATTTAGGGTTTATGGGGTTGTCCTAATGAAACACCCATTTTAGGAAATTCTGCATCTGAGATTGCTATGTATGAGGCTTCTCAACAGAAGTCTTCTGCAATCTAATGACAAAGGGGTTCCAAGTACAGATGAGTGAATCAATTTTAACAGGCAGCATAGTAAAATATTTTATATATTGGCACTAGAGATGAGCAAATTGATTCAAACTAATTGATTTGTCTCATCATGAGGGCTTGCAGCCACCACTAGAGAGAGCTCACTCCATGTGGATTTATTATTCAGTTCAAAGTACATCAGTATGCAGTAAGCTCTTAAGCTAATTAGGAGGGCAAGGGCACAGGCTCTGCTTTGGTTTCTGAGCAGCATCTGCGCGGGTATGGTTCCTGCACAGATGCTGCTCTAAAGCTGAACAGATTCTGTGCCGTGCCCTTGCTCTGCTAATCAAAGCAGCAGCACAAGCATTTTTAGGGCTTGGCAAAATGTCCAACCCAGTCAATCTTGTGGCAGGTGGGCGCTTCTTCACCTATAGGGACAGCCACCCATGGGCGATGAAGCCCTGCTGATGAGACAAATAGATTCGTTAGAACCGATTTGCTCATCTCCAGTGCCAATACATACATTTTTTACTATGCAGCCAGCCAAGTAATAAGGTTATGTTCGGATGTATGTATGATATGATATGCAGGCCGTCTACAGCCAACACTAGAGGGAGCTTAAGAGCTTACTGCATACTGATGTACATTGTACTTAATAATAAATCCATATGGAGTAAGCTCCCTCTAGTGGTGGCTGCAAGCAGTCAGCATTTTTTTTTTTTTCAATCAATGGGACAGATGCACTAATCAAATTGAGGAAGATTTCTGCACGCACGTGTTTTAGACATTTTTTGCACTTTGCTCAACAAGGGGTCATGACTTAGCTGGAAAGGGGTGAGGCTTGACATGAAGGGGGTGGCCTAAAATGAGCATCATGAGCCAAAATTGCATCAAACTAGGTGGTGAAAGGTAAGATAAAAAGTGTTTATCAATGCACCATATTTTTCACACATGATGAGCCATTGTGATAAATTTAATGCATTTTTAGAATGTTTGGTCTAAGTTTACACTGTCTAAATATTAGGCAGTCTCGATATATGTCAAAAAATTAATCAACACAGAATTTTGGACCTGAAATAATTGTTGATAATCACTGTACTGTCAACAAACTTTGCACAGATTAATAGTACAAGTACATTTAGGAAATTTTGTAATATATCTTATCATAGAAAAATGCTTTTTTCTCTCTTTAGCAACTCACTCCACTTCCCCCTAGCCACTCCATATATTTATATGGGCAGCATGTCATCTGACCCTTCAGTGAACTGACAGTCCATCTTGTGTCTTAAGACAGAGAATGTTAGTTTATAAGTGGAGAAAGAGCCATTTTTACTCTGATAAGATATATTACAAAGTTTCTCAGAGTAACTCATACAATTGATTTATGAAAAAGTTTTTAAGTTCAGTGAACATAAAAGCATTAGGTTTAGACTGCACAGTTATGGTCGCTTGATTTCCAAAGAGATTGTGTTACCGTAATGACAGAATTTTGAAGCAACTTGCACGTGACCATGTGTTGCTGTGTAACCCTAGTCTTATACATGACTATTTGAAATTACACAGTTCAATATACAATAATTTGCTAACAAAAAGTCATTAAACCTAAATACATCCATTAATTAGACTGATGTTATCCAGTACAGTGACTACAGTGTTGTGTAACAGGTTTAGTTAGTGCACCCTATCTCCTCTGCTCTGCTTCCCTTTCCCTCACTTGATTCAGAGGGCCAAACATCCAGGTAGAGGAGAGGCTAAGAATTCAGAGGAGCTAGGGTGCACAGAGTTGCCACTGCGTACCCTTTGTGCATTTAAAGGCTATGTACACCTTCGGGGGCAATTTTTTTATTATTATTATTGCATTGTACCCATTTTGAGCTAAAAATAATTTTTTTAATTGGTCATTATTAAAAATATGGCTTCCTTTCTTCTGTACAGAACTGAGATGCTTTAGTAGCACCTTTTGGATTTTCTATCTTTTCTGTCAGACAAGGAGCAGATGGACTCCTTATCTCTGCTCTCTTACCTCCTAAACCAGGCATCCTCAAACTGCGGCCCTCCATCTGTTGTAAAACTACAACTCCCACAATGCCCTGCTGTAGGCTGATACCTGTAGGCTGTTCGGGCATGCTGGGAGTTGTAGTTTTGCAACAGCTGGAGGGCCGCAGTTTGAGGATGCCTGTCCTAAACACTCATCATAGCTCAGTTTTTATCTTACTGATAATAATATGGCTTAAATAAGTGTCTATGACCTCTTAGTAGTTTAGAGATAAGGGTTAAAAGATGACTGGCACAAATTGAAAGTGAAAGTACCAATCACACAGCTAAAAAAAAACTGTTAACCTTTTGTGACAGAACAGCTCAATATTTTTAATAAAGGCCAATTGAAAAAAATGATTTTTTAGCCAAAAATGAGTAACATGCAATCAAAAAACACAGCAATGGGTTGAGGGAAGAAAAGCATGCTTTTCATTAGTAGAGTGAGCCCTACCAGGAATTATGGCTTGTTTAATAGGGTTAATCCTGCTGACAGATACCCTTTAAGAAACCAACAATAATAATTTTAACTTAGGCTACTTTCACACCTGCGTCTTTCACCACACGCCTCCAGAGCGGAATGGAGGTGGAACGGAGCCAAACTGATGCATTCTGAACGGATCCTTATCCATTCAGAATGCATTGGGGCTAAACTGATCAGTTTTGGTCCGCTTGTGAGAGCCCTGAAACGGATCTCTCAAGCGGACCCAGAAACGCCAGTGTAAAAGTAGCCTAATTTGATTAAAGAAATTTGTTTGCCTGAGGGTGTTGGTTCCACATAACGTTTCATACAGAAACCTTATTGATCTCAACTAGAGATGTATGCTCTGTATGATGTTCATGACCCTATGGTGGGCTTGTAAATATGCACAGCAGAAAATGTCAGCAAGCAGAGCTGCAATCTAAAGCATGTAGGAGGGACCGAGCAGTAGCCCGAGACTGCGTTGAACTACGGGGCGCATAGAATTCCACTCCAGGGAGCTTAGCTTGAAATCACGATGCTTGTGAAAGCTGTGGGCTAGCAGGGTATACTGGGAATTATAGAACCACAACAGATAGAAGCTATCAAAAGCAACAATAATAATAAGTGATGATACATTGTACTATTAGGGCTCATGCACACGACCGCATGTATTTTGCGGTCCGCCAAACACAGATCCACAAAAAATATGGATGACATCCGCGTGCATTCTGTATTTTGCGGAACGGAACAGCCGGCCCCTAATAGAACAGTCCTAGCCTTGTCCGTAATGCGGACAATAATAGGACATGTTCTATTTTTTTTTTTTTGCGGAATGGACCTACAGATATACGGAAACGGAATGCACATGGAGTAACTTCCGTTTTTTGGGGACCCGTTGAAATAAATAGTTCCGCATACGTTCCGCAAAAAAAATGGAACAGACAAGAAAGAAAATACGGTTATGTGCATTGATGCTAACCACAGGGAGTGCTAAATTAAAAAAGTTTAATAATTTCCCATTTTATAAGTTAGAAAAACCCATGCATACACCACTAATGCAGACCCAAACTCTAATTACTCATCTCTTAATCACTGCCATCACCATCACATAAGCTGCTTGTAAGTATAATAATAAAAGACATAGCAAAAATAATAAAAAATAAATCAATTTCATATATCAATACAAGCACATTTCTACTCGTGCTCAAGATGCATTCACATGTCAGACCCATGAACAATATCCATGATTGTTTGGAAATCAAAGCTTATAATTGGTTGTATTGGATATAAAAAACAAACAAACAAAAAAACTTTTTTTTATCAATATCTGAAACCTGTGATGTGGGACTACAACTTTCATGATTGATATGACATGATAGGAGTTGTTTGTCCAAGAGACACAGGTTGTAATACCAACAGGTTAAACATGCATGCGTCACAACATTTCTTGCAATAAACATAAAATGCTTGCAAAATACTAATTCAGAAAAACTACGAATTACTGTAATGTTTTGTTGCCCCAGACTGGCCCAGACTCAGAGTATAGGGACAGGCAGCCTTGCTAACCACAGTACTCTATGCATCGGGTACCACAGCTCAGTGCACACACCTACCCCAATCTGATGACCCGGATTCTGCTCACTACTTGCTCTTGCAGCAAGTTTAAGTGCTTTACAGACCCAGGAGAGGGGACGACTCGTCAATTCAGGGGAGTTGCTCTCATGCCACTGTTTATTACTAAGTGCCTGGGACCCCTGTAATCCAACCCTCTTTTCTGTATTAAAGTTTTGCTTGGATTATCTTAAAGCACATCTGCCTATGTCAAGTCCTCCCCCATCCCATTCATTCACAACCCACAAAACTCATCGTAGAACACACTGAACAAATCTTTGCAGGTATTTTACACTTTGGAAATAGAAGGCTCTGAAACATGAGATTCCTGGCTTGTTCTCAGTGCACGGTTCCCTTCTGCAGGGGAAATCTTCTGATACTGAAATTCATTTCTACTGGACATTAGTTTAGGATAATTAGAGGATGGCACATATGAGAAAACTATAATATACAGTATGACGAATCATTTTTAATAAATCTGAGATGACAGTATAGCAGTACTCGAGAGGGGGCACAGAGGATCTGGAGACGATAGTGAAAAAGTAGAACTAAAAAGGGTCATCATAGATATTTCTGGAGTATTAATTGTGTGATACAAACACTGGGACCCCAACCAGACCAAGATCTTGGGTTCTCATTCTCAGCAAAAAGGTGGGTGCACATAAATGGCTGGCCGCTATCACAACCCACATGGGGGACCATCCAGACCCGTCCACACAGATTGTCCATGTGGCCCTGGTCCAATATGAAGAAAACATCCCAAAAATACCAAATTAGCAAAATTACTCTATTCCTCTTTTCTACAAGGGGAATTAGATAATTACTGGGCTCCTCACAGGATTGTGGATAAACCTGCAACAGGAACACTATTTCCCTCTCTCTGCCATAGAGTCCCATATAAATAACATCACACCATCTCTCCAGCCCCCTCCAATATACAGTCCCATGTAAATAACATCCCTCTCTATCTATCTACAGCCCTCTCCAATATACAGTCCCATTTAAATAACATCACTTCCCTCCCTTCGGCCCCTTCAATATACAGTCCCATGTAAATAACATCACTTTCTTTCCAGCCATCTTCAACATACAGTCCGATGTAAATATTATCACCCACTTCCCAGCCGCCTCCAACATGCAGTCCCATGTAAACAACATCACCCCAACAACATTCAGTCCCATGTAAAAAACATCACTCCCTCCCACAGTCACCATCAATATACAGTCCCATGTAAACAACATCACTCCCTCCCACAGTCACCATCAATATTCAGTCCCATGTAAATAACATAACTCCCTCCGACAGCCGCCTTCAACATGGAGTCCTATGTAAATAACATCACCCCCTCAACATACAGTCCCATGTCAACAACATCACTCCCTCCCACAGCCACCATCAAGATATAGTCCCATGTAAATGACATCACCCCCTCTCCAGCCTCCTCCAACATATAGCCTCATGTAAATAACATCGCCCCCTCCCCAGCCTCATCCAACATACAGTCCCATGTAAATAACATCACTCCCTCCCACAGCTGCCATCAACATACAGTCACATGTAAATAACATCGCCCCCTCCCCAGCCTCCTCCAACTACAGTCCCATGTAAATAACATCACTCCCTCCCACAGCTGCCATCAACATACAGTCCCATGTAAATAACATCGCCCCCTCCCCAGCCTCCTCCAACATAAAGTCCCATGTAAATAACATCACTCCCTCCCACAGCTGCCATCAACATACAGTCCCATGTAAATAACATCGCCCCCTCCCCATCCTCCTCCAACATACAGTCCCATGTAAATAACATCACTCCATCCCCCAGCCACCATCAATATACAGTTCCATGTAAATAACATCACCCCCTCCCACAGCCGCCTCCAACATACAGTCCCATGTAAATAACATCACCCCCTCCCACAGCCACCTCCAACATGCACCCTTATGTAAATAACATCACTCCTGAACATTTAGTCCCATGATAACATCCCTCCCTTCAGCCCTAACATACAGTCCCAGTTAAATAACCACAACTCCCAGAATTGCTCTGCCTCTCCCTTCACTTACCTCTCCTCATGTAGCAGACCTCACTACAGCTTCTTCTCCAGGACTTTTCCTCCTCACTGCCCTCCTCTCCTGCACTGGTCACATGATGGTCACATCATCACAGGCCCTTCTCTACCCCTGCCTTCTGCACTGATCACATGACCTGTGACTTCATCACAGGTCCTTCAGATCTTGCACTGCATTAGATTCAATTGTATTGCGGTCCTGAGGACAGCAATACAGTTGTATCTAGCTGTCAGGCAGGACATTCGGGGCCTGGGAAAAAACATCCGGGTCCAGGCCCCGAATGTTTTAGCCTAGCAACGCCCCTGCTCAAGGCCTAGTTAAAAAGTCGAACGTTGACTTATAGGATATCTGCCTTACATCTGGTGGCATTAGAGGCACTGATGAGGGGCAGTCATCCTGAAACAGCTGTCTGCAGATGAGATGCTAGCTTATTTAATGTCCAAGTCATGTCTCAAGACCTATTTAAAGGGTTGAACATTGACTTATAGGATAGCTGCTTTACATCTGGTGGCATTAGAGGCAGAGGCTTGTTAAGAGCTCATTTGCATCCCTTTCTTCCCAGAATTCCAGAGGACCATGTATGGCCTATAAGTCTCCTCACACTGACTAAGGCGCTCTTTCCCCAAGGAGAGATTGTACCCCCAAATCCTACTTTACTTAAGGAGTGCAGTCACAAATGTCACAACAATGTGACTACAACATGGCTGAAAGATGTCTAGAGGAGCAGAGAACGGGAAGGTTTCTTTACTTTTAAGCAGGTTGGATGACCAGTTGACCAAAGGCAATGTTCCATAACATTGAAAATGGCTGACTGGTACCTACAAACCACACTGTATTTTTTCATGCCCAATATATCCAGATTATGGGGGTCAGTTTGACATCTTGAAATGAGCCATGCAAATTGTCAATTGTGGACTAAATCAACATCTCAGAATGTAAAAAATTTTTAGGTTGTGTAGCGCTGGAAGACCCTGCATTAGTTATTATAAAGCTGAATTCTACCAAGGGCTCCCTTGAAAAGAGGGGTCCTAGAACCTGGTAACCCCCCTCAGACTGTTCAGAACCTAACTGATAAAATGTCTGCCACGACTGAAGGGAGCTAACAACAGATACATTTATTATACTGTTCAGAAGCCGGTGAATAAATCCCTGTGCTCTGAGCTGAAATTGAAAAAAGAACACCTGGAAACTTGATGCGATTGAACTGAGATTAACAAAGTATAAACTGTCTGTGGTATTTGGTCAATATCATACAATCAAGGTGGTGCACCCTTTTTTATGGCCACCCATATGTATTTTTACGGCAGTCACTAAGGGGCCTTTAGGCTGGGCCACCGCTTTTTTGCGGCGGCCCAGTCTAAGCACTTCATGGGGGGGATCCGGCTCTCACATGAGAGCCGCGGGCCTGCTCTAACAGCCCGGACCGGCAGGAGTGCCAATCCGGGGCACCGGCGCCTGCCGCATGTAATGTGCTGACAGAGGGAGCGGACTCCCTCTGTCTCCCATCGGCACCCCACAAATGCGATCGCGGGGTGCCGATGTGTGTGAAGGCTGCCTGGGGTCTGATGTAGGCCCCAGACCAGCCTTCAGTAATTTCAATGTTAGAAAAGCATTGCCATTAAAATGCAATGCACTATAGGGTTAGTGCATTGCATTTTAAAAGCAAACAAAAAGCTGTCTGTTAAAGTCCCCTTATGGGACTATTAAGTGGTAAAAACAAGTTAAAAAAAATCCCATAAAAATCCCATTAAAAAATTACGCTTTTTTTTCCATTGAAAATACGCTTTTCAATGAAAAAAATTGCAAAAAAAATGTTCCCCTTATGTTTGGTATTGCCGAGTCCGTAACGACCCAAACTACATAAATATCCTGTAAATTATTCCCTACAGTGAACGCCGTCAAAAATAAATATAAAAAAAAGACAGAATTGCTCATTTTTTCTTAGTTGCCACCGAAAAAAAAGTAATAACAAGCGCTCAAAAAGCGCCATTTACTCCAAAATGATACCAATGAAAAAAACAAGCCCTGACACAACTCCATAGAAAGAATAATACAAAAATTATGGGTTCTGGGAAGCGGTAATTAGAAGAAAAAAAATTCTTTAAAAAAAAAGGGGTTTTATTGCAAAAAAGTAGTAAAATGTAAAAAAAACTATATGTATTTAGTATCACTGTAATCGTACTGACCCAGATAAATAAAGATATTATGTTATTTATACCGAAAAATGAACGCCGTAAAATTTATAATGCAGTGGCAGTATTGCTGTTTTTCCCATCACCCTCCCAGAAAGAGTTAATAAAAGTTAATAAGAAAGTTATGTGTACCCCAAAATGGCAGCATTGAAAGTTACAACTTGTCCCGCAAAAAAGAAGCCCACATAAAGCTATATAGACGGAAAAATAAAAAAGTTATAGCTCTTGGAACGTGACAATGAAAAAAGGAAGAAAAACGCTTGGTCAGTAAGGCTCAAAACAGGCTGGTCACTAAGGGGTTAATACTTCTTGCTGAAACAGGGGCTGCCACTCTGGCATGGTAGCGGCCATACAGATGCTGGGTATCCTCCTGTGGTATGTCATTCCAAGCTCCTACAACTTGGACCCATAGATCAGCCAACATAGTTGCTGGCAGCGGTGCCTGGGAGATTCATCGCTCATCCAGTCCCATTTTCAATAGGTGAGTTGTGTTGATCAAGCTGGCCGGGGAGCTACTGAATACCCAGAAGAGCAGGCAGTGTGTGGGGCGTTATCTTGGAACACCACGTCTTCTGAGTCAAAAAAGGTAGTAAGACTGGTTCCATGAAATTCTGGACAAGACTCGGACTGGCCCACAGGGGTACAGGTGAATCCCCCGGTGGGCCCCTAGTCTCCCAAACCCTGCACAAGTGCCACATAACACAGTAGACTTCCTGCCCTACATACATATATTTTATGTAAAGCACCTCAACCAGCCTGTGTTCATATAAAAAACTTGATAGATTATTAAAGAAACTTCCCAGTTTATTATTATAGACACGATCAGAGCTGAGATGACTTCTAGAGCTACCAGTGTCCTCTTCTCCCCAGGACCTACCTTCTCAAAGTTGCTGCGGAGACCACCAAATTCAATCATCTGGTAGCATCTTGCTGCTGTGTGAGCAGGTAATATTTGACTGTATCTGTACGGTGGGCCCCCAAAATAAATTTTACTGATGGGCCCTAGGCACCCCAGTCCGACACTGGACGTACCAAACACTGGTCAATGTTCCCTCCACAAATACCAAACGGGACAGCCATGGTAGCTAATGGCGCCCCACACCATGACACCTGGAGTTGGTCCTCTGTGTCTCCACACTATGCATGATGGCAGCAAGTGCTCTCTAGTTCTCTTGCAAACTCTATAGATAGATGCAAATGTTGACAGTAGTGGTAGTAAGAATGAGAAGTCAGTAATTGTAAATCAGTTGAACGTTTACTGAAGATCAATAGTCTCTGGACAGTTGGTACAGTTTATCAATGGACAGCTTTTGTATGCATAACAAGTTCAAGGGTATTCTATTTTCTGGTAGTGGCAAATGTCTATGAGGAATTGTCCTTTTAGGAGTAGACTCTTGACAAGCAAGGATCCGGATAGAAATCTTATATTTAACTTCACAGGACACTGGCACTAAAGATGCTAATAATTATTTATCCATGAGTATTCCTTTAAGGGCGTTCCCCTCACGGCAGGCAAACACATCTGCTTCATTCTTTGCCAGGAAACTCTTCTAGAAATGGGTTTTATGGTTTCTCACTACCACCCAGAAGGTTAAGTCAGTGATAAACGACAACTTGGCCTAAGTTATCTGGTTGTGTCCAGGCACTCTGTAAGCTTCTCCTGGTCACTGGTGCTAATGAGGTCTATAAGCCTTAGTTAGCTGTTACCCTCAATAGTCTCCTTGCATCTCGGTGTATAGACTCACTGTCTGGTGCTGGTCTTCTGTAGATATCTTCTCTAGGCTTGATGAGGGCCCAGAGGGAAGTACAGCAGTTACATGGCGACTTTAGTCTGTGTCTCTCCTCCATAGACTTGCTTCTTCCTCCTCTCACTAACTACGTCCTAAACTAAACTTTCGCTCTCTCTAAGCTAGACACCCCCCCCAATATATATACTATGTGGTGCCAGCACCACCTAGGGGCGAATGGATGTAATGACATTGCCAGCCAGAAAATAAAGAATATTATGCATTGCAATTACAATAAGTACAGATATTCAGATGTTTGAAGTGTCTCTTTTTCACACATATGAGGGACACTACATATGGACAACAGGAGCAGGAGAGCAGCGGATACTCAGAGCCATCTGAAAGCTATAAAGCTGTCTGTTTATGAGCAGTTCTAAATAACAAAAGTACCAGTTTACAAGATTCCTCCAGATGTCCACCGACGTGTTTCCTGGCACAGAGGTACAGTAGCCAAACTGATAGAATTTAGGAACCGGCTTCATTTCTTAAATAGCTTCGAGTGGGGAGAATCCCTAATTATATGTAGAAGAGAAATCCAAACAATTGATACCATAAATACATTTTACAGGACAGGCTATTTGTAAGGACAGGATGCTTCTGTGGAGATCACAGAATGATTCCTGGCCTAGAGCTATCCATGAAGAATGACTGTACATTTATTGCCTGTCTCTAGCATCTGATAGACATGTTTTAACAATTAGGTCTTTATAGTATGTTCACGTTATCACTCAGGTGTCACTTCTGCATCAAAAAACAATAAAAAACTAGAAGGCTAAATTCGGACCAATTTTAGTTCTCAGGTACATTGAATACAATTTAAAAAAATCCAAGAATGTTTTAACAATTAGGTCTTTATAGTATGTTCATGTTATCACTGCATCCGGAAGAGGTGTCACTTCTGCATCGAAAAAACAATGAGAAACTAAAAGGCTAAATTCAGACCCATTCTAGTTCTCAGGTACATTGAATAGAATTTTTAAAAATCCATGAATGACCCCCATGATGATTTTAGAGAATCCCAATACTATTGACCAGGCAAAAGAAGAAGACATTCTTAATAGATCACATGAATAAGTCAGCCACAGAAATTCACTAAATATTAAAGTCCTGCACAGAGACATTTTGTTGGTCAGAGTTGAAGGGTCTCTCCAGAACTATAACATCAATGGTCTAAGGCCATCAATGTCCAATCTCTCTAACACCTCCTCCCTTCCAAAAACTAGCCAGGCAAAGTGGGACCACCGGATTCCTTCTGTCTCTCAGGAATGGAGTCTTGTCCGCATGAGAAGATGCTCATCTCATTCAAGTCCATTTTGGGTTTCATAGACCGGACCTTCACAGATCAAGCATTGAAGGCCAGTTCTAAGGATAGACCATCAATGTTATAGTCCCAGGAGAACCCTTTAATCTATATATATGATTGCTTTGTGTACATGTGTCATGTAAAACTCTTTTTCTACTGATTTATTTGCCTATCTGAAGGACCTTATTCTCTTTGTGTGGGTGGGCAGCAGGTCACTTGAGACAATCAAGCACCTGCATCTCCCAGGATGCATTTTCAAGCGTTCTTGTTAACCACTTACTCCTCTGTATACATAATTGATCATCACATATATCCCCTGAGTTACATATTGTATGTATTACCCCCAGAATGTCCTTCTCCACTGTCTAGAGAGAGAGATAGCTGTATATTTCTATGAATTTAGAAGTAGGGATGAATGAAAGGTGTCTGGATACTTCATCTGCTTCTCTATTAGATCACTACGCTAGAACTGAGATAAAGGAGCAGGGAAGCTACTGAGCATGTCAGTCCACCACTGAATACAGGAGAAGACGGACCACAAGAATAAACAGCAGGGGGCGCAACCAGAAAGGAAAATGTAATGTACATCCAAGAAGGCAACATCTTTATTGCATGTACAGTATGTTGCAGTAATACCTCATTCGAAATGTCCTATTCATTGCATAGTAATACTCTTTGTAGGGGGCTTTAAACCGGTGCGGCTCCCACTCAGGTGGACTCAAGCTTTTTGGGTATAACATTTGTTCATATATGCAAAATCACCTGCTAACCAGGGGTCTTCAAAATGTATAGTTAGCATTAGGAGATCATGCATTAATACTCATTTTACATGTGAATATTTGTTATGTAAACCAGATAGAAATTATTATTATAATTTTATTTATTTTTTTAAGAATAATTGTCTTTGGTTCATTTCTATTCCTTTTTTGTTTCTTAAAGATATTTTCAGTAAAATAATCAGCCTCTTGTTTCCTCTTTTTTGGGAACTACCTTCTCTAGGGTAAAGTGTTTTAATGATGCCCCCTGTGGACAGGGGCAGGGCAAAGGTTCCTTTAGCCTATTTATTAAAGCAGCCCTGGCACAGCTATGGCTTATTTTGGCCATCAGAAAAGTTGGAAGCTTTGCTGTTTTAGTAAATCACCTAGGAGAATGGGGCCTACTCTCTTTCAATGACATTCGGTGAATAATAACGGTACTAGATTGGGATTGCTGTGCCTCATCAGCAAATAAACCCGGAGCCAAAGCTCTAACAAGTCAGACAAGACATGATGTCATAAAGCACGGGCAGGCAGCCAGCCCTACTGGGCTCTAAAGCCATGCTGGGAGACTTGATAAATGTATGACGGATGGAGCAAAGGTCAGGCTTTCAGCAGCGGGCTACTGCATGTCTTTATAGCAAAGCAGCACGGGATTTCACTTTTTTGGATCACTTATTTTTATCATTATGCGTATGTTGCAAGAGATCTGAGATTGAGGGACTACAAGCAATAATATATTATGTAACATTGATTCAGTGACCACCTAAAATTTACTAAGCATTCTGTATTAAGAATGTTATTTTCCCTTATAACCATGTTATAAGGGAAAATAATAAAATATACAGAACACCTAACCCAAACCCGAACTTCAGTAAAGAAGTCCGGGTTCGGGTCTGGGTACCACAGTCAGTTTTTTCTCACGCGCGTGCAAAACGCATTGCACTCGCGCGGAAAAAACTGAACATCGGAACGCAATCGCAGTAAAAACTGACTGCAATTGCGTGCCTACTCGCGCGGTTTCCCCGCAATGCACATGCGACACATCCGGAGCAAATCCGGAACACCCGTGTGAAAGAGGCCTAACTGAGAATCACTTGCCTTGAGGTAGACGTAGATGTACAGATTATCGCAATGCAAAGCGGCAGTAGTAATCCATTCAAAGGACATCACAAGTTAGTTGTATCTGTAATCCTTATAACAGGCTCTTGGTGAGGTATTGACTCTGGCCACACTAGGGGCTATTGTAACTTCAGGCTGACTGTCTATCTTCCAGATGTGGAGTATACATCCATAAATTTTCCTGTTTTACACGGCTGGTACATATACAGTTGCAAGAAAAAGTATGTGAACCCTTTGGAATTATATGGATTTCTGCACAAATTGGTCATAAAATGTGATCTGATCTTCATCTAAGTCACAACAATAGACAATCAGAGTCTGCTTAAACTAATAACACACAAAGAATTAAATGTTACCATGTTTTTATTGAACACACCATGTAAACATTCACAGTGCAGGTGGAAAAAGTATGTGAACCCGTGGATTTAATAACTGGTTGAACCTCCTTTGGCAGCAATAACTTCAACCAAACGTTTCCTGTAGTTGCAGATCAGAAGTGCACAACGGTCAGGAGTAATTCTTGACCATTTCTCTTTACAGAACTGTTTCAGTTCAGCAATATTCTTGGGATGTCTGGTGTGAATCGCTTTCTTGAGGTCATGCCACAGCATCTCAATCGGGTTGAGGTCAGGACTCTGACTGAGCCACTCCAGAAGGCGTATTTTTTTCTGTTTATGCCATTCTGTTGTTGATTTACTTCTATGCTTTGGGTCGTCCTGTTGCAACATCCATCTTCTGTTGAGCTTCAGCTGGTGGACAGATGGCCTTAAGTTCTCCTGCAAAATGTCTTGATAAACTTGGGAATTCATTTTTCATTTGATGATAGCAATCCGTCCAGGCCCTGACGCAGCAAAGCAGCCCCAAACCATGAAGCCCCCACCACCATACTTCACAGTTGGGATGAGGTTTTGATGTTGGTGTGCTGTGCCTCTTTTTCTCCACACATAGTGTTGTGTGTTTCTTCCAAACAACTCAACTTTGGTTTCATCTGTCTACAGAATATTTTGCCAGTACTGCTGTGGAACATCTAGGTTCTCTTGTGCAAACTGTAAATGTGCAGCAATATTTTTTTTGGACAGCAGTGGCTTCCTCTGTGGTATCCTCCCATGAAATCCATTCTTGTTTAGTGTTTTACGTATCGTAGATTCGCTAACAGGGATGTAAGCATATGCCAGAGACTTTTGTAAGTCTTTAGCTGACACTCTAGGATTCTTCTTCACCTCATTGAGCAGTCTGCGCTGTGCTCTTGCAGTCATCTTTACAGGACGACCACTCCTAGGGAGAGTAGCAGCAGTACTGAACTTTCTCCATTTATAGACAATTTGTCTTACCGTGGACTGATGAACAGCAAAGCTTTTGGAGATACTTTTATAACCCTTTCCAGCTTTATGCAAGTCAACAATTCTTAATCGTAGGTCTTCTGAGAGCTCTTTTGTGCGAGGCATCATTCACATCAGGCAATGCTTCTTGTGAAAAGCAAACCCAGAACTGGTGTGTGTGTTTTTTATAGGGCAGGGCAGCTGTAACCAACACCTCCAATCTCAGCTCATTGATTGGACTCCATTTGGCTAACACCTCACTCCAATTAGCTCTTTGAGATGTCATTAGTCTAGGGGTTCACATACTTTTTCCACCTGCGTTGTGAATGTTTACATGGTGTGTTCCATAAAAACATGGTAACATTTAATAATTTGTGTGTTATTAGTTTAAAGAGAACCTTTCACCAATCCTGACATTGTGAACTAAGTATGCTGACATATAGAGCGGCGCCCGGGGATCTCACTGCACTTACTATTATCCCTGTGCGCCGCTCCGTTCTCACGCTATGCCCTCCAGTATCTCCGGTCACTAAGTCATGGTAGGCGGAGATTTCGGTCACTAAGTTATGGTAGGCGGAGTCTGCCCTTGTTCTGCTGTAGCGCTGGCCAATCGCAGCGCAGAGCTCACAGCCTGGGAGGTTCTTTTCTCCCAGGGATAATAGTAAGTGCAGTGAGATCCCCGGGCGCCGCTCTACATGTCTGTATAGTTAGTTCACAATGTCAGGATCGGTGAAAGGTCCTCTTTAAGCAGACTGTGATTCTGTATTGTTGTGACTTAGATGAAGATCAGATCACATTTTATGACCAATTTGTGCAGAAAGCCATATTATTCCAAAGGGTTCACATACTTTTTCTTGCAACTGTATCTTGCCTTCCTGGCTTACTCACAATTACTCACACGTCCACATTGTCCATAGAGGAATGCGGCTCCAAATACAACTTGTACTTTACTGCAGACTGTGAACAGGCACCGTAGGCTAACTCCTGTCTCATAATGGTTGCTAATGGAGTCTATAGGCTGAGGTAGTCTCTCCTTATACTCTCTGCCAAGCTGAGTTTCTGTTATTCTTTTCTTGAGGACTACCCTTGGTCTGTGCACAACTTAGAGGGGTAGCTGCTTGTCAGTTTACTTGTCTTCAGAGTTCAGCAGGTTCAGCCCTAGTTTTGGTTAGCCAGCTCTATTTGCCTGGCTCTGCAGTCTGGCTGTGGTGTCTGACTCCAGAGTTAGCTTTCCTCAGCTTCCGACTAAACTTATGCTGACCTGACTGCACTGCACTGCTCTTAACTGCTGCACTTTACTGACTGACTTTATCTGCACTTCCTGGCTCACTTCCGCCTCCCTGTCTTGCCCCTCCTATAACTATATATGTGGTACCAGCACCACCTAGGGGTGACTGGATGTGTCTACATGCAAGAGAGCACCAGCCTGTTAGAAGGAATTACAGCAATATGCATACATCTTATAACACATCCTCATCTCCATAGCAACCAGAGGGCAGGGAGGACAAGGCCGCACACGCTTCCATGGCGTGGCCAGCGTCCTCCATCCTCTAGGCAACGAACTTGTGGGGAACTGAGCGCTGAAATGAGCTGTTCTGAGTTGCGGGGGACGGGTCATGTGACGCTGTCCACGTCACATGACCCATCAGGAGGACCTATTTAAACAGGTAACCTGCTGGCCACAGGTTGCCTGTGATTGGTCTTGCTACCCTCACCAGCAGTTTCCTATTGTGCATTTCTTTGTTCTTGGACCTCGGCTCTGTTTTTGACCTCGACCTTGTGACCTCCCTGGATTTGACGTGACCTCTTGGCTTCTGACTCCGGATTGTGTTTTGACCTCGTTATTATATTGCTCCCTGTGTACCTGCGTGACCTCCTGGCTTTGACTTTAGCTTGCCTGACTCTGTTACGGTATTCCTCTTATCTTCTTAGGCCCCTGCACGTATCTAAGCGATTGACTGCCGCCAAGTTGTACGCCATCGGTTAGGACGGGCCGTGCAAGTAGGCAGGGACAGAGGTGGGGTGGAGTTTAGGGCAGCACTTATTCTCCCCTCTGTCGTGACATACCCTTATATACACTGTATACAGGGCCCCACTACTATTACGTGGGACACTGCATAGTTCCACTGTTGACCTCCAGCACCGGAGCCAGAGCTTGGCTATTTTCAGTACCCCCATAGCAGTGCACTTCACTTCGGGGAGCCCGTTCTAGAGATAAGAGCGGGTCTCAGAGGTGGGACCCGCACCTATTTGACGTTGGCATATCCTGGTAATATGCCCTGACTTGGCAGTACCTATTTAAAACTGACTAATAATGTTCCTTAGACCTTAGGCTGCTTTCACATGGCCGCTTTTTACATACAGATTAAGACTGCAAACACGTGTTCCACGCAGGTATCGTTTTGTGAAATGTATAAAATTATGCCTTTGGGTTTGTTCTTCAATGAAGAAGGAGGGGCTGACCTGACGAGGTAGAAGCAGCAAGGGTGCACAAAGTGACTTAGACCCGCCATAGGTGCACTTAACTGCTCATTTGAATGTGAATAAAAATGACTTTTTCTCCAGAATGAGATTGCTAAGTGAAAGATATAACTGCATTCAGCTAAGCTAGTCCTTCAAGACCATATTTAACAGTGAAATTCTTGGTGACAGACTCCCTTTAACATAAAACCTCGACTATATAATAATAATCATACGTGACTATGCAAACAGCATTATATGTTATATGGCAGAGGACCTGGGCCAGTCTTATCAAGCCCTATTGCAATGCCATAGTTCGTACATTTTTATCATAGCCACCATTGATTTCATTATGCGTGGGGCATTGCAGATATCATAACGATGAATGATTAAACTGGCTTTTAGTTATTTCAAATCCTGGAAATTATATTTTTTTTTGCTGACTTTGTTTCCAGCATTGAAAGCCTAACTTTGGAAACTAGCATGACGATATGATTATATATAATAATACCCATCACATTTTAGTGCCTCAATAAAACATGAAATCAATATTTATTACAACCATTCGAAAACCTATATATTTTTTCAAGAAATGTCCTATGAATTTTACAGCTTGTATTATTATACGCACTTATATAGCGCTGACATATTCCGCAGCGCTTTACAGACATTAGTCCCCAATGGATAATCACAATCTAGTTCCCTATCAGTATGTCTTTGGAGTGTGGGAGGAACCTGGAGGAAACCCAACACAGGGAGAAAATACAAACTCCATTCAGATGGTGTCCATGGTCGGATTCAAACCTAGGACCCCAGTGCTGCAAGGCACCAGAGCTAACCACTTTTATCTTACAGAATTTTTTTCTCCCAGAATGTCCTAAGAACCTCCTCCTAAGCACCTCCTCACGATGGGCTGAAATCTGCCACCCACCTGCTGACGGTTGCCACTGGTTTAGGGAATTATCAAACAATGTCCTTTATTCCCATAAGGTGAGGTCATTAATATGGTTATCCCACAATATACTTTTATGGCATATGAGCTCAAAATTGGCCTTTGTGTCAACTATCCCTGCTAAAGATGGATGAACCCAATCACCTGGCCTCCGGATCTTGTCTCCCAGGACCCAGGCTTGTTGCCAAACCCATGAAAATTCAGCCCCATAGGAGGTAGCTGCCTTTAAAAGTTTAGATCAGATGAAGTGTTCTAAAGCTCTCCTGGCTGACTGTAGAAAAGTCTGCCTGGTTGCAAAACAACAGCCGCACAGTCTTCTCTATCACAATCACCTTCACTTTCTTGTACTTGTAGCCTACTGCACAGCTCTGGAGCCTGGACAAATAAATTACTCAATGGACACCAGATAGTTAATCCCTTCACCACCGTAGACCATAAGGCAAATTAACCTTTTGTTGCACTGGCATCCTGTGCCTCCTGCTGTCCTTCTCCTCCTTGTAATCATGGGCGCTGTGTTACTCACCCAGCAAGCTCCCTCAGTCAGCCGGCCCGCTTGCCCACCTCTCCCAGCCAGTGGTGGTCCCAGACGCCAGTGCCTCTTGTGTCTTCTGCAGGCTGCGGTCTGCATTCTCTGTGTAGGCAACTGCCAGGGACTGCCAGGGACTGCCAGGATACCGTTCTTAGAATTAGACCTTCTTGAATATTTTTCAACTCTTCCTACCCTCAGTCTGTTCCCTGACTAAAATATTGCCTGACTCCTCTATGCATCAATCCTGTGTATCTGCTCCTGTGGGCCATCCACAAACTACACCAGGACTATCTCAAAAGGTAACAGCCTGGTGGCTCCCCTGCAGCAAAGATCAGATCCCAGTATAGGGGTTAAATGGTTAAAACCAAGAGACTGCCAGGATAAAGTTCTTAGAATTATACCAAAGCCAAACAGGTTAGTTGGTATAGTGGGTCTGTACTACCCCAGACCTGTCGGTACTACAAATTGTGCTGTTATGTATTGTATTTTATTGTTTGCAGGGAGGTTGGCAAGGAACACGGTTAACCATCCTATTTATCCCCTCTTGGTAGGAGTCTTCTGGACCTGCTCCAACCCAAGAAGGGGAGTTCGTGTCAAGAGACAGAGAGGAGAGGAAGCAGCCTGCATTGCTCCTGCTCATGTTATAGTTTTCTCCAGAGAAAACTACTCCAATTGTCCTGAAGTAAAGCCTTGAGATTCCAGACAGCAACGTGAACTGCTACCTAACAGCACCTACAGACACTGCTTTAAGGTGAGGGACTACAGCCAAGCCACCCATCACCAAAAAAAACACTGCCTGCTGCTACTGTATGTATTTCATGTTCTACACTGCACTTAGTAAAAAAGGCTTTTTTTTACAGGTAAGTTTAAGTCTGGCCTCATTCTTCTGTATTATATTTTCACTGCACTAACCTGAAGGAGCAACAGCCTGAGGGAGTACACCATACTTCATCAGGGCCACTACCACTCCGATCCTCAACACTGGCTCCTCAGTTCCACACCCACTGCCCGTTACACCACAACAAAAAACCACCAAGGAAATAGACACTTTACAGCCTTAGACCACCAGGGAACTTATATATACCCACCTACTAAATTCAGATTAGCCCAAGCCACTCTGTGACTCCTGCTTCCTCTGCTAGTCCTTCCCTCTCCTTCTTGATTGACAGGGCCAGGTGAGATGCCCCCCAATGCCCCGGCCCCTCATATATATTATACATACTCCCGCTCCCCGGCAGCCGCGTAGTTCCTTTTCCCCGAACAGCTGTTGTTACATCTCCCTGTCGCACGGATCAAAACATCTGGCGATGGGGAAGGGGGCAGCCAATAGCAGGCCGCGATGGGGACGAGCCTCCCTGGCATCACCCAAGATGAACAACAAACACACAGACAAACAAAAGGCAGAGTCAACAGAAATGGCTCAGAACCAAATGGGCAACGCAGTACCAAAACTGAGAGACAGAGAATGGTCAGAAGACAAGCCAGGGTCAGAAGCATAGAATATCAATCAGGGAACCAGTAACAACGCTAGTGAGCCTAAAGACTGGCAATGGTTCCATACAATAGGGAATTTAAATAGAGAGCCAGGTCCCTGGACCAGAACCTGATTGGTTCAGTGACCTGACTCTCCTTAGGTCATCCACAAAACAAGAAGGTAATAGGACAGATGGGCTGTCAATCAGCCCACTGCCTATCTCCCCCAGCGCACATGCTCTGCAGGGAAAAGCAGAGCGTTGCGGTCAGTAGCTAAGGACACGGTTGCGTCACTGGGAGGCATGGCTCCGCAGTGCGTCTCTACCGTATTGGCCGCACCGAAGCTGAGGCTCACGCCACTGGAGCCCAGACAGGTAAGGCTACGTTCACATCACCGTTCTCCTGTTCCGTTTAGGAGCAGGAGAATGGAAAGGACGGAAAAGGCACATAACTGACGCCAAATTGAGTCAAACTGAGCCCTTAGGACCCCATAGACTATAATGGGGTCCGTTATGTTTCCGCTCAGAAGATGATTTTTAAGCGGAGACAAAAGTCCTGCCTGCACAACTTTTGTCTCCGCTTAAAAATCATCTTCTGAGCGGAAACATAACGGACCCCATTATAATCTATGGGGTCCTTAGGCTCCGTTTGACTCAGTTTGGCGTCAGTTATGTGCCTTTTCCGTCCTTTCCGTTCTCCTGCTTCTAAACGGAGCAGGAGAACGGAAAGGCAGAATGGTGATGTGAACGAAGCCTTAGTTCCTTACAGATTTGCAACATTGTATCATTGTAGGTAAAGTGTAACTATCTTTGGCCGGATACAACTTTTAGGCTACTTTCACATTAGCGTTTTTTGGCATCATGGATCTGCAAAAATGCTTCCATTACAATAATATAACCGCACGCATCCGTCATGAACGGATCCGGTTGTATTATGTATTCTATAGCCATGACGGATCCATAATGAACACCATTGAAAGTCAATAAAGGACAGAGAAAACGGATCCGTCCCCACTGACTTACACTGTGTGCCAGGACGGATCCGTTTGGCACCGCTTTGTCAGGCGGACAGCAAAACGCTGCAGGCAGCCTCCAGAGCGGAATGGAGACTGAACGGAGGCAAACTGATGCATTCTGAGCGGATCCTTATCCATACAGAATGCATTAGGGCAAAACTGATCCGTTTTGGACCGCGTGTGAGAGCCCTGAACGGATCTCAGAAACGTAAAGCCAAAACGCCAGTGTGAAAGTAGCCTTAGCTGTAAGACGTAGTAGTATCTCTGTAACCATTTATTCCCATTCACATGCAGCAATCAGGGAACTTGCCACTCTCTATACACTAAGTACTGTATATATGAAAATTGCTAAACTCTTTAATTATTTTTTTCATACTCAACACACATTAAACTTAAACATGCAATAAATCTATACTTTATCTTGTGGTTATTTTATGTGCCATTCAAAATATTCGAGTGTCCCCTGTTATCAGCCATTATAGGCTACAAGGCTTCCTGTACCGTATTTTTAATAGGATTAGTAAAAAAGAAGCCCAGAAAACCTCCTGCCCCCCGATCACTATTTTATCTCACATATCTCCAGTTATGAGAACCTACAGAATGATACAAAATTTGCTCTTTTTCAGTTTTAGCGGCCCCTTGGGTAATAACAGCGGCCCGTTCCTGACCATTACCGATAGTCTGCTACTTGCAGAGTCCTCGCTGTATATTACTTTAGTCATAAAGTACAGAATTGCATATTACTGGTAGTGAACAGAAGGGAAACCCAAAATTCCATCAGTGGATGTAACTATAGCAATCCATTGCTCTGCATGGCATGCAGAAAACACTTGGGAGCCTCCTAGTTATAACAGTATCCATCACCACCAGGCTGAGGTCATTAGGTAAGTACGTCCTGTACAGTAATATATGTATTGTCAGGGGAAGGGCAGAATTATGGAGGAAAAAAACGGAGTCAGATGTTGGTACTTTTATACTGTAGTTATTATTGTATAATTCAGCATGCTCATACTTATTCTTGGTTTTAAAAGAAACCTGCCAAATCTCATCATTAACAGATCAGTGGGGGGTCCGATACCTGGCACCGATCAGCTGTTTGAAGAGGCTGCGGCACTTCACAGCTCACCAAGCACAGCGTAATCCATTGTATAGCGGTTGGGCTTGGTATTTCCCCTCAGCCCCATTCACTTGAATGGGGCTGAGCTGCACTTAGGCCGTATGACCGATGAACGTGACATCAAAATCTCGTACACCTTTAAATCGAGGTACAGCATGGTTCCAAGCATTTCTATGCGTGCCATACTAAATCGTACAGAGCTGTGATGTGTCCATGTGCATGATTCCTTACAATTCTGTAAGATTAAGGCCTCATGCACACGACAGTATTTTTTCACGGTCCGCAAAACGGGGTTCCGTTGATCCGTGACCGTTTTTTTCGTCCGTGGGTCTTCCTTGATTTTTGGAGGATCCACAGACATGAAAAGTGAAAAAAAAAAATAAGTCAAGTTTGCATTGAAAATGATAGGGAAAACGGACACGGATCACGGACACGGATCACGGACGCGGATGACAATCTTGTGTGCATCCGTGATTTTTCACTGACCCATTGGCTTGAATGGGTCCGCGAACCGTTGACCATGAAAAAAATAGGACAGGAAACACGGATCACGGATACGGCTGCCAAACGGTGCATTTTCCGATTTTTCCACTGACCCATTGAAAGTCAATGGAGCCGCGAAAAAAAAAGGAAAACGGAACCACGGACACACACAACGGTCGTGTGCATGAGGCCTAAAGTGGTTGGCACTGGTGGGGTCCTGGGTTCGAATCCGACCATTGACAACATCTGCATGGAGCTTGTATGTTCTCCCTGTGTTGGCGTAGGTTTTTTCCCACCCTCCAAAGACATACTGATAAGGGAACTTAGATTGTGAGCCCCATTGGGGACAGAGTCTGTCTGTAAAGCGCTGTGGAATATAGTAGCGCTATATAAGTGCATAAAATAAAAAGAACCGATGGCACTACCCCGGCATAACTGCCCAGCTGTTGACAGCAGACGGGATGTCATCTTTCTTCATTCACTGAGATATATTGTATTGACTGCGCCATGCGGGCTTCTGCTTTTGCATTCTGGCTACCGTTTTAAAGGTTTCCAATGCAGCATCTGTTAAGCAGACGTATCACGCATCCAGTCGAGCCGGCGGCTTTAGGTAGGAGGCCCCATCGCTCTCCTATGTAGCACCTGCCCTGCTGTGGGGTCTGTTTCATTGCACAGCTCTGGACATCTGCCAATTCTCTAAACGCTCTAGAAGAAGCCTTGAAATCATCAATGAAAAATGACTAAGTTAATGAATGTATAAAAATGCGACACAACATGGCAGAGCCACCTCCAGCGCGTTATAGCCATTATTGAAAGATAATGACAGTTTAAGCAAATAGTTCTCTCCCTAGTGAATAAATGATGGACTGAATAAGACATTTCAAGCGCAGCCCTGGGACACGTGATATAATGGAAAGTAAAAAATCGGCAATCGCCTCTCATCTGAGCGCTTTTTATAAGGTTCCTTTGATGCTGGATTTAAAAAGGATATGACTTCTGACAGAACGTGCTGCAGCTTTTTACCCCCCCCCCCCCCTACTGCGTTCCAGAGTGGGAGGAATTCCGAGTTTAATTGACTTCAGGCAACGCTGTGCCCCCATGCAAACAGGGACATCAATGGGTGCACACCCACCCGGAGGCATACGGCTGGTCCTGATCACATGCAAATTATCTGCTCGGAAATACAGAAGGCGACCAGACCTTTAACTCCCTGCCATGAGAAAGGCTAACGGTGCCCCAGCTCAAACCGCACGAATGTCACACTTCTGATCAAATCCCTTTCAAGTGACGATTAGGAAACAGCTGCTTAGAATTCTCGGGTGGGATCTGCAGTAGGAGGTGGGATGTCCGTCATGTTCGGTGCACATCTGTATCCCATAAAGGGACGACCCTTTTATAGCTTAATCCCAGTATCCCTGGATTAACACCCAACGATCGAGGGAACATATATCAGTCGGCCACAAATGATGAGACTCCATATATTGTGCATTACACGGACAAATAGGTCTTTTAGACACTGACTCAACTAGACGCAGTAATTCTTTTATGTATTTAAAGGGGTTATCCCATGACTAATGTAAAAAATTTGTGTCTCTGCAAAGCCTGACACTGACAGCGCTGATTCAATAGGGTCAGACTGTGCAGGGACGACCCCCCCTCCCCCCGAATGGTAACATCTATCAGGACCTTCACTTAAAACTCCTAGCAATTCATTCCGAACTTCTAGCAGGAATAATAAAGGAATGACACAACACAGAATCATAAGAATAGATGTTCCAGAATTGTTATTACAAAGTAGTTACTAGAACAGACATGTCAGGGGAGGTGACAGCTCCTTTTTACATACAGCATGAGTCATGTACCAAGGCCTGTTTAACCTCCTCAGGACCGCCGTACGCAGGATTGCGTCCTGGCGGCGGCCCTGCTCTTCTGGGTGGACGCATATACGCGTCCTCTCGCGATAACCGAGATTTCCTGTGAACACGCGCACACAGGCGCGCGCGCTCACAGGAACGGGAGGTAAGCGAGTGGATCTCCAGCCTGCCAGTGGCGATCGTTCGCTGGCAGGCTGGAGATGTGATTTTTTTAACCCCTAACAGGTATATTAGACGCTGTTTTGATAACAGCGTCTAATATACCTGCTACCTGGTCCTCTGGTGGTCCCTTTTGTTTGGATCGACCACCAGAGGACACAGGCAGCTCAGTAAAGTAGCACCAACCACCACCACACTACACTACACCCCCCCTGTCACTTATTAACCCCTTATCAACCACTGATCACCCCTGATCACCCCATATAGACTCCCTGATCACCCCCCTGTCATTGATCACCCCCCTGTAAGGCTCCATTCAGAGGTCCGTATGATTTTTACGGATCCACTGATAGATGGATCGGATCCACAAAACACGTACGGACGTCTGAATGGAGCCTTACAGTGGGGTGATCAATGACGGGGGTGATCACCCCATATAGACTCCCTGATCACCCCCCCTGTCATTGATCACCCCCCTGTCATTGATCACTCCCCTGTAAGGCTCCATTCAGACGTCCGTATGTTTTTTACGGATCCACGGATACATGGATCGGATCCGCAAAACACATACGGACGTCTGAATGGAGCCTTATAGGGGGGTGATCAATGACAGGGGGGTGATCACCCCATATAGACTCCCTGATCACCCCCCTGCCATTGATCACTCCCCTGTCATTGATCACCCCCCTGTAAGGCTGCATTCAGATGTCCGTATGTTTTTTACGGATTCACGGATACATGGATCGGATCCGCAAAACACATATGGACATCTGAATGGATCCTTACAGGGGGTGATCACCCCATATAGACTCCCTGATCACCCCCCTGTCATTGATCACCCCCCTGTAAGGCTGCATTCAGATGTCCGTATGTTTTTTACGGATCCACGGATACATGGATCGGATCCGCAAAACACATACGGACATCTGAATGGAGCCTTACAGGGGGGTGATCACCCCATATAGACTCCCTGATCACCCCCCTGTCATTGATCACCCCCCTGTAAGGCTGCATTCAGATGTCCGTATGTTTTTTACGGATCCACGGATACATGGATCGGATCCGCAAAACACATACGGACATCTGAATGGAGCCTTATAGGGGGGTGATCAATGACAGGGAGGTGATCACCCCATATAGACTCCCTGATCACCCCCCTGTCATTTTTCACCCCCCTGTCATTGATCACCCCCCTGTAAGGCTGCATTCAGATGTCCGTATGTTTTTTACGGATCCACGGATACATGGATCGGATCCGCAAAACACATACGGACATCTGAATGGAGCCTTATAGGGGGGTGATCACCCCATATAGACTCCCTGATCACCCCCTGTCATTGATCACCCCCCTGTCATTGATCACCCCCCTGTAAGGCTCCATTCAGACATTTTTTTGGCCCAAGTTAGCGGAATTTTTTTTTTTTTCTTACAAAGTCTCATATTCCACTAACTTGTGTCAAAAAATAAAATCTCACATGAACTCACCATACCCTTCACGGAATCCAAATGCGTAAAATTTTTTAGACATTTATATTCCAGACTTCTTCTCACGCTTTAGGGCCCCTAGAATGCCAGGGCAGTATAAATACCCCACATGTGACCCCATTTCGGAAAGAAGACACCCCAAGGTATTCCGTGAGGGGCATATTGAGTCCATGAAAGATTGAAATTTTTGTCCCAAATTAGCGGAAAGGGAGACTTTGTGAGGAAAAAAAAATAAAAAATCAATTTCCGCTAACTTGTGCCAAAAAAAAAAAAATTCGATGAACTCGCCATGCCACTCATTGAATACCTTGGGGTGTCTTCTTTCCAAAATGGGGTCACATGGCATTTTAGGGGTCCTAAAGCGTGAGAAGAAGTCTGGGATCCAAATGTCTAAAAATGCCCTCCTAAAAGGAATTTGGGCTGCTTTGCGCATCTAGGCTGCAAAAAAGTGTCACACATCTGGTATTGCCGTACTCAGGAGAAGTTGGGCAATGTGTTTTGGGGTGTCATTTTACATATACCCATGCTGGGTGAGATAAATATCTTGGTCAAATGCCAACTTTGTATAAAAAATGGGAAAAGTTGTCTTTTGCCGAGATATTTCTCTCACCCAGCATGAGTATATGTAAAAAGACACCCTAAAACACATTGCCCAACTTCTCCTGAATACGGTGATACCACATGTGTGACACTTTTTTGCAGCCTAGGTGGGCAAAGGGGCCCACATTCTAAAGAGCACCTTTAGGATTTCACAGGTCATTTACCTACTTACCGCACATTAGGGCCCCTAGAATGCCAGGGCAGTATAACTACCCCACAAGTGACCCCATTTTGGAAAGAAGACACCCCAAGGTATTCCGTGAGGGCATGGCGAGTTACTAGAATTTTTTATTTTTTGTCACAAGTTAGCGGAAAATGATGATTTTTTTATTTTTTTTTCTTACAAAGTCTCATATTCCACTAACTTGTGACAAAAAATAAAAACTTCCATGAACTCACTATGCCCATCACGAAATACCTTGGGGTGTCTTCTTTCCAAAATGGGGTCACTTGTGGGGTAGTTATACTGCCCTGGCATTTTAGGGGCCCGAATGCGTGAGAAGTGGTTTGAAATCAAAATCTGTAAAAAATGGCCGGTGAAATCCGAAAGGTGCTCTTTGGAATGTGGGCCCCTTTGCCCACCTAGGCTGCAAAAAAGTGTCACACATCTGGTATCACCGTACTCAGGAGAAGTTGGGCAATGTGTTTTGGGGTGTCATTTTACATATACTCATGCTGGGTGAGAGAAATATCTTGGCAAAAGACAACTTTTCCCATTTTTTTATACAAAGTTGGCATTTGACCAAGATATTTATCTCACCCAGCATGGGTATATGTAAAATGACACCCCAAAACACATTCCTCAACTTCTCCTGAGTACGGAGATACCTCATGTGTGACACTTTTTTGCAGCCTAGGTGGGCAAAGGGGCCCATATTCCAAAGAGCACCTTTCGGATTTCACCGGTCATTTTTTACACATTTTGATTTCAAACTCCTTACCACACATTTGGGCCCCTAGAATGCCAGGGCAGTATAACTACCCCACAAGTGACCCCATTTTGGAAAGAAGACACCCCAAGGTATTCGCTGATGGGCATAGTGAGTTCATGGAAGTTTTTATTTTTTGTCACAAGTTAGTGGAATATGAGACTTTGTAAGAAAAAAATAAAATAAAAAATCATCATTTTCCACTAACTTGTGACAATAAATAAAAAATGCTAGGTACTCGCCATGCCCCTCACGGAATACCTTGGGGTGTCTTCTTTCCAAAATGGGGTCACTTGTGGGGTAGTTATACTGCCCTGGCATTCTAGGGGCCCAAATGTGTGGTAAGAAGTTTGAAATCAAAATGTGTAAAAAATGACCGGTGAAATCCGAAAGGTGCTCTTTGGAATATGGGCCCCTTTGCCCACCTAGGCTGCAAAAAAGTGTCACACATGTGGTATCTCCGTACTCAGGAGAAGTTGGGGAATGTGTTTTGGGGTGTCATTTTACATATACCCATGCTGGGTGAGAGAAATATCTTGGCAAAAGACAACTTTTCCCATTTTTTTATACAAAGTTGGCATTTGACCAAGATATTGATCTCACCCAGCATGGGTATATGTAAAATGACACCCCAAAACACATTGCCCAACTTCTCCTGAGTACGGCGATACCACATGTGTGGCACTTTTTTGCAGCCTAGGTGGGCAAAGGGGCCCACATTCCAAAGAGCACCTTTCGGATTTCACCGGTCATTTTTTACACATTTTGATTTCAAACTACTTACCACACATTTGGGCCCCTAGAATGCCAGGGCAGTATAACTACCCCACAAGTGACCCCATTTTGGAAAGAAGACACCCCAAGGTATTCGCTGATGGGCATAGTGAGTTCATAGAAGTTTTTATTTTTTGTCACAAGTTAGTGGAATATGAGACTTTGTAAGAAAAAAAAAAAAATCATCATTTTCCACTAACTTGTGACAAAAAATAAAAAGTTCTATGAACTCACTATGCCCATCAGCGAATACCTTAGGGTGTCTACTTTCCGAAATGGGGTCATTTGTGGGGTGTTTGTACTGTCTGGGCATTGTAGAACCTCAGGAAACATGACAGGTGCTCAGAAAGTCAGAGCTGCTTCAAAGACATGTAGAACAATAAATTTAGAGAAAAATTTATATAGAAATGTATTTAAAAAAAAAATAATTACAACAGAAAGTGAAAAATGTCTTTTTTTTGCAAAAAATTCGGTCAATTTCGATTAATAACAAAAAAAGTAAAAATGTCAGCAGCAATGAAATACCACCAAATGAAAGCTCTATTAGTGAGAAGAAAAGGAGGTAAAATTCATTTGGGTGGTAAGTTGCATGACCGAGCAATAAACGGTGAAAGTAGTGTAGGTCAGAAGTGTAAAAAGTGGCCTGGTCATTAAGGGTGTTTAAGCTAAGGGGGCTGAGGTGGTTAAAGGGTTAAGCATCGACTGGGTGGCACTAGAGAACCAGCTTTTGTCCTGTTTAATTACATCTCTTGTTTCGTAGGGAGCATTGCTTGGCCAAAAAGTCTCTTAAAGCCAAACTTTGCAGTTTCTACAAGGAGAAACTTTATTTCCCTGGACGCATAAAAAAAAAAAAACAACAGTCATCCATCATATGTTCTTCCATTGGCTGAATTCAGATATATGAGAATCGCAACATAATGTCTAACAGCAGCTTACACTTCCTTTCAAGGACAGCAAAATATAACAAATATAGATCCCCTTTATAGTGCTCATACTATAATGCAAAAATAAGTTACAGATCCCATCGTGATGGTCCGAATGCACGAGTTTGCAATGTATCTTAACTGTCATAATGTAGCGGCCCTGCAATAAATCGTGTCACCAACTGTTGCTTGATTATTCAACATCTTCTTTGATGTTGCCTGCTTTGATGTTGTTTATATTCCATTTGACTATGTTATTTCCATACATGCGGCGCCGAAAGACACTGGTATTTACGGTAATATATAGAGTGGAAGCATTCTATATTCTGTTACTGCTAAAACTAGGTGACTAATATGGCAGCTATAGCAGGACCCATAAAAGAATGGACCCAGTCTAGTCCAGTCTTCCCCTCTCTACCAATTCCATTATTACAAGCAGTGGAAAGCGAGGAGACAACAAGTCCCGGAGCCTCCTCTCCTAGGATGGTGAGGTGAGATGGTGTGAAGCAATACCAATGGGGTCTCGCATGTTAGTTCTCAATATGTTGCGCCCTTTGCACTATGCACGCAACTGTATGTAGCGATATGGCAGCTGCGGAAGTAACACTGCCTCTAAGGCTCCATTCACACGTCCGCAAAATGGGTCCGCATCCTTTCCGCAATTTTGCGGAAAGGGTGCGGACCCATTCATTCTCTATGGGGACGGAATGGATGCGGACAGCACACAGTGTGCTGTCTGCAGCCGCAATTGCGGAGCGCGGCCCCGATTTTGGGTCCGCAGCTCCGCAAAAAGCTAGAGCATGTCCTATTCTTGTCCGCAGCTTGCGGACAAGAATAGGCATTTCTATGGGGGTGACGGGCTGGTGTGTTGCGGACCCGCAATTTGCGGGTCCGCAACACACCACGGACGTGTGAATGTAGCCTAAGGCTAGGGCTAGACGGCGACAACAAAAAGAGTACAACTACATTGCAACATGTCACACCAATATCGCGCAACATTTTTTGCAATGATGGTCAATGGTGTCGCACTGCGACATGCGACATGCTGCGACTGCGACGCAACAGTCGCACAAAAATCCAACCAATTTTTTGCGACTGTCGTGTTGCAGTCGCAGCGTGTCGCATGTTACAGTGAGACACCATTGACCATCATTATAAAACTTGTCGCGCGGCAACTATTGCCATATAGACTTAGCCTAAAAGCAGTATAACAAAGGCTGGCTTTCCTTGCACAACTTTAAGAGAAACAGATCTAACTAGACAAAATGTGGATACAATTTGCAGCAAGTTAATAGAACAAGGCAAGGGGGGGATAATGCTTTTTAAAGCGT
Source organism: Bufo bufo (assembly GCF_905171765.1). NCBI lineage: Eukaryota > Metazoa > Chordata > Amphibia > Anura > Bufonidae > Bufo > Bufo bufo. The sequence goes on from NC_053397.1 coordinate 195,575,170, forward strand.
GCAATATATCTCCATTTCCAACCTTCTTGTGTGGACTGGAACAGAGGGAAGATGGTAAAACTACAAGATCAGACTACACAGGGTTCTTTTGTAGTCTGTTACCATGGAGACACATAAAATATCCGTAAAGAATCCACAGGATGTGCTCACTATGAGCAGACATGAAGGTCGATGGCTACAAATATTACTGTGTATGCCTTTATGGAGTGAATCCTCGAAAGAGAAGAGAATACATAGAGATACATACAATGCATTCAGAAAGTTTTCAGACCCTTTCACTTTTTCACATTTTGTTCTGTTGAGGTCAACTTTTCCCCCATCTATCTGCATTCAATAGCCAGTAATGAGAAAGTGAAAACAGAATTTTAGACATGCTAACAAATTTATTAAAAAGGAAAAACTAGAACTTTGGCTAGTCATAAATATGCAGACCCTTTATTATGACACTTGACATTTAGCTCTGGAGACCTAACATTTCTCTTGATCACCTTTGAGATGTTGCTACACCTTGATCGGAGTAGATTGGACATGATTTGGAGAGACACACCACTGTCTGTATAAGGTCTTACGGATGACAATGAATTTCAGAGCAAAAACCAAGCCATGAGGAGGAAAGAACTACTTGTTAGGGCTCATGCACACGGCCGTAGTCGTTTTTGCGGTCTGCAAATTGCGGACCTGTAAAACACGGATACTGGCCACGTGCCTTCCACATTTTGCGCAAAGTCCGACCTTCTGTAGAACTATCCTTGCCCTCAAAATGGACAAGAATAGGACATGTTTTATTTTTGTGCAGGTGCCGCGGAATGGACATACGGACATGCCGTGTACTGTCCACATCTTTTGAGGCCCTATTGAAGTGAACGGGTCCGCATCAGACTCGGGTCAGATGCGGACAAAAACCACGGTCGTGTGCATGAGCCCTAAAGCTCAGAGACAGATGCCCCTATGGTTATTTTTTTTTTTACGCTCTGATCCAGCCACCATTTGATCCATTCATACCAAATGGAATTGTGTCATTTTTTCCAGAAAAATAAAATGTACCTTTTAGTTCCACTTATATTTTACAACAGTCTCTGCTAAGCAAACCCAGCTACTGTTTAGGCAAAAAAGATGCCCTCAAGAATGCCATATCCATGAGTTGAAAAGAATAGCATGTTTGTGCTACAGTACATATGCAGCGGGCGCCTCCCCCCAGGGCCCTTTAACCACCTCAGCCCCCCTAGCTTAAACCCCCTTAATGACCAGACCACTTTTTACAATTCTGCACTACACTACTTTCACGGTTTATTGCGCGGTCATACAACTTTTTCCACCCAAATGAATTTTACCTCCTTTTCTTCTCATTAATAGAGCTTTCATTTGGTGGTATTTCATTGCTGCTGACATTTTTACTTTTTTTGTTATTAATCGAAATTGACCGAATTTTTTGCAAAAAAAAGAAATTTTTCACTTTCTGTTGTAATTATTATTTTTTTTTAAATACATTTCTATATAAATTTTTCCCTAAATTTATTGTTCTACATGTCTTTGATAAAAAAAATGCAATAAGTGAATATTTATTGGTTTGCGCAAAAGTTATAGCATTTACAAACTATGGTACAAAAATGTGAATTTCCGCATTTTGAAGCAGCTCTGACTCTCTGAGCACCTGTCATGTTTCCTGAGGTTCTACAATGCCCAGACAGTAAAAACACCCCACAAATGACCCCATTTCGGAAAGTAGACACCCTAAGGTATTCGATGATGGGCATAGTGAGTTCATAGAAGTCTTTATTTTTTGTCACAAGTTAGCGGAAAATATTGATTTTTTTTTTCATACAAAGTCTCATATTCCACTAACTTGTGACAAAAAAATAAAAACTTCCATGAACTCAATATGCCCATCACAAAATACCTTGGGGTGTCTTCTTTCCAAAATGGGGTCACTTGTGGGGTATTTATACTGCCCTGGCATTTTAGGGGACCTAAAGCATGAGAAGAAGTCTGGAATCCAAATGCCTAATAAATGCCCTGTGAAATCCTAAAGGTGCTCTTTAGAATTTGGGCCCCTTTGGGCACCTAGGCTGCAAAAAAGTGTCACACATGTGGTATCGCCGTACTCAGAAGAAGTAGGGCAATGTGTTTTGGGGTGTATTTTTACATATACCCATGCTGGGTGAGATAAATAGCTCTCTAAAAGTCAACTTTTCCCATTTTTTTATACAAAGTTGTCATTTTGGAGAGATATTTCTCTCACTCAGCATGGGTATATGTAAAAAGACACCCCAAAACACATTGCCCAACTTCTCCTGAGTACGACGATACCACATGTGTGACACTTTTTTGCAGCCTAGGTGTGCAAACGGGGGCAAATTCTAAAGAGCACCTTTAGGATTTCACAGGGCATTTTCTACGCATTTGGATTCCAAATTACTCCTCACGCTTTAGGTCACCTAAAATGCCAGGGCAGTATAAATACCCCACAAGTGACCCCATTTTGGAAAGAAGACACCCCAAGGTATTCCGTGAGGGGCATGGCGAGTTCCTAGAATTATTTTTTTTGCCACAAGTTAGCGGAAAATGATGATTTTTTTCATTTTTTTCTTACAAAGTCTCATATTCCACTAACTTGTGACAAAAAATAAAATTTTACATGAACTCACCATACCCCTCACGGAATACCTTGGGGTGTCTTCTTTCCAAAATGGGGTCACTTGTGGGGTATTTATACTGCCCTGGCATTTTAGGGGCCCTAAAGCGTGAGAAGAAGTCTGGAATCCAAATGCGTAAAAAATGCCCTGTGAAATCCTAAAGATACTCTTTGGAATTTGGGCCCCTTTGCGCAGCTAGGCTGCAAAAAAGTGTCACACATGTGGTATCGCCGTACTCAGGAGAAGTAGGGCAATGTGTTTTGAGGTGTACTTTTACATAGACGCATGCTAGGTGAGAGAAATATCTCTGTAAAAGTCAACTTTTCCCATTTTCTTATACAAAGTTGTCAATTTAGAGAGATATTTCTCTCACCCAGCATGGGTATATGTAAAAAGACACCCCAAAACACATTTCCCAACTTCTCCTGAGTACGGCGATACCACATGTGTGACACTTTTTTGCAGCCTAGGTGCGCAAAGGGGCCCAAATTCCAATGAGTACCTTTTAGGAGGGCATTTTTAGGCATTTGGATTCCAGACTTCTTCTCACGCTTTAGGGCCCCTAAAATGCCAGGGCAGTATAAATACCCCACAAGTGACCCCATTTTGGAAAGAAGACTCCCCAAGGTATTCCGTGAGGGGCATGGCGAGTTCATTTTGGGCGGGGCTAAATTGTGAGCAACCCTGTAAAGCCTAAAGGTACTCTTTGGACTTTCAGCCCCTTTACGCACCTAGGCTGCAAAAAAGTGTCACACATGTGGTATCGCCGTACTCAGGAAAAGTAGGGCAATGTGTTTTGGGGTGTATTTTTACATTTACCCATGCTGGGTGAGAGGAATATCTCTGTAAATTGACAACTTTGTATAAAAATTTTTTTAAAGTTGTGTGTATCCGTGGCCGTTGTGCCGTTTTCCGTTTTTTTTTTTCGCGGACCCATTGACTTTCAATGGGTCCGTGGAAAAATCGGAAAATACACCGTTTTGCAGCCGCATCCGTGATCCGTGTTTCCTGTCCGTCAAAAAAATATGACCTGTCCTATTTTTTTGACGGACAACGGTTCACGGACCCATTCAAGTCAATGGGTCCGTGAAAGAACATGGATGCACACAAGATTGGCATCCGCGTCCGTGATCCGTGGCCGTAGGTTACTTTCATACAGACGGATCTGAAGATCCGTCTGCATAGAAGCTTTTTCAGAGCTGAAAACTCATATCCGACAGTATATTCTAACACAGAGGCGTTCCCATAGTGATGGGGACGCTTCTAGTTAGAATATACTACGAACTGTGTACATGACTGCCCCCTGCTGTCTGGCAGCACCCAATCTCTTACAGGGAACTGTGATCCGCACAATTAACCCCTCAGGTGCTGCACCTGAGGGGTTAATTGTGCATATCATAGCCCCCTATAAGAGATCAGGCAGCAGGGGGCAGACCCCCCTCCCTCCCCAGTTTTAATTTCATTGGTGGCCAGTGCGGCCCCCCCCCGGCTCCCCCCCCCCCCCGCCCTCCCTCCCTATATTGTATTATTTTTATTGGTGGCACAGTGTGCGGCCTCCCCTTACTTAGCAATATTAGAAGCATCATACTTACCTGCTGCGCTGTCTGTGACCGGCCGGGAGCTCCTCCTACTGGTAAGTGACAGATCATTAAGCAATTCGCCGCACAGACCTGTCACTTACCAGTAGGAGGAGCTCCCAGCCGGTCACAGACAGCGCAGCAGGTAAGTATGATGCTTCTAATATTGCTAAGTAACCATGGCAACCAGGACTGCAGTAGCATCCTGGTTGCCATGGTTACCGATCGGAGCCCCAGCGATTAAACTGGGACTGCGATCGGAACTCTCCGCTGCCACCAATGATCGGGGGGGAAGAGGTGAGGCCACACACTGTGCCACCAATGAAAATAATACAATAGAGGGAGGGAGGGGGGGCCGGGGGGGCCGCACACTGTGCTACCAATGAAAATAATACAATAGAGGGAGGGAGGGGGGCCGGGGGGTGCCGCACACTGTGCCACCAATGAAAATAATACAATAGAGGGAGGGAGGGGGGGCCGGGGGGCCGCACACTGTCCCACCAATGAAATTAATACAATAGAGGGAGGGAGGGGGGCCGAGGGGGGTCTGCCCCCTGCTGCCTGGCAGCCCCTGATCTCTTACAGGGGACTATGATACACACAATTAACCCCCCTCAGGTGCAGCACCTGAGGGGTTAATTGTGCGGATCACAGCCCACTGTAAGAGATCAGGTGCTGCCAGGCAGCAGGGGGCAGTCATGTACACAGTTCTTAGTATATTCTAACTTGAAGCGTCCCCCTCACCATGGGAACGCCTCTGTGTTAGAATATACTGTCGGATCTGAGTTTCGCGATCTAACTCATATCCGACAGTATATTCTAACATAGAGGCGTTCCCATGGTGATGTGGGGACGCTTCAAGTTAAAATAAACCATCGGATTGGAGAAAACTCCGATCCGATGGTATAATAGGGACTCCTGACTTTACATTGAAAGTCAATGGGGGACGGATCCGTTTGCAATTGCACCATATTGTGTCAACGTCAAACGGATCCGTCCCCATTGACTTGCATTGTAAGTCAGGACGGATCTGTTTGGGTCCGCACGGCCAGGCGGACACCAAAACGACTTTTTTTTCATGTCCGTGGATCCTCCAAAAATCAAGGAAGACCCACGGACGAAAAAACGGTCACGGATCACGGACCTACGGACCCCGTTTTTGCGGACCTTAAAAAAAAATGGTCGTGTGCATGAGGCCAAAGTCTCATATTCCACTAACTTGTGACAAAAAATAAAATTTTACATGAACTCACTATGCCCCTCACGAAATACCTTGGGGTGTCTTCTTTCCAAAATGGGGTCACATGTGGGGTATTTATACTGCCCTGGCATTTTAGGGGCCCTAAAGCGTGAGAAGAAGTCTGGAATATAAATGTCTAAAAATTTTTACGCATTTGGATTCCGTGAGGGGTATGGTGAGATCATGTGAGATTTTATTTTTTGTCACAAGTTAGTGGAATATGAGACTTTGTAAGAAAAAATAAATAAATCAATTTCCGCTAACTTGTGACAAAAAATAAAAAAATCTTCTATGAACTCGCCATGCCCCTCAAAAGTGATCTTTTTATAGCGCCGCAGCGATTTTACGGTGTTTTTGCAATGATCAGAAAAAAGAAAATTCTGTCACTGCGGTGGGGTGGACTGAACGCAAGTGTGCGCACAAGATCAGAGCCTATAGAACATGTCCTATTCTTGTCCGCAATTGCGGACAAGAAAAGGCATTTTCTATATAGTTCTGGCAATGTGCGGATCCGCAAAAAGCGGAAAGCACATTGCCGGTGTCCGTGCTTTGCGGATCCGTGGATCCGCAAAACACATTTGGGCGTCTGAATGTAGCCTTACAGGGGGGTGATCAATGACAGGGGGGTGATCAGGGAGTCTATATGGGGTGATTACCCCCCTGTAAGGCTCCATTCAGACGTCCGTATGTGTTTTGCAGATCCATAAAACACATACGGACGTCTGACTGGAGACTTACAGGTGGGTGATCAATGACAGGGGGGTGATCACGGAGTCTATATGGGGTGATCACCCCCCTGTCATTGATCACCCCCCTGTAAGGCTCCATTCAGACGTCCGAATGTGTTTTGCGGATCCGTGGATCCGCGGATCCGCAAAACACATACGGACGTCTGAATGGAGCCTTACAGGGGGGTGATCAATGACAGGGGGGTGATCAGGGAGTCTATATGGGGTCATCGCCCCCCTGTAAGGCTCCATTCAGACGTCTGTATGTGTTTTGCGGATCCGCGGATCCATGGATCCGCAAAACACATACGGACGTCTGAATGGAGCCTTACGGGGGGGTGATCAATGACCGGGGGGTGATCAGGGAGTCTATATGGGGTGATCACCCCCCTGTCATTGATCACCCCCCTGTAAGGCTCCATTCAGATGTCCGTATGTGTTTTGCGGATCCGCGGATCCGATCCGTTGATCCGCAGGGGGGTGATCAGGGAGTCTAATATGGGGTGATCAGGGATTAATAAGGGGTTAATAAGTGACAGGGGGGGTGTAGTGTTTGGTGCTACTTTACAGAGCTGCCTGTGTCCTCTGGTGGTCGATCCAAGCAAAAGGGACCACCAGAGGACCAGGTAGCAGGTATATTAGACGCTGTTAACAAAACAGCGTCTAATATACCTTTCAGGGGTTAAAAAATCGGATCTACAGCCTGCCAGCGAATGATCGCCGCTGGCAGGCTGTAGATGAGCTCGTTTACCTGCAGTTCCTGTGAACGCACGCTCCTGTGTGCGCGCGTTCACAGGAAATCTCGCATCTCACGAGATGACGCACCGGCGCGTCTAAGAGGAATGAGTCAACCGCCTCCGTAATGCAATCCTGCGTTCGGCGGTCCGGAGGCGGTTAAGAGGAAAAAGTATTTGTTTTCGTGACGCCAGTTGCAGTTAAGCAGCAAGGGCCCTTTTTTAGTGATATAGTGGATGGTACCCAGGTGTAGCAATGCCAGAGTGGTGTAGGGTGGCCTAAGTGTCCCTTAATGTTGGTGCACGTGTCACAGTGCTCCTACCTGGGTACGCTGGAACCTAGTCGTTGGCTCTGAAGCTATGAAAAGGGGGGTTGTTTATGAAAGGGATGGAGTCCAGACCTTGTGAAGTCGATAACATAATTTAATTTGCCTAAATGTTTCTCCAAACTGTTTCAGGCTTTATCTTGGTTCCCAGCAGGTTTTAGCATGTAAACTGTCAGGCAAACTCGTCTCTGCTACATCTGTTGCTCTCTGGCTCAGCTGTGCTGACAAGCTTAAATAGAATCTCTGCTTCTACAGGATGCTGCAACTTCTCTCTTGTAGTCTAACTCTAGGTTAGTCCAGGGAACTATATTACCTGGCTTCAGAGGCTCCAAGATTCTGCCTCCACATCCAGCTGAGCTGACGGTGCTCCAGCTGGCCTCAGCAAGGCACGTCTAACAGGGACATGCACCTGCTTCCTTCCCCTAGCAGGGGTGAAGCTGAACCTTCCCCTAGAAGGGGGTAAGCTAAACTGACTGGGAACTGAACTCCAGCCTTCCCTAGCGAGAGGGTTAGAATGGAAAGAAGGGTTCCATTCTCCCTAAGTGTAGCTCTGCCATGCTTGCTGCCACCCTCTGGTGAACCAGGCAAATTACATGATAACATAACAATTACAATACTGTATATAGATATGCACAGTGTGACGGTCCTGCAATAAATACACAGAATGACATTAGGTTAACCATAGAAGATAGTAGCAAGGTGCATAAGTGGTAATGCCACTCTGGGGCGTTACACATACTGGATGCCTCATGGTTTTAAAAGCATATAAAACCTTTTTGAAGACATCACAAGCGATGTGCTAACATCAAAGTGATGGTGTCATTCCTGAGGAGAGGAATTTCCTAACTAGCAGACAACAGGCTGTGTAAATTGGGGGTTTGCTGTAATATAGCTCCTGCAGCACTCTTACAGTAAAGATTACAGTCATCTTTTTTACTAGGATTATCTGACAGTCTAACAAATTCTGCTAAGCCTCATGATTGAAGCCACCTGCCCGGAAATGCTAGCAGATGAAGTCTCAGATCATAAAGACAAATCTGCAGGCATAGATGGTGCTTGAGACTGGATAAGAACATAGTTATCTTGCAAATGCAGATTTTTGTCAAATAGCTAAAGAAGAAAGTGCAGGATGCCACATAGTGAGTCCCTGTTTAATCTTCCTTTATTGCCGACCAACCCTTTCTTCTTGGCAGCCACCTTAATCTTCACATGTGGTACCCACTCCCATTAAGTAGAATGGGAATAATTCCTTCAAGGAATGCTTTAAATTACTATGCACAGGCAACAGTCTTCTTGATTGACAGCGCGTCTTGCTTCCACTATACGTGGCTGCATGCAACAATATGGAGGCTGGTACCTGGTATTTATCTGATGGTCCACTGTTTTTTTTTGTGAAGTCGGATGCAGGTGCAAAAGATGAGAGGGGTTTTGAAAAATTGAGAGGCACTTAAATGTCTTAAAGGCTATGTACACCTTTGGGGACAATTCATTATTATTATTATTATTATTATTATTATTATTATTATTATTATTATTGCATTCTACTCATTTTGTGTTAAAAAAAAAAGTTTTAACAGTTTTTCTTCTACAGTTTACAGTTTCAGTGCATCTGTCAGGGAGCTACTCTGACACCTTATCTCTGAACTCCTGATAGCTCATAATCACTCATTTAATTTATCAAACTGAGAAAAAAAATTGCTATAATGTGTGTTTATAAGCGGTCAGGAAAGTACTGTACAGATAAGGACTACGGAAAGAGCACTCTGATGGATTCCCCCCGTCTGCAAAGGTAGTAAAACTGAAAGCTGTAAAGTAAAATGTTTAATAAAAAAACAATTGAAAAAATGGGTAGAATGCAACAATAATAAATGGCCACAAAAGTTTCCATAACCTTTAAAATAATAAACCCATGCTCGTCTCATAAATCACCCATTGCAAAAGTACCATTGCTTCTGCAGTCCTCCATTGGCCGGACTGAAAGGACAACCCACTTGACTCCTATGCATGAAACAGCAGGAATTTAAATCAAAAAATTGCAAGTTATAATGAATATTTTTTATGCAAAAATACAAAGGTTTGTATATTTCAAAAACTTTTTTTATTATTTCATTCCACTCATTTTGGGGTAAAAGTCATTTTTTCAGTTGGTCTATGCAAAAATGTTTGTCAATTTTTCTACAGCTTTCATTTTCAGTAAATTTTCAGACTACCAGGCTATAAGATAGTTCTAAGTTCACCATCCCAACCACATCCAGTGAACCCCAAAACTGTCACCAAACTGTCTTCTAAAACCACTCCAGGTAATAGGAAGCTAAAGCTACCCCTAGGTTCCAAGGCGGGATGAACTTTGTTGCTAGGGACCTAGTTTACTTCAGTGGAGTTAGTGGTAGAAAACTGGTGCGGGCACACTAGTAATATACCTACCAGAATGACCAGGGAGGTGCAAAGAGAATTTGGTAAGCAGAGTCAGAACTAGGAGAAACAGACACAATCCACGCAGTTAACAAGAGGTCAATCCAGAGACAAGCCAAGGTCAGTTTACCAGGAGAATCAATATAAGCAAGAACAGTAGACACAGGGTTAATCCAGAAACAAGTCAGTAGTCAGTTCACCAGGAGGATCACTTTACAGGAATAGGATATTGCATAGTATAGAGCCAAGATACATTAAAATCACAAACAGAGATTCAGTATCACTGCCCACCTTAAGTCCCCCACCCATCCTTCAGATTATACGCTGAGCCAGAGCCCTGATTGGCTCTGCATTCTCTCTCTCTCTGATAGGCTGATCAGCCAGAGCTTGGCTGGTTGGCATGGCAAGTTTCCAGGCGCTAGTAAGCTTCTAATGTCCCCCAGCAAACCACACAGACTGAAGAGACGGCTGCTGGGTGGAGATTAAGGAATTAAAAGATAACGACCAGGTCAATTCCTGACACAGGCTCTCTGCTTCACACTGAATCCGTCAGAGAACTGTTCTGTTAGCTGAATCTCTAGCTCTTATCTCTGAACTCATGCAAGCTCATAAACTGTCAGCATGATCAACTTTATTAAACCAAGCATGCTGACTGGTAGAGTTGATCATGCTGATTAAAATGATACCTCTCTTTTGTCTATATAGAGAAGAAAAGGCAGCTCTCACCTGCTCCTCCTTGCCCTGAGCACGGAAACAGCTAAAAACTTCCTGTACAGGACAGACTCGTCTACGCATTTCAGACCCTTATTGTTTGGTCCTTACTCATTACTTTCTTTTGTCTATATGTTGAACAGCTGCAGAGATATCTATATTTATATTCAGATGCAAACGAACATATTGGAGCACCAGGGGGCATGGCTGAATCCTTATAGAACTGCTTTTGTGACACCCTCTGCACACTCCTCTCTTTACTTGGCTGACAGTGCTAGACAGTAGTATGCTGAGGGCAAAGCTATGTCATAGAGCTGTGTCATAGCATGTATATATCATATACACTACTTACTATAGCCTTACCATGTTGCAAATAGAGATTTTCTATCCTTAGAAATCTAATACATACTATATTACTGGTTTATTCACAAGCACAACATATGATTATAGAGAGACCAGTAATATGTATCAGCTTTTAAGTATAGAAAACCACTTTTCTCAATATGATAAGGCTGTAGCCTTGAGGTAAGTGGTCAGCCTTGCAGGTAGATATCCCAGGAGAGACTTCTAGTTTTTTCTTTAGTTATTTTATTTTCTCCCTCATTTAACCCATAATAAAAGGTTATAGACTTATTATATTGTGAATGGAGTTTTTCTATACTTAGATAGCTAATACATATTACTGGTGTCTTCATAATCATACATTGTGCCTGGGAATAAACTAGCAATACGTATTAGCTTTCAAAGTATAGAAAACCTCTATTTTTAATTTAGTAAGGTTATAGCTTTTTTATGGGTTAAATAAGAGAAAAAAAATATAGCAGTCTCTCCTGGGATTTGAACCTGGGACACCTACATGCAAGGCGAGAGAGAATACATATTACTGGTTTCTTTATAATCATATATTGTGCCTGTGAATAAGCAATATGTATTAGCTTTCTAAGCATAGAAAACCTCTATTCTCAATGTGGTATGGCTATAGTAAGTAGCGTATATGATGTGCACATGCTAGAACGCAGCTCTAGGACACAGCTCTGCCCCCAGCATGCTGATGTCTATCCCTGTTAATCAAGGAGAGGGAGGAATGTACAAAGCACAGGTGTGTTACAAAAGCAGTGTTCCAAGGATTCCAGTGCTCTGATATGTTCAGACTAATAAGAATTGAGCTATAATGACATATTTACCAACATAAGCCCAGCCCCCGGGAATGCTTCAAACACACCCGGAAACGCCCACTTAGAGGTGGGGTTTTGTTGTGCCCGGGACAGCACAAATTTGAAAATCAGGGACAGTCCTGGCAAATTCGGGACCGTTGGCAAGTATGTAATGAATGTTTATGAATTGTTGGAAGTTTAGTGCTAAAGGCTGCAGATCAATCTGTCAGAGCAGCACCCTAGTCCGCAAATGCAATGAAAGTGAAAACTGTTGAAAATTTGTAATAAATCAACTGAAATTATTTTGAAATTATTTTTAGCCGTCCTCTTTGGGGCTTACAATGTAATTGAGGTCAGAGAAAGTAAGTACAGAACATAAAGGTTTAATAGATAAATTATCACATAGTAAAGTCATCTCTAAGTTTCCTGTATATATTTTCTAGATTGAATGTTTCCATCTCGTGCATTACACCCCACAAGTGTAAACAGTGCACACGTACCGCACTCTCATACACATACAGCGGGATTTACAGTTTTCTGAACCTGAACTTACACTTAACCTTTTCTTAATTAGAAGACATATGGCTTTACTCAGAAGGTTTATTGACCTTCGGCTGTAAGTCATGTATGAGACAGGATTGTGTTTGAATTCACTTTATATCTGCACTTTTTTCTTATTTTCCTATCGAAGTGAAAAAACTGCTCAAATATCCAGGTGCTTGTGTGGGTGATCAGAGCGCAGCACAGAAAAAGAAACGGGAGTATACAGCATATTTCCTGACTATCATTTCAATAAATGAGGGATGTCATAGTGTAGTCACATGCAGTACAGCCACATGTCCTCCAATACACAGTGCAGCCACATGTCCTCCAATACACAGTGCAGCCACATGTCCTCCAATACACAGTGCAGCCACATGTTCTTCCCCATACTCAGTGCAGCCACATGTCCTCCAATACACAGTGCAGCCACATGTCCTTCCCCATACTCAGTGCAGCCACATGTCCTCCAATACACAGTGCAGCCTCATGTCCACCCATACACAGTGCAGCCACATGTCCTCCAATACACAGTGCAGCCACATGTCCTCCAATACACAGTACAGCCACATGTCCTTCCCTATACACAGTGCAGCCACATGTCCTTCCCTATACACAGAGCAGCCTCATGTCCACCCATACACAGTACAGCCACATGTCCTTCTCTATACTCAGTGCAGCTACATGTCCTTCCCCATACACAGTGCAGCCACATGTCCTTCCCCATACACAGTGCAGCCACATGTCCTTCCTAATACACAGTGCAGCCACATGTTCTTCCCCATACACAGTGCAGCCACATGTCCTCCAATACACAGTGCAGCCACATGTCCTCCCCTATACACAGTGCAGCCACATGTCCTTCCCTATACACAGTGCAGCCACATGTCCTTCCCTATACACAGAGCAGCCTCATGTCCACCCATACACAGTACAGCCACATGTCCTTCTCCATACTCAGTGCAGCCACATGTCCTTCCCCATACACAGTGCAGCCACATGTCCTTCCCTATACACAGAGCAGCCTCATGTCCACCCATACACAGTGCAGCCACATGTCCTTCCTAATACACAGTGCAGCCACATGTCCTTCCCCATACACAGTGCAGCCACATGTCCTTCCCCATACACAGTGCAGCCACATGTCCTTCCCCATACACAGTGCAGCCACATGTCCTTCCCATACACTGTGCAGCCACATGTCCTCCCATACACTGTGCAGCCACATGTCCTCCCATACACAGTGCAGCCACACGTCCTCCCATACACAGTGCAGCCACATGTCCTCCCATACACAGTGCAGCCACATGTCCTCCCCTACACGGTGCTGCAACATGTCCTCCCCTACACGGTGCAGACACACATCCTCCCGTACATAGTGCAGTCACCTGTTCTTCCATACACTACAGTGCATCCATATGTCCTCCCACACACAGTGCAGCCACACGTCCTTCCATACACACGTCCTCCCCACACCAGTTCTTCCATACACTACAGTGCAGCCACATGTCCTCCCATACACAGTACAGCCACTTGTCCTCCCATACACAGTCAGCCACACGTCCTCCCATACACAGTACAGCCACTTGTCCTCCCATACACAGTACAGTCACACGTCCTCCCATACACAGTGCAGCCACATGTCCTCCCATACACAGTGCAGCCACATGTCCTCCCATACACAGTGCAGCCACATGTCCTCCCATACACAGTACAGCCACATGTCCTCCCATACACAGTGCAGCCACATGTCCTCCCATACACAGTGCAGCCACATGTCCTCCCATACACAGTGCAGCCACATGTTCTCTCATACACAGTGCAGCCACACGTTCTCCCATACACAGTACAGCCACTTGTCCTTCCATATACAGTACAGCCACTTGTCCTCCCATACACAGTGCAGCCACATGTCCTCCTATACACAGTGCAGCCACATGTCCTCCCATACACAGTGCAGCCACATGTCCTCCCATACACAGTGCAGCCACATGTCTTCCCATACACAGTGCAGCCACATGTCTTCCCATACACAGTGCAGCCACATGTCCTCCCATACACAGTGCAGCCACATGTCCTCCCATACACAGTACAGCCACACGTTCTCCCATACACAGTGCAGCCACATGTCCTCACCTTCTATATACAGTGCAGCCACACATCCTCCCATACACAGCCACATGTTCTGTCATACATACAGTGTAGACACATGTACTCCCATACACTACGGTGCAGCCACGTTCTGCCATACAATACAGTGCAGCCACATTGTCCTCCCATACACTACAGTGCAGCAACATGCTTCCTCCCTCACGTACAGAACTGTCTTACGTAATGATAAATAGCTTCTCCTACTGCATTTCATCACATTTTTGTGTGTGTGTGTGTGTGTGTGTGTGTGTGTGTGTGACGGAGCAATTTGTTATGTAATGGTTCTAATTCTAGCCAATAACAGCTATAACATGAAGTGGGAAAGTCAAGAAGTAGTTTATAACTTTTTATTAATAAAAGCATTTTCTGTATAGGTATTTTATGTACAGTATGTATTTATAGGACAACTACTTTTTCTCTCTTTTGTCACAGTCTTAGTCAGGTTTTGGCTCATCTTGTAATCAAAAACTATACCAGCTCCATGGTGGTCTAAAAAGTGGTGTACAATTTCGATAGTGTAAAGCTCTATGACGCATTGTATTGCATTGTATTGTGGTACATTTAGTTGCATCTTCCTTCAGAGTGTATTACACAAAAATATGCCCCTTTTAATACACAATCACAACTGTAGACACATTAAACAATCCAAATACATAATGGTGAATATTTCACACTAAATAAAAATAGCGCAGGCACAATATTCTGGATTCTATTATACCTGCACCATTGAGTCTTGAATGCAATAATTGTCAAAATCCTTACAGGCTTATTGACTGCAAGCAGAGATCTTGCCATAATACCTTTTAAAGCGGTATTGCCATCTCAGATATTGATGGCATATCACCAGGATATGCTATCAATGTCAAATGGTGGTAGCCCCACCTCTGGAACCCGCTCCTATCTCCAGAACAGGCCACTGAAGTGGAGGGTGCATTGCTGCTCATGCGTCGATCTATTGTGGTGAACAGAGTGTGAGTTCCAGAAATTGCCGAGTGGTAGCTTAGCTATTTCTGGCAGTCCCATAGCGGTAAATGGAAAGGTAGCCGTGCATGCGTGAAAAGCTCTGCATTCACCACTGTGAGACTCCCATAGTAGTGAGTGGAGAGCACGCCGCGCATGCGCAGTGTGCTCTGTTTCACTTTGGGGGGCCATGTCCTGGAGATAGAAGGTGGGAGGACTTGCACCTATCTAATATTGACGGCATATCCTGGCGATATGACATCAATGTCTGAGATGAGAATACCCCTTTAAGTGGAAGAAAAAGAGGGGGGTTAGTAAATATAGTGCTCAGTGTGAACACCATTCTTTTCTCGGCATGTTTGCATTAGATAAATGTGCCCCATTGTGTCACAGACGCCTCTGAATTTATTGCACACAAATGATTTCTAAAAAGTTACAGCCTCCGCACATATACACCTACATATTGTAAGGGATCGTTTACTCGTAGGGGTCACCATCACAGATTACTTCACCAGACAAGGACATGAATGTCCAAACTCGTACTTTATTCCGGACACTTCAGCAAAAACAGGTTATGAATTTGCAGCTTCAACTCATCACGTGTGACATCCACACAAAATAATAAACACTTGCCCGTCTAGGCTCTAACTAAAACATATGACGTGTCTCTCTGACTCACCTATACATCACAGTTCACACACTGTCTCAGGTGCGGTTTTCTCGGCCCAATAGTCCAGCAGCCTCCAGGCTGTAGTAAATATGAGTCCGTTTGGGGGATTGTGGTCCAGAAGTCCTTCCAACTCTGACCTTGTGACCCTTGTGCCGCAGGCGTCACTATGTCCCCCAAATTACAGGCTGTCACTTAGACTCGTGGTCCCTTAGCCTAGCCCGGCTGAGACCACACACACACAGAGAGAGCCTCTGCAGGTCTCTGTTCCAAATCACTCTCTCCCCCAGACTGATATACTGGGAGGTGCTTTATGCCAGCCTGATTACAGCAGGCCTTACCTGCGATCACCTAATGTAGAAGGGAATACCCGTCCTGGAAGGGTGTGGATTTGCATATCCCGCTTCCAGTCCTATCTGCCAATCCAAATAAAATCCAGCCCAGAATTAATAAACAAAACTGTCTCAACAAACTATGCTTTGGTGAGACTACTGCCGCTCTCTGGATTTTAGTTGTCTCACCCAGCTGAGGTACCTGAGTGGGACATACACGCCTTGCAGAACTGTTACCATTACCACATATCCCCCCCCCCCTCTTCTTCAGACTGGAGGTCCGAGCATATTCCCACATTGTACCATGCCCTCTGGAAGATGTGGCCCATGACACATTTTTTCCTTTATTCTGCCACGGCCAGGCTAGCAGAGCTCGGTTGTCACTACCAGAGCTTTGGGACGTTCTCACAGCTCTGTTTCTCCACCCCTGTGATGATGTCACTACTAGAGCTGGGAGGAGTTCTCACTGCTCTGTTTACTTTCTGTTTCCTTCCTCCCAGCTGTTCCTCCTGCGTTTGATTTCCCTCCCTTTAAATCACCCCTCCTCCTATTGTAGGGTGTGGATTATATTTCTCATTTGAGTTGTAGCTCTTGCTGGAGTATCATCACTTGTAAGCTATCATTTCACTGGACCTGTGTTCTGCTGCAGCAAGTACTCCGGATATTGCCAGCTCTCCTTGGATCCGTCTTCTCTGCTGCTGCAGCTCCTTCAGCTAAGTGTGCAGACATTATTGTGTATCTGTTTATTTCCTGACTGGATCTGAGGCGACCACGGTTCCCTCCATATACTGAGCAGGGCACCGGTGGCCGTGCCCCTTCCACTAGTGTAGGGGTTACAGTGGTCATCAGTCTTAGGTACGCGGGCATGCCTCGTTCCACCATTTGGATCCGGGCATGTGCTTTAGCAGCATAGGGAGAGCTTTGAGGGTCTGACAGGGGTCACCCTTTATCCTCCCTAGTTTGGGTCCAGTCAGTAGCTCTATTTATAGTGTATGCTCTTGTTGCTCACATACAGCCGTGACATTATAATCCCCAAAACCGTCCTTTTTGACATGGATCCGCTTTCTGGCCTGGTTGACCGCATGCAGGGTCTTTCTTTGGAGGTAGCGGATCTCCGTCAATCAATGACTCAGCTTCAAGCTTTGGGCTCTGCCCCGGCCCATGGAGTCTGTTGCGAGCCAAAGGTCTCACTTCCGGAAACGTTCTCAGGGGGAAGTGAGAATTTTGTTCGCTTCAGAGAGGCATGCAAACTCCATTTTTGCTTGTGTCCCCACTCCTCTGGTAATGAGGAGCAGAGGGTGAGGATTGTCATCTCCCTGCTCAGGGGTAATGCTCAGACTTGAGCTTTTTCGCTGCCATCAGGGGATCCCTCCCTTCGATCCGTGGAAAGATTTTTTGTGGCCCTGGGGCAGATATATGATGACCCGGATCGTGTTGCTCTGGCCGAATCTAACTTACATTTTTTATGCCAGAACAAACTGTCTGTGGAGCTTTATTGTTCTGAATTTCGGAGATGGGCAGCTGATTCTGGTTGGAATGATGTTGCACTCCGGAGTCAGTGCTGTCATGGTCTCTCAGAGAGATTGAAAGATGCGTTTGCTTTCCATGAGGAACCAACGTCCTTAGAGTCTGCCATGTCATTGGCGGTACGCCTTGACAGGCGTCTAAGAGAAAGAAACGAGACCTCTCTGTCCAGCCATTGTCAGTCTAGGGGCAGTGGTGCGGTCTCATTCAGTGTGCAGGGGCCTCATCCTGTCTCGCTCCCCTCTGAGGAGGAGCCCATGCAGCTAGGTCGACTTGCCCCTGATAAAGGCGGATTTAGTCCTCAGAGTATGGTGTGTTTTTGTTGCGGGGGCATAGGTCATTTGGCAAATGTTTGTCCGTCTAGGAGATTCTTGAACTGTATTAAGAGCGATAATAAGAGAAAAACCTCAAAAGGTAAATCATCAAGTTCTGCTTCATCTGCTACTTTGGGCAAAGTTGATGTAGGAATTGATGCTTTTCCTCTGACCTGCAGTTCCCGTTTTCTCCTGTCTGCCAGGGTGGCGCTAGAGAGCAAAGTCATTTCTTGTGAGATTTTTGTCGATAGTGGAGCGGCCGTCAATCTTATTGACACTCAATTTGTAGCCATGCATTGTTTTCAGGTTTGCACATTAGAAAAGAATATACCTGTTTTTGCTATTGACTCTGCTCCACTCTCACAGAGATCTCTGAAGGGCTTTGTTCACAATATCCGGCTAGCTGTAGGGGACACTCATGTGGAGGATATATCTTGTTTTGTCCTTAACGGATTGCCTTCTCCTCTAGTTTTGGGGTTACCCTGGCTCACTAGACATAACCCCACTATTGATTGGCAAGGAAGGCAAATAAATGAGTGGAGTAACTTTTGTAGAGAGAATTGTCTCACAGCGACTTTTGCAGAGGTGTCTACTAAAACTGTGCCATCATTTCTCTCTGATTTCTCGGACGTGTTTTCCGAGAGCGGTATTCAGGAGCTACCTCCTCACCGGGAGTTTGACTGTCCCATTAACCTCATTCCTGGCGCCAAGTTGCCAAAAGCACGCCTCTACAATCTCTCGCAACCGGAAAGAATCGCAATGCGAACCTATATCTCCGAGAGTCTCGATAAGGGGCATATTCGTCCCTCAAAATCACCTGTTGCCGCAGGTTTTTTTTTTGTTAAAAAAAAAGATGGCTCTCTGAGACCTTGCCTAGATTTTAGGGAGCTGAACCGTATCACGATTCGCGATCCCTATCCCCTTCCTCTGATCCCGGACCTCTTCAACAAAATTGTTGGGGCCAAGGTTTTTTCCAAATTGGATTTAAGAGGCGCGTACAACCTGGTCAGGGTCAGAGAGGGGGATGAATGGAAAACGGCCTTTAATTGTCACGAGGGTATCAAGTGCCACGTCTGATTCCGTTATACCCGGGGTCAGGAGGTCGCAGCGGGTGGCTGCGCGCTCTATATCTAAAGATCACGTTGTTTCTTAGTGATTGTTTTCTGTGTTTGCCTTGCTATCCTTTTTGTCTCAATCAGGGATCCGTAGCTTCTCCTCCTCAGCTGTTTCTTGTCTGCCACTCCCAACCTCCTTATATTCTCCCCTCACTCTTCTCTAGTTGCCAGTTATAGAGCTTCCTGCCTGGACATCTATACTGACCCACTGGAGTTGTGAATCCTGGTTGTCGTTCCAGAGTGCTACCCTCCGGATCCCTGTTGGGCTCCTTGTTGTCTCCTGTTGTCGCCCATCTGGGATTATATGTTGAGTTTGTATTGTCTGTCCTTCCCTTGGTGTTTTCCTTTAGAGCTAGTGGTGCGGACTAGTGTTCCCACCGCCCTGTTCACTATCTAGGGCTCTGCTTAGGGAAAGCCAGGGCTTTAGGCACGTGATCGGCGTACGGGTGAGGAACCCGTCTAGGGACGTCAGGGCAGCCAGGTGCCAGCCGCTAGGTGAGTCAGGGGTCACCACCTTCCCTCTCACTTGGGCAGGGCCTTCCTTGTTCCCTCCCTCTGTGTCACGTATGTGATAGTCACGCCGACCGTGATATTAATACCCCTAACGGGCATTTCGAGAATCTCGTTATGCCTTTCGGCCTGATGAATGCTCCGGCCGTCTTTCATCATTTTGTTAATAGTATTTTCTACCATTTAATGGGGAAATTTGTATTGGTGTATCTTGATGATATTTTGATTTTTTCCCCTGATGTTCAGACCCATCAGAATCATCTTTTTCAGGTTCTGCAGATTCTGCGGGAAAATAAATTGTACGCCAAGCTGGAGAAATGTCTTTTTATGGTATCGGAGATTCAATTTCTGGGTTTTCTCCTCTCTGCTTCTGGTTTTCGCATGGATCCGGAGAAGGTCCGTGCTGTACTTGAGTGGGAGCTTCCTGAGAATCAGAAGGCATTGATGCGCTTTCTGGGTTTTGCGAACTATTACAGAAAGTTCATTTTGAATTATTCCTCTGTTGTCAAACCCCTCACTGACATGACAAAAAAGGGGGCGGATTTTTCCTCTTGGTCGGAGGAGGCGCTTGCAGCTTTTTCTAAGATTAAAGAGAGTTTTGCGTCTGCTCCCGTCTTGGTGCATCCCGATGTTTCCTTACCTTTTATTGTTGAGGTGGATGCTTCCGAGGTGGGTGTGGGTGCGGTTTTGTCCCAGGGCCCTTCTCCTGCCAAATGGCGACCCTGTGCCTTTTTCTCAAAAAAACTCTCCCCGGCAGAGAAAAACTATGATGTGGGAGATAGGGAGTTGTTGGCCATCTAGTTGGCTTTCGAGGAATGGCGCCATTGGTTGGAGGGGGCCAGGCACCCTATCACCGTTTTTACCGACCATAAGAATCTGGCATACTTGGAGTCGGCCAGGCGTATGAATCCGAGACAGGCCAGATGGTCTCTGTTCTTCTCCAGATTCAATTTTGTCGTCACATTCCGCCCTGAGATCAAAAATGTGAAGGCTGATGCTCTCTCTCGCTGTTTTCCGGGAGGAGGAAACTCCGAGGACCCGGGTCCCATTTTGGCGGAGGGGGTAGTTGTTTCTGCTCTATATTCTGATTTGGAGGCCGAGGTCCAGGCTGCCCAGACTGAGCTACCTGCCCGTTGTCCTTATGGGAAGTTGTTTGTGCCTCCTGAGCTACGTCACAAACTCTTCAAGGAGCATCATGATACTGTTCTTGCTGGTCACCCCGGGAGTAGAGCCACGGTAGATCTCATTGCTTGGAGATTTTGGTGGCCGGCTCTTCGTAAGTCGGTGGAGGGTTTTGTGGCTGCTTGTGAGACGTGCGCTAAGGTCCCTCGTTCACGGCCTTCAGGTTCCCTTCTCCCGTTACCCATACCTTCCCGTCCTTGGACACACCTGTCCATGGACTTTATCACGGATCTTCCTCGTTCCTCAGGGAAGTCGGTGATCCTGGTGGTGGTGGACCGTTTTAGCAAGATGGCTCATTTCGTACCTTTCCCTGGTTTACCCAATGCTAAAACGTTGGCGCAAGCTTTTGTCAACCATATTGTTAAATTGCATGGCATTCCCTCTGATATTGTTTCCGATAGAGGCACGCAGTTTGTGTCCAGGTTCTGGAAGGCTTTCTGTTCTCGCCTGGGGGTTCGGCTGTCCTTCTCTTCTGCTTTTCACCCGCAGACGAATGGTCAGACTGAGCGCCTCAATCAGAATCTGGAGACATGTTTGCGCTGTTTTGTGGCAGAGAACCAGGAGGATTGGTGTTCATTTCTCCCTCTTGCTGAGTTTGCTCTGAACAACCGTCGTCAGGAATCTTCTGATAAGTCGCCATTCTTTGGTGCATATGGCTTCCATCCGCAGTTTGGGACATTCTCGGGAGGGGCTCTTTCTGGTTTACCTGAGGAGGAGAGATTTTCCTCGTCTTTGTCTACCATTTGGCAAAAGATTCAGAGTAATCTTAGAAAGATGAGTGAGAAGTATAAGCGTGTGGCTGATAAGAGACGTGTGCCTGGTCCGGACCTGAATGTGGGTGATCTGGTGTGGTTGTCTACAAGAAATATTAAACTGAAGGTTCCCTCCTGGAAATTGGGTCCCAAGTTTATTGGGCCTTATAAAATCTTGTCAGTCATCAATCCTGTTGCCTTCCGTCTTGATCTTCCACGGGTTTGGAAGATACATAATGTATTTCACAGATCTCTCTTAAAACCATATGTCCAGCCCACGGTACCCTCCTCTTTGCCTCCTCCTCCGATTTTGGTTGATGGCAATCTGGAGTTTGAGGTTTCCAGAATTGTGGACTCTCGCGTTGTCCGCGGTTCTCTTCAGTACCTCGTTCATTGGAAGGGTTATGGTCCTGAGGAGAGGATGTGGGTTCCGGTGTCGGACATTAAAGCCACTCGCCTCATCAGGGCATTTCATAGGGCTCATCCTGAGAAGGTGGGTCCTGGGTGTCCGGAGTCCACCCGTAGAGGGGGGGGGTACTGTCACTACCAGAGCTTTGGGACGTTCTCACAGCTCTGTTTCTCCACCCCTGTGATGATGTCACTACTAGAGCTGGGAGGAGTTCTCACTGCTCTGTTTACTTTCTGTTTCCTTCCTCCCAGCTGTTCCTCCTGCGTTTGATTTCCCTCCCTTTAAATCACCCCTCCTCCTATTGTAGGGTGTGGATTATATTTCTCATTTGAGTTGTAGCTCTTGCTTGAGTATCATCACTTGTAAGCTATCATTTCACTGGACCTGTGTTCTGCTGCAGCAAGTACTCCGGATATTGCCAGCTCTCCTTGGATCCGTCTTCTCTGCTGCTGCAGCTCCTTCAGCTAAGTGTGCAGACATTATTGTGTATCTGTTTATTTCCTGACTGGATCTGAGGCGACCACGGTTCCCTCCATATACTGAGCAGGGCACCGGTGGCCGTGCCCCTTCCACTAGTGTAGGGGTTACAGTGGTCATCAGTCTTAGGTACGCGGGCATGCCTCATTCCACCATTTGGATCCGGGCATATGCTTTAGCAGCATAGGGAGAGCTTTGAGGGTCTGACAGGGGTCACCCTTTATCCTCCCTAGTTTGGGTCCGGTCAGTAGCTCTATTTACAGTGTATGCTCTTGTTGCTCACATACAGCCGTGACATCGGTTTTTTATAAACACTGACTTTCTACCTAATAGAAATATTTAGCTGTTTGCCTGCTGTGCCCGAATACAGCAGGCTACAAGCACATATGGGGTGTTTCCTGAATGGTGAGAAAATGGGGAACACAACCTGGGGTGTATTTTCTCCTTTAGCCACTTTCTGTTTGCTGAAAAGTACCCTTTCTACATCTTAAAATGTTCGTATGGGGGTGCTTTTTCCTAAATGGAATCATTTGTTGGGGTTTTTCATTTCTGGGGACCTCAGGAATTTAATAAATGTGACATGGCACCTAAAATACATGTCTGACAATTCAGGTCAGCAAAATTCATATTTAGCTGTTTGACTCTAGAACCCTGCCATGCACCCATACATCATTTTTTGAGCACATATGGGTTGTTGGCGTATTTGGGGGGAAATAGGGAACAAATTGTGGGGTGCATTTTGTCCTGTTGCCCCTTGTGAAGGTGAAAAATCTGGGTGTAAAGCAACTTTTTCTGGAAAAAATTTAGATTTTTCGTTTTCACAGTAAACCGTTTCCTAATTCTGTGAAACGCCCGATGGGTCAAAGTGCTCACTACACACTTTGAAATATTCATTGAGGGGTGTAGTTTCCGGAATGGGTTCACTTTTTGGGGGTTTCCACTGTAGGGCCACCTCAGAGTGTCTTCACATGAGACATAGCTCCCAATTACCATTCCAGCTAAATCCGCTCTCCTAACGTCATATGGTGTACTTCCACTCTGAAGCCTGCTGTGCACCCATACATAATTGTTAGAGCACATATGGGGTGTTGGCGTATTCAGGGAGAAATGGGGAACAAAATTTGGGGTGCATTTTGTCCTGTTACCCCCTGTGAAAGTGAAAAATGTAGGTGTAAAGCAACTTTTTCTGGAAAAAATTGTAATTTTTCATTTTCACAGCCAAGCATTTCCTGATTCTGTGAAACGCCCGATGGGTCAAAGTGCTCACTACACATCTTGAAATATTGGGTGTCTTCACATGCGACATAGCTCCCAGTTATTATTCCAGATAAATCCTCTCTCCTAACGCCGTATGGTGCTCCTTCCACTCTGAACCCAGCTGTGCGCCCATACATAATTTTTGGAGCACATATGGAGTGTTGGCGTATTCGGAGGGAAATGGGGAACAAAATGTGGGGTGCATTTTGTCCTGTTACCCCTTGTGAAAGTGAAAAATGTGGGTGTAAAGCAACTTTTTCTGGAAAAAATTGAAATTTTTCATTTTCACAGCCAAGCGCTTCCTAATTCTGTGAAACGCCCGATGGGTCAAAGTGCTCACTACACACCTTGAAATGTTACTTGAGGGGTGTAGTTTTCAGAATGGGGTCACTTTTTCGGGTTTCCACTGTAGGGCAACCTCAGGATGTGTCCAATTGCAAGATGGCGCCGGTCAATTATTCCTGTGAAATCTGCCTTCCAGAAGTCATTTGGTGCTCCTTTCCTTCTGACCCCTATGGTACGCCGATATAGCAGTATACAAGCACATATGGGATATTTCTGTAATCAGGAGAAAATGGGCAATAAATTAGGGAGTACATTTTCTTCAGTTCCCCCTTGTGAAAGTGAAAAATTTGGGCCTAAATTCCATTTTTCTGGGGAAAAAAATCATTTTTCATTTTCACAGCCAATTCCATGAATCACCTTTGAGGACAAAGTTCTAACTACACATCTTGAAATATTCCTTGAGGGGTGTAGTTTCCAGAATGGGGTCACTTTTTGGGGGTTTCCACTCTAGCGGTGCCGGTGTCTTCATATGCGACATAGCTCCCAAAAGCAAATCCTGCAAAATCTATGGGGCTATGTAACCGATCTCCTAGCACCCCGACCGGGTACCTCCGTTGATGGATGCTCCTAGTGCTTCCCGAGGACTCCAAGCACTCTGCTCTACACCAAAACAGCTCTTACAAGAGCTTATAGTATAGCCAGGGGAGTATAGCAAATCTTCAGCGTATAGCAATCCCCAGTGTCGATCAGTTACACAAACACCAGCCTCAACATGATAAAGGGTAAAACAGGAACTCTTTATTGAACACACAGCATTGACTTATATACACATGACATACTGAGGACATGACATAGCAGCCAATCCTGTACAGTTTAAACACAAAACTAACCCTATTCAACAAACACAATGGCATTGTCTGTGACGCAATTAACAAACACACTGGCATTGTCTTTGATGCAATCAACAATGAACATGCAAACAGATATCTTCACACCCTCCATAATGAATGAATGGGAAGAGGAGACACATGTGATGTGATTATCTCCTAAGTGTATCATAGAAGTCGGCTGCTATTATAATCAACTATCTTAATCCCATCAGTAACACAATCAGTGGGAGTCTCAGTGCAGAGTTAACCCTTTTTGTGTTGCTGAATCCACACCATGCCTTTTTAATGGGCAATAGGAAATATGTGGCATATAAATTACACACATAAATCAGGGTTCATAGTTCCTTGTAACCCCAAAAGGTCTGAGGGGGTCTCCATAGTTCTCGGTCCATAGTCTGTAGGTAGGAGGCTGGCCCTCAGGCTTCTCCAGCAGCCCCAGTGATGGTTCAGTCCGTCACAGGCTACTTCCCTTTTGAACCCTGCCATGCACCCATACATAATTTTTGAGCACATATGGGGTGTTGGCATATTCGGGGGGAAATGGGTAACAAAATGTTGGGTGCATTTTGTCCTGTTACCCGTTGTGAAAGTGAAAAATGTGGGTGTAAAGCAACTTTTTTTCAAATTTTTTTTAATTTGGTGCTCCTTTCCTTCTGACCCCTGTGGTATGCCGATATAGAAGTATGCAAGCACATATGGGGTATTGCTGTAATCAGGAAAAAATGGGCAATAAATTGGGGGGTGCCTTTTCTCCAGTTCCCCCTTGTGAAAGTTAAAAATTTGGGCCTAAATATCTCCTTGAAATATTCCTTGAGGGGTGTATTTTCCAGAATGGGGTGACTTTTGGGGGGTTTCCACCGTAGGGCCACCTGAGTGTATCTTCATATACGTCATAGCGTCCACTATGACGCCTGCTGTGCACCCATACATCAGTTTTTGAGCACACATGGGGTGTTTCTGTAAACTCCAGATTAAGGGTAAAAGATTTTGAGTTTTGTTTGGCTGTTAACCCTTGATGTGTTGCAGAAAAAATAGATTAAAATTTGAAATCTGCAAAAAAAAAAGTGCCATTTTCCTTTAATTCTCGTGGGGCACCTAAAGGGTTAATAAAGTTTGTCAAATCAGTTTTGAATAGCTTGAGGGGTGTAGTTTCTAAAATTGGGTGATTTATGGGTGGTTTCTAATATGTAAGCCCCAGAAAGTGACTTCATAACTGAACTGGTCCTGAAAAAGATTTGCTTCTAAACTTCTAAGCCTTCGAATGTCCCAAAAAAATAAAATGTCATTTTCAAAATGATCCAAACATGAAGTAGACATATGGGGAATGTAAAGTAATTACTATTTTTGGAAGTATTACTATCTATTATGAAAGTAGAGAAATAGAAATTTGGAAATTTGCTAATTTTTCAACCTTTTTGGGTAAAAAAAAATTATAAATAAAAAAAAAAAATTTTTACTCATTTTTACCACTGTCATGAAGTACAATATGTGACGAGAAAACAATCTCAGAATGGCCTATATAAGTAAAAGAGTTTTAATGTTGTTACCACATAAAGTGACACATGTCAGATTTGCAAAAAATGGCCTGGGCAGGAAGGTGAAAACTGGCTCGGGGCTGAAAGGGTTTAACCTTTAAAGGGTCCAAATGATGGTTTATTTTCACCAGCCCAAAGATAAACAATACAAAATAAACACCTGCCCGTCTAGGCACTTGCTAATACAAACAACGTGTCTCGACTCACCTACTGTACATAGCACTGTTCACACGGGGAAGAGGAAGTGACCTTACAGAGAGGGAAGCCTGGAGGCTTGTGTGGTCAGAGCCAGGTGGGCTGAGACCGTGTCGCTTTGAGAAGCCGAATCTCTTCCCCATGTGAACTGTGCTATGTAGGTGATTTAGGGAGACACGTTGTTTGTATTAGCAAATGCCTGGACGGGCAGGTGCTTATCCTGTATTGTTTATGTTTGGGCTGGTGAAAATAAACTGTCATTTGGACTTTAATCCTGGTGTCCGTGAAGAAATCTGTGATTGTGACCCCCTAAAGAAGGCGTTCCCTCACAATATAAAATATCTCTAGAGCCTCCTCAGCCATGTCATCCTGACCAAATAAGTGTCTCATCTTACAGGAGAGGTCAGCCTCTTATATCGCTGTTCTCTTTATGAAGCTGCTGCTTGACAACTAAATACAGAAGATCTCATCTCTAAAGTGTTAAACGTTGTGCCTGTGCGATGTGACTTGGCAACTGTGGATAAAAAATGTTCTACTTGTTAATTTTAACGGGGAAAAAAAAAATCTGTATTGTTTTCCTCCCAGTTGCACCCTCCCTCTACAAACCGCTACTTGGTAACAGGCCTTGATTCTGTGCCAGCTTCGCCCTACTTCTCCAGCAGTTAAATAGAGCTGGAGATTGAAATCTCAGCTCATATTGAATCGATTTAGAATCAGAAGCGAATATTTGTCAGTTTCCTTCTCTCTGCCCATTATTACCCGCGGGGGCAGATAACAGGTCACATCGGAGAGACCTTGTCGGCAGTTTTAAGAGCTGAAATTCTATCCCCGTCACCGAGAGCTTTGTAGTGGAGGTTCCTGTCCATGATACCTAGCAATTAACTTTGCATCAAGAACGACCTTAATGAAATTATGATGGGGTCCTCGTCTACTATCGTTCTGACAGGATATAAATTTCCTATCTAATTGCTTTCCTTTTGAATCTGTGACCGTCGCTTGCACAACCCTTTCATTGTTGGGGTCTACACCACAGTGTCTTCAGCAATGAATGCTGATGGAGGCGGCGTTTTTTTTTTTTTTACAGCAAAGTGAAGAGCAATTTAAAAAGATAAATGACAAGGTGTCTGTGATGTATTGGATGAGGATTAAACAGCTGGCAGGAGACAGGGCGTTCTCAATAGCCGAATTTTCAATATAGCGAAAAGAAACATGATTAAGGAGACACCGTACCCTGCGTGCCACCAAGATTTATGGTTGCTTAAAAGGACAGTAAAATATTTTATGTTGTTTTATGTTGTGTGCTCGGGGCTGTAGGATAATTGCCTTTAAAGAGTAACCGCTGTTCCGTACAAGTTTTGGCATGTCATAGTGATATCTCGAAAGTTTTGATCGGTGAGGGCCCAAGTGATGTCCCCTTAGGCTGTGATCAGTGGAGTTGGCTGAAGACGGGCTCACAAAACTCTAGCCAAGAGTTAGACCCCCAAATTATGTAATACTGAAGGTCAATCAATTTTAAAGAACCAGATTACCCCTTTAAGGGGTATTGAGATCTTTTGAGTCCATATAGGTGGCAAAGGATCTGCTGCCATCGTCTCCTGTTGGTGGAGGTGATGGAGGCATTTCACTCTACCAGCTATACCTTACTCTCTGTTAGGATATACCTGTATATCCCATGACTAATGTAAAAAATGAAAATCAGACATCATTTAGAATATGACAAACAAAGTTAGAACCAGCCCTGTACCTCACATGGATCCAGAGATCTCCTCATTCATTGCTCTGCTAGATTTATATCAAGCTGAAAGCTCAAGGGGAGTGTCTTCTCTGCTGCAGCTAAGGGGGCGTGTCTCAGCTCTCCCTATCACAGCTCAGGAGGCGTGTCTCAGCTCTCCCTATCACAGCTCAGGAGGCAGTTGTAGGATGAAACTGAGCATGTGCGGCCACCTCAGTGAGCAGGTCAAATAAATAAAAAACATCATGTGGCGATAAACAGATACATTTTATTGAATAACTCAGTGGCTATGCTAAATTTTTAATTACATGCAATTAAAAAAGTATTCAGATCCAAGTGCTGGTTTGAAAGCTGTAGAATATTTTTCGTGGGACAACTCCTTTAGGCCAGATAGATACCGCCTAGTATCAATGGACCCTACTGACTTATCATGGCATCTGTCATGTTTGATGCTGACTAGTCAGAATATCAAAGTCAGGGTCAGGTTTAAGGGTCAGGTGTCAGGGTCAGGTGTCAGGGTCAAGTGTCAGTGCCAGGGGTCAGGGTCAGGTGTCAGGTGTCAGGGGTCAGGGGTCAGGGTCAGGTGTCAGGGTCAGGTGTCAGAGTCAGGCTCAGGTTTCAGGGTCGTGTGTCAGGATCAGGTGTCAGTGCCAGGTGTCAGCGTCAGGCGACAGGTGTTAGGGTCAGGTATCAGAGCCAGTTGTCAGTGTCAGGTGTCAGGTGTTAGGGGTCAGGTGTCACACTGGCATTATTCTGATACTTGACTATGATATCTGACCATGTCCTAAAATGAGCACTGTATTAATGAATGCTATAGACCCATGCCGTACTACCGTGTGCAGAAATATTGTGTAAGGTAAATTTCAGCAGTAGCATAGACATGCAGTGAAAAGAGCTCTCCAGCAACAGAAAGATATACTTCGTAGGGATGTATGTACATATCCAGTGTCCATGGATGAGAAGAGGAAATTATATACCATTTAGGCCTCATGCACACAACAGTGTTTTTTCACTGTCAGTGATTTGGCTTCAGTGGTCCGTGTCCGATTTTGCTTTAGTTGTGTTTCCTTGTGTCTTTCATTTTTTTTTTTGTCTGACAGGGGGGAAAAAAGGAAGGTTAATGAAAAGTGTAATTTTATTGCACCAAGGTCTTGTAGAAAAAAACGGACACAGACGCGGACACGGATGACATACCAGTTGTGCATCCGTTTTTTTTGACGGACCCATTGACTTGAATGGGTCCGTCCTCCGTTTTCCACTGACAAGAATAGGACAGGTTATATTTTTTTGACGGACTGGAATCAGGGATCACTGATGCGGAGAAAAAACGGAGGACTATCAGTTTTTTTTCACAGCTCCATAGAAATGAATGGGACCTCTGCTAAACTGTGAAAAATGATGAAACGGACGCGTGTGCATGAGGCCTTAGGCTACTTTCACACTGGCGTTTTTTGAGGATCCGTCATGGATCTGCAAAAACGCTTCCGTTACCATAATACAACCGCATGTATCCGTCATGAACGGATCCGGTTGTATTATGTCTTCTATAGCCATAACGGATCCGTCATGAACACCATTGAAAGTCAATAGGGGACAGATCCGTTTTCTATTGTGTCAAAGAAAACTGATCCGTCCCCATTGACTTACATTGTGTCTTCCTCCGCACCACATCGTGGACAGAAAAACGCTGTTTGCAGCGTTATCCTGTCCGCGATGGGAACACAACCAAACAGAACGGAATGAATTTTGGTGCATTCAGTTTTGTTCAGTTCAGTTTTGTCCCCATTGACAATGAACTGGGACAAAACTGAAGCGTTTTCTTCCGCTATTGAGATCCTATGACGGATCTCAATAGCGCAATTGAAAACGCTAATGTGTAAGTAGCCTAACCCAACACTCATGTAAGTTACATAAAAATAACTTCTAAAGCTACCATCAGTTCCCCATAGAGATGTAGTGTGTACCCACTGGCATTCACTGCAAAGTGAAAAGTAAAGGGTTAAAGATGTATTTGCTTTAATTTATATCTTGCCTGTATTTGCACAAGGTATTAATAGGCCATGTCCACAGCCACCACTAGATGGGGCTGGTGTCACCCTCTATATAGATATAGATGAGGAAAGAACATTCTTGTGAATCTAAATATTACTAGCAACCAGAACAGAAGCAAAGATATAATGCTGACAAGCTCACCGGTCCTGGAGCAGGTACCATCCACGACAGGGCCAGAACAACTTCAAAAACAAAATGCAAATGTGATCGCACTCTGCATCCAGCATTCTGCCCTGCCTCCATGCTGGATGAGACATTGGTGTACATTTTGGCCAAAGCGTAATAAGCCACTCACCACGTCAAGGTCGCCTCATTTGAGTGGTCCCTAACACTAGTTCCTACCTGTTTATGGGCCATGACAGCCACACAAAGTCCAGGGAATGCAGGTCAGCATGCAAGCCAAGCCCACTCTGCTTTTAACCCCGTCCGGTGCCATTACAGCTTTCATCGGATACAGGGATGAAAGTACCAACATGCACGCTGAGCCCACCATATACTTCTCCTGGAGCCAAATGGCTACTGGTAGGTTCTATATAAGCAGACTCAGTTTTATACTGACTTTAAAACCAGCCTCCAGGACAGATTGACTGGTCAGGTGTGCAATGACTCCAAGGAGATCGCCACGCCCCCAATATATACTACAAAGAAAAAATGTGGGGGATTGAGTCAGCACAACCTGTATGTAGGTGCACATCACTATGGCGAAATACATATACAAACGGAAAATGCAAATGTGATCGCACTCTGCATCCAGCATTCTGCCCTGCCCGCTGAGCCTACCGTGCATGTTGGTACTTGCATCCCTGGATCCGATGAAAGCTGTAATGGCACCGGACGGAGTTAAAAGCAGAGTGTGCTTGGCTTGCATGCTGACCTGCATTCCCTGGACTTTGTGTGGCTGTCATGGCCCATAAACAGGTAGGAACTAGTGTTAGGGACCACTCCATAGAGGCGACCTTGACGTGGTGAGTGGCTTATTACGCTTTGGCTAAAATGTACACCAATGTCTCATCCAGCATGGAGGCAGGGCAGAATGCTGGATGCAGAGTGCGATCACATTTGCATTTTCCCATCAGGAAGCATCAGGACTGTGAGTACTACTGCATCTCCCATCCAGCCACCCACATTCGTGCATGCCCCTGCGGCACACTGCAGTACCACAGGATGAAAATCTGGGCTCTAGATGAAGGTTTTACAACACTGCTCAGCAGAGAACCCTCTTACTCAAAGAGTATCCCAGGACTATGATTACACACCTACTAAAATAAGTATCCCAGGACTATGTGACACCTACTAAAAGCACAGCGTGAGGACAGTGGGAGAAGCCCCTAGAAAACATGAGGTGTGGCCACCATGGGTAGAACCTAGAATCTTCTAGGAAAGAATATGGAAAACATAGTGAACCCATGCAGCAGTAATTTGGAAACAGAATAAGGAATTGTTAGGAGGAATTAAAGAGGTATTCTGGTACCCTATGCACAGGATAGCGTATAACTATTCGATTGGTGGGGTACCCTCTACCCTTCCAGGCCCCCTGAAATGAAGGGGCAGGTCGAGCATGCGCACTGCTGCTCCATTCATCTCCACAGGAGTTCTGGAGACAACAGAGCCCAGTGCTCTGCTATTTCCAAAACTGCCAGAGAGATGAATGGAGCAGCAGTGTGCATGCTCGACCCCCACTAATCTAATAGTTATCCCCCATTTTGTGGTTAGGGGAAAACTTTTAAGAAATGGAATACATTAACCACCTCCCGACCGCTTAACGCAGGGATGCATCCTGCGGGCGGCCGGGTTATTCCTCCTTGACGCATCGGCGTGTCATCTCGCGAGACGCGAGATTTCCTGTGAACGCGCGCTCACAGGAGCGCGCGTTCACAGGATCGCAAGGTAAACAAGTTGATCTACAGCCTGCCAGCGGCGATCATTCGCTGGCAGGCTGTAGATGCGATTTTTTTAACATCAGAAAGGTATATCAGACGCTGTTTTGTTAACAGCGTCTGATATACCTGCTCCTCTGGTGGTCCCTTTTGCTTGGATCGACCACCAGAGGACACAGGCAGCTCTGTAAGTAGCACCAAGCACCACACTACACACACCCCACCCTGTCACTTATTAACCCCTTATTAACCCCTGATCACCCCATATAGACTCCCTGATCACCCCCCTGTCATTGATCACCCCCCTGTAAGGCTCCATTCAGACGTCCGTATGTGTTTTGCGGATCCACGGATACGCGGATACGCAAAACACGGACACCGGCAATGTGCCTTCCGCATTTTGCGGATCTGCACATTGCCAGAACTATATAGAAAATGCCTTTTCTTGTCCGCAATTGCGGACAAGAATAGGACATGTTCTATATTTTTGCAGAACGGAAGTGCGGACCCGGAAGTGCAGATCCGCAATTCCGGATCCGAGCGTGACAAAGTCTGTCCCCATAGAAATGAATAGGTCCGCAATTATGTTCCGCAAAATGCGGAACAGAATTGCGGACGTGTGAATGGGGCCTAAGGGTCCCTTATCACCGCCAGGTAGTTAGCCACTTGTTAGGTAGTTAGGGCCCAGCCCACCGCAGTCACTGATTAGTCGCTGATTAGCGTCATCGCTGTCGCTAATCAGCACTAGTACTATATAATATCTGTAAGTGATCAAGACTGATCGCAATCAGATCTATATCAGTACATTAGGATCACCTTATGCTCTACAAAAAACGCAGTGTTCGCCCGATCAGGCCTGATCTTGTGCCCACACTTGCGTTCCGTCTGCCCCACCGCAGTGACAGAAATGTTTTCATCCACATTGATCGATGCAAATGAAGAAATCTGTGCCGTTCATTTTTTCTTTCAGCCCAGAGGCTGAACGAAAAAAAAATATCTCATTACCCGTATGCTCAAAATAAGGCCTCATGCACACGACCGTGCCGTTTTTTGCGGTCCGCAAACCGTGGATGCGCAAAAAACGGAAGGCGCCCGTGTTGACTTCCGCAATTTGCGGAACGGAATGGGCACCGGCAATATAAATGCCTATTCTTGTCCGCAAATCGCGGACAAGAATAGGACATGTTATATTTTTTTAGCGGGGCCGCGGAACGGAGCCACGGATGCGGACAGCACACGGAGTGCTGTCCGCCAAAACAGCGGCTCGGATGTGGACCCAAACAACGGTTGTGTGCATGAGGCCTAAGGAGCATAGCAGAAACTCCTAATGCTGGCCATACATGTAATAATTGCGGAGACCCTCAAATGCCAGGGCAGTACAAACACCCCACAAATGACCCCATTTTGGAAAGAAGACACCCCAAGGTATTCACTGAGGGGCATTATGAGTCCATAAAAAAAATCCATTTCCGCTAACTTGTGCCCAAAAAAAATATCTTCTATGAACTCGCCATGTCGTCCCTCATGGAATACCTTGGGGTGTCTTCTTTCCAAAATGGGGTCACATGTGGGGTATTTATACTGCCCTGGCATTTTAGGGGCCCTAAAGCGTGAGAAGAAGTCTGGAATCCAAATGCCTAAAAATGCCCTCCTAAAAGGTACTCGTTGGACTTTCGGCCCCTTTCCGAAATGGGGTCATTTGTGGGGTGTGTTTACTGTTCTGGCATTTTGGGCGGGGCTAAATTGTGAGCAACCCTGTAAAGCCTAAAGGTACTCGTTGGACTTTCGGCCCCTTTGCGCATCTTGGCTGCAAAAAAGTGTCACACATGTGGTATCGCCGTACTCAGGAGAAGTAGGGCAATGTGTTTTGGGATGTATTTTTACATATACCCATACTGTGTGTGAGAAATATCTCTGTAAATGACTACTTTTTAAAAAAAATTATACAAAGTTGTCAATTTACAGAGATATTTCTCTCACCCAGCATGGGTATATGTAAAAATACACCCCAAAACACATTGCCCTACTTCTTCTGAGTACAGCGATACCACATGTGTGACACTTTTTTGCAGCCTAGGTGCGTAAAGGGGCCGAAAGTCCAACGAGTACCTTTAGGCTTTACAGGGTTGCTCACAATTTAGCCCCGCCCAAAATGCCAGAACAGTAAACACACCCCACAAATGACCCCATTTCGGAAAGTAGACACCCCAAGGTATTCACTGAGGGGCATAGTGAGTCCGTGGGAGATTTTATTTTTTTGCCAGAAGTTAGCAGAAATGGAAACTTTATATATATATTTTTTTCAGAAAGTGTCATTTTCCGCTAACTTGGGGGAAAAAATTAAATCATACATGAACTCACCATGCCCCTCCGCGAATACTTTGGGGTGTCTTCTTTCTAAAATGGGGTCATTTGGGGGGTATTTATACTATCCTGGCATTCTAGCACCTCAAGAAACATGACAGGTGCTCAGAAAGTCAGAGCTGCTTCAAAATGCGGAAATTCACATTTTTGTACCATAGTTTGTAAATGCTATAACTTTTGCGCAAACCAATAAATATACAGTTATTGGATTTTTTTTATCAAAGACATGTAGCACAATAAATTCTGACACAAACTTGTATAGAAATGTAATTATATTTGAACAATTTAACCAGAGAAAGTAAAAAATACACTTTTTTTGAGAAAATTGCGGCCTATTTTGATTAATATCGGAAAAACGAAAAATCTGAGCAGCAATCAAATACCACCAAAAGAAAGCTGTATTTGTGAGAAGAAAAGGAGGTAAAATTCATTTGGGTGGTAAGTTGTATGACCGAGCAATAAACCGTGAAAGAAGTGTAGTGCAGAATTGTAAAAAGTGGCCTGGTCATTAAGGGGGTTTAAGCTAGGGGGGCTGAGGTGGTTAAGTAACCTCACTACTTAACAAAGCCCAGAATCTTTTTAACCAATGCATATTCCCTATAGAAACATAAATCCTTACTTCTACCTACATATTAAGCAAGAAAATACGATTATGCACTTAAAATGACTGCATTACCCCCAGAATATTGTGAATTTATTGTAGCATACTGGTCATAAACGTGTCTATGGAATAGTATATCTATCAGCTGGACACCTAGATATATGGCAGTTTTATATCCTTATTCTAGATGTCCTGTTAATGTAGAAGTATCTACCGTATGAGACCCAACAATAATCCTTCCTCCCTTACTCCATAATAAATAACACACATTGCAGCCCCCCCCCCCAGTCCCCCATACCTCTACATGCAAGCCTTACATTCCCCATAAACCTGCCAGATCCCTTCTCACATATCATAATTACATAGTGTCAGTACAATATAACTTTATGTTGATTTCATTGTATTCATTTTATGAGAAAATTATCTTTCATTCTTATATAACCCTTTCCTGAACTTTTCAGCTCGCACAATGCGGAGGGTGCTTTTCTTTAACCATCTTAAATTAGCAGACCTTCCAAAGCATTTTATCAAGACCATTAAGACTTTAACACTGACCTTTATCTAGTAATAATGATTTAAAGCCAACACGGTGCTCTCTGGCATTCATGCCCATTGGCCAAATATACAGACTTTAAGCAGGGCTTTGAAGTATAAGATGTTTTTAACCTTGTGCTTCCTGTGACCTGGAAAGCTAAACCCTTCAGACCCAAAAAAGCATGGGTAAAAACATGGTCACAGGCACACGGCAAAGCCACGTGCGCAGAGGATGTAGGGTGGCGCAATGAGTCCTATAGGCACTTTTTGTGCCACAATAAGATGCCTTTATGTGCTTTTCTTATGGTGGTTCCTGACATAGAAAAGTTGTGCACCTCTGGTTGTGGGTGCAGGGGTATTTATTGTAGCCCAAAAATAGATAGGAACATCTTTTGGGGGTCCCAAGGTTTCAGAGATATGAATTTAAGAATATGGTTCTGGCTTCTTGGCCTGTGGGAGAGGGTGAGATTTTGTTTTCACATGGAATAGGGCTTTACTAGGGAGACACCAACCAACAAGAATAAACTGAGATTAAACGGGTATATCATAAAAAAATAAATCCTTTATTGAATAAATGACACATGAACAAGACATGAGACAACAGATAAAAAATGGCTACATCTAAGGAGGCATATTAACACAAATGAGAAATGGGGAGGGGGGGTGGAGTATGCAATATAAAAAAGGGAGGTAGAAAAAAGGAGTACAATACCTCACTGATTTCTGTATATATAGCTGCAACCACAGATATTCAATATAGGGGCAAAAGACCCCTTGAAGATGCTAAAGTGCAAATGCTGAGTAACAAAACACCATATCAATGAGTGGTTGCAGATTACACCGCGACATGTGGATGTATAATGGTTACAAAATGTGGGACCATATAACAGCCAGCAAAAAGTTAAAGTGCAGAGCCAGAGACATCGCCGCCTCCAATGACTTTGGATATTCTTGAAATGCCAACGTGTCCTTCAGGTTCTCGGATAACCCTTGACAGAATTGACTACAGAGGGCTGGGTCATTCCACTCAGTATCAGTTGCCCATCTCCTAAATTCAGAGCAATAGGACTCCACAGATCGCTCCCCCTGGTGTAAGCCATGCAACTTAGTCTCGGCCAGGGAGACCCAATCTGGGTCATCGTAGATAAGCTCCAGAGCTCTGAAAAATGTATCTACCGACCGGAGGGATTGTTATCCGGTTGGGAAAAAAAAGCCCAAGACTGAGCGTCACCTTTCAGTAACAAAATAATAATCCCCACTCTTTGACTCTCGTCCCCAGAAGAGTTAGGACGTAGTCTAAAATATAGTTTGCACGACTCCCTGAACCGAATAAAGTTGTCACTTCTCCCGGAAAACCTATCCGGGAGAGCGACCTTTGGTTCAGAGCAGGCCTGCTTCCCGCCGCCTGTGGTCTCTGAAACTGCGAGATGGCCGTGCGGAGGTCAGCACCCCTCCAAAGACAGTCCCTGCATACGATCGACCAGTGCAGAAACAGTATCTATCGCTGTACTGACACAAACAAAATGACGTTTTTTTGGCAGTTTATAAAGTCACACGTAATGGGAAGGGGATAACACCAGAATACACACAGAAGGGAATAGACCAGAGTCTAGGCCTCAAAGCTAAGGAAGAGGGATGGTGACCTCCTAGGAATCCCTAGATCTCTCCCTGACTCCTGCCAGTATGAGTAGACCCTGAAGGTGGAAATACTCATACACCGGAACCTTAGCCCTGGAGATCCTGGAAGCCCTAGGAACGGTGGCAGGTAATGAGACTACTGTTTCCTTCCCAGATGAAGGAACCAGCGTCATCCTGAGGCCTAGAAAACGACACACACAAGCAAACAACAAAAAGCAATCAGTTTTTTTTAAATAAATTTGTTTATTCATTTTTCAATACAAAATACAAAAATAAACCAATTTGACAGTACAATAATCCGGATTCATTAATACACAATCTGCCAGGACAGTCAGTATAATAAGGTACAATAAACAAAAGACATTACAAAACTAGCAAGTTGTGTACTATATTATGGGAGGTTCCCAAGCTCCCAATTGAGTTTCAATCCATCCGGATTAATTGTCACCCAAGTTATGTGCAACCCCCCCCCCCCCCCACCCAACCCACCCGAACAAAATGCAATCTTTAAAGAATGGAGGAGCAGGAGATCCAAAGGAACAACACACCAGCTCAACCAACACCAAGCAGGAAATATCAACCGCATGGTAAGCAGTGTGAGTCAGGACTAAATAGAGC
Organism: Bufo bufo; assembly: GCF_905171765.1. Taxonomy (NCBI): domain Eukaryota; kingdom Metazoa; phylum Chordata; class Amphibia; order Anura; family Bufonidae; genus Bufo; species Bufo bufo. The sequence goes on from NC_053397.1 coordinate 195,613,196, forward strand.
CTCAGTAATGACCACAGGCTGCACCAAGCTGCACCTGACAGGAGGTGTGGTTATTACTAAACAACAACACTGCAGGGTGTGAACAGAGAGATAACCTCACGTGCCACCAGTCTCTCAGATCTTCTCACCTCTGTCATGGGAGGGACCGTGACAGGTAATGATTTATGTGGTGAATATGTTAGCATCAGTTTGCGGTACTGCATTTACAGCAGATGGCGGTACAGCCACCACTGCCAGTGTCCCGCTAACTAGACAGCAGAGCACATCCGTAAAAGCTGTGTGGCAAACTCACACTCCTAGGTGGTACGGTTTTCACTCAGTTGGCCATGAAGGCCAATTGAAGGATTCACAGCTACATGGGGGGCTGGCCTTCGGAAGCACAGCATAGCATCCTTTTTTATGGTGGACCACAGTGGGAAGTAGGGAACGGGGGCCCTGGTGGTACGACTGCAGTGCCACAATGAGGTTGGGTTCTTCTTGTTGCTGTGTATCTAACAACTCTTGGTCAATAAAAGGTGGCGCAAGGTGCAAAATGTTTTGCCATACATATGTGGTGTCTTTTTGTTCAGGTGGTTGGAGGTGGGGATAAAGGTCCCTTACGCTAACTATCTAACATCCTGGGACTGGACTCTAAAGTGAGGCTAAGACTAAGAGCAGAAAGGACTAAGAGAAAGCAGGATATGTGCAGCGTGTCACAGGGGTGTGCATGTGAGTGTGGCTGGTTGGGAGTAGTAGTACTCACGGTTCTGACATTCCCTGGACCCCGCAGTGATGCGAAGCACAGACTTTTTACTTCCTTTGGGCACTCCTTGGTTTAGATGCCCTTGGTGTTGGTGGATTTGAAGTGCAATGCAAGGTCACTCAGTGCAGCTAGAGATGTAGGTACAGTGTAGCAATGCAGAGAATAATGAGGCCAGGTTGACAGCTAAAATTTATATTGGGTACATTAATTACGGTTCTTGACATGCCTGGACTGGCAGATGTTACTCAAGTGCAATTTCCACAGTTCTTACAGGTTACACTGCTGCAATTTCAGTTAACAGGTACCATTTTCTCTTTGGAGCAGTTTTCTTTAAACTGCATTTCTCTTTCTCTTTATACAATGCAACTTTAGCATAAGCATCCAGGAATGGGGCTACAATACTTCTCTTTCTCTTTATGCAATGCAGTGCCCCTCAGTGTCAGACAAGGCTCTGCACCTTTTTTACAAGTTTGCCATACTTACAAGGTACACTTTCAGGATAACAGGCCGAACTGGATGGACAGATGTCTTTTTTCAGCAGTATAAACTATGTTACTATGTTACTCCGGGATGTAGATATTTCCTTGAGCAGGTGATCCATCTATTCTTTAGGTGTGTCCATCCACTGTAAGACTTTAATATACTCGATACAGGGCTATGGAGACTCAGTGATCCTTTTCAGACAGCATTTCTCCAGAGAACATCTACTTCACACCTCCTATTTTACATCTGGCATGCTCCTCAAGGATATCTTTACTCTTTTCTTCAATTGTCTCTACTTTTTGCTTGTCTCTGGTTGGTCTAATCCAGAACATAGTTCAGCTAGCTCTGTTCCTCTCTCTCTACTGTCTAGACACTGAATCTACACTATTAACTCACTCCTCTCTATGGAAAAAAGTGCTCCACCTAGTGGCTAGCGGTAACGGTTTGTTAACTGAAATCTGCTTAATACATAGAAAATGCATAAATCACAGTTTTAGTCTTTTCTGCAGCATACATCTAGAAATACACATCAAAACCTATTGCAGAGGACCACTGCTGTAGCAGTGAGACACTGGATATGTACCTGCTTGGATCCAAGTAGATGACAAGAGGGCACGCAATTGGCATTTTCTGTTTGGGTCTCTGCTTTGGAGCAATATACATATTCCTTCTTTTCAGTCCTATATCTGCCTAACCATTTTATTGCATTAGTCAAGTGCAGAAAAGTGCAAACACACCAACTGATCAAATAGACCACAAAGAACATGAACCCATCATATAGTGTGGAAGTGCAAGATGGCTTTTTTGACCTTAAATGGGTTCTGCAGTTTGTTTAAACTGATGATCTATCCTCTGGATAGATCATCAGCATCTGATCGGCGGGGGTCCAGGAGCACCGCGGCCTTCTCACTGTTTACCGCAGGCCCAGTGATGTCACAACTAGTATCACTGGCCTGGGCGTGGCTAAGCTCCATGTGAACAGAGCTCAGCCGCGCCCAGGCCAATTGATACTAGTCGTGTGACCCCCCCAGGATCCCCCGAACCTGGGCAGCCGCTCTCTTACAATTTATCTGGAAACTGCTCCGAAGCTAGCATAGGATTTGGGTGCCTGTAAAACAACATGATGTAGAAGTCACATTTCTCTCTATTTATAGTATATAGCTACATTTGGTCTTAATACAGAATTTCGGGAGCTAAAAGCCTTTGAAGTTGAGCATTTTTTTTTCAGTCCTATAAGTCAGGAAGGAAGAGAAGCAATGGAGCCAGTTATCCAGGTTTCAGCCTCGTAACCAGCTCTAGTGGTGCAGTAGAATAAGCAATTACATTTTTACCCCCCATAAATTACATATCATTTTCATATGTAGAAAAAAGACGAAGACACAGAACAGAACAGACAAAAAACATATTTTTAGCCAGTGCCCCATAATTTTACCTGTTGGCATCAAAACATGAAATCCATTGAGTACAGTGTCTAAAACAGAGGCACATAAGGTTGTGGTGGGTGGCAAAGGAACAGAAGTAAAGCTCTTAGTAATCTACAAACCAGGAACAAAAAAGACAACTCCACAGCTAATACTAAAATGGTCAACTTAGGGAAGGTACTGACTCTCCTTGCGGATGGATTGTCTAAAAGTCAAATACTGTTTTATAAGGAGCCACATTCAGAAGGTCGCACTAGTGAAACGGTCCTCTTCCTTTTGGGAATACCTCTTTGCATACTAAAATGGTCACTAACTTTTCACATAACTTTTCATTAATGAATAGTGAATATAATAAACTTTGTAATATATCTTATCAGAGAAAAATGCTTCTTTCTCCACTTATCAACTTTTTTCCCTCCCTCCCAACCCCTTTTCTAAATTAACATTCACACTGAATTATCTGCTGAATCTGAGATACTGAGATGGACTGTCTGCTGTCACGGTCCCTTCCAGGATCTGAGAGACTGGCGGCATATGAGGTTATCTGACAGTATCTCTGTTTTCACTTGTTGCAGTGTTGTTGTTGGTAATGACCACACCTCTTGTCAGGTGCAGCTTGTGGTCATTACTGTTGCCCTATTTAGTCTGGACTCACACTTCATACCATGTGGTTCATATTATTTGCTTGAGGGTGGTTTGTTCATCTGGGAAGGAACCAGTAGTCTCCGACCCTATCACTACTTCTAGGGATTTTTAGGGTTACTAGGGCCTAGGTTTACGGTGTATGTATATTCCCACCTTCAGGGTCTATTCATACTGGCAGGAGTCAGGGCTAGGTCTAGGGTTTCCTAGGTGGTTACCTTTCCCTTTCACTAGCCTTGAGGCCTAGTTTCTGGTCATTTTCCTTCTGCTGTCATTCTGGTGTTTATCCCCTCCCCCTACATTGTGACATCTGCTCATTGAAGGATCAAATTATATAATCTAGTGATGAGCAAATCAAAGTACATGAAGTGGACTTCGATCTGAATTTCAGGATATATTCGATTCGCTGCGAATCCGAATTTCCTTGTGCTTCACGGTAGCGAATCAATTTAAACTGAAATAGTGTAAAAAAGAAAAAAAAATACTTACCTGATCCATTTGCTCACAAAGGGCCGGCCGCCGCCATCTTGATTGAAGATCTCGGCTGAAATCCTGTGCACGTGCAAGCCGGCTTGATGACGTCATCTCGGGCCGCGTCAAATTTCGCACCAGACCTTCAAGCAAGATGGCAGCAGCTGGCCTGTTGCGAGCAAATGGATCAGACAAGTATTTTTATTTTATTGTAATATTTTTTTGTTATAAACACCAGATGCCGCAATCATGTATGAATGCAGCATCTTAGGGGTACAACGACGGGGGCGGCGCAATCACCACTCCCTGTCATTGCACCCACTACCTACAAAGAATTGCGCTTCGTGACAAAGTAATTTTTCACGAAGTAGATTTTTTGGTAAAATTCGGCGAAGCAGCTGAATGGAATTTATTAATACTTCGCTCATGACTAAAATCATTCCATAGAAGTCTAATGAGAGGGGAGATAGGAAGGGGGGGATGAGTGAGCTGCAGTGAGCGAGATGCAGAGGCTGCAGATACAGGAAGGATACCAGTCATATAATGGCTAGAATAGCGCTTTAATTGGGTTGGGCAAGAATGGGGTAGGGTTTTGGCAAACACCCCAAACACCCCAACTTGGCTTGACCTGTAATGGATAGATTACTTATCTGCTTTCCGGTGCTGGCTCACCGCTCCGTCTCCTACCTGCAATGCTCTGCCGGGTTTGACATTGCCACAGTCCATCACTGACTAAAGGGCACCTAGACCAGGAGGTCACTGCAGTCAAAGGGGAAACAAACTATGCGAGTGAAATATATATAATATATTTCATTTCTCATTGTAGAAGTTAGTGCTGATAAGCAGAGGTGCCAGGTGTTGGACCCCTCTTAAGGATAGATCATGAGTATTAAAGACTTGTAAGCAAGTAAGATGTTTCTTTGACTTCCCATATTTCATTTTTTTTTTCTGTTTCAATAGTTTTTATTGAGTTTTACATTTCAAACGGTTGAGGAAAAGTACATTACATTTGTTACAGTGTGTGTCAAGCAGAATACTATTATCGTCAGAAAAATCAAAGGAGAATATACATTCACCTAAAGAATTATTAGGAACATCTGTTCTATTTCTCATTAATGCAATTATCTAGTCAACCAATCACATGGCAGTTGCTTCTATGCATTTAGGGGGGTGCTCCTGGTCAAGACAATCTCCTGAACTCCAAACTGAATGTCAGAATGGGAAAGAAAGGTGATTTAAGCAATTTTGAGCGTGGCATGGTTGTTGATGCCAGACGGGCCGGTCTGAGTATTTCACAATCTGCTCAGTTACTGGGATTTTCACGCACAACCATTTCTAGGGTTTACAAAGAATGGTGTGAAAAGGAAAAAACATCCAGTATGCGGCAGTCCTGTGGGCAAAAATGCCTTGTGGATGCTAGAGGTCAGAGGAGAATGGGCCGACTGATTCAAGCTGATAGAAGAGCAACATTGACTGAAATAACCACTCGTTACAACCGAGGTATGCAGCAAAGCATTTGTGAAGCCACAACACACACAACCTTGAGGCGGATGAGCTACAACAGCAGAAGACCCCACTGGGTACCACTCATCTCCACTACAAATAGGAAAAAGAGGCTACAATTTGCACGAGCTCACCAAAATTGGACTGTTGAAGACTGGAAAAATGTTGCCTGGTCTGATGAGTCTCGATTTCTGTTGAGACATTCAAATGGTAGAGTCCGAATTTGGCGTAAACAGAATGAGAACATGTATCCATCCTCTGATGGCTACTTCCAGCAGGATAATGCACCATGTCACAAAGCTCGAATCATTTCAAATTGGTTTCTTGAACATGGCAATGAGTTCACTGTACTAAAATGGCCCCCACAGTCACCAGATCTCAACCTAATAGAGCATCTTTGGGATGCGGTGGAACAGGAGCTTCGTGCCCTGGATGCAGGGCCGGTGCAACCATATAGGCGAACTAGACGTTCTGGGGGCGCCCTGGTGGGCTTCCCCTGACTGGGGCTGCAGCCCTGGGCGAGAGGCTCTTGAGCCGCCCCCAGCGCCGTTACAGGGGGGCCAGGAGGTGGAGGTCCTTCTTAAATATGGCAGAGCAGGCATCTGCTTACCTTGATGGCAGGTGCCTGCTCTGCCAGTTAATTACAGGAGCAGCTCCCCACTCCTCCCTCGTGCGCCCTCTGTGATGCCGGAATATGACGTCATTCCGGCCCAGGCATACTAAACGGCGCGCTGGAGGACTGAGGAGCTGCACCCCACTGGACCCCAGGGAGGTGAGTGTTTAAGTGTTTGACTGAGTGAGTGTCTGCCTGTGTATTTATGTCAGTGAGTGAGTGAGTGAGTGTATGTATGCCTGTCTTTCTGTCAGTAAATGTATGTGTGTCTGTCATTGAGTGTCTGTGTGTGTATGTCAGTGAGTGAGTGTATGTCGGTGAGTGTGGATGTCTGTTGGTCAGTGTCTGTGTGTTTGTCAGTGAGTATGTGTGTGTGTTTGTCTGCGAGTGAGTGTCTGTCAGTGAGTTTCTGTGTGTGTGTGTGTGTGTGTGTTTCAGTGTGTAGGTGTATGTCTGTCAGTGAGTGTCTGTCAGTGAGTGAGTGTCTGTCTGTCTGTCTGTCAGTGAGTGTATGTGTCTGTCTGTCAGTGAGTTTCTGTGTACGTCATTCAGTGAGTGTCTGAGTGTGTGTCTGTCTGTCAGTGAGTGTATGTCTGTCTGTGAGTGTATGTCTGTCTGTCAGTGAGTGTATGTGTACGTCATTCAGTGAGTGTCTGAGTGCGTGTCTGTCTGTCAGTGAGTGTGTCTGTCTGTCAGTGAGTGTATGTCTGTCTGTCAGTGAGTGTATGTGTACGTCATTCAGTGAGTGTCTGAGTGCGTGTCTGTCTGTCAGTGTGTGTGTCTGTCTGTCAGTGTGTGTGTCTGTCTGTCAGTGAGTGAGTGACATGAGGGGGCGGCAAAATGGATCTTTGCCTAGGGCGGCAAAAATCCCTCAAAGGGCCCTGCCTGGATGTGCATCCCTCAAATCTCCATCAACTGCAAGATGCTATCCTATCAATATGGGCCAACATTTCTAAAGAATGCTATCAGCACCTTGTGGAATCAATGCCACGTAGAATTAAGGCAGTTCTGAAGGCAAAAGGGGGTCCAACACCGTATTAGTGTGGTGTTCCTAATAATTCTTTAGGTGAGTGTAAGTTCCAATATAATACAATTATTCAGATAACATTTTTTATTTTATGTTAAACATCATCCTATTCTTCTATTTCCTGACAATTGCCTCTGTTCTCTACATAGCGCTTACTGACCATTGTGTAAAATAAAACCGCCTAGACAGAAGCCTTATAAACCACATCTGTCTCTTTTCAGGGTTTTTAATTGCAGGAGTCTGAGTTTATCACATAATTTTTACTAATAAAACTAACAGCATTGCCCCTCAGAAGTTTCGAAAGCATTTCAAGCATACCCCATACCTGTTTCTAATTTGGGTATTTATTCCATGTCCAGCAAGTGCACTTTTATTCTGCAGAAAAATTGCTCCCAAGTGCCCAGCTGTTTGGGCTTTGCTGTTCAAAGTGACTAAGCCTGCCGCTTTGCTCCAACCCTAACCTCCCAAGGCTTCCCCCTCTCTGCCCTGACATCACGCCGCACCCTGTGCTGTACTTTCAGTATCTGTGCAGTACATTCCCTTTTGTGGGCTACTGCCTCAGGGAAAGGTTCCGCACAGGCGCTTTCGCGTACGATCATGAAGATCGGCAGAAGCAGAGTGGCTTTTTCCCAGGCAGTTCACGAGATTTTGAGATGCTTCGCCGTGATGTCAGGGGAAAGAGGAGGAAGCCGTACGTGGCGGGCCCCTTTGACTTTAATGGCAGGCGAACCTGAAAAACCTTCAGGTCATATTTGCAGCCACCAAATACTTACTAGAAGTGCACAAATAGTCCCACAACATGGAAAGTGACATACCAGAGGGGGATCATTGGCAGAAATTCCCACAAAAAATGTGTATTTTAATCAGGGGCCATTTTTATGCGTCTTAAAGGGAAACTCTCAAAAATGTGCCCTGCTGGAGCCTAGAAATTTTTTATTTTAGACCACGGGAGTACAGGCCCCAAAAATTAGGCATTCACCTGACAGAAAAGAACAAGTAATTATGTGGCTGGAGGTACATTAGGCGGTCACTGGATACAAATTTTACTGTAGGCCACTGGAGTACAGGCCCCAAAAATTTGGCATTCACCTGACAGAAAAGAACTTGTGATTATGTGGCTGGACGTACATTAGGCGGTCACTGGATAGAAAGTTTACTGTAGACCACTGGAGTACAGGTCCCAAAAAAAAAAGACAAAAAGGCCTTTTATGCCGCTGTATATACATAAGACAAGGACCATTCTTTGTTATGTGTGGCGGATATGTGTGGGTTGGCATGAGGAAATTCAATTACACGTGGTCATCACAGGTGTTGAATTCCTCAGAGATCCATGCCTCATTCATTTTTAGAAATGTGAGGTAGTCCACACTGTCGTGAGCTAGGCGAGTGCGCTTATCGGTCACGATCCTCCCTGCTGCGCTGAACGCCCTTTCGGACAGGACACTCGACGAGGGGCAAGCCAAGACTTCCATGGCAAATTGTGCCAGTTCTGGCCACAAGTCAAGCCTGCACAACCAGTAGTCCAGGGGTTCCTCACTTCTCAGAGCGTCCACATCGTCCGTTAACCCGATGTAGTCATACAGCTGTCGGTCTGGGGGTTCCCTGAGGCTGGATACGAAGGGCGGCTGTCGATGGGTTGGCTGCAAGAAGGATCTCATATCCGAAGTGACCAACACATCTTCAAACTGCCCTCTTCTTGCAGGCGCGGTAGGATTCGTACCCGCACCTGTTTTGCTGTGGGTGGAAATTCCTCTGCCAGCGCCCGCAACAGCAGAATGCAGCATCTCTCACAGCATGGCCTGGAAATGCTGCATTCTGCCAGCCCTCTGTGATGCTGGTAACATGTCCGCCTTTTTGTGATTGTACCGGGGATCTAAGTACGTTGCCATCCAGTACTGGTCCTTGCCCTTTATGCTTTTTAAACCGAGGTCCCTCTTCAAACACTGGAGCATGAAGGCCCCCATTTGCACTAAATTGGAAGAAGTGGAGTGCCCTGGCTCTTGCTCATCGCCCAGGAGAATGTCGTGCTCGGTCTCCTCCCCCCAGCCATGGACAACCCCAGGGATCCCTGAAAAGTTTAAAGTCCCCCTCAAATCCTGCTCTTGCTCCTCCTCCTACTCCTCTCCTCAGTCACCATCCTCCTCTGACTCCTCTTTAGACTCCTGCTGACTTGTCTCAGATGGAGTAGCCCCCCCTGGGCATTCATTCAGCATTGCGACTTCCTCATCTTCCAGCTCCTGCTCCTCGACGGCTTGATCAATGACATGACGCAAAGCTACAGAAAGAAGACGTAAGGTACGATGTCATTGATGGCGCCCTGGCTGCGACTGACCAATTTAGTGATTTCATCAAATGGCCGCAGAAGTCTGCATGCGTCGCGCATGAGCAGCCACTGTCGCGGTGAAAAGAAACTAAGCTCCCAGAACCTGTCCTGCTGCAGAGTTTGTATAGGTAGTCGTTAACGGCACATTGCTGCTGGAGCAGCCTATCAAGCATATACAAGGTGGAGTTCCAGTGCATCGGGCTGTCACAAATCAGACGCCTGACAGGCTGGTGGTGTCGCCGCTAAACGCCAGCAAGGCGAGCCATGGCCGTGTAAGATCTTCTAAAATGGCCAGAGATTTTCCTGGCCTGCTGCAAGACGTCCTGGACCCTGGGGTATTTGGCAATGAATCACTGCACTACTAAGTTCAGGATGTGTGCCATGCACGGCACGTGTGTCATTTTTCCCTGTTTCAGCGCGCTCAGCAGATTAGCACCGTTGTCGCGCACCACTTTACAAATTGTCAAATTGAGCGGGGTTAGCCACTGATCGGCCTGTGACCGCAGAGCTGAAAGCAGGGCAGGACCGGTGTGGCTCTTGGCTTCCGGGCACAACAGCCGCAGCACAGTATGGCAACGTCTCACCTGGCACGTCGAATAGGTACTGGGTAGCTTGGAGGGCGCAGCGGAAAACGCGGTAGCAGTGTAAAAGAAAGAGTCAGCCGAGGAGGAGATGGAGGATGAAGTAGGAGGAGGAGAAGAAGAGGCAGGCCTGCATGCCATCCGTGGCGGTAACACCAAATCCACACGGGAGCCACGGGTTACATGCTTGACGGCCATCAGAAGGTTCACCCAGTGGTCAGTAAAAGTTATGTACCTTCCCTGCCAGTGTCTGTGGTCAGATGTATCTTGGCACCGACACTGTGTGCCAGAGATATATTCACTTGCCGCTGAATGTCGACATATAGCTCTGGGATGCCATTCTGGGATAAATATGTCGTTCCAGGGACCTTCCATTGCAGTGTGCCAATGGCCACAAATTTTCTAAAGGCCTCCGAGTCCACCAGTTTATATGGCAGTAGTTGGCGGGCTAGCAGTTCCGACAAGCTAGCGGTCAGCCGTTGGGCAAGAGGGTTATCCGGCGTCATCAACTTTTTACGCTCGAACATTTGGGCCACGAAAGCCTGCCTTCTGCCAGATGAACGCGACAACGGCACGGTGGAAGGTGGAGTGGAGGAAAAATGGGAGCAGAGAGGAGAATAGGCAGGAAGTGGAGCGCCGGGAATGTGGCTTTGTGGGTTTTGACGGCATTGCTCCCACTGGGCTCAGTGCCTTCTTAAGGCAGTCATCCCTAGGTGAGTGTTGGTCTCACTGCGACTTATGTGTTGACAGCACAGGCAGACACGTTAAAAAAATCTCACACTGCGGAGCCATGTGCCGGCGTCCTGGGAGCGCCAGAAGTGACCGTGCATGGTGGATGGCTTGCTCCAGATACATTTGCAGTCTGCTTTTTGCCTCCTGTGCCCTGCGAGCTCTGCCTGCTTCTTCTTCTCCTCCCTCTTAGCTGCTCCGTCTCTCTGTCTGAACTCCCCTCCTCTTCCTCTCTTGTGGGCACCCACGTGACGTCCAGCGACACGTCATCATCGTCACCATCACCACCACTGACATTTGAGAACTCGGAGTAGGCAGCGTGGACCTCCCTCCTTGGGCTGATCTGGGTACTATCGTCAGACCGCTGGGTGGCGGCCGTTGCTACCTCCTCATCCGATGTGAAGAATGGCTGCGCATCAGTAAGGTCTGGGAAAATAATTCCTCTGACTCGAGTGGGGGGGCTATGGTGGTAGTGGTGTTTTTTTTGGGGGGTCCACACAACAGAGAGCGAGGAGAGTGCAGATACGGAGGATGAGTAGGGTGCAGAAGCGGAAGGCTGAATAAGCCACTCAACCAACTCTGGTGCGTCCTTTGAAGTAATCGCACGTGCCTTCTCCAACTTCCCACTTAGGCTCCAGCCTGGTGCACCTGCCCGACCCCTACCACCTCTGCTGAAAAGCCTGCCTCTTCCTCTGCCTCTCATTTTCAAAATGACCCTGTGCTCAAAATTTGGTGGAAACAGGTATATCAAACCCCTTAATCAGTATTTTGTGGACGCAGGTATACTACAGGCCTAAATCAATATTTGGTGGAAACAGGCATATCAAACCCCTTAACCAGTATTTTGTGGAAGCAGGTATATCGCAGGCCTTAATCTGTATTTTGTAGAAGCAGGTATATCAAAACCCTTAATCAGTATTTTGTGGAAGCAGGTATATCGCAGGCCTCAATCAATATTTGGTGGAAACAGGTATATCAAACCCCTTAATCAGTATTTTGTGGAAGCAAGTATCTCGCAGGCCTCAATCAATATTTGGTGGAAGCAGGCATATCAATCCCCTTAATCAGTATTTTGTGGAAGCAGGTATATCGCAGGCCTCAATAAATATTTGGTGGAAACAGGTATGTTGAACCCCTTAATCAGTATTTTGTGGAAGCAGGTATATCGCGGGACTCAATCAATATTTGGTGGAAACAGGTATATCAAACCCCTTAATCAGTATTTTGTGGAAGCAGGTATATCGTAGCCCTCAATTAGTATTTGGTGGAAGCAGGTATATCAAACCCCTTAATCAGTATTTTGTGGAAGCAAGTATCTCGCAGGCCTCAATCAATATTTGGTGGAAACAGGTATATCTAACCCCTTATCGTTATTTTGTGGAAGCAGGTATACCGCAGGCCTCAATCAATATTTGGTGGAAACAGGTATATCGAACCCCTTAATCAGTATTTTGTGGAAGCAGGTATATCGCAGGCCTTAATCAGTATTTTGTGGAAACAGGTATATCAAACCCCTAATCAGTATTTTGTGGAAGCAGGTATCTCGCAGGCCTCAATCAATATTTGGTGGAAACAGGTATATCAATCCCCTTAATCAGTATTTTGTGGAAGCAGGTATATCGCAGGCCTCAATCAATATTTGGTGAAAACAGGTATATCAAACCCCTTAATCATTATTTTGTGGAAGCAGGTATATCGCAGGCCTCAATAAATATTTGGTGGAAACAGGTTTATCAAAGCCCTTAATCAGCATTTTGTGGAAGCAGGTATAACAAACCCCTTAATCAGTATTTTGTGGAAGCAGGTATCTCGCAGGCCTCAATCAATATTTGGTGGAAGCAGGCATATCAATCCCCTTAATCAGTATTTTGTGGAAGCAGGTATCTCGCAGGCCTCAATCAATATTTTGTGGAATCAGGTATATCAATCTCCTTAATCAGTATTTTGTGGAAGCAGGTATATAGCAGGCCTCAATCAATATTTCGTGGACACGGGTATATCGAACCCCTTAATCAGTATTTTGTGGAAGCAGGTATATAGCAGGCCTCAATCAATATTTCGTGGACACGGGTATATCGAACCCCTTAATCAGTATTTTGTGGAAGCAGGTATATCGCAGGCCTTAATCAGTATTTTGTAAAAGCAGGTATATCAAACCCCTTAATCAGTATTTTGTGGAAACAGGTATATCGCAGGCCTCAATAAATATTTGGTGGAAACAGGTTTATCAAAGCCCTTAATCAGGATTTTGTCGAAGCAGGTATATCGTAGGCCTCAATCAATATTTTGTGGAAGCAGGTATAACAAACCCCTTAATCAGTATTTTGTGGAAGCAGGTATCTCGCAGGCCTCAATCTATATTTGGTGGAAGCAGGCATATCAATCCCCTTAATCAGTATTTTGTGGAAGCAGGTATCTCGCAGGCCTCAATCAATATTTTGTGGAATCAGGTATATCAATCTCCTTAATCAGTATTTTGTGGAAGCAGGTATATAGCAGGCCTCAATCAATATTTCGTGGACACGGGTATATCGAACCCCTTAATCAGTATTTTGTGGAAGCAGGTATATAGCAGGCCTCAATCAATATTTCGTGGACACGGGTATATCGAACCCCTTAATCAGTATTTTGTGGAAGCAGGTATACCGCAGGCCTCAATCAATATTTGGTGGAAACAGGTATATCGAACCCCTTAATCAGTATTTTGTGGAAGCAGGTATATCGCAGGCCTTAATCAGTATTTTGTAAAAGCAGGTATATCAAACCCCTTAATCAGTATTTTGTGGAAACAGGTATATCGCAGGCCTCAATAAATATTTGGTGGAAACAGGTTTATCAAAGCCCTTAATCAGGATTTTGTCGAAGCAGGTATATCGCAGGCCTCAATCAATATTTTGTAGAAGCAGGTATATCGCAGGCTTCAATCAATATTTTGTGTAGGCAGGTATAACAAATCCCTTAATCAGTGTTTTGTGGAAGCAGGTATATTGCATGCCCTTAATCAATATTTGGTGGAAACAGGTATATCAAACCCCTTAATCAGTATTTTGTGGAAACAGGTATATCGCAGGCCTCAATAAATATTTGGTGGAAACAGGTTTATCAAAGCCCTTAATCAGGATTTTGTCGAAGCAGGTATATCGTAGGCCTCAATCAATATTTTGTGGAAGCAGGTATAACAAACCCCTTAATCAGTATTTTGTGGAAGCAGGTATCTCGCAGGCCTCAATCAATATTTGGTGGAAGCAGGCATATCAATCCCCTTAATCAGTATTTTGTGGAAGCAGGTATCTCGCAGGCCTCAATCAATATTTTGTGGAATCAGGTATATCAATCTCCTTAATCAGTATTTTGTGGAAGCAGGTATATAGCAGGCCTCAATCAATATTTCGTGGACACGGGTATATCGAACCCCTTAATCAGTATTTTGTGGAAGCAGGTATATAGCAGGCCTCAATCAATATTTCGTGGACACGGGTATAACGAACCCCTTAATCAGTATTTTGTGGAAGCAGGTATATCGTAGCTCTCAAATAGTGTTTGGTGGAAACAGGTATATCAAACCCCTTAATCAGTATTTGGTGGAAACAAGTATCTTGCAGGCCTCAATCAATATTTGGTGGAAACAGGTATATCGAACACCTTAATCGGTATTTTGTGGAAGCAGGTATACCGCAGGCCTCAATCAATATTTGGTGGAAGCAGGTATATCGAACCCCTTAATCAGTATTTTGTGGAAGCAGGTATATCGCAGGCCTTAATCAGTATTTTGTAAAAGCAGGTATATCAAACCCCTTAATCAGTATTTTGTGGAAACAGATATATCGCAGGCCTCAATAAATATTTGGTGGAAACAGGTTTATCAAAGCCCTTAATCAGGATTTTGTCGAAGCAGGTATATCGTAGGCCTCAATCAATATTTTGTGGAAGCAGGTATAACAAACCCCTTAATCAGTATTTTGTGGAAGCAGGTATCTCGCAGGCCTCAATCAATATTTGGTGGAAGCAGGCATATCAATCCCCTTAATCAGTATTTTGTGGAAGCAGGTATCTCGCAGGCCTCAATCAATATTTTGTGGAATCAGGTATATCAATCTCCTTAATCAGTATTTTGTGGAAGCAGGTATATAGCAGGCCTCAATCAATATTTCGTGGACACGGGTATATCGAACCCCTTAATCAATATTTTGTGGAAGCAGGTATATAGCAGGCCTCAATCAATATTTCGTGGACACGGGTATATCGAACCCCTTAATCAGTATTTTGTGGAAGGAGGTATATCGTAGCTCTCAAATAGTGTTTGGTGGAAACAGGTATATCAAACCCCTTAATCAGTATTTGGTGGAAACAAGTATCTTGCAGGCCTCAATCAATATTTGGTGGAAACAGGTATATCAATCCCCTTAATCAGTATTTTGTGGAAGCAGGTATATCGCAGGCCTCAATCAATATTTGGTGAAAACAGGTATATCAAACCCCTTAATCATTATTTTGTGGAAGCAGGTATATCGCAGGCCTCAATAAATATTTGGTGGAAACAGGTTTATCAAAGCCCTTAATCAGCATTTTGTGGAAGCAGGTATATCGTAGGCCTCAATCAATATTTTGTGGAAGCAGGTATAACAAACCCCTTAATCAGTATTTTGTGGAAGCAGGTATCTCGCAGGCCTCAATCAATATTTGGTGGAAGCAGGCATATCAATCCCCTTAATCAGTATTTTGTGGAAGCAGGTATCTCGCAGGCCTCAATCAATATTTTGTGGAATCAGGTATATCAATCTCCTTAATCAGTATTTTGTGGAAGCAGGTATATAGCAGGCCTCAATCAATATTTCGTGGACACGGGTATATCGAACCCCTTAATCAGTATTTTGTGGAAGCAGGTATATAGCAGGCCTCAATCAATATTTCGTGGACACGGGTATATCGAACCCCTTAATCAGTATTTTGTGGAAGCAGGTATATCGTAGCTCTCAAATAGTGTTTGGTGGAAACAGGTATATCAAACCCCTTAATCAGTATTTGGTGGAAACAAGTATCTTGCAGGCCTCAATCAATATTTGGTGGAAACAGGTATATCGAACACCTTAATCGGTATTTTGTGGAAGCAGGTATACCGCAGGCCTCAATCAATATTTGGTGGAAACAGGTATATCGAACCCCTTAATCAGTATTTTGTGGAAGCAGGTATATCGCAGGCCTTAATCAGTATTTTGTAAAAGCAGGTATATCAAACCCCTTAATCAGTATTTTGTGGAAACAGGTATATCGCAGGCCTCAATAAATATTTGGTGGAAACAGGTTTATCAAAGCCCTTAATCAGGATTTTGTCGAAGCAGGTATATCGTAGGCCTCAATCAATATTTTGTGGAAGCAGGTATAACAAACCCCTTAATCAGTATTTTGTGGAAGCAGGTATCTCGCAGGCCTCAATCAATATTTGGTGGAAGCAGGCATATCAATCCCCTTAATCAGTATTTTGTGGAAGCAGGTATCTCGCAGGCCTCAATCAATATTTTGTGGAATCAGGTATATCAATCTCCTTAATCAGTATTTTGTGGAAGCAGGTATATAGCAAGCCTCAATCAATATTTCGTGGACACGGGTATATCGAACCCCTTAATCAGTATTTTGTGGAAGCAGGTATATAGCAGGCCTCAATCAATATTTCGTAGACACGGGTATATCGAACCCCTTAATCAGTATTTTGTGGAAGCAGGTATATCGTAGCTCTCAAATAGTGTTTGGTGGAAACAGGTATATCAAACCCCTTGATCAGTATTTGGTGGAAACAAGTATCTTGCAGGCCTCAATCAATATTTGGTGGAAACAGGTATATCGAACACCTTAATCGGTATTTTGTGGAAGCAGGTATACCGCAGGCCTCAATCAATATTTGGTGGAAACAGGTATATCGAACCCCTTAATCAGTATTTTGTGGAAGCAGGTATATCGCAGGCCTTAATCAGTATTTTTTAAAAGCAGGTATATCAAACCCCTTAATCAGTATTTTGTGGAAACAGGTATATTGCAGGCCTCAATAAATATTTGGTGGAAACAGGTTTATCAAAGCCCTTAATCAGCATTTTGTGGAAGCAGGTATATCGTAGGCCTCAATCAATATTTTGTGGAAGCAGGTATAAAAAACCCCTTAATCAGTATTTTGTGGAAGCAGGTATCTCGCAGGCCTCAATCAATATTTGGTGGAAGCAGGCATATCAGTCCCCTTAATCAGTATTTTGTGGAAGCAGGTATCTCGCAGGCCTCATTCAATATTTTGTGGAATCAGGTATATCAATCTCCTTAATCAGTATTTTGTGGAAGCAGGTATATAGCAGGCCTCAATCAATATTTCGTGGACACGGGTATATCGAACCCCTTAATCAGTATTTTGTGGAAGCAGGTATATAGCAGGCCTCAATCAATATTTCGTGGACACGGGTATATCGAACCCCTTAATCAGTATTTTGTGGAAGCAGGTATATAGCAGGCCTCAATAAATATTTGGTGGAAACAGGTTTATCAAAGCCCTTAATCAGGATTTTGTGGAAGCAGGTATACCGCAGGCCTCAATCAATATTTGGTGGAAACAGGTATATCGAACCCCTTAATCAGTATTTTGTGGAAACAGGTATATCGCAGGCCTCAATAAATATTTGGTGGAAACAGGTTTATCAAAGCTCTTAATCAGGATTTTGTCGAAGCAGGTATATCGCAGGCCTCAATCAATATTTTGTAGAAGCAGGTATATCGCAGGCTTCAGTCAATATTTTGTGTAGGCAGGTATAACAAATCCCTTAATCAGTGTTTTGTGGAAGCAGGTATATTGCATGCCCTTAATCAATATTTGGTGGAAACAGGTATATCAAACCCCTTAATCAGTATTTTGTGGAAACAGGTATATCGCAGGCCTCAATAAATATTTGGTGGAAACAGGTTTATCAAAGCCCTTAATCAGGATTTTGTCGAAGCAGGTATATCGTAGGCCTCAATCAATATTTTGTGGAAGCAGGTATAACAAATCCCTTAATCAGTATTTTGTGGAAGCAGGTATCTCGCAGGCCTCAATCAATATTTGGTGGAAGCAGGCATATCAATCCCCTTAATCAGTATTTTGTGGAAGCAGTTATCTCGCAGGCCTCAATCAATATTTTGTGGAATCAGGTATATCAATCTCCTTAATCAGTATTTTGTGGAAGCAGGTATATAGCAGGCCTCAATCAATATTTCGTGGACACGGGTATATCGAACCCCTTAATCAGTATTTTGTGGAAGCAGGTATATAGCAGGCCTCAATCAATATTTCGTGGACACGGGTATATCGAACCCCTTAATCAGTATTTTGTGGAAGCAGGTATATCGTAGCTCTCAAATAGTGTTTGGTGGAAACAGGTATATCAAACCCCTTAATCAGTATTTGGTGGAAACAAGTATCTTGCAGGCCTCAATCAATATTTGGTGGAAACAGGTATATCGAACACCTTAATCGGTATTTTGTGGAAGCAGGTATACCGCAGGCCTCAATCAATATTTGGTGGAAACAGGTATATCGAACCCCTTAATCAGTATTTTGTGGAAGCAGGTATATCGCAGGCCTTAATCAGTATTTTGTAAAAGCAGGTATATCAAACCCCTTAATCAGTATTTTGTGGAAACAGGTATATCGCAGGCCTCAATAAATATTTGGTGGAAACAGGTTTATCAAAGCCCTTAATCAGGATTTTGTCGAAGCAGGTATATCGCAGGCTTTAATCAATATTTTGTAGAAGCAGGTATATCGCAGGCTTCAATCAATATTTTGTGTAGGCAGGTATAACAAATCCCTTAATCAGTGTTTTGTGGAAGCAGGTATATTGCATGCCCTTAATCAATATTTGGTGGAAACAGGTATATTGAACCCCTTAATCAGTATTTTGTGGAAGTAGGTATATCGCAGGCCTCAATAAATCTTTGGTGGAAACAGGTTTATTAAAGCCCTTAATCAGTATTTTGTGGAAACAGGTATATCGCAAGCCTCAATCAATATTTTGTGGAAGCAAGTATCTCGCAGGCCTCAATTAATATTTGGTGGAAGCAGGCATATCAATCCCCTTAATCAGTATTTTGTGGAAGCAGGTATATCGCAGGCCTCAATCAATATTTGGGGGAAACAGGTATATTGAACCCCTTAATCAGTATTTTGTGGAAGCAGGTATATCACAGCCCTCAATCAGTATTTTGCGGAAGTAGGTATATCAAACCCCTTAATCAGTATTTAGTTGAAGTAGGTATATCGCAGGCCTCAATCAATATTTGGTGAAAACAGGTATATTAATCCCCTTAATAAGTATTTTATGGAAGCAGGTATATCGCAGCCCTCAATCAATATTTGGTGGAAACAGGTATATAAAACCCCTTAATCAGTATTTTGTGGAAGCAGGTATATCGTAGCCCTCAATTAGTATTTGGTGGAAGCAGGTATATCAAACCCCTTAATTAGTATTTTGTGGAAGCAAGTATCTCGCAGGCCTCAATCAATATTTGGTGGAAACAGGTATATCTAACCCCTTATCGTTATTTTGTGGAAGCAGGTATACCGCAGGCCTCAATCAATATTTGGTGGAAACAGGTATATCGAACCCCTTAATCAGTATTTTGTGGAAGCAGGTATATCGCAGGCCTTAATCAGTATTTTGTGGAAACAGGTATATCAAACCCCTAATCAGTATTTTGTGGAAGCAGGTATCTCGGAGGCCTCAATCAATATTTGGTGGAAACAGGTATATCAATCCCCTTAATCAGTATTTTGTGGAAGCAGGTATATCGCAGGCCTCAATCAATATTTGGTGAAAACAGGTATATCAAACCCCTTAATCATTATTTTGTGGAAGCAGGTATATCGCAGGCCTCAATAAATATTTGGTGGAAACAGGTTTATCAAAGCCCTTAATCAGCATTTTGTGGAAGCAGGTATATCGTAGGCCTCAATCAATATTTTGTGGAAGCAGGTATAACAAACCCCTTAATCAGTATTTTGTGGAAGCAGGTATCTCGCAGGCCTCAATCAATATTTGGTGGAAGCAGGCATATCAATCCCCTTAATCAGTATTTTGTGGAAGCAGGTATCTCGCAGGCCCCAATCAATATTATGTGGAATCAGGTATATCAATCTCCTTAATCAGTATTTTGTGGAAGCAGGTATATCGCAGGCCTCAATCAATATTTCGTAGACACGGGTATATCGAACCCCTTAATCAGTATTTTGTGGAAGCAGGTATATCGTAGCTCTCAAATAGTATTTTGTGGAAACAGGTATATCAACCCCTTAATCAGTATTTGGTGGAAAAAAGTATCTCGCAGGCCTCAATCAATATTTGATGGAAGCAGGCATATCAATCCCCTTAATCAGTATTTTGTAGAAGCAGCTATATCGCAGGCCTCAATCAATATTTGGTGGAAACAGGTATATCGAACACCTTAATCGGTATTTTGTGGAAGCAGGTATACCGCAGGCCTCAATCAATATTTGGTGGAAACAGGTATATCGAACCCCTTAATCAGTATTTTGTGGAAGCAGGTATATCGCAGGCCTTAATCAGTATTTTGTAAAAGCAGGTATATCAAACCCCTTAATCAGTATTTTGTGGAAACAGGTATATCGCACGCCTCAATAAATATTTGGTGGAAACAGGTTTATCAAAGCCCTTAATCAGTATTTTGTCGAAGCAGGTATATCGCAGGCCTCAATCAATATTTTGTAGAAGCAGGTATATCGCAGGCTTCAATCAATATTTTGTGGAAGCAGGTATATCAATCCCCTTAATCAGTATTTTGTGGAAGCAGGTATATCTCAGGCCTCAATCAATATTTGGGGGAAACAGGTATATTGAACCCCTTAATCAGTATTTTGTGGAAGCAGGTATATCGCAGCCCTCAATCAGTATTTTGCGGAAGTAGGTATATCAAACCCCTTAATCAGTATTTAGTTGAAGCAGGTATATCGCAGGCCTCAATCAATATTTGGTGGAAATAGGTATATTAATCCCCTTAATAAGTATTTTATGGAAGCAGGTATATCGCAGGCCTCAATCAATATTTGGTGGAAACAGGTATATAAAACCCCTTAGATCAGTATTTTGTGGAAGCAGGTGTATCGCAGTCCTCAATCAGTATTTGGTGTAGGCCGGTTTATCGAACCCCTTAATCAGTATTTTGTGGAAGCAGGTATAACGTAGCCCTCAATTAGTATTTGGTGGAAGCAGGTATATCAAACCCCTTAATCAGTATTTGGTGGAAGCAAGTATCTCGCAGGCCTCAATCAATATTTGGTGGAAGCAGGCATATCAATCCCCTTAATCAGTATTTTGTAGAAGCAGGTATATCGCAGGCCTCAATCAATATTTGGTGGAAACAGGTATATCGAACCCCTTAATCTGTATTTTGTGGAAGCAGGTATACCGCAGGCCTCAATCAATATTTGGTGGAAACAGGTATATCGAACCCCTTAATCAGTATTTTGTTGAAGCAGGTATATCGCAGGCCTTAATCAGTATTTTGTAAAAGCAGGTATATCAAACCCCTTAATCAGTATTTTTGTCGAAGCAGGTATATCGCAGGCCTCAATCAATATTTTGTAGAAGCAGGTATATCGCAGGCTTCAATCAATATTTTGTGGAAGCAGGTATATCAAATCCCTTAATCAGTGTTTTATGGAAGCAGGTATATTGCATGCCCTTAATCAATATTTGGTGGAAACAGGTATATCGAACCCCTTAATCAGTATTTTGTGAAAGTAGGTATATCGCAGGCCTCAATAAATATTTGGTGGAAACAGGTTTATTAAAGCCCTTAATCAGTATTTTGTGGAAACAGATATATCCCAAGCCTCAATCAATATTTTGTGGAAGCTAGTATCTCGCAGGCCTCAATTAATATTTGGTGGAAGCAGGCATATCAATCCCCTTAATCAGTATTTTGTGGAAGCAGGTATATCGCAGGCCTCAATCAATATTTGGGGGAAACAGGTATATTGAACCCCTTAATCAGTATTTTGTGGAAGCAGGTATATCGCAGCCCTCAATCAGTATTTTGCGGAAGTAGGTATATTAAACCCCTTAATTAGTATTTTGTTGAAGCAGGTATATCGCAGGCCTCAATCAATATTTGGTGGAAACAGGTATATTAATCCCCTTAATAAGTATTTTATGGAAGCAGGTATATCGCAGCCCTCAATTAATATTTGGTGGAAACAGGTATATAAAACCCCTTAGATCAGTATTTTGTGGAAGCAGGTGTATCGCAGTCCTCAATCAGTATTTGGTGTAGGCCGGTTTATCGAACTCCTTAATCAGTATTTTGTGGAAGCAGGTATAACGTAGCTCTTAATTAGTATTTGGTGGAAGCAGGTATATCAAACCCCTTAATCAGTATTTGGTGGAAGCAAGTATCTCGCAGGCCTCAATCAATATTTGGTGGAAGCAGGCATATCAATCCCCTTAATCAGTATTTTGTAGAAGCAGGTATATCGCAGGCCTCAATCAATATTTGGTGGAAACAGGTATATCAAACACCTTAATCGGTATTTTGTGGAAGCAGGTATACTGCAGGCCTCAATCAATATTTGGTGGAAACAGGTACCGTATTTTTCACCCCATAAGACGCACTTTTTCCTCCCCAAAAATGGGAGGAAAATGCCCCTGCGTCTTATGGGGCGAATGCTGACAGTTTACATCGCTGAATGCGATGTACGGAGCGGGGGCCGGGGGAGGGACTGGGAGGAGGAGCTGGGGCCGGCAATAGCGGTGGGGCGGTGCGGTCACTGTACTATAGCCTCGCCCCACCGCTCCGGTATTCTAATATAAAATGTATTATTGAATTAAAAGTTATTAAACATGCCCCCCTCACTCCTAATAGTACCGTATATCCAAATTTCTTCTGTATAATGCCGGCAGGCAGGCCGGGCGGGCGGCACCGTAACTCCCTGATGTCACGTGCCTGCACCGCCTCCTTTATGAATGAAGCAGGCGGCGCAGGCAAGTTACGTCAGTGAGTGATGCGCCGGCCGCCCGGCCCGCCTGCCGGCATTATACAGAAGAAATTCGGATATACGGTACTATTAGAAGTGTGGGGGGCATGTTTAATAACTTTTAATTCAATAATACATTTTATATTTGTATACTGGGGGGGGGGCGGGGCGGGGGGGGAGGAGGGGGCACACGGAATCTGTGGATGGCACAGTTAAGGGGTAAGGGTCTGTGGATGGCACTGTTATGGGCTGGGGGGGCACTGTGGATTGCACTGTTATGGGGTGTGGGGTCTGTGGGTGGCACATATATAACAGTGCCATCCACAGTGCCCCCCCCTGTAACAGTGTCCGTCATCCACAGATCCCCCCATAAGTGTCCGTCATCCACAGATCCCCCCCATAAGTGTCCGTCATCCACAGATCCCCCCATAAGTGTCCGTCATCCACAGATCCCCCCATAAGTGTCCGTCATCCACAGATCCCACCATAAGTGTCCGTCATCCACAGATCCCCCCTTAAGTGTCCGTCATCCACAGATCCCCCATAAGTGTCCGTCATCCACAGATCCCCCCATAAGTGTCCGTCATCCACAGATCCCACCATAAGTGTCCGTCATCCACAGATCCCCCCATAAGTGTCCGTCATCCACAGATCCCCCCATAAGTGTCCGTCATCCACAGATCCCCCCATAAGTTTCCGTCATCCACAGATCCCCCCATAAGTGTCCGTCATCCACAGATCCCACCATAAGTGTCCGTCATCCACAGATCCCACCATAAGTGTCCGTCATCCACAGATCCCACCATAAGTGTCCGTCATCCACAGATCCCCCCATAAGTGTCCGTCATCCACAGATCCCCCCATAAGTGTCCGTCATCCACAGATCCCCCCCCATAAGTGTCCGTCATCCACAGATCCCCCCATAACAGTGTCCGTCATCCACAGACCACCATTAGTTCCAAACCCACCAAAAGCACACCTTTTGGTTAAAAAAAATATTTTTCTTATTTTCCTCCCCAAAAACCTAGGTGCGTCTTATGGGCCGGTGCGTCTTATAGGGCGAAAAATACGGTATATCGAACCCCTTAATCTGTATTTTGTTGAAGCAGGTATATCGCAGGCCTTAATCAGTATTTTGTAAAAGCACGTATATTAAACCCCTTAATTAGTATTTTGTGGAAACAGGTATATCGCAGGCCTCAATAAATATTTGGTGGAAACAGGTTTATCAGAGCCCTTAATCAGTATTTTTGTCGAAGCAGGTATATCGCAGGCCTCAATCAATATTTTGTAGAAGCAGGTATATCGCAGGCTTCAATCAATATTTTGTGGAAGCAGGTATATCAAATCCCTTAATCAGTGTTTTATGGAAGCAGGTATATTGCATGCCCTTAATCAATATTTGGTGGAAACAGGTATATCGAACCCCTTAATCAGTATTTTGTGAAAGTAGGTATATCGCAGGCCTCAATAAATATTTGGTGGAAACAGGTTTATCAAAGCCCTTAATCAGTATTTTGTGGAAGCAGGTATATCGCAAGCCTCAATCAATATTTTGTGGAAGCAAGTATCTCGCAGGCCTCAATTAATATTTTATGGAAGCAGGTATATCGCAGCCCTCAATCAGTATTTTGTGGAAGCTGGTATATCGCAGGCCTCAATCAATATTTGGTGGAAACAGGTATATCAAACCCCTTATTCAGTATTTTGTGGAAGCAGGTATATTGCAGCCCTCAATCAATATTTTGTGGAAGCAGGTATAACAAACCCCTTAATCAGTATTTTGTGGAAGCAGGTATGTCGCAGGCCTCAATCAGTATTTGGTGGAAGCAGTTATATCAATCCCCTTAATCAGTATTTTGTGGAAGCAGGTATATCGCAGCCCTCAATCAATATTTGGTGGGAACAGGTATATCAAACCCCTCAATCAGTATTTTGCGGAAGCAGGTATATCGCAGTCCTCAATCAATATTTTGTAGAAGCAGCTATATCAAACCCTTAATCAGTATTTTGTGGAAGCATGTATATCGCAGCCCTCAATCAGTATTTTGTGGAAGCAGGTAAATCAAACGCCTTAATCAGTATTTTGTGGAAGCAGGTATATCGCAGGCCTCAATCAATATTTGGTGGAAACAGGTATATCGAACCCCTTAATCAGTATTTTGTGGAAGCAGGTATATGGCAGTCCTCAATCAGTATTTTGTGGGAGCAGGTATATCAAACCTTTAATCAGTATTTTGTGGAAGCAGGTATATCACACCCGTCAATTATTTTTTTTGCCACAACAGTTATATCACACCATCCTCTTTATTTGGGGCAACAGGTATATCGAAGCCGTCAATCAGTTTTTTGTGGAAGCAGGTATATAACACCCCTCAATCCGTTTTTTGGGGGGCAACAGGTATATCACACCCATTGCAAATAGTTGTTCCAATAGCGCTTGTCCTTTTATTTAGCTGCGGTATCGCAGCAGAACCGCACACAACTGCTGCACAATACAAATGCACTGTAATATACTTTCTATGTTAAAAAGTATATTATAAGTACATCACACCCCTCAGTATATCACATCTATCGATAGCACACCTATACAGGACTTTTGTGGCCCTATTAGCTAGCGTTTGGTGTCCCTAACAGCCTGTCTCTGCTCCACAAAGCAACCTCTCCCTACACTGGCAAAACACAGAATGTAAAATGGCTGCCAGATCTGGTTCTGTTATAGGGTGGGGGTGTATCCATGTGCTGAAACATCTCAATTGGCTGTCCTGTCCCACCTGATGGATGTGTTATGGGTCAAAGTTCGGCGCAATACAAAAGAATATGGCGCTGGCGTACATTGCCATATGTTCGGTGAATCGCGAACAAGCAAAGTTCACCGAGAAACAACCGCTGGGCCAACCGCAATGCCATCTCTATTAGGGAAGGAGCAGAGTGCCGGCTTGGGCAGTTGGAACAGCAAAAGCTGCCCCCACTGGGCACTTGGAAGTCGTTTAGCAGCAGAATAAGGACGACCGTGTCCATTTTGTGATCGGCAAAACACAGATGTGCAAAAGGGCTTATGCACATGTTCATATTTTGCATTCGTGTCCCCATTGCCTGATAGGTGTGGGTCCCAGCGAGAGCTAAGGGGAAAGGTGGTGGCTGGAGGACCCCGAGTTTCCCTGGGTCCGGGGACCACCAAGCGCTCTCCCCATAGAAGTGAATTGGAGTGCACCGTGCTTGCGCAGCCACCGTCCCATTCATTTCTATGGGGCCGATGGAAAAAGCTGAGCCAGCGCTCGGCTATTTTTGGCGGCCCCATAGAAATGAATGGAGGGTGGCTGCACATGCGCAGTGTGCCTTTCACCACTTTCAGGGCTCCGTTCCCTGTAGGTGAGGGTTCCAGAGGTGGGTCCCGCACCTATCAGATGATGGGGGCATATCCTAGCAATATGCCCTGTAGCGGAGGGGTAGCGTGATCCACAAGGTCTCCGCTGGTAGACAGCAAAAGCAGGCAATGATCCAAATAGGCCGGTACAGCATACAATCCTTCCCTCCCAAGAACTGTAACGGAACGCCTAGCACCCCGACCGGGTACCTCCGTCGATAGATGCTCCTAGTGCTTCCAGAGGACTCCAAGCACTCCACTTGACACCGTCAGCACTGAAGACCCCACGAACCGCCGAAGCTTGGTGGAGGTCTCACCATCTCCTACCCACCCTGGACCTATGACAAGGCTCCAGGCTCCAGTGGGTGAACCTCTCCTAAATCCAGAGACAGGAACCAGGAGCAAGCTCTTACAAGAGCTAGGAGTTATAGCCAGGGGAGTATACAGCGTATAGCAATCCCCACACACATGAGACGAGGCTCTATGTTGAATGTGAAACAGGAATACTTTATTGAGGGCTACCCGCCCGTATTTATGCAGCTCCCCATCTGGTGGACACGCCCCTAGTGGACCAGAAGGAAGACTGAGACACAGGACAGATATGCAGCAACTTAGGATACACCGACACAACACATCCCCACAATGCATCATGGTTTCCTCCTCTCTGCCCTGGAGACACCCGAGGAGTAATCCAATTATCTCTCAGGACAAAGGGAAATCACCAATACACATGTGGTAACAACCGGACAGAAATCACCACCCAAACACACAATGTCACACCCTCCCAGCAAACACAGACATTTAACATATTCCCAGATAGCTCAAGTCTGAGGGCATATCATTAGGTGAATGCCGCTCAGAATACACAAATACAATACAATTAGCTATCTGGGTGCCCTCACATAACAACATACAATTGCATGAATGCTGGCGGTTTTCATGCAGCCAGCATAGGAACGTTACAGCCCACCTGAACCATATTACCCAAAACATATATACGCTTGGTTCTTTAAAGTGGCATACACATATGTAATAACATCGTACATACAGGAATGACAATATACAGTGGCTGGGTTTGCCACATGCCCCCATTGTCTGAGATGGGAAATTCCCTTTAAAGCCCAGGACCACCCATGATACATTTATTTCTTATCAGGCTGCTGTGCATACATTGATATATATAAGGCAGAATATTCTGCCTCGAAACCACAACTAGTATGTGTTATATGAGTAGACGCAGGTGTTAAAATTAGCTTATCATTTCATATAGTCAGGTTTCAGCCAAGGTTAAGAACCCCTCCATGGAAAGACCAAAGACCAGTGGACAATGTAGACATTATTGGCATGATTTCAATTATAATGCTTCTGCTCCTGGTTACACACATATTATATATAGTCTAGTATGAGGAACACATGATGGTACATTGATCCTATTTCTATCCCATGAATTGCAGAATGGCCACAATTTCACATAAAAAAAAGTTACACTGTCAACTTGTCATAAATTATTTTAGCAAAGACCATACGCACAATGGAGCAGAATTAATAATCCTGTCTAAAATGTACAGGACACCGCGTAGACTTAGACAGGCAGTCCAAAGATGGACCTTGTCCATGCATCTCTTTCTTATTTCCAATGATGTTATGTCCATGGGCGGGGCAGTAATAGGGGAGTTTCTATGTAACTAGCTGGGTGGGAGGAGCTATAAACTAGCTGGGCGTTGTTAGAGGGCAGGGCTGAAGCTGTGGTAGAGGAAGGAGAAGTGCATCATGGTGTTGGTTGGATACAGGAACAAAAATTGCTACATACAGGATGGGAAGAAACCAGACTGATTGGTTTACATGGTGAAAACGGGTCAGGAGAGTCCAGATTGAAAAATTAAAAGCATGGGGAAGATGTATATGAGGTAAGCAACTACATGAGCATATCTGTTAAACACCATAGTAATCCATGAAAAAAAACTTTAATCCATGCCTCATGTTGAGCTATACAGGTGAAACTCGAAAAATTAGAATATTGTGCAAAGTTCATTTATTTCAGTAATGCAACTTAAAAGGTGAAACTAACATATGAGAGACTCATTACGTGCAAAGCGAGATATTTCAGGCCTTTATTTGTTATAATTTGGATGATTATGGCTTACAGCCTATGAAACCCCAAAGTCACAATCTCGGGTCCCCTTTGCTCAGGGGGTATGGATTAATTAGCTGACTAGAGTCTGACACTTTGAGCCTAAAATATTGAACCTTTTCACGATAGTCTAATTTTAAGTTGCATTAATGCAAATCCTTTTAAGTTGCATTACTGAAATAAATGAACTTTTGCACGATATTCTATTTTTCCGAGTTTCACCTGTAACAGTGAAACAGGAAAGCTAGACAGTGGATTATTTTTTCATGCATTAGCTTAAGAAATAGGTCTTGAGGTGACATTATGCACCAGAAAAGCACTGAATTTTGTGTTGGAGCAAATACATTAGTAAATGTGGTAACTATAAATTCCTATGCACTGAGCTCCCCCTAGTGGTGGCTGCAGGCAGCTAGTTTTGTAATAGATGGAAAGCAGATTTATCAATGTACTTTTGCCAGGTGTCTGATGTAAATACATTGAGAAATATGGTGTTCAGAAGGAAGCCCCAATTGGCTGAGATGAAGGGTAACTTTTTTATTACTTTTTTTCAAATTATTATTATTTTTCTTATTTAAAAAAAAAACCATGTAATTCTGTCAGAAATATGAAATGTTGCCTGGGAGGGATAGTTGCAGGCATACTGGGAAATTGGATGGGGCAGAGGAGCCCATGCTAAGTTTTGCTATAGGGCCTTAAGAGATCTGTGTACGCCCCTGATGATGGGTTTATCATTATATTGCAGGCAATGTCAACACGGCTTCCTGGGAAAGCAGATAAATGTTATTATTATAACACATTATGAATCTGACACTTGTTTGGAACGTGCAGATGAATTTAGAGCCAGAGCCCTACATAGAGAAATCTGCATGGTAGACAAACAACATGCAATAAACATAAAAATGTCAGCACTGCATGATGTTTTATGCCTCTTTAATAAGTGTTAACCACATCCATTCAGACTTGAATGTTAGCTATGTACCAGAGCTTCTAGCAAGCCCGCGCTCCAATGGAACATATTGTTCTTAAAAAAAAAAAGTCATATAAAAATCCCGACACATTTGGGATACATTTCCTCATTCTCTATCAGTTAATATAAATTGCCTTTGAAGCACATCTGTCAATGAGTTTCTTAAGCATTCCTTGTAATGTTTATGTTCTGTTTCGTACCTCTACCCCTCACCTGCATTAACAAACTGTTTCTATCATGAGTAAGGAGGGGACAGTTTGGACATCAGTCTGTTTAATCTAAAGGATGTCTTGCTCTAGAAGGTCTCCCAGTAGACACCAATTCATCAAAGACTCAGAGTTAGGCTCCATTCACACTTCCGTAATAATGGGTCCGCATCCGTTCCGCAGTTATTCGATTTCTGTAGAAGGGTCGTTGATCCAGGGAGTTATTCTGATTGCCTGATTTTTCCTAAAATGAGAAAAATTGGCTTCTACCTTATGAGGATTTTTTGCCTTCCTCTGGATCAACTTTACAGGATAACAAGCTGAACTGGATGGCCGTATGTCTTTTTTCAGCCTTACAAGCTATGTTATTATGTTACAACAGGGCATTCAGAGGTTCTGGTCATACTGGCATTTTGTCTTCCATGATGGCCACAAACGGTAAACTATAATCTTTTTGCAGTTCTGTTACAATCTGTTGGGATTCATTTGTTTTATTTACATGCAGAGTAGATGTCTTCAGCTACCAATTCTTCCAAACCGGATGATGTGCAGACCACTTAGTGTAATGATCCTAGAGAAAAAGAACAAGATCCAAGCCTTGCTGACATCCAAAGGAAAACTTCATAAAGATTTATTTTCATGGAATGGATTTGATTAGATTTTTCCTAGATGACCCTTATATTTTTTCTGGTCAAAAGTGGCAATTTTACAAACAGCAAAAAAGATAAATTTTGGGGTTTTGGTTAAAAATCCTCTGTTTTGCATACTGTATGTAACCTGCCCCTAATTGCTGTTTGGTAGAATCCAGGATTCCAATGACAACCACCCAAGATGGACTTCCTTCTCCAAGGAGAAGCCAGACTTCTATGTGGAAAATCAAGACCATTTTTAGTAGAGGTGGGACGAATCCAATTTTTTCAATCCGAATTCTCAAATATATTGAATCTTTCGAATCTCGATTCCTACGAATCCTGTACATAAGAATTGTGTGAACGTGTAAGAAACAAAGTGATCTGTGGATGACACTGTTATGGGGGATCTGTGGATGGCGCTGTTATGGGAGGGATCTGTGGATGACACTGTTATGGGGGATCTGTGGATGACACTGTTATGGGGGATCTGTGGATGGCGCTGTTTTGGGGGGATCTGTGGATGGCATTGTTATGGAGGGGATCTGTGGATGGCGCTGTTATGGAGGGGATCTGTGGATGGCGCTGTTATGGAGGGGATCTGTGGATGTTACTGTTATGGGTAGGGGGAACTGTGGATGACACTGTTATGGAGGGGATCTGTGGATGACCATGCTATGGGGGGATCTATGGATGACACTATATAGCATCTTATGTTATATGTTTCATCCACAGATCCCCCCATAACGGCGCCATCCACAGATCCCCCATAACAGAGCCATCCACAGATCCCCCTCCCATAACAGAGCCATCCACAGATCCCCCTCCCATAACAGAGCCATCCACAGATCCCCCTCCCCACAACAGCGCCATCCACAGATCCCCCCCATAATAGCGCCATCCACAGATCCCCCATAACAGCACCATCCACAGATCCCCCTCCCCATAACAGGGCCATCCACAGATCCCCCTCCCCATAACTGCCCCGGCACGGCAGTAACTTTTACTTTAACTTTAAATCAGGTTCAGCGCATCTTTATTACCTTACAATGAAGCTCCAGTAACAGGCAGAGTGGGCGGCGGCGCAGCGTCACTCACTCACGTGACACGCCTGCTCCGCCCACTTTATGAATGAAGCAGGTGGAGCAGGCACGTTACGTGAGTAAGTGACGTTACGTCACTGCCCGCTCTGCCTGTTACTGGAGCTTCATTGTAAGTTAATAAAGATGCGTTGATTTAAAGTTAAAGTAAGCCGCCCGCTCCCGCCCGCATGGCAACGAATCGGCCGATTATTTGATAACGGGATTCGTCGACAACGAATCCCGTTATCGAACGTTGGGATTTGAATCCACGAATCCAGCAAGATTCGAGGGATTCCTGGATTCGACGGATTCGTCGTCCCACCTCTAATTTTTAGCAACCATAATAATTATAATTTTATTATTTAACTCCTTAAGGACACAGCCATATTTCACCTTAAGGACCAGGCCATTTTTTGCAAATCTAACCAGTGTCATTTTAAGTGGTGATAACTTTAAAACGCTTTGACTTATCCAGGCCATTCTGTGACTTATCCAGGCCATTCCAAAAATAGTTATTACTTTACATTCCCCATATATCTACTTCATATTTGGATAATTTTGGGAATGACATTTTAGTTTTTGGGGACGTTACAAGGCTTAGAAATTTTTCAGAAATTTTCAAAAAAACAATTTTTAGGGACCAGTTCAGGTCTGAAGTCACTTTGTGAGGCTTACATAATAGAAACTACACCCCTCAAGGTATTCAAAACTGATTTTACAAACATTGTTAACCCTTTAGGTGTTCCACAAGAGTTAATGGCAAATGGAGATAAAATTTCAGAATTTTGATTTTTGGGCAAATTTTCCATTTTAATAATTTTTTTTCAGTAACAAAGCAAGGGTTAACAGTCAAACAAAATGCTATATACTATTCTGTAGTTTGCAGAAACACCCCATATGTGGCCGTAAACTACTGTACGGGCACACGGTAGGGCGTAGAGGGAAAGGTGCGCCGTGTGGTTTTTGGATGGCAGATTTTGCTGGACTGGTTTATTTACACCATGTCCCATTTGAAGCCCCCGTGATGCACAACTAGAGTAGAAACTCCATAAAAGTGACCCCATTTTGGAAACTACGGGGTAAGGTGGCAGTTTTGTTGGGACTATTTTTAGGGTACATATGATTTTTGGTTGCTCTATATTACATTTTTGTGAGGCAAGTTTACCAAAAATAGAAATTCTGAAATTTCATCTCCATTTGCCATAAACTGTTGAGGAACACCAAAAGGGTTAATAAGGGTTGTAAAATCAGTTTTGAATACCTTGAGGGGTGTAGTTTCTTAGATGGGGTCGCTTTTATGAAGTTTCTACTCTAGGGGTGTATCAGGGGGGCTTCAAATGGGACATGGTGCCCAAAAAAAAAGGCCATCAAAATCTGCGCCCTGCCGTTTGGTCATACAGCAGTTTACAACCACATGTAAACTGCATAATCAGGGTAATAAATATTAAGTTTTGTTTGGCTGTTAACCCTTGCTTTGTTACTGGAAAAAAAACAAATTAAAATGGAAAATTTGACAAAAAATTTTTGGAACGGTTTTTAATGAAAAAATTTGACCGTGTTCATCTGAGTGGTTAGGTCATGGGGTATTCTTACGGACGCGGAGATACCTAATATGTCTACTTTTTTTTTATTTATTTATGTTTTACACTATATTAAAAAAACATTTTAGTATCTCCATAGTCTAAGAGTCATTTTTTTGTTGTTTTTAGCCGATTATCTTAGGTAGCAGATAATTTTTAGCGGGATGAGAGGACGGTTTTATTGGCACTATTTTGGGGGGCATATGACTTTTTGATCGCTTGCTATTACAATTTTTGTAATGCAAAGTGACAAAAAAATACCTTTTTTTGCACCGTTTTTATTTTATTTTTTTGACCGTGTTCATCTGAGGGGTTAGGTCATAGGGTATTTTTATAGAGCAGATTCTTACGGACGCGGCGATACCTAATATGTCTACTTTTTTTCATTTATTTTAGTTTTACTAAATAATATTTTTGAAAAAAAAAAATTTTTGTTTTAGTGTCTCAAGTCTGAGGACCATAGTTTTTTTATCTAATTGTCAGTGGCTAAATTGGGGAAGGGGAACATCAATTTAGTACTCCATGGAAGTGTGGTACTCCCTGAAGCCACCAATAATGCAGAGGCCCAGATGATCGGGCACGTGTCACACTGAGTAGTGGTGTCCTTCCGTATTCCCCTCCTGTGACACACTCTGCACCTTTTTTTGGGTCCGTCCCTTCTTTCCAGTATGGGGGACCACACCTGGAAAGTGTTGGCCAGGGACGATCCGGGCGCCTCCAGTTCCTGAGGTACTCCGGCCTGCTCTTTCCCGGTCAGAAAAGATCAGGTCCTTAAGGACTGCCTCATAGAACTGAAGGAATGTCCCTGTGTTGCCAGCGCTCCGACACAGCACAAAGGAAACCTGTACCAAGTAGACCGCAACTTTTTTGTACCATGCACAGGTTTTGCGCATGGCATTATATGGCTTGAGGACTTGATCAGAGAGATCAACTCCTCCCATTTACCGATTGTAGTCGATGATACAATCGGGCTTGAGGACCGTTGCCGCGGTACCTCGCACAGGGACAGGGGTGATGCCGTTACCATGAATTGTGGACAGTACAAGGACATCCCTCTTGTCCTTATATCTGACCAGCAACAGGTTTCTACTGGTAAGGTCCCGGATCGCACCCCTGGGGATAGGTACCTGGAGGGGGGTGGGTAGGGAGGCCGCGTTGATTTTTCCGCACGGTCCCACAGGCGGACGTGGATCTTGCGGCGAGGGACTGGAACAAGGGGATACTAGTATAAAAGTTATCCACATACAGGTGGTAACCCTTATCTAGCAGTGGGTGCATAAGGTCCCACACAAGTTTCCCGCTAACACCCAGAGTGAGGGGACATTCTGGGGGTTGAATACGGGAATCTCACCCCTCGTACACACGAAACTTGTAAGTGTACCCTGAGGTACTCTCACAAAGTTTGTACAGCTTCACGCCATACCTCGCCCCCGCTTAGAGGGAACATACTGGCGGAAAATGAGTCTTCCCTTGAAAGCAATGAGAGACTCATCAACCGCGACCTCCCTTCCAGGTACATAGGCCTGCACAAATTTGGGGGGAACATGCTGCATTATCTGCATAATGCAGGCATTTCCGGATGGCCTCAAACCGGGAGCGTGTCATGGCCGTACTGTAAAGTGGGGTCTGGTAGAAGACGTCCCCACTCCAGTAATGCCTGACACTAGGTTTCTTGACTAGGCCCATGTGCAGCACGAGGCCACAAAACGTCCTCATCTCGGCATCACTGACCGGAGTCCAGCCACCGGGCCTAGCCAAAATGGAGCCCGGGTGTTGAGCAACAAACTGTTGGGCGTACAGGTTTGTTTGCTCCACCATTAGATTTACAAAGTGGTCACTGAAAAAAAGACTAAAATAGTCATATTCAGTGAAGACCACTGTGGAAATCTGGATTCCTGGCTGGCCTACAAAATCAGGAATCACGGGCTCAAAACGCTCTGGGGTATACCAGACAAGTTCACCGGCAGGGGGCTCTGGTGGACTTAACTGGTGGGCCAGAAAACTAGTACGAGCCCCAGACCTGCTCGTACTAGTGTGGGCCACAGGGTCCCTAGCATGGCGGTCCCCTTGCTCCGCCTGGCGGCATCTCCGCCGCCTTGGGGGCTCATCATCATCGCTAGATGATGAGGAGGAAGCGGATGACAAAAGGAAAGTGGGGTCATCCTCGTCCTCACTGGGGCTCTCGGACTCGGAGGCAAGCTGGGCGTATGACTCCTCGGCCGAGAACATCCGGCAGGCCATAGGGGAGTGTGTGTGTGCGTGTGCGTGTGTGTGTGCATGCATGATAAACTTTATTTGGTGTGCGTGTGTGTGGGGGCATGGGTGTTCGCGAACTTACCCTAAACCTAACAGACAAAATAAATTAAAAAATAACTAAAAAAAGGGCAAAAACTGTGAAAAATTACAAATCACTGATCAACCGGCCAAAGTTGATCAGCGGTGGGGTGTGTGATGTGCTAATAGTGGCCGGATGCTAAGAGTGCCGGCCACAGTCAGCGTACGCAGAAAAAAAAAATGATTTAGGGTGATGCAACAAAAATAGTTTTTTGGGGTTTATTTTCTCACTAACTTTCCCTGAATATCCCTGCCTAACCTAACCTTTCCCTAAATACCTTGGTGCACAGATGGGGGTGCTGGGGCACAAATGAGGTGCTGGCTGATGATCCCTGCACAGATGGGGGTGCTGGCTCTGAGACCTCTCTCCTCGGCTCCCGGACTGAAAAGGAGGAGGAGAGGAGCGCTGCAGTAATTTGAACTGCCCGCCCACCCAGCCGACCAATGAGAGGCGATCCTGAGAGGTGATGTCACCCTTTACCTCCCAGGATCACAGGATGGTGATTGGTGGTGTATTATCACACCACCGATCACCATCCTGTTCCGGGTACCCGAATAACCCGGAAACGCAGAAAACCGCAGGACTGAAATGACCTGCGATTTGCTGCGATCGCCGACACAGGGGGGTCACAGGACCCCCGGCGCATTGATCCAAGGTGCCTGCTCAATGATTTGAGCAGGCACCCAGTTCCGATAACCGCCTGCCGGGTGGCGGTGATCGGAACTATACATGACGTACCGGTACGTCATGTGTCCTTAAGTACCGGGACAACATGCCGTACCGGTACGTCATGTGTCCAGAAGAGGTTAATTATGACTGCATGTTACTCATTTTTAGCTAAAAATAATTTTGTTCAATTTGCCTTTATTAAAAATATTGAACTGTTCTGTCACAAAGGGTTAACTGTTTTTCTAGCTGTGTGACTGGTGCTTTCACTTTGGTCATCTAATAAACCTTATCTCTAAACTACTGAGAGGTCATAAAAACTTATTTAAGCCACATTATTATCAGTAAGATAAGAACTGAGCTATAATGAGTGTTTAGGAGGTCAGAGAGCAGAGATAAGGAGTCCATCAGCTCCTGGTCTGACGGAAAAGACAGAAAATCTAAAGGGTACTACTAGAGCATGTCAGCTCTGTACAGAAAAAATGCCGCCATATTTTTAATTTAAAAAAATGTAAAAAAATATTTTTACCTCAAAATGAGTACAATGCAATAATAAAAAATGCCCCCAAAGGTGTACATAGCCTTTAAATAGTGGAGTTGTTCATTAATAAAAAAAAAATACATATCAGATCAATATCGGAGCGCATTAAACCGACTTCACTTCACTTGTATTCCTGAAGTGCTGGAAATAATGATGGCAACTGATCCGGACATTGTAGGATCCGGGTTATTGAATCTATGAAAAACACATGATTTTGATGGGGGTCTCATATTTTATACCCATGGAGAATGAAAAGAAAATAATAGTAATGGAATGGGACATAGCGGTAAATTCTTCCCGTTTCATAAAACATCTTAGCCTCTTTAAGGCGAGAGGGAATAGTTTCCATCTCTAATTCTAAAGACAACTTAAGAGGAATGCCTTTACCAAAGAGTCCCGGGGAGCCTGCAGCACATCGACATCTAGGTCCTTTACTTCCCTCTAATGATTTCCAGTTACTGGAGATCATGCCGTGCACTTTCATGTACAGAGTATATTGCATATATTTAAAGCTTAATAAGCCAAGTAATAGAAATGAACATGCAAATATCAGTTTGGTAAAATATTAGCCAACAGCCCTAGGGCCATATGTGTAGCAGTTCCATAGGCACTGGCAT
This sequence comes from Bufo bufo, assembly GCF_905171765.1. Taxonomy (NCBI): domain Eukaryota; kingdom Metazoa; phylum Chordata; class Amphibia; order Anura; family Bufonidae; genus Bufo; species Bufo bufo. Next base: position 195,649,856 of record NC_053397.1, read on the forward strand.
TGTCTAAGGCTACCTTCAAATGCGCAGACCTTTAAAAATGAGAAGAAAAAAAATACCGGATCCCTTTTGCCTGATAACACCGGAAAAACGGATCCGGTATTGCAATGCATTTTTCTGACTGATCAGGCATTTTTCAGACTGATCAGGATCCTGATCAGTCTGAAAAATGCCTGATCAGTCAGAAAAAATGACATCCGTTTGCATACAGTTTGCCTGATCAGGCAGGCAGTTCAGGCAACGGAACTGCCTGCCGGAATCAAACAACGCAAGTGTGAAAGTACCCTAACCCAGGTGAGTTATAACTATGGTGACTGGTAACAGGTCCATGACTAATATTGCCCAGGATGCCCAGACCATTCTTAAGATAACCATACATGTTAGATAGCTGTTGGCCATATGCTTCCTACAAGCCCATACAATTCAGCCGAGCATGCATGTCTTCTGAATGGGGAGAGTAGTGCAAGCTGCTGCCAGACACAAATGGATCAGGCATGTTGAAATCCAACAGCCTGATCCTTTTCTTCACCTGACAACAGACCCCTGACAGAAAATTCGGGATAATCGCTTACACATTGGATGGTTAGCCAGTCCTGCTGAAATTGGTGGGTTTGGCAAAATTCATCTTCTATATATAGTAAATTTTTGTCGGCTCTTGCATCTGCGTCTTGGCTTCTGTTATTAATGAGGTTCTCCAATAGGTCATTAATATCTGATCGCTGGTGGTCCGACATCCGGCACCCCTACCAATCAGCTGTGTACCGTGAGGACCGCGGCCTTCTCACAGCTAACCAAGCACAACGCCATACATTACACATAGTGGCTGTGCTTGGTATTGCAGCTCATGCTCACTTGAATGGGAATGAGCTGTATATAGGCCTTTTTACCGATGAATGTGAGGTCACTGGCTTAGGAAGAGGCCGCAGCACTTAGTGGAGCGATGCAGCCAATTAACCGGAGTGCCAGGAGTCGGACCCCCACTGATCAGATATTAATGACCTATTCTGAGGAAAGGCTATCAATATATGAATCCCGAAAAAAACAACTTTAATGAACACTATTACTTAGTGTGTGATCCGCACCAGCAGCACCCAACATACACCACTGACTTACAATAGGGTCTATGAGATTCTGTCATGTCATCCAACATTTTGAAGGCAGGGATATCCCTGAATGGACAGAAATCTGAAGGTGATGGAGCTTCCCAATAGCACCAGTGTGAACATAGCCTAAATCTACAGAAAGTTCAGGCAGTTCTGAAGTTCTGGCATTATATTCATGAGCTAAAAAGACCAGGACATATCGCACTTCAGGTCCCTTCCAGAAAGGGGCACTGTGGTGCATGGAATTATGAGCGAAATTTCTATGGTAAGAAGGTTTTCTTTTCAGGCAGATTGTTATAATCATTTTAAATCAAATAATAGGGAATATTATTAATTTTATTTCACAAATTACAAATGGGTTCAGCAGTTTTGGGCAATTTATTTTCTAATATTTATCCTTTAAAGGACATTCTCATGTCTGGAGTCTGGACCCTTTCAATAGCATGTTGCGTGATTTCAGGTTTTCTAAAACTAATGCAGTCCATTCCTCCAGATGCCATATGTACACCATAAGTGATCTAAAGAAGGGACATTGATGTGGAAATTCCTGGAGATTGTTTAAAATCTAACTCCAACCTTAAAATATTTGAGGTATTTTATTTTCCAGGAGTGTAATATTGATGACCTGTCCTCAGGGTATGTATCAGTATCTGATCGTGGGGGGCCCAACATCCACCACCCCTGTCGAGCACCTGTGTTCGGAGGCTGCGGCGCTCCAGTGACTGGTAAAGCCTCTTTCTAGGACAGTGAAGTCACGTTCATCGGTCACATGGCCTTGGCAGTACTCAGTGTTATAATGCAATACCAAACACAGCCACTATACAATGTACGGCGCTGTGCTTGGTAAGCTGTAAGCATGCTGCAGCACTCCGGGGGCGCCAGGGGATGTCAGACTCTCCAACGATCAGATATTGATATCCCTAACCCATCGAACTCCCAGAAAATCCCTTTAACAGGACACTGCAAATGCATCTAGATCTGATGTACAGCTACTCTCTATGAAATAGAGCAAGGGTCTGACTCCTAGAACCCCCAAAGATCAGCTGTTTAAAGAGGCTGCAGGACTCTTGTTGTCACATGGCCTAGACCACGGATCAGCAGCCTTTAGCACTCCAGCTGCTGTTGTAGTGTCCCACTAGGTAAATGTGGGCACTACACAAGGTTTAATATGATCATTATAATTGATATGATGCGTTATGTGTATTTCCCTGTGTTATCTGGGTATCAGGCCTGTTAGGGTGTAGTTCCTCCTCCTAGACATTAGAGGGAGCTTGGGAACAGTGGCGTAGGGATCGCCATAGCAACCATAGCAGTGGCTATGGGGCCCTACGCCACTGGGGGCCCGTACGGACCGCATTCATTATTTTCTTATTTTTTTATATACACACAGGCACTGGCAGCCAGGCCCGCCCGCCCGCCCAGTGTAGTGGGCGGGGCGTGGGCGGGCGGTCCACGGCTCGGGCCTGGCTGGGGTTTGGGAAGCCAAGGAGTAGTCAGGTCATGTGCTCCGCCTCCTTGTCTCAGTCTCCCGGCGGCCGGCGTCGTAACGTCACTCACTCCGACGTCACGCGCCTGCTCCGCCTGCTTCTAAAGTGGGAGGAGCATGCGCGTGCGGCGTGACGGAATGAGTGACGTCACGCTGCTGCCGGCTGCCTATTTTGAATGTGAAGAGTGGGAGCCTGCCTGCCCGCCCGCCCGTGCCCAGTGTGCCTAACTGCCCATGCCCAGTAAGCCAGAAGTGAATGGATTCTGATCTTCTTTTCTGCACTGCCAGCAGTCTGCCACAGTAAAAAGAAAAAGTCTGGAGTGGAGAGGAGTCCTGACTGTCCCCAGTAAGTTAGTGAAGTGTCAAGTGATAGATAAGGATTATTAGATAGTAGTATACATACTAGTACATACTTTGCACAAGTTTATTATTTACAACTTAAAGGGAACCTGTCACCAAAGAAATCGATTATTAAGCTGTTAATACTATTAACAGCTTAATAAGCGATTTTTTTTGGTGACAGGTTCCCTTTAAGTTGTAAATAATAAACTTGTGCAAAGTATGTACTAGTATGTAGTACCTTATAGAGCTGCATAGTAGTTTCCTAATGCACTTTTTCTTCGTTTAGCCGCATTTAGCCTCCTTGAGAAATCAATGTTTTATTCAGTCGCTGCCCCCTGCTTCAAGTCAGGTTTGAAGTCAAGGGGGCAGCGGCCTAGGCGTCTCCAATGCTGCTCTCCCCACCTCCCGCCGCCTTTATTGACAAGCCGGGATCGCCCTACAGCAGCCCTTTACTGCGCATGCGGGCTGGGAGCGCGGTCCCGGCACTGAGATCCGATGTGTCAATAAAGGCGGCGGGAGGCGGGGAGATCAGGATTGGAGACGCCTACCCCCTTGACTTCAAACCTGACTTGAAGCACGGGGCAGCGACTGAATAAAACATTGATTTCTCAAGGAGGCTAAATGCGGCTAAACGAAGAAAAAGTGCATTAGGAAACTACTATGCAGCACTATAAGGTACTATTAACAGCTTAATAAGCGATTTTTTAGTGACAGGTTCCCTTTAAGCTCACTTACATAAGGAACGCGGGGTCCGTCTTACAATAGTTGCCGGCCTCCACCCCCTGTTGGGGGTCAGTCACTTTCAGGGACACTGTTATGGGGGGGGGGGGGGGCATAAATTTTTTTTGCTATGGGGCCCATGCATTTCTAGCTACGCCCCTGCTTGGGAACCCCTAATATATATAGTTAGGCCCTGACAGGAAGGGTAGTGTAATCCAGGAGGCTAGTGAGTGCAGACTAGCCAGCCTGTGGATATTGAGCCAGAGTTAGCTCAGAAGATTGTCACCAGGGGAAGAGTTGCCTCCTGAGAAACCAAGTTCCCATAAGCAGAGCAGAGCCTGTATTCCAGCTAGACAAGTAAGCTGAAGGGCAGAAGTATTATACCTAAAGCAAGGATATATACCTGAGGATGTTTTCCACCAAGGATAAAGCCAGCATTAGGGCATATGGGCCTTGGGATAAAGACAGCCAGGAGTTCTGAGGAATAGTGCAGCCTGGTCTGTAAGTGTTGTTTTTACCCTCTGAGTATCTTGCAAAGAACATTGTACCTGCCATTGATGTGAAATCCTGCTTTATACTGCTGCATTACCTGGAACTTTACAAAAGACTGTATAAAGTTAACTGTTTCCAGTAAAGGAAGTTTTGGTTCACCACAACAACGTGTTCCTCACTTATTACCACTATCATCAACCGGTGTGCCACCGTTACAGGCACTGGCGTCACAAACCTTAAAGGGACCTTGCCCCTGGCACATTAAACACCTGCAACACCCAGGGCACCTCATCTACCATCAGGCCTGGTCCCTATATACAGAGAGTGCCCCAGAGGACTTCTGTGCCAGCCTCTCCATTACTGCTGTACGCCTGCCCAGGGTCTTCCTACAAACTGTGAGTAACCAAGAGCAACCCTCGTTTGGCTAAGTAACCGTGACCTGTGCAGGGCTGCGTACTGCACTGTGAAATTACAACTCCCAGCAGGCAAGTCCCTTAAGCCCACCAGAGGAAATGATTCTGAGGGCTCACCCTCTGTGTATATAGAACTTAAGGGCCCTGTTTTATTAGGGGTCCATCATCGTCATAGCTTGAACCCATCGATCGATCCTCTGGTACTCTGGTGGACCGGTTCGACCCTGCCAGCATGTACACGTACTTGTCTGTTCTTGTAACTCCCATAGAAGTGAAAGGAGGATACTGGGAGTTGTAACTTCAGTGCTGGATGTTGCTGATCTCTGGCCTAGAAGCAGCTCTGTCCCATTCAAGTAAATGGGGGTGAGGTGCAATATCAAGCACAACTGCTAGCTAATGGATAGCGCTGGCACTCAGCAGAGCACTGTGGCCTCCTCAAACAGGTGGGGCTCTCCAGTGTCAGACCACCACCGATCTGATATTGATGACCTATCCTGAGGATAGGCCATCAGAATCTAGGAAAACCCCTTTAATCAATGCATAATACATGTGACAGAGCTCTCAGTGAAGGGTGGGACCTATAGTATTCTGAATTTTGTTGTGGGGCCCTGATGGTTTCTGTAGACACCCTACATCTATGGCGGCCTATATAACCCAAGTACTATTCACCTTACCTCCAAATTCTACATTGTCTAGCCTTTTTTGATCCCACCCAGGGTCGGACTGTCCCACCAGAATACCAGAGGATCCTCCAGTAGGGCCAAAGCTCTGACACTAATAAGGGTACTTTCACACTAGCGTTTTTCTTTTCCGGCGCTGAGTTCCGTCCTAGGGGCTCAAATCCGGAAAAGAACTGATCAGTTTTATCCCCATGCATTCTGAATGGAGAGTCAGTCCTTCAGGATGCATCAGGATGTCTTCAGTTCAGTCTTTTTGACTGATCAGGCTTTTCAGAAAAACGTAGCATGCAGTATTTTTACCTCCGGCCAAAAAGCCTGAACACTTTGACTGAACGCCGGATCAGGCCTTTTTCCCATTGACTTGCATTAACGCCGGATCTGGAGCTGTGTGTTCAGTCAAAACGGATCTGGCTTTTGCATGTTAAACCCGAAAAATGTGAAAAAAAGTTAAAGTCCATAAATGGCGGATCCGTTTTTTCCAATGCATTTTTTCATTGTGATCAAAATCCTGATCAGGATTCAAATGTAATCCGTTTTCACACTTTTTTCCGGATCCGGCGGGCAGTTCCGGTGTCGTAATTGAATGCCGGATTAAAACAACGCTAGTGTGAAAGTAGCCTTAATGAGGTCTCTAAGGTCATTTATACATAGACAGTGGGCCCTCAGAATCATTTCCTCTGATAGACCCAAGGGACTTCAGCCCCATGCTGTTCCCACCTCTCATCCACCAGTCACCACCGCCCTTTTGTTCAGCACTATCATAGAAATGCTCCACATCCACCATCTGGGTATGTGCATCTCCCCCAGGAGCCAGATACAAGGTTTTACTAGGTTCAGTGTAAGGCTATTACCGCTTTTCAGGTATCTTCAGATGACACTTTGATGGAGGCATCTTTCATGACTGGCAGACATAAATATGGTATTATGAATCTTCGGATCTCAGACAAATATCTCGGATTTTAGTACCAACAGGCATTGCCAGGCTGTTCATCTTATTACTGATTTCCATCTACAGTCACACAACATAAAGCAGACCTCATATCCTCTTTGTACACTTCATTTCATAGACAACAACCTTATCGGCAAACTTTACATTTCCAGCTTCACTTTTCACATTCATTTCATGCAACATCAGCTATCACATTATATCTATAAACCATCATATATCCCTGACAACTTCCAAACACAAGTGCATAGCGTGTTCTATAAAATACGGGGCCGCACAAGCGCCTAGATGCCGATCGCGACTCATTGGATCAATGCATGTAAATTGTCTTTCCAAAGCAACTTCAAGATCTTGAAGTCCAACTTGTAATTAAAAATATACATCATTACTAGGTCCTTAAAGGGTTGCCGGTCCTATCTCCAGAACAGGGCCCCAAAGTAAAGGAGAGCGCGATGCACATGCACGGCCTGCTCTCCACCCCTCGCTATGGGAGTCCGAAGATAGCCAAGTGAGCATGTTGGCTGTTTTTGGAAGTCCCATAGCAGAGAATGGAGAGCACGCCGCGCTCCGCTATTTTCAGTACACCCATAGTGGTGAATGGAGGGTGGCTGCGCATGTGCGGCTGCACTCTGTTCACTTTGGGGGCTCTATTCTGATGGCCTATGCGCTTTAGCTGCTATTGATGATTCTGATGAACTGCTAAAGGGCTTATCCAAGTTTTAGCTTTTTAATCTCGCCCTTCCTGAAGTGTTTTACAAGAATTACCCTATGATGATTAACATTACCCTAGCCCTGTTTCCACCCACAATGTAGTGGTTACAGCGCCCAAAGCTGCCTGACTGCGCAGGCGCCACCCATGTACATTATGGGTTGAAACTGGGCTAGGATCACGTCCTCAACGTACGGCACATGATCCCGGAAGTGCCCACAATCTAATTAGATTGGGGAGCTCGGTGCTTAGCAGCTAGGGTAACGTTAATCATCATAAGGCAATACTTGTAATTGCAATTTTGCGGAACGGGTGCGGACCCATTAATTTTTAATGGGGCCGCAAAAGATGCGGGCAGAACACTGTGTGCTGTCCACATCTGCACCTCCATTCTGGAAAAAAATAGAACATGTCCTATTCTTGTCCGCAGCCACGGACAAGAAAAGGCATTTCTATTACAGTGCCGGCCATGTGCAGTCCGCAAAATGGGGAATGCACATGGCTGGTGTCTGTGTTTTGCGGATCCGCAATTTGCGCACCGCAAAACACATTGCGGACATGTGAATGAACCCTATAGTGCATCTGTCAACAGATTTGTACGCATGAAACTGGCTGACCTGTTATATGTGCGCTGGGCAGCTGAAGGCATCTGTGTTAGTCCCATGTTTATATGTGCCCGCATTGCTGAGAAAAATGTGGTTTTAATATATGCAAAGGAGGCTCTCGGAGCAACGGGGGCGTTACCATTACACCTAGAGGCTCTGCTCTCTGTGCAACTTCTGCGTCCTCTGCACTTTTATTGACAGGGCCTGGTAGTGAAAACGTCATGTCTGGTCCTGTCAATCAAAGTACAGAGGGCGTGGAAGTTGCAGAGAGAGCAGAGCCTCTAGGTGTAACGGTAACGCCCCCGTTGCTCCTAGAGGCTCATTTGCATATAATAAAACAATATTTTTCTCAGCAATGCGGACACATATGAACATGGAAGTAACACAGATGCCTTCAGCTGCCAAGAGCACATGTAACAGGTCAGCCAGTGTCATAGGTATAAAACTGCTGACAGATGACCTTTAAAGATTTCTTAAAGATCATCCGTCTCCATGATCAGGCATACTTGTTTAGCACTGTGCCAATTGCACTCTTGCCATCGCATGCTCGAGATTTCAGGGCCAGGCATCAAAACGGTGGTAGCCTGGTCCTGTCAATCAGTAGGGAAGAGGAAGTGGCAATGTGGGAAGGGGGAGGTGAAGCGGTGCTCCATGTACCTCATTGGCATAATAAAATACATGTAACCAGGGGCGTAGCTATAGGGGGTGCAGAGGTAGCAGTCGCTACCGGGCCCAGGAGCCTGAGGGGGCCCAAAGACCCTTGTGCCATATAAGAAGTTACACCTCTGGCTGGAGGGAAAGGGTTAGGTCAAGAATTTGGCATGGGGGGGTGCCAATTTAATTTTACTCACAGGCAGCATGAAAGCTATGTGCTTCCCTGCCCCTGGTCACAAAGCCCTGAGGGAATGGGGGCCCAAGCTGAACTCTTGCACCAGGGCTCATGAGCTTTTGGCTATGCCCCTGCATACATTAATTTCTCTGAAATGAAACATCTGATTGCTGGAAAAAAGAGGGGTTGTTGAACCCACAGTGATCACCCCTACCAGGGAGAATGCCTGGCTTAATAGGGTTGAACATGGTGACAGATGTTCCTCAAACAAAACACTCCGGGCAAAACGTATACACTGCGCAGGGCTTGATGGTTTGACTTATGGAGAGTTATTTTTCAGGCAATGCTTCATGGGGAAGAAAGTATGTAAACTACCTTACACCAGTCAAACCAGAGACATCCGTCGGTAGACAGGACAGTTTTGGGGTTCCTGCACCTCATCAGCGCAGAGCAGGGTACTGGTGCCTTAGATGCAGCTCAGGGGGGTCTGTTTTCTGTTAAAGAGAACACAGTGTTGTCTACAGAAGGGCGTCTCTCGTGTGTCTGGTACGATCTCTCTTGCCTTCTGTTTTCCCATACATCATTGCCTGAAAAATAATTCTCCATAAACCGCTATGGGGGTCATTTATCAAACTGGTGTACAGTAGAACTGGCTTAGTTGCCCATAGGAACCAATCAGATTCCACTTTTCATTTTGGAAAATGAAAGGAGGAATCTGATTGGTCGCTATGGGCAACTAGGCCAGTTCTACTTCACACCAGTTTGATAAATGACCCCTACGTTCTCCCCTGTTTGTGGGAATTTAATACAGGTAGTCCAATTTTTTTCCCAACAACATACTTTGGAGAGATTTATAATTTTTGATTTCGAGTGCAGAGACACAAGATGCGCCAAAATTATTAAGATTATGGAGCACTCATTAGAAAAGCCTATTTACTACCAGCCCCATTTGCTTCCATACTTCTAAGCCTTCTAACGTCCCCAAAAAATAAAATGTAATTTTCAAAATGATCCAAACATGAAGTAGACATATGGGGAATGTAAAGTAATTACTATTTTTGAAGGTATTACTATCTACCGGTATTATAAAAGTAGAGAAATTGAAATTTGCAAATTTGCTAATTTTTCAAAATTTTTGGTAAATTTGGTATTTTTTTATGAATAAAAAAGTTTTTTTTTTTACTTATTTTTACCACTGTCATGAAGTACAATATGTGACGAGAAAACAATCTCAGAATGGCCTGTATAAGTAAAAGCGTTTTAAAGTTATCGCCACATAAAGTGACACATGTCAGATTTGCAAAAAATGGCCTGGGCAGGAAGGTGAAAACAGGCCCGGGGTTGAAGGGGTTAAGATTTATAAATCACTGATTGGAAATATAAAAATACAAAAATAAAAACACTAAATATATATCCTAATGGAAATCCCTGATGTTAGTTAGTCCAAATATTAAATGATTAGTAATGTTATTCAATCCAGAGAATTGTTGATGGTATTACTCGATCCAAATAGTTAGTTGATTACGGTTCATAATTCATCCAATGATCGCTGTTCATGATTGCATTAGTTGAGAATAATGATATTGATGGTAATACTTGATCCAGATAATTAATTTATTATTATTCATAAATCATCCAATGATTATATTAGTTTAAAATAATGTTAATCAGTGCTGTTATTACTATTAATTGTATTCTTAATTCAGGAATCAATGTTCATAATTGTAGTAATATTAAATAGTTGTTAGTCCCCTATTAAAGTTCATGCAAATGTCTCATCCATCTAACGTCATGGATAGGATTTTCCGGTTTAAATCTCATCTATACAGTATCAATGCGCATATACTGTATATAAATGCAGGTCTTTTGCTGCTACCAGCTCAACATTACTACATCGATGTCTTCCCAGGAGCAGCCCTGTATGAACAATGAAGCTGGCCTCCCGTCGAGTCTCCTGGTTCCCTGTAAGTCAAGTCGTGTAGTTCCTTTTCGTTTGTCGTTCCACATGTTGGTTTGCTCACTCGTTCTTTGACACAGCGTGCTGTCTATTGCAGTTTATCGAGCGTTGTGTCCCGCAATTCTGGTCTACACTTAATATCTCGACTGTAGTATCTCGGGGGAAGGGGGAAGAGATGATCTCTTGGATCTCACAATTCTACCAAACGCGTTTCGGAGCTCCTGGCTCCTTCCTCAGTGGTTCTATGTGTGATCCATTATCTCTGCTATTTAAACTTTGCCATTGTATAGGGTGGGCCTTATGGGGGCATTATTCTTATTAGGGGGCACCAATGGGGGCATTTCTATTACTGTGGGGCATTAATGGGGGCACTATTCTTCCTGGGTGGCACTAATGGGGGCACTATTAATTCTGGGGCGCACTAATGGGGCCATTACTCTTACTGGGGCACTAATGGGGGTCAGTAATTCTGGGGCACACTAATGGGGGACATTACTATTACTGGGGCATTACTATTCCGAGGGGGCACTAATGGGGGCATTACTATTACTGGGGGCATTAATATTACTTGGGGGCACTAATGAGGGCATTATTAATTCTGGGGGAAGCTAATGGGAGCATTAATATTATTGGGGGCACTAATGGGGGAATTACTATTACTGGGGGCACTAATTGGGCAATATTAATTCTGGGAGTGCTAAAGGGGGCATTATTAATTCTGGGAAGCACTAATGGAGGCATTAATATTACCAGGGGGCACTAATGGAGGCATTCATCTTACTGGGGGGCATTAATATTATTGGGAGCCACAGTATGACAGCAACTTCACACCCAGTGTTAAGCCATGCCCCAAAACCACACCCCCTTTGGGGTGTGGCTTAACTTGGCTGGTATTTTTTGTTAGGAAAGGTGGCAACCCTAGGCACATGTCTGGTCCATGCGCCAGAATCTGAAAGCTACGCAGGCTAGTTGCTGGTGTAGATTTCAGGCATTACTTGAGCCAGAAATCTGGCGCAAATAATGGTAAATGCGTCAGGCCATTTAGGCCCTGCCCCTTCCACTCATGCCCCACCCACTTTTAACAAAATCGGCAAGCATGGCAGAGAAGGGGCAAAAAAGGCACAAACTTTTTGTCTTTTTGGAGCCACAATTCTGGATCCGCAAATATAATAAATCTCCCCCCCCCCCACCCCGATACTGTTGGTTAATTTGGCATTTAGATTGTGAGCCCCAGTGGGGACAATTTCTTGTCAGCACAGTGGAATATAAATGATTAAATAAAAAGGAATGAACGAGAAATCATGCTATTAATTATTTTAGAGACGGCGCAACATGTGTGTTGTGTTACCGTCTACCAAAGAATGCAAATACATTAAGTGCTCCCAAACCATACAGCAAAAAAACATTTCTACTAATAAATGGAAAATTAATTTGTGAATGGACATCCTGTACGTATAGAAGCGAGCAGCGGGGTGATGATCACATCCAGATCCCAACAGATCGTATAATCCACCGTACACTAGGAGGCTCATAGCTGAGGTTCCTATTGTGTAATTACAAAGCACTTGACTGCTTTAATCAGTTTCCAAGGACATAGAAGTACATTATGCGAGCATCCCAATGGTTCCTGCCATTTAATTCTAATCAACAATGTATGGAAACCCTTAACGTGTCAGCCCTTTCTGCGGGACGGAATATCCTTTCCAATGTGATTTATCCCTCTTCAGATGGTTTCTATTAGGGTCACAGCACATTATTATGGGCAGATTTCATTTACTGTTCACCAAGAACTTCTCAGATTTATTAACCACTAGCAAAAATAGGAGCAGAACAAATGTGATACCATTTTTCTACTAATTTTTCATATTGTGTCCATCCGTAAGAATGTCTAGTCTAGAGGAGACAGAAAGTACCCGTAATGTCGTGGCCCGGAGTATTAGCAATGTCCCAAGTGTATGTGTGGCACAGGAGCGTCCTCGCTGGAGATGGCACAGTTCTTCTTTGCAGCAACTGGAGCTTGAATACTGGACATGGTAATATGTTCACAGCAGCTTCATATGGTCACCCAGGAGAGATAGATAGATAGATAGATAGATAGATAGATAGATAGATAGATAGATAGATAGATAGATAGATAGATAGATATGAAATAGCTTTTCCAGCTTCAAGCCTCTCTTTAATACATCTTCTAACACCTTCTGAAATTTGTTTGTATCGTGTCATGGTTTACACTAACCAATCTTTTTAGAGAAGAGATTTGTCAGTAACCAGGTCATGTGTGCCTTTAAGAAAAATCGGGTAATCCAGCGCCAAATGAATAAAACAAACCTTTAATTTAACATGTTAAACCTCCATGGCATTCCCCGCCTAACATGTTTTGCACATGTACTGGTTATACATACCTATATACTGTAGATAGATAGATAGATGCCTTGCATGTCCCTCTTCAGGTCATGCCACAGCATTTACTACCAGGTCTTTATTGATGCTTTTGTGGCCTTTTCCAGCTTTACACCTCTCTATAACACATTCTGAAAGTTGTTTGCATCAAGACATGGTTCACACTAACCAATCTTTCTAGAGAAGTAGATACAGGTATGTCAATAACCAATTCTTGTGTGCCTTTATTTAAAGGGCAATGCACCTGTGAAACTCACACTCATCTTCTTTACTGAAAAACTTTATTACAATTACTGTAGCTTACATTTTATTGCACCTGTGTTTCATCATATCTTAGTTATCAATTCTATAAGTTCTTTCTATAGAGGCCAATGCAATCCACTGACATGAAAACCTATCCGTCTTCTCTGTTTCTCCATAATTTCCTGTCTCCTGGTTAGTTACAGCTCAGAGGAGAAAAAAATTTATAATAACACCAAAGCCGAAGAATAATCCATGGGCTAAATAAAATCATGTTTTCTTTTCCATTATTGATTCAATTAAATTGCACAAGTCTGGAGGCCCGTGGACAGATCACACTTTGATCAATCAACTAGTCAACAATTTATAGAAATCCCTAATATGTCAGCCCTTTCTGCGGGACAGATTATTCTTCTCAAAGTGATTTATCCCTCTTCAGATGGTTTCTATTAGGGTCACAACACATTATTATGGTCAGTTTTCATCTACTGTTCACAAGGAACTTCCCTGGCTTATTAACCACTAGAAAAATAGGAGCAGAGCAAATTTTCCACCATTTTTCCACTACACTTCTGTATTGTGCACATGCATAAGACTGTTTAGTCTACTGAAGATAGAAAATACCTGTAATGTTGTGGTCCAGGGTATAGGCAATGTCCTCATGTATATGTGTGGCACTGGGGAGTCATAGCTGGAGATGGCACACACAGTTCATTTTTGCAGCAATGGGAGTATAACAAATCTACCTGTCCGGGCTCCAGCAGCACGATCCTCAGCTTCGGCATGGCCACGGTGGGAGAGATACGCTGAGACACACTCCCTAGAGACGGGATGCAGTGCTCTGTTTCTCCCAGTAGCGTGCATGCGCTGGCAGAGACAAACAGTGGGCTGATTGACAGCCCAGCTGCTCAGTCATAAGGTCATTGTTCCGTTGTTCCTGATTCCTGTACTGTTATTGCTAATCTGAGTTTCTAACCCCGGCTCTATCTTACGTTTTGGTAGTGTATAGCCTGTCTGGCTTTGACCTATTTCTGTCAACTCTGCTTTTGTGTTTGTTCTGTCCGTTTATTTGCCTCTGCACCTATTTATCATAGGGACTGTCGTTGTCACACCCATGACAGGTAGTAGAAGATCTGAAAGACTGGCTGCATGTCAGTGATCTGACAGCTTCTTTTGGTTTCACTTCGTCTATGTGTTGCTGGGATGTCCACACCTCCTTTTCAGGTGTAGATCATGTGACCATTACTACTACCTTCTTAGTCTGGCTTTACCCATCACTCCTTGTGGTTAATATCTCAATCTGGTTGTGGATCGTTTGGTGTCTGGATCTCGGCTGAGTTCCTGCTTTCCATTTACCTGGAGTTAAGTGTCTTTCCTTTTTGTATTGTGTTTATTTCCCTGTCTCTTGGTACTAGACCTGAGGCAGACTCTTGTTTCTTCCGCTGGGAAGGAACTGGTCATCTGTGGCCCAATCACTATCTTCAGGGCCTTCTAGAGTGAGCCAGGCTTAGGTTCCTGCGGATGAACAGTCCTGCAATCGGGGTCTGTTCATTCTGTTAGCAGTCAGGGCTCGGGTTGGGATTTATTAGATGGTGACCTTCCCCCTTTCCCTAGTTTGCAGGCCTGGTACCTTCTCCCTTTGTGTTTGGTGTGAAGTTCCCCTCCCACACCACGCCGTGACAGTCGTCCAGTTGCGGTTCAGCTGTTTAGGGCTGATACTGCAAGTAGGTAGGGACAGCTGGATGGTCTCACTTCAGGGCCTCACTGTCCTTGTCCATACCCGTTTTATTCCTAACTGGGAGCTTTACTGCTGGACATGGCAATATGTTCACATCAGCCTCATACGGAGTGTGCCAATTATTTAGGTTCCCTGGTGATCAGCAAAGGTCTTTGATAGACTACTGCTATTGCGATTTACCTGCGTTTATCCTGTGTTACTTCCTGCCTGTGTTTCTGCTGTGCTCCAAGTTCTGTTTACATCCTACTTGTGTGCTCGTACACTTTTAAGTCCAAGTTCAGTTCAGTTTGTGTTCCAGTTAACCCAGTCTATCTTCCCTGTCTGTGCTCCAGTTAAGTTGCCAGCCTTGTGTGTGCCTCACCCCTACCCGGCCTGTAAGTCTTTCCTGTGTCTACCTTAACTGTGCACTGCCTGGCAGGGACATCGCTAGGTTAAAATATTTGGGGTCTGGGCCCCTGATGTTTTGTCCCAGGACCTGTATGTATAAGATATAAGACACACTTTTTTTCTACTATAAGTGAGGGGGAAATGGCAGTGCGTCTTATAGTCATTATAGCCATTATAGAAGCAGTCATCAGCATGGAGGAGGGGTGGTGTGTGGTGAGGGAGGCTCTACTCACCTCTCTCTACATTTCTTCTGGGCTCCGCTATGCACTGTGCCCTGACTGTGTACAGTGTCAGGACGTAGGGCACATAGGCACACACTATGACCTGACACTGTGCAACATCAAGTCACAATTCAGCATGGGCCGGAAGAAGACCAGGAAACGGTGAGTGGATCTGCAGAGTGGCAGCACTGTCTGCAGCAAGCAAGGTAAGTTTCTTTTATGTTATCATCTGATCTGAGGTCTGATGAGGGTGTGCTCTGAGGCTGTTGGGGGTCTTATCTGAGCATGATGGGGGTCTCATCTGAGGCTGATGGGGTCTCATCTGAGGCTGATGGGGTCTCATCTGAGGTCTGATGGGGGTCTGATCTGAGGCTGATGGGGTCTGATCTGAGATCTGATGGGGGTCTGATCTGAGGCTGATGGGGGTCTGATCTGAGGCTGATGGGGGTCTGATCTGAGGCTGATGGAGGCTGGGGAGGGGTCTGATGAGGGGCTGATCTGAGGTCTGATGGAGCTTGGGGGTATGATTAGGCTTGGGGTTCTGATCTGAGGTCTGATAAAAAAAAATTTTTTTTATTATTTTCCTCCTGTGCGTCTTATAGTCCAAAAAATACGGTACAAATGTATCGCTATCCTCAGGACAGCAATACAATTGAATCACTGTGGCGGAACACAGGAGCCAATTGCTCCCTGCCCCGTCGTCTTCTCTTATAGGCCGCAGGCAACTACGCATGAGCCGAGTGGCGTGCCTAGGGGAGGCCGGGGGGGGGAGGGTGGTCCACCCCATTTGCCGACTCTCGGGGGGGTGCCAGAAGCAATGAGAGCTTCCATCAATACAGATGGTAGCGCTCATTGCTGGAGCGCTGACGCCCACATACCGCGGCGGGGCACGGGAGCGCATAGTTCCCTGCCCCGCCGCCGATCACCGCCATAGGCTTCAGGCCTAGTAGGCCTGAGGCCTATGCGGTAGTGAAATACCGGGGCAGGCGTGCGTGATGACGTCATCGCGCGCACCTGTGACGGGACGCAGTAGCACAGTGAAGTATGCGCGCCTTCCTCTGTGAGCAAGCGCAGGTGAGTATTTAGCTTTTAGGGGTTTTTTTCTTCTTTTTTTTTTTAATGTGCCAACTTTGGGGGACATGGCGGGGGACACACAGGAGGACATGTGGGGAAAAAATATTATGGTGGGATACTGTGTGGGGGCAAATTCTTATGGGGGGGATTACTATGTGGGGGCAAATTCTTATGGGAGGGATTACTATGTGAGGGCAAATTATTATATGGGGCAATGTGGGGGAAACTACTGTGTGGGCAAATTACTATATGGGGGCATTGTGGGGGGAATTACTGTGGGGGGGCAGTGTGGGGGAAACTACTGTGTGGGGGCAGTGTGGGGGAAACTACTGTGTGGGCAAATTACTATATGGGGGCAGTGTGGGGGAAACTACTGTGTGGGGGGCAGTGTGGGGGAAACTACTGTGTGGGGGAAGCTACTGTGTGGGGCAGTGTGGGGGAAATTACTGTGTGGTGGGGGGCAGGGTAGGGGAAACTACTGTGTGGGGACAGTGTGCGGGAAACTACTGTGTGGGGAAGTGTGGGGGAAACTACTGTGCGGGGGCAGTGTGGGGGAAACTACTGTGTGGGGACAGTGTGGGGGAAACTACTGTGTGGGGGCAGTGTGGGGGAAACTACGGTGTGGGGGCAGTGTGGGGGAAACTACTGTGTGGGGGCAGTGTGGGGGAAACTACTGTGTGGGGACAGTGTGGGGGAAACTACTGTGTGAGGGCAAATTACTATATGGGGCAGTGTGGGGGAAAATACTGTGAGGGGGCAGTGTGGGGGAAACTACTGTGCGGGGGCAGTGTAGGGGAAACTACTGTGTGGGGGCAGTGTGGGGAAAACTACTGTGTGGGGGCAGTGTGGGGAAAACTACTGTGGGGGCAGTGTGGGGGGAAATTACTGTGTGGGGGCAGTGTGGGGGAAATTACTGGGTGGTGGCAGTGTGGGGAAAACTACTTTGTGGGGACAGTGTGGGGGAAACTACTGTGTGGGGACAGTGTGGGGGAAATTACTGTGTGTGGGGGAAACTACTGTGTGTGGGGGAAACTACTGTGTGTGGGGGAAACTACTGTGTGTGGGGGAAGTGTGGGGGAAACTACTGTGCGGGGGCAGTGTGGGGGAAACTACTGTGTGGGGACAGTGTGGGGGAAACTACTGTGTGGGGGCAGTGTGGGGGAAACTACTGTGTGGGGGCAGTGTGGGGGAAACTACGGTGTGGGGGCAGTGTGGGGGAAACTACGGTGTGGGGGCAGTGTGGGGGAAATTACTGTGAGGGGGCAGTGTGGGGGAAACTACTGTGCGGGGGCAGTGTAGGGGAAACTACTGTGTGGGGGCAGTGTGGGGAAAACTACTGTGTGGGGGCAGTGTGGGGAAAACTACTGTGTGGGGGCAGTGTGGGGAAAACTACTGTGGGGGCAGTGTGGGGGGAAATTACTGTGTGGGGGCAGTGTGGGGGAAATTACTGTGTGGGGGCAGTGTGGGGGAAATTACTGTGTGGGGGCAGTGTGGGGAAAACTACTTTGTGGGGACAGTGTGGGGGAAACTACTGTGTGGGGACAGTGTGGGGGAAATTACTGTGTGGGGGCAGTGTGGGGGAAACTACTGTATGGGGGCAGTGTGGGGGAAACTACTGTGTGGGGGCAGTGTGGTGGAAATTACTGTGGGGGGAGGCAGTGTGGGGGAAACTACTGTGTGGGGGTAGTGTGGGGGAAACTACTTCGTGGGGACAGTGTGGGGAAAACTACTGTGTGGGGACAGTGTGTGGGAAACTACTGTGTGGGGGCAGTGTGGGGGAAACTACTGTGTGGGGGCAGTGTGGTGGAAATTACTGTGGGGGGAGGCAGTGTGGGGGAAACTACTGTGTGGGGGTAGTGTGGGGGAAACTACTGTGTGAGGGCAGTGTGGGGAAAACTACTGTGGGGGTAGTGTGGGGGAAACTACTGTGTGGGGGCAGTGTGGGGGGAAATACTGTGTGGGGGAAATTTCTGTGGGGGGGCAGTGTGGGGGGAATTTCTGTGGGGGGCAGTGTGGGGGAAACTACTGTGTGGGGGCAGTGTGGGGGAAATTGCTGTGTGGGTGCAGTGTGGGGGGATTACTGTGAGGGGGGCAGTGTGGGGGAAACTACTGTGTGGGGGCAGTGTGGGGGAAATTACTGTGTGGGGGCAGTGTGGGGGAAACTACTGTGTGGGGGAAATTACTGTGTGGGGGCAGTATGGGGGAAATTACTGTGTGGGGGCAGTGTGGGGGAAATTACTGTGTGGGGGCAGTGTGGGGGAAACTACTGTGTGGGGGCAGTGTGGGGAAAAGTACTGTGGGGGTAGTGTGGGGGAAACTACTGTGGGGGCAGTGTGGGGGAAACTACTGAGTGGGGACAGTGTAAGGGAAATAACTGAGTGGGGACAGTGTGGGGGAAATTACTGTATGGGGGCAGTGTGGGGGAAATTACTGTATGGGGGCAGTGTGGGGGAAATTACTGTGTGGAGGCAGTGTGGGGGAAATTACTGTGTGGGGCAGTGTGTGGGAAATTACTGTGTGGGGGCAGTGTGGGGGAAATTACTGTATTGGGGCAGTGTGGGGGAAATTACTGTTTGGGGGGGGGCAAATTACCATGGGGGGATTACTATGGGGGGCAGTGTGTGGGAAATTACTATATGAGGGCAGCGTGGGGGCGTTGCTATTGGGGAGGCACTGTAGGGGCAATTCTATTATTTCTGGGGACACTATACAGGGATTATTGCCTGGAGCACAATATAGGGTGTTATTATTATTGGGGGCACTCTAGGGGACATTATAACTGCTGTGGGCACTATAGGGACATTTGGGGTAATTTATCAAACTGGTGTAAAGTAGAACTGGCTTAGTTGCCCATAGCAACCAATCAGATTCCACCTTTCATATTTGACAGCTCTTTTGGAAATCCAGTTCTACTTTACACCAGTTTGATAAATGACCCCAATTATGTCTACTGGGGTCACTATTTTTTCAGCAGTATAGTACCTGGGGCATTGGGGGACACAACGCGCACAGTATTGGGAGTGGCAGCAGGATGACACTGTGGGGACACCAGGATGGGGAGGTTGATGGAAAAATAGAGAAATCTAACGTGTCTGTATTACAAACTCTGTAGAGACGAGATGTGGCTGAAAGAATTTGTCATGGCGGTCTAACGGAGGAGAAGAGGAAAGAGAAGGTCTACATGACAGGAGATGTCACTGGATGTAAGAGGTATGTGGTCAAGTATTGGGAAAGGAAGGGGGGGTGCCAAAGAAAGGACCCGCCCCGGGTGCCAAACACCCTAGGCGCGCCACTGCTTGAGCCCTATGAGAAGTAGTACGGAGAAGATGATGAAAGAACATCTACATCAGAGGAGAGGTTCACTTACTTTTTCTCCCTGTGGAAGTTTACTCAATGTGATCAATAAAAGACATGAACGGTACAGCTTGTTAGTGTGTTATTAGTGTAGTACCATTGTGTTTGTCTATCGTTGTGACATTGGTAAAGAATTGGACCACATTTCATTACTAAGTTTAGAATTGCTTGTAATTTCAAAGGGTTCACTTGCTTCTTGCGCCTGTATTTCATCATATCATAGTTATCAATAATATAAAGTATATTCCTATAGAGGCCAGTGCAATCCACCCACATGAAAACCTCTCTATCTTCTCTGTTTATCCATAATTCCTTGTCTCCTGGTTAGTTACAGATCAGAGGAGAAAAAAAAAATTCTAATAACACCAAAGCCGAAGAGTAATCCATGGACTAAATAAAAGCATGTTTTCTTTTCCATTATTGATTCAATTTAAAGCGCACATTTCTGGAGGCCCGTGGACAGATCACACTTTGAACCGTGTAATCGTTTAAAGCTTTGCTCCATTATTTGCAGATCAAAGACTCGAGGTTTGTCGCACAAGATAGCGAGTCTCCAGCACGCACTTTGTTTCACTGGATCTTACCCTTAACAAAGAGCTGGATTGGAAACGTCTCATGAAAAGCACCAGCTCTGATGTACGACACGGACCCTCCTGGTGCTGCACATGAAACAATCCCAATTAATAGAAAGGTAGAAGGCTGCAAATGCGTCCCTGGTCACAGGAAAGTTTCATTGAATCCATAAAGGAAAGAACATTAAAGTCCATCTCAATCTGAAGTCTGGAAACTGAGTTTGACCTTGAGATTGTACTTTCAAGGAGCTTCATCTCCAAGATCAGAATGTAAGGGTACTTTCACACTAGCGTTTTTCTTTTCCGGCACTGAGTTTCGTCAAAAGGGCTCAATGCCAGAAAAGAACTGATCAGGTATTTCCCCCATGCATTCTGAATGGAGAGTAATCCGTTCAGGATGCATCAGGATGTCTTCAGTTCAGTCATTTTGACTGATCAGGAAAAAGAGAAAACCGTAGCATGCTACGGTTTTATCTCCGGCGAAAAAAACTGACGACTTGCCTGAATGCCGGATACAGCATTTTCTTTCCATAGGAATGTATTAGTGCATTCAAAATACCGGAATGCCGGATCCGTCCTTCCGATCTGCGCATGCGCAGGCTGAAAAAAAAGGTGAAAAAACTAAATGCCGGATGACATCGGAAAGACGGATCCGGCATTTCAATGCATTTTTCTGACTGATCAGGCATTTTTAAGATTGATCAGTCTTACTAATGCCATCAGTTGGCATACGCAATCAGTTGGCATTCCGGTGACGGAACTGCTTGCCGGATCTCTCTGCCGCAAGTGTGAAAGTAGCCTAAGGCAGTCATTTCCAAACTATGGCTTTCCAGCTGTTGCAAAACTACAACTCCCAAAGTGCCCTGTAGTTTTACAACAGCTGTAGAGTCACAGATTGGGGAACACCAATGAAAGAAATTTAGGGCATGGCATTAGGATGCCCCTATTTTAGACAGATGAGACAGCAATTGTTAGTTTAGTTAGTTTCACACTTGCGTCAAAGAGATCTGGCTGAGAATAGCCTGCCGGAGTTCTCCACATCCAGCGCAGCCGGATAGTATGGCAGCTGTATGGCAGCTGAATCCAATTAACTATAGTGGGGTCCGGCTCATTGCATTAATTTTGGCGACATGAACAGGATCCAAACTCCTTTGCGCCTTATGAGAATAAGCGCCACTTGTTTACTTGAGAGACTTTATATGTGCTTTAATACAGTGAAAACGTTAAACATCTTTATTGAGCTGAAGAAGTGTTTCTGTGGATTACAAACTGCATGGGAATAACATACCAGAACCCCTCTGCAGAATGGCATTGTTAAAATTGGAAAAATCGCATATCTTTGTGTCACTAAGACTGTTTGCTGTCAGTGAATGGATTCATGTTTTGTACTTAAAATGGCAGCCAGAGAGCTTCTTGGTATATTTGCTGCGCCATCAATTGTAGAGATACACCCTATAGAGTGGGAACATTGTGTTACACCCCCTTCAAAGCGGGAAAAGTTAAGCCAAGCCTATTATGCAAAAGAACCTAATCTACATTGTTTTGCTTACGCTGTTACCGATATTGAGAGGCCGACGACGCCCCCCTCCTGTATGCAAACGGACCTAACGGGCGGGACAGTGAGATCAGAGCATGATGTGCGTGCACACGCTAAAGAGACGTGAGAATACGCTGAGTACGCAGAAGAGAAAGACGAAGAGAATTCGAACATGGCGCACCCTGAGCGGCCCCAATTGAGGGTTGGACTGCCGGAGCCACCGCCAGCCTCCGAAGGGGAGTCACCAGTAAGACCCACACTGGCTGGTGCGGTGGAGGCGGCCAAAACCTATACTTCGCCACCCAGGAGGAGGAACACAATTGTCTTACAACCAGTGGGCCTGCGGCCGACGATACGCCCGCACCTGATAAAAAAAGTGCGGCCCATCCGGATCAGCGCAACCGCGCAGCTCGTCCCATGAGGTTCAACTACCCGATTGACTCAGTTGAGAGCCTGATACCTGAAGCCGTGGCGGAAGAGCCGACAGTGCACCAGAGCGAGGGAGAGGGCCGGGTTTGCAGTGCCCAGGTGCGACCGGATGTTTGGCCCAGGCTCCTCAGATGTACGAGGAGGATGATAGACTTATTTGGGAGGCCCACCAGGAGTATGTGGCTCGCCATAATTCTTATTGGCCCCAGACTTCACCCCCGATCCCAGAGGAGATTCTTGCCGACCGCAATCACGTCGAGGAAGATCAAGTGGTGCCCAACCCAGCAGGAGCATCTGGAGAAGGGTCGGTGGATCAGGACACATCTCTGCAGCAAACTGGTCGCAGTCAAGCCCCGAATTGCCTATGGGAGCGGGAAAGATACCAGACCATCAGGAAGAAGAAATCCTACCGTAATGGAAGACCCATATACAACTAACTGGCCAATACTAAAGTGGAGCAGGAGCCACAGTTTAGAGAGGACTTCTCTTATTGTTTTTGTTTTGAGCCCCTCTCTTTGTTACAAATAGGACTCCACCATGGACTCCAATGAATACAATTCAGAAAAATTCCCAGTTGCACCTTGTTTTTGTGCCTTTTTTATTCCCTTTTTACCCCCTTCTCAGGTTGTCTGTGACTTTAAAGAGGTTCTGCAGTTTGTTTAAACCGATGACCTATCCTCTGGATCAGCTGTTTGAGAAGGCAGCGGTGCTCCATTAGCGCCGCAGCCTTCTTTCTGTTTACTGCAGGACCAGTGACATCACGACTAGCATCAATGGCCTGGGTGCGGCTAAGCTCCGTTCACTTGAATGGAGCTTAGCCCCGCCCAGGCAAGTTGATACTAGTCGTGACTTCACTGGGCCTGCGGTAAACAGAGAGAAGGCCGCAGCCTTCTCAAACAGCTGATCGGCGGGGGTCCCGGCTGTCGGACCCCGACGATCAGATGCTGATCAGCTATCCAGAGGATAGATCATCAGTAAACAAACTGCAGAACCCCTTTAAACAAAAAATTTGTATGCAACGTTCAAGGAAATGTACCCAGAAAGACTTTTCTGTGCCTTAAAAACTTTTGCACTTTAACCTATTGGATTACAAATTATATATACCTCAAATCAGAGAATGACTTTGTCTCAGGACTATGCCATGGACTGTATTGCCCCTATGTGAGATCACCGCCCATTTTTGTCACCGTCAAGCACCGAAGGTTTCAATGCCCAATTACCCTTTTTCGCCATGAGAGCAGAAACCAAGAAAAAGTATATGTGATCATGCCTAAGGTGTATTGTTATGCATAACTCTTCATTCACAGGAGGTTATCGAAGTGCCATAATAGTACTCTGCATTAAAAAATCTGCATATTTGAGTTTGTGGCGAATGTTTTATATATTTCAGGTGACGGCGTAGAGATCCACAGCATCCCGCAAGTCAAACGTCAAGGAAGACTAATCTTTAAGCAGTGGGATATGCAGTGTCCCACTATGTGCTATATGTGGGCACTTTAAATTGCTGCTAAATGTCATATTAAATGTATTTAATGTAGTGTATTTTCCTAATATAAGGCTGGCATTGTCATTACATCTATTCGCCCCTAGGTGGTGCTGGCGCCACAAAATATATTTAGCCTGGGGTTTGTTAATAATGTTAGTTGAGTGTTGATTGTGTAGGAAGCAGAGCGAGGAGAAGGAAGTTAATGGAGGAGAAGAACAGGCAAGTTCCACAATGTAGCTGCTTTTCTTTCTTCTGGGCCCTGATCAAGCCTGGAGAGGACAAATCAAGAGTTTACTTCAGCCCAGCACAAGACAGTAAGTCTAAGTATGAACATAAAGCATGTCTAGTGAAGATTAGAGCTGAGTCTAGCCAAGGGACTTCACAAGCACCAGTGACCAGGAGGAATTCATAGGTACCTGTACACAATTGGATAATTAGTGCGCAGAATTGTTCTTTTTCACTAAATGCCTTCTGGGAACAGAGTGAACCTGAATATTTCAGGAGAGCATCCTGCATCAAATAATGTAACAGAGAGTTTGCCTGTCATGAGGGACAACACACTTTGCTCAAGATAAATAGGAAATCATTATATTTAGTACCTGAGTGCTAGAAAGTGGACTTACTGCAAAACTACTTAACCCCTTAAGGACCCATGACGTACCGGTACGTCATAACTTTAAAACTAGATTGCGGCGCGGCGGGGGTTAATAGGAACAGGATGTCCGCTGAAATCATTCAGCGGGCATCCTGTCACAACGCCGGGGGGGTCATGTGACCCCCCCGTATTGGCGATCGCCGCAAACCGCAGGTCAATTCAGACCT
Source organism: Bufo bufo (assembly GCF_905171765.1). NCBI lineage: Eukaryota > Metazoa > Chordata > Amphibia > Anura > Bufonidae > Bufo > Bufo bufo. Next base: position 195,674,395 of record NC_053397.1, read on the forward strand.
GCGGTTTGCGGCTTTACCTGCGGTTTGTAGCGGCAATTGGCGGTGCCATCGGGTCCCCATACGGCTGTAGGGGGGACCGGATGGAATGGAAGGCAGCGCGATGCCTAAGGAAGGCATCGCGCTGCCTTCCGGTGACGAGCCTGTGAGATCCAGCCCCCTGGATCTCACAGGCCGGAAGCTGTATGAGTATTACTCATACAGCCAATGCATTCCAATACAGAAGTATTGCAATGCATTGTAAAGGATTAGACCCCTAAAAGTTCAAGTCCCAAAGTGGGACAAAAAAAAAAGTGAAAAAAAAGTTGAAAAGTTTTCCCCCCAAAAAATTAAGTTTCAAGTAAAAATAAACAAAAACGTCATTTTCCCCAAATAAAGTTAAAAAAAATTGGTAAAAAATAGGGGGGGGGGAGTATACATATTAGGTATCGCCGCGTCCGTATCGACCGGCTCTATAAACATATCACATGACCTAACTCCTCAGGTGAACACCGTAAAAAATAAAAACTGTGTTAAATAAACAATTTTTTTGTCACCTTACATCACAAAAAGTACAACAGCAAGCGATCAAAAAGGCATTTGCCCACTAAAATAGTACCAATCTAACCGTCACCTCATCCCGCAAAAAATGAGCCCCTACCTGAGACCAAAAAAAAAAAACTATGGCTCAGAATATGGAGACACTAAGGCCTCTTTCACACGGGCGTTGCGGGAAAAGGTCCGGGTGCGTTGCGGGAACATGCGCAATTTTTCCGCGCGAGTGCAAAACATTGTAATGCGTTTTGCACGCGCGTGAGAAAAATCGGCATGTTTGGTACCCAAACCTGAACTTCTTCACAGAAGTTCAGGCTTGGGATCGGTGTTCTGTAGATTGTATTATTTTCCCTGGTTATAAGGGAAAATAATAGCATTCTGAATACAGAATGCATAGTAAAATAGCGCTGGAGGGGTTAAAAAAAATTAATAAATAATTTAACTCACCTTAATCCACTTGCTCGCGCAGCCCGGCATTTCTTCTGTCTTCATCTTAGCTGTGTGCAGGAAAAGGACCTGTGGTGACGTCACTCCGGTCATCACATGATCTTTTACCATGGTGATGGATCATGTGATGACCGGAGTGAAGTCACCACAGGTCCTTTTCCTGCACACAGCTAAGATGAAGACAGAACAGATGCCGGGCTGCGCGAGCAAGTGGATTAAGGTGAGTTAAATTATTTTTTATTTTTTTTAACCCCTCCAGCGCTATTTTACTATGCATTCTGTATTCAGAATGCTATTATTTTCCCTTATAACCATGTTATAAGGGAAAATAATAATGATCAGGTCTCCATCCCGATCGTCTCCTAGCAACCGTGCATGAAAATCGCACCGCATGCGCACTTGCTTGCGGATGCTTGCGATTTTCACGGAGCCCCATTCACTTCTATGGGGCCTGCGTTGCGTGAAAAACGCACAAAATAGGGCTTGCTGCGATTTTCACGCAAGTGATACGTGAAAATCACCGCTCATGTGAACAGCCCCATAGAAATGAATGGGTCCTGATTCAGTGCGGGTGCAATGCGTTCAACTCACGCATTGCACCCGCGCGGAAATGTCGCCCGTGTGAAAGGGGCCTAAAACATCATTATTTTTGTTTTTAAAAAAGTATACATATTAGGTATCGCCACGTCCGTATCGGCCGGCTCTATAAAAATATCACATGACCTAACCTCTCAGATGAACACCGTAAAAAATAAAAACTGTGCTAAATAAACAATTTTTTGTCACCTTACATCACAAAAAGTGTAATAAAGTGTAATAGCAAGCGATCAAAAAGTCACACGCACCCCAAAATAGTGCCAATAAAACCGTCAAGGTAATCGCCCAAAAACTGAAAAAATTATGTCTCTCAGACTATGGAAACACTAAAACATGATTTTTTTTGTTTAAAAAAAGAAATCATTGTGTAAAACTTTCATAAATAAAAAAAAAGTATACATATAAGGTATCGCCGCATCCGTGACAACCTGGTCTATAAAAATATCACATGATCTAACCTGTCAGATGAATGTTGTAAATAACAAATAACAATAAATACGGTGCCAAAACAGCTATTTCTTGTTACCTTGCCTCACAAAAAATGTAATATAGAGCAACCAAAAATCATATGTACCCTAAACTAGTACCAACAATACTGCCACCCTATCCCGTAGTTTCTAAAATGGGGTCACTTTTTTGGAGTTTCTACTCTAGGGGTGCATCAGGGGGCTTCAAATGGGACATGGTGTAAAAAAAAAACAGTCCAGCAAAATCTGCCTTCCAAAAACCGTATGGCATTCCTTTCCTTCTGCGCCCTGCCGTGTGCCCGTTCAGCGGTTTACGACCACATATGGGGTGTTTCTGTAAACTACAGAATCAGGGCCATAAATGTTGAGTTTCGTTTGGCTGTTAACCCTTGCTTTGTTACTGGGAAAAATGGATTAAAATGGAAAATTTGCAAAAAAATTTAAATTCTGAAATTTCATCTCCATTTGCCAATAACGCTTGTGGAACACCTAAAGGGTTAGGCTACTTTCACACTACCGTTCAGAGTGGGTCCGTCTGATGTCTGCACAGACGGATCCGCTCCTATAATGCAGACGTTTGGATCCGTTCAGAACGGATCCGTCTGCATTATAGTTAAAAAAAAAAATCTAAGTGTGAAAGTAGCCTGAACGGATCCGTCCAGACTTTACATTGAAAGTCAATGGGGGACGGATCCGTTTGAAAATTGAGCCATAATGTGTCAACTTCAAACGGATCCGTCCCCATTGACTTACATTGTAAGGATACTTTCACACTTGCGGCAGGACGGATCCGACATGCTGTTCACCATGTCGGATCCGTCCTGCGGCTGTTTCGCCGTGCCCCCGGGCCGCCGCTCCGTCCCCATTGACTATAATGGGGACGGGGGCGGAGCTCCGGCGCAGCACGGCGGTGCACGGCTTAAGGCCGCCGGACTAAAATTACTGCATGTCAGGTTTTTTAGTCCGGCGGCTTTCTCCGTGTACCGCCGTGCTGCGGGGGAGCTCCGCCCCCGTCCCCATTATAGTCAATGGAGACGGAGCGGCGGCCCGGGGGCACGGCGAAACAGCCGCAGGACGGATCCGACATGGTGAACAGCATGTCGGATCCGTCCTGCCGCAAGTGTGAAACTAGCCTAAGTCTGGACGGATCCGCTTGCCTCCGCACGGCCAGGCGGACACCCGAACGCTGCAAGCAGCGTTCAGGTGTCCGCTTGCTGAGCGGAGCGGAGGCTGAACGCTGCCAGACTGATGCATTCTGAGCGGATCCGCGTCCACTCAGAATGCATTAGGGCAGTACGGATGCGTTCGGGGCCGCTTGTGAGCCCCTTCAAACGGAGCTCACAAGCGGACACCCGAACGCAGGTGTGAAAGTAGCCTTAACGACGTTTGTAAAATCTGTTTTGAATACCTTGAGGGGTGTAGTTTCTTAGATGGGGTCACTTTTATGGAGTTTCTACTCTAGGGGTGCATCAGGGGGGCTTCAAATGGGACATAGTGTCAAAAAAAAACTGTCCAGCAAAACCTGCCTTCCAAAAACCGTATGGCATTCCTTTCCTTCTGCGCCCTGCCGTGTGCCCGTACAGCGGTTTACGACCACATGTGGGGTGTTTCTGTAAACTTCAGAATCAGGGCCATAAATATTGAGTTTGGTTTGGCTGTTAACCCTTGCTTTGTAACTGGAAAAAAATTATTAAAATAGAAAATCTGCCCAAAAAGTTAAATTTTGAAATCTCTATTTTCCATTAATTCTTGTGGAACACCTAAAGGGTTAACAAAGTTTGTAAAATCAGTTTTGAATACCTTGAGGGGTGTAGTTTATAGAATGGGGTCATTTTTGGGTGGTTTATATTATGTAAGCCTCGCAAAGTGACTTCAGATCTGAACTGGTCCCTAAAAATTGGGTTTTTGAAAATTTCTGAAAAATTTCAAGATTTGCTTCTAAACTTCTAAGCCTTGTAACATCCCCAAAAAATAAAATATCATTCCCAAAATGATCCAAACATGAAGTAGACATATGGGGAATGTAAAGTAATAACTATTTTTGGAGGTATTACTATGTATTATAGAAGTAGAGAAATTGAAACTTGGAAATTTGCAATTCTTTACAACTTTTTGGTAAATTTAGTATTTTTTATAAATAAAAATGAATTTTTTTGACTTCATTTTACCAGTGCCATGAAGTACAATATGTGACGAAAAAACAATCTCAGAATGGCCTGGATAAGTCAAAGCGTTTTAAATTTATTTAGCACTTAAAGTGACACTGGTCAGATTTGCAAAAAAATGGCCAAGTCCTTAAGGTGAAATAGGGCCGAGTCCTTAAGGGGTTAAAGAGGTTGTCCGATCCCAAAATCAAAATTATTTTTATATGCTCCTAACACCCCTCACCATGCATACATATGCCCCCAATACCTATTTTTCAAGTCTGAGCTTTCCTTCCCCCCTAGAAGACATCACATTATCCTGGCAAATCTGTTTACTTTCTTCCCTTCTTGTTGAATACATAACTTTATTGATACACAAGCCTGGCTGCACTGCACAGTGATGAGTCACAGGCTGGCCACGCCCCTCACACTGCTCTGCATGAAGCTGCTACACTCACTACAACTCCTGTGTCCATCTTTCTGCACAGAGACATGAATCTACTTCTCACCCTGTATCTAATCCCATCACTGACCGTCCACAGGCTCTGCCCTCATATGTGTATCTAATCCTATACTGTGTGATACAGCCTGCTGAGCTGTGTATCTAATCCCATCACTGACCGTCCACAGGCTCTGCCCTCATATGTGTATCTAATCCTATACTGTGTGATACAGCCTGCTGAGCTTTGTATCTAATCCCATCACTGACCGTCCACAGGCTCTGCCCTCACCATCTCCAGAGTGTGATAAACACATCATATCCAATCACATCTGTATCTAATCCTATCCTGTGTGATATAGCCTGCAGAGCGGTGTATCTAATCCCATCACTGACATCGCTAAAATGTGTATCTGAGCCCATCTTGTATGATCCTGCCTGCTGAGCTGTTTATCTAAACCCTTATGCACACGACCGTATCCATTTTGCGATCCACATTTTTGCAGTCCTATTGAGTTCGATTGATTTGAGATGCTCATTATGAGGACCAGAATAGGACATGTTCTGTCTTTACTGGAACTGACATACGGATGTAAAAAACACACGTCCATGTGCTTTCCACATCCGTGTGTCAGTTCTGTGAAAGATAGAACATGTCCTATTCTGGTCCTCATAATGCAGATCTAAAACCCATAGAACGCAATGAGACTGCAAAAAAATGTGAATCCCACACGGACAGTAACCAGATTTAGTGGATCCGCGACTTGCAGACCGTAAAACAGATACGGTTCTGTGCACGAGCCCTATCACTTATACTGAGCGCCCATAACAGTGACGCCCACACTGCCCCATAACAGTGTCATCCGCAGATCCCCCATAACAGTGACAGCCACAGATCCTGCATAACAGTGTCATCCACAGATCCCCCATAACAGTGTGTCATACACAGATCCCCCATAACAGTGTGTCATACACAGATCCCCCATAACAGTGTGTCATCCGCAGATCCCCCATAACAGTGCATCATCCACAGATCCCCCATAACAGTGTGTCATACACAGATCCCCCATAACAGTGTGTCATACACAGATCCCCCATAACAGTGTGTCATCCGCAGTGCCCCCATAACAGTGACCTCCACAGTGCCCCCATAACAGTGACCTCCACAGTGCCCCCATAACAGTGACCTCCACAGTGCCCCCATAACAGTGACCTCCACAGCACCGCCATAACAGTGCCACCATAACAGCGACCTCCACAGTGCCCCAATAACAGTGACATCCACATCGCCCTATAACAGTGACATCCACAGTGCCCCTCTTGTGCCATCCTGTACCCCCTTGTGCCATCCTGCACCCCTCTTGTGCCATCCTGCACCCCCCTTGTGCCATCCAGTGCCCCCTTGTGCCATCCTGCGCCCCCCTTGTGCCATCCTGCGCCCCTCTTGTGCCATCCTGCGCCCCCCTTGTGCCATCCAGCGCCCCCTTGTGCCATCCTGCGCCCCCCTTGTGCCATCCTGCGCCCCTCTTGTGCCATCCTGCGCCCCTCTTGTGCCATCCAGCTCCCCCTTGTGCCATCCTGCGCCCCCTTGTGCCATCCTGCACCCCCCTTGTGTCATCCTGCGCCCCTCTTGTGCCATCCTACACCCCTCTTGTGCCATCCTGCTCCCCCTTTGTGCCATCCTGCCCCCCCTTGTGCCATCCAGTGCCCCCCTTGTGCCATCCAGTGCCCCCTGTGTCATGCACAGCATAGCGATCAGCCTCCGTGGCTGATCGCTATGCTGTCACTCCTGCACAGCACTTACATCGCGCTGTGCAGGAGTCAGTACAGGCTTCACATTGAAGCCTGTACGATACAGACGGCGGTACTGCGCATGCGCACTGTTAACGTGCGTACTGCGCCTGCGTTAACAAAGGAGCGCTTCGATTTGCAGGAGGCGGTGACGTCATTAGTGACGATCCATCTCTTGCTGAAGGCAGGAAGACAGGGAGACGGACTACAACCGGAAGAATAGAAAATCCAGCTGGACGAACCATGTGACCAGGAGGAAGATCTGGGGAACCGCAACACTGTGGAAGGTAAGTTTGCCAACAATAATCTTTATTCCACAGGTCAGCCTTAAAGAGCAAAAAAATAATTTTGGCCGGAGAACCCCTTTAAGCAAGAATTGTCATTCTGCCTGTTAAAGCCAAAGTATTAAGAGAACTCCTCAACAGACCTGTATTAAGGAATTACAGCTAAAGTAACATCTGGATTATAACCTTTGATATATAAATGAACTGTAACAACTGTCCTGAGACCATTGATTCAGTAAATGTTCAACTGTTTTACAACAACTAACTCCTCATTCTTTCGACTACTATTAACATTTGCATCTTACGGTGCTGGCGTCACGAACACAGGAGCCCAAGCGCCAAAGCACCTTAAACACTTATACCATCGAGAGCACCTCAACTTCCATCAGGCTGGTGTTCCCTGCAATAGAGAGTGCCCCGGAGGATTTAGTGCTGTCTTCCCAATCACTGCACGCTGACCCAGGGAGGCTCTGCTAAGGCTACTTTCACACTAGCGGCAGGACGGATCCGACAGGCTGTTCACCCTGTCGGATCCGTCCTGCCACTATTTCGCCATGCCGCCGGACCGCAGCTCCGTCACCATTGACTATAATGGGTACGGGGCGGAGCTCCGGCGCTGCACGGCGAAAGGCCGTCGGACTAAAAGTCCTGCATGTCCGACTTTTTAGTCCGGCGGCCTCTCACCGCGAACTGCCGTGCTGCGCCGGAGCTCCGCCCCGTCCACATTATAGTCAATGGTGACGGAGCGGCGGTCCGGCGGCACGGCGAAATAGCGGCAGGACGGATCCGACAGGGTGAACAGCCTGTCGGATCCGTCCTGCCGCTAGTGTGAAAGTAGCCTTACCGTGAGTAAATTAACTACTACTCCCATCGGCCCACCGTCACCTCACATGTTTCCCCTGCGGTCCGGCTCGTTGCACTTGCTAAAACCTATTTGTGATGTCATGAATGAAAGTTTGTGATGCCACAACATTTACTTAAATAAAACCCAGTTGTGATGTCACAGCAGCTAACCTAGATGAAAACCAACTGCTGCAGGATGAAAACACATTTGTGATATCACAGAATATTACCTGGTTGAAACCCACTTGAAGTGTTACCGTGGTTACTAAACCCGCTTTGATGTCCCACTATCATACCCTTGTGATGTCACAGTAGCTTACCTGGCGGAAACCTGCTTGTGATGTCACAGTAGCATATCTGCATAAAACCCACTTGTGATGTCACAGTAGCATATCTGCATAAAACCCACTTGTGATGTCACAGTAGCTTACCTGAATAAACTCACTTGTGATGTCACAGTAGCATATCTGAATAAAACCCATTTGTGATGTCACAGTAGCTAACTGGCGGAATACCACTTGTGATGTCATAGTAGCTTACATGACTAAAACCCACTTGTGATGTCACAGTAGCTTACCTGGCGGAAACCCACTTGTGATGTCACAGTAGCATATCTGAATAAAACCCATTTGTGATGTCACAGCAGCTTATGTAGATGAAACCCTAATTTTGACATGATGAAAACACACTTGTGATATCACAGTAAATTACCTGACTAAAACCCACTGTAATGTCACAGTAACATACCCGATAGAAACAAAGTGGCACATTTATTAAGTCTGGCTTTTTAGACACTGGTCTTAATAATGCCCCATAACTTAGGGCTCATGCACATGAATGTATTTTATTTCCGTGTCCGTTCCGTTTTTTTTGCAGACCGTATTCACTTCAATGGGTCCGCAAAAAACGGAAGTTACTCCATGTTCATTCCATTTCCATATGTCCGTATTTCCGTTCCGCAAAAAAATAGAACATCTCCTATTATTGTCCGCATTACGGACAAGGATAGTACTGTTCTATTAGGGGCCAGCTGTTCTGTTCCGCAAAATCTGGAATGCACACGGATGGCATCCATATTTTTTGCGGATCCGTTTTTTGCGGAGTTATATACTGGTGGGTTTCATTTTAAAGGTCTCCTTTAACTCCACCTGAAGGCTTCATTCTGAAGTTCATTATGTGTACTCCCCAAGATACGGCCTCTTGTCTGACATGAAGTGCGGAATACTTGCCCCCCCCCCCTCCATGTCCATTATACTATTCGAGTCCATTCTGGATGCCCATTACACAAGAAAGATAGCTCTACTCTAGTGCAATGACATTACGCTCTGCTTATATCTGTGTCCATTAGAGGATACACAACCTTTTAGATTCCCATTTAATACGATTTAGGTCATCAGTATAATCCGTCATGGGATGGATAGTGCCCGCGCTGATGCTTCTCCCCCGCTGCTACTCAGGTTTGATCCCATTCTCTACTTTAACTATTCTTGGCAACAATGGATACGCCGTCCACTCTGTACCAAGGGTATGGCATTTTACTTTATTAACCTCGTACCAGCAGCATCATTGTTCACTAGCCCATTTTACCTGGCTCCTCATAGTCCCTTACTATAGGGTGGCGACCCCTATTTCAGTCTGAACTGTCCTGTTATACAGAAACGGTATAATGGCTAAAGGTCCACTGATACAGCATCTACTATAAACCAGCAGAAAACATCTGACCCCTTTAAAGCAGTGTTCCTCTACTCCAGTCCTCGGGGCCCACCAGCCGATCAGGATTTCAGAATATCCCACAGAATGAATACCTAATGATATCTCCTGCTCAATACTAAGGAAACCCTGAAGACATGGACAGGAGTTGGGCCCTGAGGACCGGAGTTGAGGAACACTGCTTTAAAGTGTAAGCTCTTCTGGGCAGGGGATTGTCTAGACTGCGCCTTTCCCATTAAATGGGGCTTGGAGAAATCCATGCACATACTGCAGAAACAGTCCTTATTCAGATTATGGAATGGATTTTTGACTTACAATGGTTTCAGAGACGGATCCGTCATGGCTATTTTAGAGATAATACAACTGGATCGGTTTATAACGGATGCAGACGGTTGAATTATCATGACGGAAGCGTTTTTGCTGATCCATGATGGATCCAGCAAAAACGCAGGTGTGAAAGTAGCCTAATCTGTCAGCCACAATGTCACACGTACAGTACATTGTTACACAATTGTATTATAAGGCACACGCTAGAGCTCATTGAGGAGCGACAATGAACTACTATCCTGTTTTAATTTTTGGTATGACAACGGGTAATTAGTTTTTTTTCCAAGTTTAGCATACAAGGTTCGGGTTATCTAAGTATTCCGTTATGGATTCCGCTACCACCATACTACCATAACTTATGGTCCGTGGTAGCGAAATCCATAACGGAATTCTTAGATAACCCGACTCCGAAACTTATACGCCAAACTTGAAAACACAAGCTCATCCCTACAGGTAATATCTGAATGGTCAAGGTATTAGATCACCTACAGCAATTTATTAGGGGAAATAAGTATTATTGTGTTATATTGTATTACATTTACATTATGAACATTATTTTATTTATTTATTTTTGCTACAGTTTACAGGCAGGCAATCTTTCAAGGCATACAGTCTTTGAATATAAAAGTACATGGCACCATCTAGTGGCCTATATAAGTATTGCTGCTTCCTACTTGTGAATGACATACAAGTCATTGTGATACTAACTGTTGTGGTACTAACCTGGTGTTTGCAAGGTGATACATGATGGGAAATGGACCCTTCATTACCTCCCTCCTCTGACTTTAAAGGGAACCTGTCACCGGGATTTGGGGTATAGAGCTAAGGACATAGGTTGCTAGATGGCCGCTAGCACATCCCCAATACCCAGTCCCCATAGCTCTGTGTGCTTTTATTTGATACATATGCAAATTAACCTGAGATGAGTCCTGTATGTGACTCATCTCAGGGACAGGACTCATCTCAGGTTACTTTGCATATGTATCAAATCGGTTTTTTGACACAATAAAAGCACACAGAGCTATGGGGACTGGGTATTGCAGATGTGCTAGCGGCCATCTAGCAACCCATGTCCTCAGCTCTATACACAAAATCCAGGTGACAGGTTCCCTTTAATTATTGGCATTTTCATTTGTGGCGCAGAGCCCCCCCTCAGTGTTTTCATTGGGGGCACGAACTCCCTCTCTCCTTCTCGACTGAGCGGCTGACGAGAACATGCCGCACGATGAGCATGGTGCATGCCATGTTCTCTAATGAGGAAAGATACTGAGCTGCGCAGTAGCATCGAAAAAAAAGCCCAGTGTCATATCGATCCAGGTGAAAAAGTATCGATTGGGTATCAAAAGTTCGATACCCTTTGCAACCCTAGCAGTGACATGTGTCCTGTTATCCAATGCTGGCCCTGTGGGTCAAAAAAATCTACCTTTTTACACTTTGATTTCATTTCTCATATAAAGCGGGGAAAGAAATTCCAACCATATTCGGACATTTTGAGGAGGTGATGATTTATCATTGGGAAACTGTTCTACCCAGGTCTATATAAGTATATGCAGAAATATTTCTGTCCCTATTTATGGGAAAGGAGGTTTGGACATGACGAGCAATCAGCAAGAAGAATAGATAGCGTGCTATGGCTCAGTTTGGCAGAAGAATGCAAACAGACAGCAAGGTGAAGGAACATAATGTACAGGACCTATGAATTGTGTGAGGCTCTTGAGTACGACCAGTACATGGTTTTTTAGCTTTCAGCTTCAATGTCTGTCCTGCAGTGTTATTGTTGGCTCATGCTGATTTCAGTCAAAAGCAATGTGAGGATTTTGGCAATGCAGCTAGAAGCATACCTGACTAGTAGAAAATACAGTCAGGTCCATAAATATTGGGACATGGACACAATTCTAACATTTTTGGCTCTATACACCACCACAATGGATTGGAAATGAAACGAACAAGATGTGCTTTACCTGCAGACTGTCAGCTTTAATTTGAGGGCATTTACATCCAAATCAGGTGAACGGTGCAGGAATGACAACAGTTTGCATATGTGCCTCCCACTTGTTGAGGGACCAAAAGTAATGGGACAATTGGCTTCTCAGCTGTTCCATGGCCAGGTGTGTGTTATTCCCTCATTATCCCAATTACAATGAGAAGATAAAAGGTCCAGAGTTCATTTCCAGTCTGCTATTTGTATTTGGAATCTATTGCTGTCAACTCTCAAGATGAGACCCAAAGAGCTGTCACTATCAGTGAAGCAAGCCATCATTAGGCTGAAAAAACAAAACAAACCCATCAGGGAGATAGCAAAAACAGTAGGCGTGGCCAAAACAACTGTTTGGAACATTCTTAAAAAGAAGGAACGCACCGGTGAGCTCAGCAACACCAAAAGACCTGGAAGACCACAGAAAACAACTGTAGTCGATGACCGAAGAATTCTTAACCTGGTGAAAAAAAACAGAAGTCAAATGTTATGCAATGGCCAAGTCAATCACCTGACCTGAATCCGATTGAGCATGCATTTCACTTGCTGAAGACAAAACTGAAGGGAAAATGCCCCAAGAACAAGCAGGAACTGAAGACAGTTGCAGTAGAGGCCTGGCAGAGCATCACCAAGGATGAAACCCAGCGTCTGGTGATGTCTATGCGTTCCAGACTTCAGGCTGTAATTGACTGCAAAGGATTTGCAACCAAGTATTGAAAAGTGAAAGTTTGATTTATGATTATTGTTCTGTCCCATTACTTTTGGTTCCTTAACAAGTGGGAGGCACATATGGAAACTGTTGTAATTCCTGCACCGTTCACCTGATTTGGATGTAAATACCCTCAAATTAAAGCTGACAGTCTGCAGTTAAAGCACATCTTGTTCGTTTCATTTCAAATCCATTGTGGTGGTGTATAGAGCCAGAAATGTTAGAATTGTGTCGATGTCCCAATATTTATGGACCTGGCTGTACTCCTATAAATCTACAAAGCTTCTCATGGGTCCAGTGGCGTGCCCAGGGTGTTTGGCACCCGGGGCAGGTCCTTTCTCTGGCACCCCCCACCAATATCCCCTTACAGTAGTATTGCCCTCATTGTACAACCTTCACAGTAGTTTTGTTCAGATATGTGCCCTCCCACGGTAGTTATGCCCACATTGTGCCCCTTTAAAGTACTTATCCCTTCATTGTGCCCCATTCACAGTTGTAATGCCCTCTTTGTGATTCCCTCACAGTAGGTATGCCCTCTCTGTGCCCATTTCAAAATAGTAATGCCCTCTCTGTGCCCTTCAGAGCAGTTATGCCCTCACTGTGCCCCCATAACAGTAATAATGCTCTCTGTGCCCCTTCATAGTAATAATGCCCACTCAGTGCCCCATAACAGTTATGCCAACCCACTTTACAAGAGTAATGCTCTCTGTGCCCCCTTCACAGTAGTAATGCCATCTGTGCTCCCTTTATAGTAGTAATGCCCATTGTGCACCTTCATAGTAGTACTGCCCATTGTGTCCCCTTAATAGAAGTAATGCCCATTGTGCCCCCTTTATAGTAATAATGCCCATTGTGCCTCCTTCACACTAGTAATGCCCATTGTGCCCCCCTAATACTAGTAATACCCTTTTGTAGTAGTGTTTTCAGGGTAGGACCGCGCTGCTATTTTCGCTTTCGCGCATCTTAAGCGAGAAAGTGAAACCCGGGTCGGGCAGGAGTAGGCAACGGTGTTTTATGATTTTGATAAGCTTTTAATCAAGATTGGCTTTGTGAGTATAATAAACCTTTTTATCTGACTGGAACTATCAGTGCTTCACTATTGGTGCGATCTCTCGATATCCCACAGGAGTGTGCTGGAGGAGAGGATCGCATCTGTGGAGGGCGAAGAGTTAAGAATCCTGCATTGCTAAAATAGCAGCGCGGTCCTACCCTGAAAACGCATTGACAGTTTGTGTGAACATTGCCCACTTCACATTTTGGACCAGCGACGCTGATAATACAGGCAACGTACTGGAGTGTTTCTTTTATTTATACTCCCTTTGTAGTAGTATTGCCCTCTGTGCCCCCTTTGTAGTAGTAATGCCCTCTGTGCCCCCTTTGTAGTAATAATGCCCTCTGTGCCCCCTTCAGGGCCGTCTTTGCCGCAGGGCAAAAGGGGCAGCTGCCCCGGGCCTAGTTGCTCCTGGGGGCCCAAGGGAGCTCCGTTTCCCGACTCCCATTCACTAGTGACTGCGTCGCTAGGTTAAAACATTCGGGGCCTGGGCCCCTGATGTTTTGTCCCAGGCCTCGAATGTCCTGCCTGCCTGCTAGATACAACTGTATTGCCGTACACAAGTCAATTCTTGCCCAGGGTCCAATCAATATTAAAGACGGCCCTGGCCCCCTTTGTAGTAGTAATGCCCTCTTTGTAGTAATAATAATTATCTCTGTGCCCCCTTTGTAGTAATTTTGCCTTCTGTGCCCCCTCCATGGTAGAAATATCCTCTGTGCCCCCACCATGGTAGACTTGCCCTTTGTTAAATAAAAAACAGTACCTACTCACCTTGTCCCGTCCTCTCTCCCCTGCAGACACAGATCGCGCTGAAGCACTGTGTGGGCGGGGCTTATGCTGATTTCCGTGCTGCAGGCTTTGCCCACACACCCCAGCAGCGCGATCTGTGCCTGCAGGCTGAATGGTGGAGCGGGGAGAAGTCTTCCTGGTTCACCATTCATGGCGGGAGAGACAGAGCGCAGGGAGCTGAGTGACAGGTCTACAGCTCCCTGCGCTCCAGCAATGAACGCTTCCATCTATATTGATGGAAGTGCTCATTGCTTCTGGCACCCCCTGAGAGCCAACACCCGGGGCGGACCGCCCCTGCTTCCCTCGGCACGTCACTGCATGGGTCATCCCATAGTGTGAGAGTGTAAGAGAATTCCCCTCCATAACCAATAGATGTTCAGAGATGCTTTAACACCTTCAGGACCCTGCAATTTTCCATTTTTGTGTTTTTGTTTTTCACTCCCTGCCTGAGCCATAACTTTTTTATTTTTCCATTTCCATAGCCATATAAGTGCTCGTTTTTTACAGGACAAGTTGTACTTTCCAGTGGCACCATTTGCTTTTGCATACAATGTAGTAGGAAGCTGGAAAAAAATTACAAATGGGGTGAAATTGGAAAAAAACCACCATTTCATCACAGTTTTATGGGTTTTGTTATTATGACGTTCCCTATGCTGTAAAACTGACCTTCATTTTCTGGGTCAGTATGATTACGGTGATACCACATTTATATAGTTTTTCTTCTGTTCTAATGCAAAAATATATATAAAAACTTTGAAAGAATAAATTTTCTGGGTCAGTACTAAGTGTTGAGCGAGCATGCTCGGCCGAACACTAGTTCGGCTCGAGCATCGCGATGCTCAGCACATCGTGGTGTTCAGCCAAATACCACGTGTGCTCGAGCGCGATTCTAGAGTTTACTCCCCGCACATTTGTTGGCTGCTACGCAGCCAAAAAATTTGCCAGTAGGTGCTGCCCTTCACTGTAATGCCGTAGCCATGTTGGTTACTGGCATTACAGTGATTGGCTAGCCGGATTGGCTGGCTCAGTCCTAGGGTCCATTTATACGTCCATATGTGTTTTGCGGATCCTCAAAACACGGACACTGGCAATGTGCGTTCTGCATTTTGCGGACCGCACATCGCCGGAACTCTCATAAAAATTGCCTTTTCTTGTCTGCAATTGCGGATAAGAATAGGACATGTTTTATTTGTTTGCGGAACGGAAGTGTGGATCCACAAATGCAGACAGCACATTCCGGCCCCATTGAAAATGAATGGGTCCGCACCTGTTCCGCAAAATTGCGGAACAGATGCGGATCCATTTTGCGGACGTGTTAATAGACCCTTAGTCAGGGAGAGCTGTGCTAAAGAAGGGACAGATAGTGTAGGGAATTGAATTTTATTTCTTTGTTAGGCAGGGTTGGTGTTAGAGACCCAAAAGTCCTTTTAAGGACTATTGTTGTGTCTGGCAGCAATATATATTTTTAGCACAACCTGCGCTAAATTGCGTGCAATTGTAGAGACCCAAAAGTCTTTTTAACCCTTTCTACCCCGGGCCAGTTTTCACCTTCCTGCCCAGGCTATTTTTTGCAAATCCGACATGTGTCACTTTATGTGGTAATAACTTTGGAACACTTTTATTTATCCAAGCCATTTAGAGATTGTTTTCTCGTGACACATTGTACTTCATGATTTTGAGTCACTATATTTCACCTTTATTTATGAAAAAAATCCCAAATTTACTAAAAAAAATTGAACAATTCGCAATTTTCTAAATTTTCATTTCTCTGCTTTTAAAACAGAAAGTGATACCTTATAAAAAATATTTATTACTTAAAGGGATTCTGTCATCAAGATTTTCGATTTGGAGCTGTTCATATCATCCTCTCAGCCTCCATTATCTAATTAAAAATATACTAGTTTTACCCCCACCTGTCCTTTTATTTTGGATAGAAATCGGTTTTATTAATATGCTAATTACCTTACTAACATGCCCAAGGGGCTGTCCCTCCGGCCGTTTGTGCCCAGCCACGCCCCTTTTCTCGTAGCCCAGCGCCGCCCCACTGCTAATTATGCACTCCTCTCATCGCCGATGGTGCGCCGTAATCTCGCGCATGGGCCCTAAATCGACTGGACAGCGCCCGCTGGCGAAGTGCGCAGACAGCTGGTGCATGCGCGCTTCGTTCGCTGAGGCTGCTGCCAGGACACCGCGCGGGCGCTGACCAGTGGATTTAGGGCGCATGTGCGAGAGGAGTGCATAATTAGCAGTGGGGCTACGCTGGGCTACAAGATAAGGGGCGCGGCTGGGCACAAACGGTCGGAGGGACAGCCCCTTGGGCATGTTAGTAAGGTAATTAGCATATTAATAAAACCGATTTTTATCCAAAATGAAAGGACAGGTGGGGGTAAAACTAGTATATTTTTAATTAGATAATGGAGACTGAGAGGATGATATAAACAGCTCCATATCGAAAATCTTGATGACAGAATCCCTTTAACATTCCCCATATGTCTACTTTATGTTGTTGTAAATGTAATTTTATTTTTTTAGGACGTTAGAAGGCTTAGAAGTTTAGAAGCCATTCTTAAAATTTTTAAGAAAATTTCCAAAATCCACTTTTTAAGGACCAGTTCAGGTCTGAAGTCACTTTGTGGGGCCTAATAAATAGTGGAAACCCCCCATAAATGACCCCATTGTAGAAACTACACCCTTCATGCTACTCAAAACTGATTTTACAAACTTTGTTAACCCTTTAGGTGTTCCACAATAATTAAAGGAAAATGCAAAACAAAACTCAATATTTATTAACCTGATTCTGCGGTTTACAGAAACACCCCACATGTGGTCATAATAAGGGCGCAGAAGGAAAGGATTGGTTTTTGGAAGGCAGATTTTGCTGGACTGGTTTTTAGATGCAATGTCCCATTTAAAGCCCCCCTGATGCACCCTTACAGTAGAAACTCCCAAAAAGTGACCCAAAACTAGGGGATAAGGTGCCAGTTTTATTGGTACTATTTTGGGGTACATATGATTTTAATTGCTCTATATTACGTTTTATGTAAGGCAAGGTAACCAAAAAATGGCTGTTTTGGCACTGTTTCTATTTTTTACAACATTCATCTGACAGGGTAGATCATGTGCTATTTTTATAGAGCAGGTTGTTACGGACGCAATAATATCAAATATGTCTACTTTCTTTGTTTGTCAGTTTTACATAATAAAGCATTTTTGAAAAAAGAAATGTTTTTGTGTCTCCATTTTCTGAATGCCATATTTTTTTTATTTTTCTGCCGATCGTCTTGTGCAGGGGCTCGTTTTTTGCAGGAAGAGTTGGTGTTTTTATCGGTATCATTTTTGTGTACATATAATTTTTTGATAATTCATTATTACACTTTATGGGGCAAGGTGACCAAAAAATTTGTAAATTTTGCACAGTTTTTTTTTTTTTTCCAGCATTCACCTGAGGGGTTAGGTCATGTGATATTTTTATAGAGCAGATCATTACAGACGTGGCAATACCTAATATGTATACTTTTTCTTATTTATTTATAAGTTTTACACAATAATAGCATTTTTGAAACCAACCATAGTCTGAGAGCCATAGCTTTATTATTATTTTTTGACCGATTGTCTTAGGTAGGGTCTCCTTTTTTGCGGGATGAGGTGACGGTTTGATTGGTACTATTTTAGGGGGAATACATCTTTTTGATCGCTTGGTGTTGCAATTTTTGTGTGTAAGGTGACAAACAATTGTTTTTTTATTTTTTACGGTGTATATATATATATATACATATAGAGCTTAATGTTACGGACGCGGCGATACCTAATATGTATACTTTTTAAAATTTATTTCACTTTAACACAATAATAGCATATTTGAAACAAAAAATGATGTTTTAGTGTCTCATGTTCTGGAGATTTTTTCTGCGATTTTATTATGTTGGGGCTAATTTTTTGCAGGATGAGGTGACAATTTTAATGGTATCATTTTGTGGGATATACGCCTTTTTGATCGCTTGGTGTTGTACTTTTTGTGATGTAAGGTGACAAAAATGGCTTTTTTTGACACAGTTTTTATTTTATTCTTTTTATGGTGTTTATCGGACGGGGTGGATCATGTGATATATTTATAGAGTCGGTCGTTACGGACGTGGTGATACCTAATATGTGTGTTGTTTTATTTTATTAGAAACTCAGGGGAAAAGGGGCATTTTTTCATTTTTTTACTTGAAACTAAATTTTTTTTAATTCAAAACACTGTTTTTTACATTTACACCCGTAAAAGGCAGGTCCCGATGCCGTGCAAGGCATTGGGCAGCCTCTGCACGGCATCAGGCTGCCTTCTCACCCATCGGGTCCCAGCCACAGCAGCGTGGGGACCCGGTGGGCTCCCTCACCCAAAGCAAACCCCTTCTATGTCGCGGTCAGCGCTGACCGCGGCATAGAAGGGGTTAATGCGCCAGCATCTGTGTTTTTACCGATGCTGGTGCATACAGCAGGGGCCCGGCTAACGGGAACAGCCAGTCTCCTGAAGCTGATCGGGCGCAGCTCCTGCACCCGCCCGATCAGCGGACCGTAATAGTATGGCGCTTGGCGGCAAGTCACATCCTGCTGCGCCGTACTGTTACGGCGCTGGTCGGGAAGGGGTTAAGGACTATTGTTGTATCTGGCAGCAATATATATTATTAGCGCAAACTGTGCTAAATTGTGTGCAATTGTTAGAGACCCAAAAGTCCTTTTAAGGACTATTGTTGTATCTGGCAGCAATATATATTATTAGTGCAACCTGCGCTAAATTGTGTGCAATTGTTAGAGACCCAAAAGTCCTTTTAAGGACTATTGTTGTATCTGGCACCAATATATATTTTTAGCGCAGCCTGTGCTAAATAGCTTGCAAGTGTTTGGCCGCTGCAGGCAGCAACATTATCTGCGCTACATCTCCTGTTTAACGTGTGCGCAGCCTAAAAATATCTGTGACATCCAGTGTACTTTTTACGTAGACGGTGTCCACTGCAGACAGTTACATTACCTGCACTACATCTTCTATATAATGTTTGCGCATCCTAAAAATATCTGACATCCAGTGTACTTTTTTCGTAGATGCTGCGGACAGTGACAACACCTGCGCTACATCTCCTCTATAACGTTTCCGCATCCCATATATCTGTGACATTGACTGTCATTTTTTCTTAGCCGCTGGTAACAGCAGCGCCATTACCTGTAGTACCTCTCCTGTATAACGTTTCCGCATCCCAAATATCAGTGACATTGACTGTAATTTTTTCTTAGCCGCTGGTGACAGCAGCGCCATTACCTGTGGTACCTCTCCTGTATAACGTTTCCGCATCTCAAATATCAGTGACATTGACTGTAATTTTTTCTTAGCCGCAGGTGACAGCAGCGCCATTACCTGTGGTATCTCTCCTGTATAACGTTTCTGCATCCCAAATATCTGTGACATTGACTGTAATTTTTTCTTAGCCGCTGGTGACAGCAGCGCCATTACCTGTGGTACCTCTCCTGTATAACGTTTCCGCATCCCAAATATCAGTGACATTGACTGTAATTTTTTCTTAGCCGCTGGAGACAGCAGCGCCATTACCTGTGGTACCTCTCCTGTATAACGTTTCCGCATCTCAAATATCAGTGACATTGACTGTAATTTTTTATTAGCCGCAGGTGACAGCAGCGCCATTACCTGTGGTATCTCTCCTGTATAACATTTCTGCATCCCAAATATCAGTGACATTGACTGTAATTTTTTCTTAGCCGCAGGTGACAGCAGCGCCATTACCTGTGGTATCTCTCCTGTATAACGTTTCTGCATCCCAAATATCTGTGACATTGACTGTAATTTTTTCTTAGCCGCTGGTGACAGCAGCGCCATTACCTGTGGTACCTCTCCTGTATAACGTTTCCGCATCCCAAATATCAGTGACATTGACTGTAATTTTTTCTTAGCCGTAGGTGACAGCAGCGCCATTACCTTTGGTATCTCTCCTGTATAACATTTCCGCATCCCAAATATCAGTGACATTGTCTGTAATTTTTTCTTAGCCGCAGGTGACAGCAGCGCCATTACCTGTGGTACCTCTCCTGTATAACGTTTCCGCATCCTAAATATCTGTGACATTGACTGTAATTTATTTGCGCATACACTTGAAAAAACTGTGCTACTGTACGTGTGACATACTTAAAAGCATATATACCTTTTAATATGATGAAGGCGAGCAGTAAGGGACGGAGAAGTAGGCGTGCTGCTGATGGAGCATGCAGAGGCCGTGGCCCTAAGCGTAGTGAAACAGTGCCTGCTGGTAGAGCACAAGAAGCACACTCATCTATGATACCTAGCTCCATATCCTAGTTTTTTTTAAACTCGCTTTATTGAAGAATAACAAGCAAGGTACGTTATAGAGCATTCAGAAAGGTATGTGGTGAGTTACACATCTCATAATACAGATCAGAATTCTACAACATCGTGACAAGTAAGAGCAAAGATACATCGATAGTACAGTACTTTAATAAAACATCCTTGTTAACAGTCCCAAATTGTGTTGTGGTTCCTTTAAATGAGTACCTTCCTAGATTCCGGAATACTGAGTGGGAAGATATACAAAGTTATTACACCATAGAGTGTACGTGGGCCGTCGTGACAGTCAGTGGAGAGGCACACCACGGTCCCCATATTTTTGGGAATTTTTGAGGACATCCTCTGCGGGAATAGATAATCCTCTCAAAGGGAATTATGTTATTGACTAAGGCTTTCCATTGGCCAACCGTGGAGGGTCTGTCCGCCATCCATCTGAGAGCAATAGCCTTTCTGGCGAGGAAAAGAGCCTCCCTAATAAAAGTGAGTTTATAGCATGATCGCAAATCATCTTCAAGAATTCCTAGGAGGCAAGCTTTGGGACATAACTCTAGAGTATCTGGGATCAAGGTGGATATGACATCAATTACAGCCCTCCAGTATGGGCGAATGTGACTACAGTCCCATATAAGGTGCCAGAAATCCGCATTTAACTGCGCACACCTGTGGCATCCCGTATGGGGCCTCCTACCCATTTTAAAAAGTCTAGTCGGGGTAAGGTAACATCTATGTAGTATAAAAAGTTGTGTCAGTCTATTAGTGAGGGACGGTGATACAACTACTGGAGCCCTGTATAAAGTGCAGATATCAATCCCCTTGGCCCCTGAGTTCTAAAAACCCCAATGAGTGGATATGCCGAGACCGGCCCCTTGAGAGCTCGTAATTGGGCCTTCAGGGCATGTCTCAACTGCAAATATCTAAAGAAATGTGGTCTCAAAATTCCAACTTTGGTCTGTAACTGAGAGAAGCAGAATAGAATGCCATTTTCATATAGATCTTTCAGATAGTGTACCCCATATCCTTTCCATACAATTTCCCCTTCACAATGTAACAGCTGAGGAAGTAGTGGGTTATTCCACAGTGGAATATCATCCGGTAGGTCATTGTATTGCTGCATCTTTGCAGCTCTACACACCTGGTGCGCAAGTCTATGGATCTGTAAAAGCGAACCTGATACAGATGCAAGGCCTTCAGAATTGGGAAGCACATCCCGGGTCACCCATGGCACCAAATATCGCAGTTGACCAGCGAGGAAATACAAAAATAGGTCTGGCAAGGCCGCCCCCCCCTTTATCCCAGTCCATGTCCTAGTTTGCAGGGCGGCGCAGGACACCACTCAAAGTCAGAGCAGTGCGAGCAGGTGGTCGGTTGGATTGCAGCAGATAATGCTTTCAGTCGGTTAAGCACCACCCTGTCTTCCACAAAGTCCAGTCTCAGTAGCCAAGAGTCTGGTCAACAGAATCCTTGCCCTGATCCTCCTTCCTCCCACCATGGAGAGTCTTTGCAAACAAGTGATCCCACACTTGGATATTCCGAGGAGCTCTTTTCATCGCCATTCCTTAATTTGGGCCTCTCGTCAAGCCCCGATTGAAGAGGGACATGAGGAGATCTTGTGCCCTGATTCCCAAACTCTTGAGCATCCACAGTCAGAAGAAGATGTCGGTGGGGAAGGGCAATTAATGTTTCACTAGGTGGATGATGATGATGAGACACAGTTGTCAATAAGTCAACGGCAATTAGTGTCTCAACAGGTTGATGATGAGGATGAGACACAGTTGTCAATAAATGAAGTTGTTGTTAGGTCAACAAGTCAGGAGAATGACCAGAGTGAGGAAGTGGAAGAGGAGGTGGTGGACGATGAAATCACTGATCCAACCTGGGAAGGTGGCAAGCCGAGTGAGGACAGCAGTACAGAGGGGGAGGGATCCGCAGCACCGCAACAGGCTGCAAGAGGCAGTGGGGGGGGGCAAAAGGGACAAGGCAGGCCACACCAAACAGGCCTGCAACTGTTTCCCGGAGCACCCCCTTGCGGAAATCTCCCTTGCCAAGGGGTAGGTGTTCTGCAGTCCAGCACTTTTTTTATGAAAGTGCGGACGATAAAAGAATTGTCATTTGCAACCTGTGCCGTACCAAAACGAGCAAGGGTGTTAACACTAGCAACCTCACCACCACCAGCATGATCCGCCACATGGCATCAAAGCACCCTAGTAGGTGGGCCAAACACTTGGGTCCACAATCAGTGTCTGCGGTCACACCACTGCCTCATCTTCCCCTGTGTTACGTGCTGGCCAATCCCCTGTCCAAGACGCAGGCCCGGATGCCTCCCGCCCTGCACCTGGACTTTAGCAAGCACCATCAGCTAGCACATCCACTTCTGTGTCCCAGCGCAGCGTACAGATGTCCTTACCCCAGGCCTTTGAACGAAAGCGCAAATACCCAGCCACCCACCCACAGGCCATAGCACTAAATGCGCACCATTCCAAATTGCTGGCCCTGGAAATGTTGCCATTTTGGCTTGTGGACTCTGAGGCTTTGGTGGCCGTCCCTCGTTACTCAGTCCCCTGCAGCCACTATTTTGCCCGGTGTGCCGTCCCCGCCTTACACCAGCATGTGTCCTGTAACATCACCCGTGCCCTGACCAACGTAGTTATTGGGAAGGTCCACATAAGGACTGACACATGGACAAGTGCTTGTGGCCAGGGACGCTCCTGACGGCACACTGGGTGAACGTTGTGGAGGCCAGGAGCGAGTCGTACCCTGGGATGGCATAGGTGCTACAGACGCCAAGGATTGCGGGCCCAACTTCCATCAGCATTTCCGCCACCACCTACATTAGTGGCTGCAACCCCCCCATTCTCCTCCTCCACTTCCACCTCTGAGTTGTCATCTTGCAGCACCAGTCAGCCATCAGTCAGTAGCCAGAAGCACTGTAGCACTGCAGTGGGGAAGAGGCAACAGGCCGTGCTGAAACTTATTTGCTTAGGTGACAAACAGCAGAGCTGTGGCAGGGGATAAGGGACCAGACTGAGCTGTGGCTCTCGCCACTTAACCTACAACCAGGCATGGTTGTGTCTGATAATGGCCGTAACTTGGTGGCGGCTTTGGAGCTCGGCAAGCTCACACACATACCATGCCTAGCCCACGTGTTAAACTTAGTGGTTCAGCGGTTTCTCAAAACCTACCCTAATTTGCCTGAGCTACTGGTGAAGGTGCGCCGCGTGTGTGCCCATTTCCGAAAGTCATCTACAGCTGCTGCCGGTCTGGCAGCGCTGCAGCAGCACTTGCAATTGCCAGCTCACCGACTGTTGTGCAACGCGAGCACGCGCTGGAACTCCACGTTCCACAGTGGAATACCAGCTGCAACATGGTCGTCGCCTTTCCAGCTTCCGCTCTTCACAAGCAAAGAGTGGGCATGGATGTCTGACCTCTGTGAGGTTTTACGCAACTTTAAGGAATCAACACAGATGGTGAGTGGCGATGCTGCTATTATCAGCATAACCATCCCACTTCTGTGTCTACTGAAACGCTCGCTGCTCACAATGAAGGCGGACGCTTTGCATGTAAAAGAGGTGGAAATGGGGGAAGACAGTACACAGGGTGATAGCCAGATCACCCTCATTTCATCTTCTCAGCATGAATTGGATGATGATGAGGAGGAGCAGAAGATGGTTGCCTCTGCTACAGAGGGTAGTACCCATAGTAGGTTTATTCCATCTGTTCAGCGTGGATGGGCCGAAGAGGAGGAAGAGGATGAGGAGATTGAGAGTCATCCTCCTGATGAGAACAGCAAAGTCTTGTCTGTTGGGACTCTGGCACACATGGCTGACTTTATGTTATGCTGCCTTTCCCGTGACCCTCGCGTTGTAAGCATTTTAGCCAAAGCCGATTACTGGTTGTTCACCCTTCTTGACCCACGCTACAAAGAGAACTTCTCATCTCTCATTCCTGGGGTGGAGAGGACTAGCAAAATGGCACAATACCGGAAGGTCCTTGTGGAAAAATTGCTCCAAAAATTTCCAGCTGACAACGCTGGGGGCAGAGTACTTTAGTTCCTTGGGCCACCGAGGAGGGGAGACTAGGGGAACACACAGCAGTTCCAACAGAAGCAACAAAACACTCTCCAAGGCCTGGGACAGTTTCATGACACCTCGCCAGGACTCTCAACCTGATGTGCGGCCTAGTGTCACAAGGAGGGAAAAGTTTTGGAAGATGGTGAAGGAGTACATAGCAGACCGTGCCTGCGTCCTCAATGATCCCTCTGTGCCTTACAACTACTGGGTGTCTAAGCTGGATGCGTGGCACGAACTGGCGCTCTACGCCTTGGAGGTGCTGGCCTGCCCTGCCGCCAGCGTTTTGTCAGAGCGGGTATTTAGTGCTGCTGGGGACATAATAACTGATAAGCACATCTGACTGTCAACTGAAAATGTTGACCGGTTGACTCTTATCAAAATTAACAAGGCCTGGATTGCCCCTGACTTCTCTACTCCACCAGAGGAAAGCGGCTGGACATAAAGGCACTTTAAATGTGGCTTTTATGGTGTATTGAATACACTGTATTCCCATGCGCCCCTTCCACCACAAAAAAGGGTATATGGTTCAATCCTCCTTTTCTCGTCCTCCGCCTCCATCATATCAACATGCTTATTAGGCTGCCCTCGCTCCTAATGTTTTAGAGGGTCAGCTCAGCAGCAGGCCCTCAACCATAATTTTTTCCATGGTCAGATCAGCAGCAGGCCCTCGCCCCTAATGTTTTAGATGGTCAGATCAGCAGGCCCTCCCTCCTAATGTTTTTGAGGGTCACCAGCAGGTCATCAATCATAATTTTTCAAGGGTGTGTATGATGCCCTCTTTTATGTGTAATAAAGGGTGTATTGGAGTGCCATTTCCTTGTAATTTTTGGCAGCCCTTTCACTCACCGACTGTTGTGCAACGCGAGCACGCGCTGGAACTCCACGTTCCACAGTGGAATACCAGCTGCAACATGGTCGTCGCCTTTCCAGCTTCCGCTCTTCACAAGCAAAGAGTGGGCATGGATGTCTGACCTCTGTGAGGTTTTACGCAACTTTAAGGAATCAACACAGATGGTGAGCGGCGATGCTGCTATTATCAGCATAACCATCCCACTTCTGTCTACTGAAACACTCGCTGCTCACAATGAAGGCGGACGCTTTGCATGTAAAAGAGGTGGAAATGGGGGAAGACAGTACACAGGGTGATAGCCAGATCACCCTCATTTCATCTTCTCAGTGTATTCATAATTTTTCAAGGGTGTGTATGATGCCCTCTTTTATGTGTAATAAAGGGTGTATTGGAGTGCCATTTCCTTGTAATTTTTGGCAGCCCTTTCACTTAGTGCATAGGCTTTATGAGTGTAGGAGTCCCACTACCTGAACAATTGTACCACAATGTGAATCAGGCCCTCCTTTATGTGATATACAGGTTGTATCGGGGTGCCTCTTCCTTGTAATTTTGGCAGCACTTGCACTTTATATACAGGAAAGAATGTTTCATAAAAAATCTTCCTCTAAAATCGATTTTATCTTCAGTTTTGTGCGTATTATTGTCAGTCTGTAAAAGTGGCGTACTACTCGGACAACATCCTTTCCAGCAGTGACCTGGGAGTCCAAGATGCATCCAGACATCCTCCCCCTGCTGTTCCCGAACCATTTCAGTGGTGTTTCTATCAATTTCTGATCTTTTCATGTGAACCAGACACCCTCCCCTCTTCAGAGCAGGGGGTGCCTGGTTTAATGCTCGGGTTCTCCCATTGACTTCCATTGTGCTCGGGTGCTCGATAGAGCACCCGAGCATCCCAAAGTGTTCTACTCGAGCACCCGAGCACTATGGTGCTCGGTCAACACTAGTCAGTACAATTACGGTGATACCAAGTTTATATAGTTTTTCTTGTGTTTTAATACTAAAAAAAATTAAAACTTTTCATCACCATATTCTGAATCCCCATAACTTTTTTATAGTTATGTCTACAGAGCTGTGTGGGGGCTCATATCCCTTCAGGGATACAAAGGAGTCTGTCAGTGGCTTATTCCTTATTCTCCCCTTCCCATTGGAAACACTTAAAAGTGGACCTGTCACCACAAAATGCAATACAATCTGAAAGGACTATGTCATAGAGCAGAAGGAGCTGAGTAGATTGATATATAGTTTTGTGGGAAAAGATTCACTAAAACCTGTAATTTATACATTAATATCTCTGCTTTTTCACCTCCTGTGAACAGCTATCGGTACAGGAGGTACGGAATTAAACATTTATGTGTATAGGAGGAACAAGCGTTCAGCCAACAGTTACTGTAGGTCTGTGGCCAGCCTAATCTATTTTACTACTTACATACTTACCAACATTTAGGTTGTAAAATAGGGGCATCCAAAACACTGCCGCTGTGAACGCCCCAACTGCACCCGGTAACACCCACTTATGGGTGGTGCTACCATTATCCCCTCCCATTTTCGGCTTTGGACAGCCAGAATTTGCTGGGCAAGTCCCACCAATAGAAATAATTCTCACAGAGTCCATAGTGTTAACAGTGCCCTCAATAGTAATAATGCCCCTATTGTGCCCATACTAGTATTGTTGTTCCCCATAGCCCCCTAGTACTAATACTTCTCCTTATAATGTGTGTCAGTAGAAAAATACCACCTAATGTGTGCCAGTACAAAAATACTCTAATAATGATTGCCAGTACTAAAATACCCATTTATAATGTGCACCAGTACAAAAACTACCCCTTTATAGTGTACGTCAGTGCAAATACCCCCTTATAGTGTGCGCCAGTACAAAAAATACCCCCTCATTTTGTGTGCCAGTAGATAAAATACCCCCTTACCTTTCACATCAGACCTCAGATCAGACCCCCATATCATATTCTCAGACCCTCATATCAGATCAGATCCCCATATCAAACCGTTGATGATACCCCATCAGACCTTCATGTGAGACCCCTATATCAGACCTCAGATCAAACCTCCTTTAGACCTCCATGTCAGACCCCCACATCAGACCTCAGATCAGGACCCCATGTAACACCCCCCATATCAGACCTCAGATCATACCCCCATTAGACCTCCATGTCAGACTCCCCCAAGTATCAAACCTCAGATTAGACCTCCATGTCAGATCCCCCAAGTATCAGATCAGACCTTAAAATAAATAAATAAACTTACCTCTCCTGCTCCTCTCCAGGCCCGGCGGTCTCCCCTGCATTCTCAGCTCCTGGTCTTCTCTGGGCCCGCAGCGCCTCCTGCAAACTAGTGAGCGGCTTCCATAAAGGTAAGTATAGATATCTTCACAGGTCCAACTGGGTGGGACAACTGGGTGGGACAAATTCCTGGACAACCCCTTTAAATTTTCGCTGGTATTATTTCAGCTGTGATCACAGAAAGTAATGTATGTAATTCCAAATAAAAGGTGTTCACACTGCGCCAAATTATACACCTGCCATATAAACTCATTTGGCAATTCTGCATTATTAACCATTTCTCCTGTATGAAGATGGTGTAATGGCCATCGTTTGAGCTGCATGAATTTGTTAATTATAGGTGCCTGGATGCTGCACGGCATTCCATATTATTTCACAATCGTTATCTGTGTGATTACGGTTAATTAAACGTACAGCCTCCCTACGGAAAGCTCTCCAGTTTTATCAGGTTTACTAATGAATGTCTGCAGTTTTTGTTATCTAATTGGCCTATAATCATGAAATCAAACGTGGATGAGTTTGTTTCACACAAGAATGCATCGTCTCCATCAGCAGATATTAGAATGTTTCATTCTACGAGAAAATGATCTGATGAACAGATCTGCGCCAATTATAGATGGCACAGGGGCTATTCTGTGGGCACAATATATAGCCGCTCAGGTCAGAGCATGAACTCAAGGAGCGAAATGATAGTGGTGCCACACAAGTACAAAAGCTCGGACTCAAAATGCATGTTAAGGGTGCATTCACACGACCGTAAGTGTTTTGCGGCCCACAAATTGCGGATCTGCAAAACACGGATACTGGCCATGTGCGTTCCGCATTTTGCGGACTGCACATGGCCGGCGCTATATAGAAAATGCCTATTCTTGTCCATTTGCGGACAAGAATAGGACATGCTCTAGATTTTTTGCGGGGCTGCAGAACGGAACTATGCACATCTTTTGCGGCACCATTGAAATGAAGGGGTCCGCACCCGTTACGCAAAATGAATGAGATTTTACAAAGCCATCCACATGCTGCAAAAATAAAAATCCACAATGAAACTGACCTACCGTGCGGATATTAAAGGGGTTTTGCACATTAATGCCCTAGTACCCTAGGGAGGGTCGCACTGGGCACACTATGGAAGTGGGGGGGGTGCTTATAACAGAAGATAAAGGAGGCAATTATATATAGAAAAAATGGGGCCATTATTACATTAATTATACAGAGGGTGCATAATAATAATACTACAGAGGGGGCCATTATAATACAGAATGGCCCCTCTGTATTATAATGGCCCCCACTGTAGTATTATTATTATTATGGACCCTCTGTATAAAATATTAAATATAATGGCCCCTATATTTAATAATTATACAGAGGGTCCATAATAATAATACTACAGTAGGGGCCATTATAATACAGAGGGCTCATAATAATAATAATAATAATAATAATAATACTACTACAGTAGGGGCCATTATAATACAGAGGGCTCATAATAATAATAATAATAATAATAATAATAATAATAATAATAATACAGATGGGCCATAATAATAATAATACAGGGAGACTATAATATACAGGGGGAATAACATTATGGGGGACTATCTGCCTGGCACTAGCTCAGTATTGGAGGTAGCAGCAGGATGACTGTGTTTAAGCACCAGGAGGGGGATGATGATAGTAAAGTGAGGAATCTAAGATTTTTTTCTGTGAAACTTTGCAGAGATGAGACGCGGCTGAAAGAAGGTATCATGGTGTCTAATCTCCGAATGAAGACGTTGAGGAAGGAGTCTACATCACAGGAGACGTCACCGGATGTAAGATGTATGTGCTGCTGTATTCTACTGTATATAATAATGTCCATCCACATATCTGTTTCACGGTAGGGGGGAGGGGGTATATAGAATTTGGCCCACACCGCCTCAGCACTGTGAGTGTTCTGTATTCTGGGGCTCACACCCATCTACTACATTATCTGTACTCAGAGAGTTATCACCGTGTTGTCTGTGGTAGGATTGCAAGTGATATCTACTACATTATCTGTAAAAGGGGCCTGGCCACAGGTGGGGGCGCAATACTTGGCTTGCCCCAGGTGCCGGGAACCCACGCTATGCGGCTACGCCACTGCTGATGACTTATCCAGACAATAGGTCATTAGTATATAAGTCTCGGAAAACCCCTAGGGAACCTGTCATCAACTTTATGCTGATCTCACTGAGGGCAGTATAAATTAGTGACAGAAATGCTGATGTCAGCGGTGTGTGACTCATGAGCTAATAGTAAGTGTTTGCTGAGAACCGGCATCATAATCATTACAGACCAGGCCTGAGAAGAGTCCAGTCTACCTGAGAAGAGTCCTGGTTATTCCTAATCTCCTGCTCTCTCCCCCATCTGCTGATGGTTGGCAGTTCTCTGCTAGAGAGAAAGGGAGAAAACTCTGTATTAGACGGTCAATCATCAGCAGGTGGGCAGGAAGTCATGAATAACCAGGACTCTTCTCAGGTGGCCGTGACTCTTCTCCAGGCCCGGTCTGCGATGATTGTGATGTTGGTTCTCGGCAACCATTTATTTTTAACTTATAAACTGAAATCATCTCACCTGTCTCTGCTTTATGCTGCCGTTAGTCTGGGCACCATAAAGGTGATGACAGGTTCCCTTTAAACTCTATGGGGAAACACTCTACAGAAGGTGCGGAATCACACAAACAATTGACGTGCTGCAGTGTTTGAAATCTGCAGAGCAGGTAAATTTCCGCACATACAAAAATACGCAAAGTCTACATGAGATTTGGAAAACCTTATTCACTTTGCGGGTACTGTACTGCGCTGCGATTTGGGGCTTGTTCATACCTGTCTATAAGAAGCCTCCATCACAGAGTCCATCGAAAACAGTAGACAAAAAGTCCTATAAGCAGGACTTTTCTCTCCACAAAAAAACAACCTCCTGAATGGAAACCAAATTAACCCCATTACAGTCAGTGGCATCTGGCTGCATTCGGGTCAGTTATGGGCCGCATCCAGCACTTCTGCAAATCAATCATAGTAATAACGTAAACTAATAATGTGTGGGCTAATAATAGCAATAGTGCAGTAATAATACTGGAATAGTGACCTCGTTAATAATAACATAACATTTCACTAATATATAATAGTAATAAATATACACTAATTATAATGTTAATAAGAATAGCAGTAGTGTAATATTGATAATAGTAATAATAGTATCTTATTGTAAGATAGATAATACATAAATAATGAGAGAGAGAGAGAGATAGATAGATAGATAGTAATAGATAGATAGATAATTGATAGATAGATAGATAGATAGAAGATAGATAGTAATAGATAGATAGATAGATAGATAGATAGATAGATAGATAGATAGAAGATAGATAGATAATAGATAGATAGATAGATAGATAGATAGATAGATATAGATAGGAGATAATAGATAGATAGATAGATAGATAATAGGTAGATATAGATAGGAGATAATAGATAGATAGATAGATAGATAGATAGATAATAGATAGATAGATAGATAGATAGATAGATAATAGATAGATAGATAGATAGATATAGATAGGAGATAATAGATAGATAGATAGATAGATAGATAGATAGATAATAGATAGATAGATAGATAGATAGATATAGATAGGAGATAGATAGATAATTGATAGATAATTGATAGATAGATAGATATAGATAGGAGATAATAGATAGATAGAGAGATAGATAGATAATAGATAGATAGATATAGATACTGTACTGTAGATAGATAGATAATAGATAGATAGATAATAGATAGATAGATAGATAGATAGATAATAGATAGATAGCGATAGATAGATAGATAGATAGATAGATAGATAGATAATAGATAGATAGCAATAGATAGATAGATAGATAGATAGA